>NW_018745000.1:3000466-3749947 GCF_001683475.1 Chenopodium quinoa
TAACATTATAAAAAATTAAAAGAAATTCAAATAACATAAAATACTATTCAAATAACGTTCCTTTAATTTATTTTTTTTTATTGACCATTAGTACAAGTCTTTAATAGTAAATGAATTACCTTTGTTATTATTTTTATTTTTCCTACGGGTTTAATAATTTGATTTATAATCCGTGCGATACTATGCTAGTTATATATAAAACATCATACTTTAATCCCAATTTATGGGTAATTGAAATTCCTTAAAGAAACTTTTTTTTAATGCACTACCAAAAATTCCATCATTATATTTTAATGAAAACTTGCTGTAATTAGGCCATAAAACACTTTAATTAAAGATTTAAACGATTGTATATCATAATCCTTCAATAATTCATAATTCAAGAACCTAGGGTTTTAAAAACTGGGGCTTTTCAATTAAAAATAAAATCTGAAAAATTAATTTACATGATGCTCATAATAAAACATCAAAAATCAAATCACAAAACTCATAATTAATAATTATATTTAGGATTAAACTAGTTTTTAAAAAAAAGATTTAATTTTTTTTTTGTTCGAAAAGAGGTGGCAGCCGACAGCCACCCTGACTGCTGCTGGCGGCCGGCGGCCCATCGCTGTTGGTGGTGCCCGGCGGTGAGGGTTAGGCCGAGAAGGGAAAGGGGGAAAAAGAAAAAGAAAAGGAAAAAGAAAAATAAAGAGAAAGGGAGAGAAATTTACCTTGGGTTTTCTCTACTATGGGCAAAGTTTGATTTGCCTCAAGTGTTGAATATTTATACCCCTTCTCTAGAAACCTATCTCCCTAAACATTCATTTTTTAATCTTTCCTAATCCCATCCCTAATGAAACTTTACTAAAATAAAACTTTCTTAATATAAACCCCAGCTTAAATAAAATACTCCCTCTGTCCCAGTTTACTTGCAACATTTTGACTGGACACGCTTGCCGATGCACATGTTTGACCGTTGATATCTTTTATTATATATTTATATAAGTTATAAAAATTTTATATTAAGTAACTATACATTAAAATAGAACCAACAATATCTTACATGATTACATTGACTTTCACATAATAGTTAAAAAAATGGTCAAAGGGAGATGTGTAAATAGTGCAAAAAGTCAAACCGTTGCAAGTAATTTGGGACAGAGGGAGTAATTAATTAAATGAACTTTCTTTTTATAAAATAATTCTAAACTTATTAAAATGAATAATTAAAATACTTTAAATAAAATATTTCAATTTAATTAAATACTTCTCAAAATACGTATAAAAATACGAGGTATTATAGTGTGTTTGTATGTTTGTTTGGCCTTGTCTTTATCTTGGCCCTACGACGACCCTTTTTAATGGTGAGTAGTGGGGATAAGTAGAGAGGAACTTTTTAGGTGATGAAGCATATTCATGATGGGCATGAGTGAAGAGCGAAGCATGCTTAGTTTTCACGAGACTATGATGTGATTTATTACTTTATTTATTATATTATAGTATGCTTGTGAGACTAACGCAAATGTTTTAAGTTTTATTTGATTTTACTAAGAGCCTTTATGGTTCCAAGTTGTAGGTTGACTTCGTTCTACTTTGCTTTGACTTTGGTTTTGTTTGGTTGAATTTTTATGTTGACTTGTTTTGAATCTTTTTAAAGATAGTCATCTGCTGTGTGTCTTTGATAATTGTCTTAGCCGTTTTCACAGTGGCGGTAATGTAGACACCCAATTGTGTCTCCCCAAAACCAAACCTAGTGATGAATACCTTTCACGTCATTTGATTATCGAAAGAAGAAAGTGTGGAAAGTCTAGTGATGAGGATGTTTTTATTAAAATATTTCTCTTTTTGTTTTTGAAAATATTTCTTTTCTTACCTTATTTATGAAAAATAGGCAGTCTAATTTTGTTTGGTCCATAATAAGGGTCCAATAATAGTGTATGTGGATTGGGCTCGAAAAGAGCTTTCCAATGATATATTATAAGTCCAATTCCGATGAATTATGAGGAAGTTATGGATTAAATTAGATTAAGCCCAATGATTTTAAAGGTGGCCCAATGATCTAGAGGAGGACCTATTATGATTAGGATTGATTGTAGTCTTCTAGGAATATCTAGAAGGTTCTTTTTAATTCTAATAAAGTTAGGATTGATAATTACTCCCTTCGTTTTCAAATACTTGCTCCAAATCTCAATGCGCGGAGTTTTAAGAGAAATTGGAGAAAGTAATAAAATATGGAGATAGTGGGGTAGTTGAGAAAATAAAAAATTGTAAAAAGCAAAAGTAGTGGAAGAATAGGAGGAGAGAGAGTATTATGTTGGGTCCAGTAAGTGTGAGAAATAAATTAAATATTGTACAAGCTTTCCAAAAAAGGAAATGTAGCAAGTATTTAAAAACGAAGGGAGTATATTTTAAAGATGTGTTATTTAGAATAAAATATATTAAATCTGATTTCAAAAATTGCTCGGACGCATAATTACATGCAACCGGTTTGTAAGGTAATTACACGTGGAAAAGCGCGTTGACTTTTGGACCAGTGCGAGACGACAAAGTCGTCGCCAGGCGCTGACCTTCATCGCCTGGCGCTGGCCTTCGTCGCCTGGCGCTGGCTCCTGTCGTTTGCGACATGCGGTATTTTATTTCGAATATGATTTTCTTCGATCCCGTGCTATTTTTCCTATATATAGGGGTCGTATCTCCCTGGTTTCAAATCATAACACCCAGAATTCGCTATTCTCTATCTCTCTCTCTAAAAGCTAGAAGCTTTCTTTCTTTCTTTTCTTTTTCTAAACCTTCCACTAGTAGAAAATCATTTATTGCGGCGGTTAAAAATGATTAATTTGCTTCGTTATTGGGGTGGCAGCAAAAGCAGGGGCAGCAAATTAATGATTGATTTGCTGCATTTAAGAAACTGCAGCAAATCAATCAAATCAATAGATTGATTTGTTGTGGTTATACCTTTAACCCCTGCTAATTAATACATTTTACAATTAACTAAAAATGTAATTGTTGCAGCTGTATTTATAGAACCAAAAATTAACCAATATTTGTATTTAAACTATTAAAAGTACCAAAATTGCACCTTAAATTTATACAGACATACACTTATATTTATATAAATAAATCTGATATTTCCACTAATAAATCCTGTAAAATTACACTTTCACAAAAAATAAAATATGACAGTGTTAGCTAGTTTGGTAGCTTAACATTATACAACGGGAGCACATCAACAACAGTAGGGTGTTCGTGGTGCAGTTTGGTGCGGTCTAAACCGCACTCTGTATAGCCCTACACAACAAGGTGAGAAATAAAAAATTACAAGCTCCAAATCTAAAAACCAAAGAGGAAATAATAGAAGGCAACAACTATAGTGGCGTCAAGTAGCAGCAACAGCAGTGGCGTCCAGCAGCAGCAACAACAGTGGCGTCCAGCAGGCAGCAAGTAGTGGTGGCACAAGCAGGTACAAGTGGCATAAGCAGTAGTACTAACTAGGCTTGCAAATTTCTTCCTTCCCTCCTAAGTCCTAGCACCACAAAAAGAGGATGGATTACAACAGTTAAAGACCCATACAAAACCATTTCAGCCACAACAGACAGAGATAAAATTATAAAATCACATATTTAGGTTGCATGGAAAAATGAGGAGCGTATTCAGCTAACTTATAATGCCAACACCATCTCACGATCTCAGAACTGTAACAACAATGCATTTGAGAGGATAATTTCAACCAATTATATGATTCTCTTTCTGATAACTAAGGAGTAAAAAATAAAAACCAATGTGGAGTATATATGTTCAACAAAAAAAATGAAAGAAATACTCAAATCACTTCTCATTTAATTGAGGCTTCTATAACAACCCACACGAATATACCCATTATTTTGCAAGTAAAGCTGCAATATTTCAATATTAAATTTCAACCCAAATGATCTAACACATCACATTTTCACTCGTAGAGTAAAATGAATAGTACTACCCAAATTCCCATGACCTATAATTAACTTCGACACTAGTAGTGGGATTCTTAAAATAGGCACCAAAATACAGGGGGACAAGTGGTCTATGACTTTTCAATTCAATTCTACAAAAAAAAAAAAAAAAAAAAAAAGATTAAGACAATTAGCAACACTGAGATCAACATCACAAATAAAGCTTAATAATCAAATCAAACACAATGTAAGATCTTTTAGTGAGTGAACCACTCGATCAACACTTTCTAAGCAAGATTAACTATGTCAGACTCGCCCTCCTTAAGGCCTTGGTTGCTGTATTTGGTGTTTGAAGCCCTTAAACTTATGATAAAAAGTTGTAAAAGCCCTTTTTGCACAAGCTCATCCCTTTTCTAAGTCAAATCAGTACCTAGCAACTAGTAAAGCATGCTTTGCACATTTAAGAAGCTAGTCAAATATAAGGTTAACATGTAACACAATATATAAAATGAATAGATGAAACTTTGCACATTAATGGCCTAATGATATTGCTAATGATATAAAGCCAAATTTCATTCTTTTAAGTTCTTATTACAACGACGACGACGACGATAACAACAACAACAACAACAACAATAATAATAATAATAATAATAATAATATTAACAATAATAATAATAATAATAATCAATAAGTAATAAATAATAATAATAATAATAATAATAATAATAATAATCAATAATAATAATAATAATAATAATAATAATAAATAATAATAATAATAATAATAATAATAATAATAATAATAATAATAATAATAATATTAATAATCAAAATTAATAATAATAATAATAATATTAATAATAATAATAATAAAAATATTAATAATAATAATATGTACATTTGTATATACACATATGTATAGTAATAAATCATCAATAAATAATCAAAGATCACTAATCCGTAGTTAGAAATCACTAATTAATAAGTTCAGTTCAGCTTAGTTCAGTTCAGTTTAGTTCAGTTCAGTTCAGTTCAGCTGAGTTCAGTCAATCGAAACAGACCCTAAGTACCATCATGGCAGGGGCCATCTTACTGACAATTGATGGAAGCTAAAGGAAGCTATCCAGGATTTAATCGACAACAATAAACTCCCAGTGCCTCCTGCAAGTAAGAAGCTAAGTATCAATAGTGCACCACTTTCAGATTCCTTGGCCATCTCTGATGAGGAAAATTCTGTTGGTCCCTCATCCTTTATTAAACCAATCAAAGAAACTCATGCCCTTGAAGAAGAAGAATTATTCTTCGACACCATAAGTGAACCATCCCCAATGCAACAGCTCCCCACTAAGGAAGATATTTTTCTCCTTGTATATTCTATAGAAAAATTCGTAGGCATGTGTAGAAGGATTCTTGAACGCACTGAACAAGAACGAAATAAACATGTCAACAAAGAGGTAGCACCAACTGCGAAGAAACCATGCTCTCTTCAAGTAGTTGAAACACCTAAAAGGAGCCATAGGTCCTACACTCCAATTGGGACCACCTATGCAAACATGTTCAAAATGCTCTCCGAGGGTGGCAAGATTAAACCTTTCGAACCGAGACCATTTGAATCACTAAAGAGGACGGATAGATTCTACTGTCCATATTACCAATCAGGGGGATATACAATAGAACACTATTTTAAATTTAAAGATTTAATTCAGAAATTGATTGATGATAAAAAAGATAGTCCAAATTCCACAAGAAAAAGATGCTACCATTAATGGAGTTTGGGGCAGTGACTATGAGGAAGTCTACCTTAAAGATTTAGAAGAGGCCCCACTCTCCACAATATATCCATCCGGTGGACGACATTTGGGATGAAGAAGATTCACCCATTGATGTCCTCACAAGGTCCGGGAGAATGCAACCTCTAATTACCGTGCAACAACCTATCCCTACTACTCAGCAAGTTCCCATACCTATCATAGAGGACAACGATGTTGTCAAGAAATTAAAGAAGACCAAAGTTGACATGAATTGATTCTGAAACCTCTCCTGATGGGTTAGCTAACTTTCTCACGAGTGATCTTCCTAGTCCTATTAACTTTAATCACCTTTTCAGACAAGGACTTACCTCCAGAGGGTAATAAACATAATAAAGCATTAAATCTCACAGTAAGCTGCAAGAGAATGAACGTCCTAATGACTCTTGTTGATAATGGATCAACGATTAATGTCTGTCCACTCCGAACTGCGAGGATGTTAGGGATAAAAGATGAAGACTTGTCTCCATCTACACAAGGAATAAGAGCCTATGACAATACTCGCCGCCAAGCTCTTGGGACTATTACCATGAATGTAACGGCAGGTGTCATTGAATATGCCACTACTTTTCAAGTGGTAGACATTAAAGCCTCTTTCAACCTATTGTTGGGACGCCCTTGGCTTCACGACCTAAAATCCGTCTCTTCATCCCTTCATCAACAAGTAAAGTTTATAGTTGGAGGAATCCCTGTCACAATTGATGCTTCACCAATGAGGATCAAAGCTATTGAGAATCCCATAATAAACGTGAAGCACAATGAAGATGACGAGGACTTGTGGGGCTTTCACGAAGAGGTCTCCTTGATCGAGGAGGATGAAAGGACCCCTCTTCACTACGACCTCCACTCTAAAATGACAGTAACGCTATCCTTAAGAGACAAGGACACTTTCCTAGAATGACCCTCGGAAAGAAGAAAGGTATAGAAAAACAAACGGGAATACACGGCCTCCCTATATTGGATACTTTTGACTTGGTTTTGAACCGACACCGGGAGATCTTAGGCGAGCCCAGAAAATAGCAAATGCATGTAGAAACGCTCGTACCCAAAAGAATGCAATCCCAACGGATCGTTACCCTCTTACTCTAAATGGACAATTCATAAAAGAGGGAGAGGATTATCCATGCTATGAATTTCCTGAACCCTTTGTAAAGAATGGGATAAGACAACCTGGGTTCGAAATATTCATGGATTGCAACTTTATAGATTATGTCCCAACTCCCATCCATAAGGAAAAAGCACCCCCATGCTTTGACTTTAATGTCATGGGATTCCTCTTTGGGTATGAGAAGAATAAGCCAACGCATATGGAAGACAACTTCTTGCTCATTCAAACAATATTACAGAGTGATAACTTTGATCCCTCCATGCTTATCACTCCAGCAGAGGGTCTAGTTCAAGGATGGCGAAAGACCGTGAAACTAACTACTCCAAGCGGAAGAAAGATTTCTATAACAACCGGACAAGGACCAATGTTCGATGAATTGTCTGAGTCAGAGTCTTCCCCTATCGAGTCTTCTAAGTCTTTAGTCGTAGCACCTCCTCTTAGCTCTTTAATGTCTTCCCCTAGGATAGTCAATAATCAAGTCCCAACAGACGTCGCTTTATTTGATGTAATGATTTCAGAATTTAATAATATGTCTTCTTCTGCTTACTCCTCGTGTCATTCTTTAACTTAAGATAATGAGCATTGCTTAACTAAAAATGAAAGTAGAAAAGAGATAATTAAAGCAAAACACTTGAAAATAAAACACTGATAATTGAGGATACTGAAACAGTTGACATCTCAAAAGATCCAACCATTAAAGGAGAAGTTAAAATCGGACTAACTCTTAATAAATATGAAAGAACCGATTTTATTAATCTATTAAAAGAATTCATCGATGCATTCGCTTGGTCATATGAAGATATGCCAGGCATTAATAGAGAAATAGCTCAACACACAATTCCACTAATTCCAGGAATGAAACCTGTAAAACAAAAGTTACGTCGAATGAAACCCGACGTAGCTCTTAAAATAAAAGAAGAAGTACAAAAACAAATAACAACAGATTTTATCAGGGTATCCAAATACCCCGAATGGGTTGCAAACGTAGTCCCAGTTCCGAAGAAGGATGGAAGGGTACGAATTTGTGTCGACTATCGAGATCTAATAAGGCAAGTCCAAAGGACGACTTCCCTTTACCACACATCGATATTCTAGTAGATAATACATCGAACCACACACTTCTCTCATTCATGGATGGATACGCAGGGTACAATCAAGTCCACATGGAAGAAGAAGACATAGAGAAAATAACTTTCACAACACCTTAGGGAACTTACTACTACACGGTGATGCCATTCGGGTTGAAAAACGTGGGTGCCACTTACCAACGAGAAACAACTTCTTTACTCCATGACATGATGCACAAGGAAGTCGAAGTCTACGTAGATGACATGATTGTGAAATCAAAGGATTGACCAGGGCATTTTGTAGCTCTAAGAAAATTCTTTGAAAGGTTAAGAAAATACATCATGAGGTTGAACCCATCCAAGTGTGCTTTTGGAGTCACCTCAGGAAAACTCTTGGGATATGTCATTAGCTCTAGAGGAATAGAGATAGACCCAACCAAGATCAAAGCAAACATGTCAATGCCACCGCCCAAAATCGAAAAGCAAATTCAGTAATTCATTGGCCGGTTGCAATACATAAGTAGGTTCATATCTAAATTAACAACAATATGTGAACCAATATTTAAGAAGCTCAAAAATAATGTACCGGTAATATGGGATGATGAGTATCAAAAAGCCTTTGAGAAGATCAAAGCCTAACTCGCTAACCCTCTTGTATTAGCACCATCACTCCCAGGAATCCCTCTTAGGTTGTACTTAACAATCACCAAAGAGACAATGGGGGCTATGCTTGCACAAGAAGTAGAAGGAAAGGAGAATGCCATCTACTCTCTAAGCAAAAAGATGCTCGAGTATGAAATACGCTATACACCACTTGAGAAATTTTGCCTCGCATTGGTGTGGGCCACAACCAATTTAAGACATTACATGCTCGTTCATACGATCTTTGTTGTATCTCGAATGAATCAACTCAAGTATCTTTTCGAGAAATCTAAACTAAATGGGCGGATATCAAGACGGATAGTTAACCTAGCCCAATTCGATGTAAGTTCATGCCTCAAAAGGCTATTAAAGGATCCTTGGTTTAAGATTTCTTAGCGGATTTTCCAATAGAAGATTCCACGCCTTTACGTGAGAATGATTTTCCAGACGAAGACTTGATGGTCACAAAAGATGATACTTGGACTCTCTACTTTGACGGAGCCTCAAACCAAAAGGGATGTGGTGTAGGAGTACTATTGGTATCTCCTAAATAAGAACATATTCCAATCTCCATAAAGATAGATTTCGACGTTACCAACAACGCTGCTAAATACAAGCATACGTGGTAAAGAAACTTCGAATTTTCGGAGATTCTTCATTGATCATCAATCAAATTTCCAAGAGATGGAAATTAAGGAGTGAAAGCTTGGCCCCTTACAAAACCTACTTGGAAACTCTCACAAACCAACTAGAAAAGCTAGAATATACATATCTACCTAGAGAGGAAAATCAATTTGCTAATGCCTTAACAAGACTAGCCTCAATGGTTAGGATTTCTACGGAAATTGAGCAAATGCCCTTAAAAATAAAAAAGAGGCACAAACCGGCTTATATCCAAGCAATAGAGGATGATGAAGTAACCAAAGAGGAAGAAACTTGGTATGAAGACATCCTCAATTATGTCACAAAGGGAGAATATCTGCCCCATGCTGACAAAAGATCAAAACGAGCCTTAAGACTTTTTGCTTCCCAATATGTGCTCACTAACGACGAGTTACACAAAAGGGTACCTAAGGGTCGAGCTCTTCTTTGTGTAGGCAAATAGGAAGCCCAAAGGGCTATGAGAATAGTTCACGAAGGGATATGTGGAACACACGTAAATGGCAAAATTCTAGTCCAAAAGATAATGCGCGAAGGATATTATTGGACTACCATGAATAGGGACTGTTATCAATATGTCAAAAGATGCCCCAAATGCCAAATATATTCCAACTTGTAACATGTTCCTCCGTCTCTCCTCTACACCTACACATCAGCATGGCCATTCTCAACATGGGAAATAGACATCATTGGAAGAATAACTCCTCTAGGAACAGGAGGTCATGAATATATATTAGTAGCAATTGATTACTTCACTAAATGGGTTGAAGCAAAATCATATGTCAAACTCACTGCAAAGCATGTAGCACTCTTTATCGAAAAAAACATCATTTGTTGATAAGGAGTCCCACATGAAATGATAAGTGACAATGGAACTCACTTTCAAGCAGAATGTGAAGAATTGTTATGAAGGTATGACATTAAACACAATCATTCTTCTCTGTATAGATCTCAGGCAAATAGTGATGTTCAGGCAGCTAATAAAAATTTAAAGACAATCATCGATAAAATGAAAAAAATTTACAAAGATTGGCCTAACAAACTCCACTTTGCTCTGTGGGGTTATCACACGTCAATGCGGTCATCAACAGGGAATACACCATTTTCCTTAGTCTATGGGATGGATGTCGTACAACCTGTAGAGCTAGAAATACCTTCTCTACGCATCGCGTTAGAAAGTAAACTCGATGAAGTAGAATGAACTAGAGCGAGATATGAAGAGCTAATTCTACTTGATGAAAAACCACTAGAGGCTCTACATCATACTCAATGTTATCAAACTCACATGGCTAGGAACTTCAACAAGAAAGTCAAGACAAGGAATATAAAAGTTGGAGACTTGGTGATAAAAGCAATAAGGAAAAATGTTTTAAACCTAAGAGGCAAGTTTAGACCTAATTGGTCTGGGACGTACATTGTCAAGACTATCCTATCAGGATGTGCTGCAAAATTAACTGATATGGATGACAATGAGTTCTCGAACATGACAAATCTTGACCAACTTAAGAAGTACTACCCATAATTACATGAGTAGGACACTCAAGAGAGCTACATTTGGCTTGATTCCTTGTGAAAGGATACGTAGGCAACCCTTTTAGGGTGCGACTACTTTAATTTTTATAAACCTCGCATTCCAGCAAATCAACTTAAAGAAATTGGATCGAAAACTTGCAAACGCATCCTAGAAAAGTTGTCGCTTGACGACAGAACTCAGCGTCAGCCGACAACAGCAACGCCTGGCGACAAAGCCAGTGTCGGGCGACGAGCAGCAGCGTTTGGCGACAAGGATAGCGCCAGGCGACGGAGACCAGCGTCTAGCGACGGACTTAAATTTCGACACTAATTTTTCCGCATTAAACTTGGCAAATTTCGGTGTATTTCAGAAATTTTCGACTTTCGTACTCGAATATTTTCAGAAAAATAATTAAGTGTTTTCATTTCTTTAATAAAGAGTGTAATGTAAATGTTGATTTAATTTAAAAAGCGGAAAATTACATTAATAAAATAAAGTAAAATTACATTATTGATGGAATTTAAATAAAAGCTTAAAAGAAAATAAGTTGACTTAAAAATTAAATTTGTCTAATAAATTGAAAGTTAAGCAATGCTTTAATATTTCTTCTCCTTCTTTGCTCTCTTCCAATTCTTGTCAGCGTCTTCTTCATCGTCAATTAGTTTTGCTAGTAGGCATCCTTTAGAGGATTTGCATTCAATTTTGGTGTAAATAGTTTCTTCTTTAGCCAGTACACCATGTTTCTTCTCTACCCAAATTTTTTTTTCTATAGAGTTAGCTTTCCTTTTCTCTTTGCCTTTGATAGTGTCTTTCTTTTTAGGCATCTTAGGTGTTCTGAACTCAACTCTTTCACCTAAGCGTTCCTTAACAGGAGCTATCTTGTCTCCCAGACGATTCTTCACATTAGTTCTACTTTGATCTTTCTTCTTGTCCTTTTTAGGCTTATCAAGTAGCCAATGCTTCACATCCTTAGACTAAGAAGGTTGAACCTTTTGGGTAACCACTTCCCATAAAGTTCTATCACTCCAATAAGCATTAAATCTTTCTACTTCTTGTGAAACAAGGAATTCATAAGGACGACGAAGATCTCCAGAAAGAATGGTTTGAGCAAGGCCATACTGTCTTTTTACCTTGCATGGATAATAAAAATTTAACTTGGATAAGCTTGGAAGACAACAGAAGGGTTGCTTGGCACCAACCATCTTCTCGATTTTCCACCAGGGGATGATCCATTTGATAGAAAAATCACGAGAGGCGAATATTTTACTCCACTCCCGGCATCCCATCCTTTTGGAAAAGCACTTCTTTCGCCTTACAAAGCAGTTTGGAGTATATTTGTCAATGTTGTCAGGAGGACTAATTAATTCTAGTCTCTCCATAAGCCACATTTGCAAAAATAATTCAATGCAAATAATTAGTATTACTATACAAAAATATGTGTTTTTTTTATTTCTGTAATTAAAAATATTATTTTTCTACCTGTAATAAAATTGGAGAGCCTCGAAAAGGTTCTTTTGGATTTTTCTTTTATTCCTCCAAACTAAGCATAGCCTCTTCGATAATTAATGGTATTAGATTCCTCCCTGATTCAATTTGTTCCATCACAGACACTAAAATTGCTTGACCCTCACGAATATTACCACTAGTGAGGAGATATTGGCTAAACATGCAAAAGAGAAAAGCTCTTCTTTTATAAACATGAAAAGACTCAGAATATGGTCTATCAAAATAGTGGCGTGCAAATTCTTTCAGATTAACTACAATACCATCTACAATATTTGTTAAATCTCTGTCTTTCAGATTAAAGAAACGCTCAAAATCTTTATAATAATATTCACTAATATTAGGAATTACCGCAAGATCCATGGAGGGAAAGCCTAGAATGGCACCAAATTCTTCCTGTAAAGGACTAATTTCATCATAGCCTAGTCTAAAGCAATGTGTGTCTGGATCCCAATATTCTAAGGCAGTATGAATAAAATTTATATCTATATCTACCCCCTTAATACCATAAATACTTCACATATGAAAGAATTCAAGCTCTTTCCTATCCCTAGCAGTCAAAGAACGGCACCACTCACGAGTAAAATCACTAAAACTCTTAGACATGATTGCTTAAAGAGAATTAAAGTTATAACTATTATTTTAATCTGTTCAAAATATACAAAATTCGGCAGATTTGGGGGCTATTTATGGACAAACTGGCATAGTTTGTTTTCCGAAAGGATTCGGAGAAAAAGAGTCTGTCGCCAGACGAAAAGGACAGCGTATGGCGACGAGGCTTGTCGCTTGGCAACGAAATCAGTGTCTGGCGACGACGGCGTTTGGCGACAGAAAGTCGGTTCAACGACAGCTTGTTCGCACTATGAAAACCATATGTTTTCTTCGATTACGACTCGATTTGTGTGCATTGACTTTATGTTTTTAACTTCTTTCAAACATTTTTTCGATTAATTAATATTAGGCTTATGTTAGTCAAAATTTTCTTTTTTCTTTTTTCTTTTTGGGGAAGAAAGTCGGATACCCTCCATTAATAATAAAAATGACGGAAAATTTTTTGCGCAAAAATTAGTCACAATTTTTTGCACACACTCACACGCACATAAAATAAAATATAAAAAATAAAAAGATAAAAGAAGCATAATAAAGTTGTATATACAATAGGTCTAATGTAAAAGTCATATAATACAAATTAGCAAAATCCTATAAGTCAAATAAAATAAACACAAGTACAGCTATGGTGCCGGAGGACGCAAATGGGGAGGCACTCCCAAAGTGTAAAAAAATAAGGTAGATCGTGGAGTATGCCCCTCACCGGCCCCAAGATCGCCAACAGTCGGGATTGACAGAGTAGGACCAGCCCATCCTAGCTCACTCTGGAGCTCAATAGCCAACGGCTGAAGCTGCGGGTGCGACGATTGTTGCGACAACGAGCGAACCTTGTACGTCCCACCACTCCCTAAAGGAGTGGACGACATGCCTCCTTGGCCTGCCGGCCTAACATGTGCACCCTTAGACGAAGAGCCTGAACCCTCCGGTCTCTCAGGTAGAGCCATCTCCGATCGACAACCCTCACCCCTGGAAGAGGTACGACAATGCCTCGAGCCAGACTTCTCTCTCCTAGCCTCAGGTCTCGTCCGGGTATGAGGAGGAATAGCTTGTCCCTGCAAAAGTAAGCCATGTCAGATGCTAAATGAGTAAATCAAATCATAAGATAAGGATAAGAGAAATACCTCTGCAGTGTCATCACGACGACAAGAAGCTCGATCCCTCCATCTCACCAGCTGGTAAAAAAAGGCGTCTAAACCTCTCGCCATCATCGTTACCACCTCGCGAGAGAACTATCAAAAGACAAGTCAGTAGCGATCAAAAATATATGTGCAAGTAAAAAGGCAAATAAATGATTCACCCAAGTCTGACGTCGTGGTATCGATTGCTCAATAAAGCGATGATCCGAAGGAGCTAAAGGAATCATCTCCTCAAGAGGGCCATACATCCCCTGATAGGTGATGGATACAAGTGGAGCGACGAACTCCGCGTGCGCATCTGACAAGATAAACTGGGTAATTAGTATCTACTTGGGGGTTATACTAGAGACGAATGCGCAAGATAAAGAATAACTCCTCTCCTTCCTCTCGCAAAACAGGTGGTGGAGCCAAAAGCGGTAGTACTGCCTCTGAATAGCATAACTCCGAACGAGCGTGCGCCCACCAAGGCATGCTCTCTTACACCTTACTCGCCAAAGTCCTCAACCTCGCCTTATCGAATATATGCCGAGGAGGGCGAGCAGGAACAACAAAGGCCTCTGAGGAATGGTGAATAGCCACTCTCTCGCCAAGATACACCACAACATCATACGTCCCCTTAAAATAGCGACGCTGAGCGGTGTATTACGTAGCAAGCGCAGAAACGTCAAAATCAGCCCATGGTCGAAACTCCACGGCCGGCTCCTACAAAATGCATACTCATAAGATAAAATCTAAAGGTATAAAGAGCAAGTATCTGAAGAACATACCAAGAGGATTAACTCTCGAATGCGCCTAGAAGTGACATCTGCACTGTGACGACCTCCCCAAGTGGCAGCAACAGGGAAATCGCAAGGTGAAGGTCTCGCCGGCGCAAGAGGTGGAAAGTACTCATAGAACTAGATCTACGAAAACAAAGAAATGTCAACAGATGCTAGAATAGGTCTATAGCTAACTTTAGAAGGAATAAAGCGTACCTCTACGACTCTCCAAAAACTAGAAAGTGCGATATCTCCCTCGAAGGAGATATGACGACGTAGGGAATATTTCAGCATTACCCTAAACTTGAACTCCACTGTGATCATACACTTAAGCATGGTGGCGTCCATTGGGAAGAAATCTAGAGCAAAAGAGTTGCCAACAAGTTTTAGGAACTTGTAAAGCGTTCACAGGGTGAAGGTTACACCCCTTAACGATCTAGGAGATCGTTAACTCCAATAGGTCTGGAACCATGACTGGAAGTTCGGGGATGAAGGTACAAATCAACCTAAAAGAGATTGAACCTGCCCTAATAATAAGCCTCTACTTTGTTCTTCTCGTATTCATGTGCGCTTTTTGACTAACATGCAATCAATAGGTTTACCCTAAACCTGTTTAATCTATGTTGGTTGAATATTAATGCACAAATAAACCTATTATTGGCGATCACTTGAATTATAATCAAATTAACCCTAAACAAGATTATTAATATCTTATTAAGCGTGATTAGAAGTACAAATTCGATTTAAACATGCATAAAAGGCGTGATCAAGCAATAACAATAAAAATCAAGCAACATAATAATAATCATAATTATAATAATAAATCATAAAAATAATAATCATAATCATGTTAAAGCATAATAATAGCAAGATCCTAGGCTTGATACTAACAAGATTAATAACAAACCCTAGCATGTCACTAAACAATAAATATCAAAACCTTAGCCCTAACATGATACTAACATGAATATTAGGAAAGAGAATAAGAAGCATCGCAGGAATTATAATAATCATATTTGATATTATAACCTTTTCCCTAAACATGATACTAGGAAGATCAAAACACCCCAGACATGATTTCTATATCATAACAATGAAAACAATTAAAGCACTTACTTGGATGCCTCATACCTCTTTCTAATAAGAAAATACACGCGTTAGTAACTTCAAGGAAAGTAATAATCAAACAATTAAATTAATAATTGAAAGAGAGATTTGGGACCAAACCCTCAGAAATTAAAACCTTTCACGTCTAGGGCGAAGGCAACTTCGAACTTGGCTAGGTGTGTCTAGATCTTGTGAATGCGGAATTTTGTATGGGAAAAAGCTAGTTTAGAATAAGGGAGAGAGAATAATCAAGAATTTCTTGATGAGATTTGGTCATTGAAAACGGAGATTTTAGGAGGCTATTTATAGAGAAAATCAGCCGGATATAATAAAAATCGAATCAGAGTTTCGAAAAGAATAAAACACGACTGCATCGCCAAACGCTGCGCGTGTCACCAGACACCAGGTCTGTCGCCAGGCGACAGAGCTGTTGTATGGCGCTGCAATTAAGTTTCCACGCGTTTTATTATTTTGATAAAATTTAAGCGTACGAGAGGGAAAAACTGTAATTTCCTTAAAAACACTTTTTTTTATTCTAAATAAAACTCTTAAAAGTCAATTAAAGTCAATTTATCAATGCTAATTAAATTAGGATTCAAAAGAAGACTATAATCAATCCTAAACACATTAGGAATGATAAATCAATAATAGGCCCTCCTCTAGATCATTGAGCCGCACATAAATATCAAACCGGGCCCAGTTTAGTAATTTGGCCATAACTTCCTCATTATTCATCGGAATTGGGCTTGTAATATATCGTTGGAAAGCTCTTTTCGAACCCGACCCAACTACACCATTATTGGACCCATGGCATGGACCAAACCAAACTGGATTGGATGTTTTCTTAAAATAGGTTTTCAAAAACAGAGAGAAAGAAAAGAAATAAAAACTAACCTCAACACTAGACTTTCCACACTTTCACTTCATTCGATTATGATTCAACATGAAGTGTACTCATCACTTGGTTTGATTTTGGGGAGACACAAATGGGTGTCTACAGATGACTAGAAAGTCGCAGTCCAACTAGGAAGTCCGCATAGGCTAAGCTGGCCCAATCATACGACCCGACTAAAGCAAAATCGTGAACAGCAGGCAGGTAGTAGAGTAGCACTCGACTACCTCTGTAAGGATAAAAGGTCCCTAACAACAGGATAAGTGCAAAAATGCGCACCCGTTGCTCTTGGGTGGTCGCAGGATCTTGAAATGTTGCCGCAAGCGAACTCCGGCGAATGCATCTATTGCTAAGCTGCGTCGGATCAGCCTCAAGACGAGCCCGAATAGTGATTAGGCCCTATAGCTCCAGCACCTTTGGAGAAAAGACCGTGATCTCGCTATCAGAAGGAAGCGGAACTGATGTAAACTCCAATCCCGTAATGAGACTGAAGTTAGTAGAGGTAACGATCATCTTACCCTAAGGAAAGTGAAAGGTGTTGGTGGTGTCCCTAAAGAACTCCACCAATGCTCGGACTACATAGTGGCTCTGTCCAAAAGAGTACATAGCCTGAGTTGCTCGCATCAAAGGAGTCAAGCCACATGACTCCCTTAGAAGGCGCAGACCGACGTGGTCGCGGAAGTATGTATCATACAAAGAGCTGATGGCCGTGTTGCCAAAACCATGGCTACGGACCCTCCCGCCGAGAATCCCTCGACGAACGTGCTGTAAAATGTGGAACTCTTACGCGATGTACAGAGTGTTCTCATCCCACTCTGGAAACCTCCCTAGAGAAGAGGAGGTGCCTACGGGATCGTCCTCCCGACGAGCCTGCCTAGAACGAGAACGAGAACCCGAGCCTCATTGTCTAGCCATGCTATATTATGAAAAATACCAGAATATTAAGGTTCTATAATATCTAAGGTTCGCCTAGCCGCATGATACTATGTTCGCAAAAAAAAAGCACGTAGTACTAAAACAGAGTACAATTTCAATCCAAGCATAAATAGCAAATTTCAGCAGTCAAACAAATTCTTGCAATATTATGATAAAATACTGTGACATATTTTGAAAAAAATGGCTAGCAAAAACACGAAGAACATGCCACATTATTCTCACAAATTCAGGGGGTTCAACAATGGCAAATCGCTCATTTATTCACCAAATTAAGTAAAACAAGTTTTTCAAAATGCTCTAAACATGATATATAAACATAATCCAGCAATTTCAAGGCATAAAAATCGATTAACAAAGAGAATTAAGCATAATTGGGTTCGATTTTTTCGAATACCCACACGAGAACATATCCGAATTCAGCAAAAATTGAGTTAAGTTTGAGAAAAACTTACATGGATCCGGAAAATAGATGAGACAAGCTTTGATTTCAAAAAATTTGAGCGAATTTGGTGGACAAACGAGTGTAGACACCTAAAAATGTCTCCCCAAAACCAAACCAGATGATGAACAACCTTTCACCGCCATCATTGGTCGGGTTGAGTATTTAATCTTGGAGTGCTTAAATCCATGTTTCCATTTCATAAACCAAACCAATTCCTAGCCAATTTACCCAAACCATAACTTATTTTCCTCTTTTCGTGCCTTTAAACCCAAAATAATTCATTTTGTGTCCTTTAAAATCATTCATTTCGTGTCCTTTTTATAAAACATTTAATCCAGTTTATTTTGGTCCATAATATAGGTCCAATTATTGAGTATTTGGATGGGGATTGAAAAGAGCTTTTCAGCGATATATTATAGGCCCAAATCCGAGTTATAACGAATAAGTTATGACCAAAATATTAAACTGAGCCCAAACCGAACCTAAGCCCACATTACCTACGACCCAATGATCATGTGGAGGGTCCAAATGATTTACTAAACAAATTAGGATTAAGTGGAAAATTCTATAAGTTTATAAAAGATCCTAATTAACCGTTTTGAAAAGATAAGATTAAAGAGTTTGAATTTGAATAAAACTCCTTTTTTTGAAAGTCCTATTTCTATCCGAATTGAAAGACGTTCAAACATAGACAGATATTATTTTTGTGCCTCATATTTTTTACCCAAATTTTATATTTTTGGATATCCCTTGAAATTATCTTTCCAATGATATATTATAATATCAATTCCGAGCTATAACGGAAAAGATATGAATAAAATGTGAAACTCTATCCAAAACTGACACCGTCTCACTATTTCGGCTATATATTTTATTTGATAAAATATTTTAATCCTATTCCAATTTTTTATAAAAGTAGACTTTAAGAGCTTTCCAAAGATATCTTATTTATCTTATTCCGATTTCTGGATCAAATGATATGATAAAAACAAAAACCGCAAAAACTGCTGTCTATCGCAAGAGTTTTAAACCGATTCGAACTCGATCTTTTCTTGATTTTCGACCCTCTTTTTTTTCTATAAATAGAGGTCTTATCACCCCTTTTCCAATCATCAACAATCTTGATCATCAAATAATTCTCTTCTCCCTCTTTAACCTAAACACTAGCCTCCCTATTCTTCCATAATACTTCCCTTAAGCACTCCAATGAGTTCATACAATACCCAAATTTCTATACTTAAATCAAGGCGTGAAAGGTATAATTGAATGAGGGTTTGACAAAATCAAATCTACCTTAATTTAATTTAATTTTCATTTGACTTATATTTTTATTGAAGTTACTAACAATTTATTCATGATGTAGCAATTCAAGATAACGCGGAAAGTGAGTAATTAATCACTTAATTTCTCTTATTTTTATTTCTTATTGCTAGCATCATGATTTGGTTATTATTATTATTATTTTATTTGACTAACGTTATTATTGTGAAATTGATTCCAGTATTAATGTTTATTCTATTAATTATTGATCACTATATTGCATGTTTAAAGGGAATATGTAATTGAAAATCACGCCTAATAAGATAATTTGGACAACCAGTTTAGGATCCTTTTTAATCTTGTTGTTCAATCAAGTGATCACGATATTTTAGAATTATGTGTTGCATTAATATTATTCCGATTTAGCTTAATAATAGTTTGGAGCAAATTGAATCTCTGTTTGTATGCCTTTGAGATCGCTGGAATCGCTTTTCACTATAAGAATCGAGTAGAGGCCAATACGGGCGAATGTGACTCCATGACTCACTTCGTACCATCATCCTCGATCCTCCTTTCGTGGTTCTAAACCATATGGAGTTAGTAATCTCATAGATTATGAATGGGGTGTAACCTTCACGGGTCAATCGTTGTTGCTATCGTTGTCCCTTAATCGTGGTTGCCTTTTATGATCCATGAACGGTTTACAAGTTCCTTAAACACTTGTTGGCGGCTCCCTACTTTCCTTGTCCCTCATCGTATATGTCAATTCCCACTTCCTATGAGTGCCAAGCATATTCACCACATGCTTTAACGTAGGCGCACTTCAAGCGACGCCTACAATTTGGCGACTCCACTGGGGAGGATTCTTGGTTATTTATCGATTTGAGGGATCGGTATTTAATTGAGATGAGTGGATGAGACTCGAAAGATTATTGAATTGTATTCCTGCGATTTAATTGACATTATCACATATGCATATGCATTTTAGCTTACCTATTTTGCCACAATAGTACGTGTTCTACGTATGTGGCTAGCCTGGGGGATTTAAGCTCTATCCACCCAAAAACGCTCATGGCAATAAGGGTTTATCCGAGTTTTTAAATCCACCCAAACCATGGAGTCGAGTTCGATTTCATCACGAACTTGTGGAGCCGCCCGTTGGCATACACCCCTCAAGGGAGGCTGCCTTGCTAACGCGTCCAAACTCTTAACCATGGTACCCTTTGACACCCAAAAGCTTGACCATAGTCGAACATAGAACTGGACTTTAGGTTGCGAACTTCATTGCATCAGGCGTGACGATATGCTTATGTGTGCATTTTTTTAATTGACCTTTTTTTAATTATTTGTTTTTTCTCTTATCAAACCCTTTTTTTTATTATTAGAGTCGAGCCATAGATTTTTTTTTTTTAAATTTTTGAGTCACCCGGATTTTTATTCCCGTATACTGCACAAAAGTCAACTTGTTTGGGTCATAGCCGGAGTTCTAGAAAGAGTTATGTGTTGTACAACCTATGGATCTGTAGCCCCGAGTTTTTCTTTCATTTGGAGCTGATTTCGTCCTAATCAGATTCACAGATCAAAAGTTATAACCAATATACTACAGCCTGTCTAATTTAGGTGTTTTTAGCGTCAATTTTCTTTTATTTTTTTAATTTTTATTTATATCTTTTCGTGTCAAGCTAGTATAGCCAAGTCCTTTAATCCGTGTCAACTCGTATAAAATTGGATTATAGATTTTTATTTTTATTTATTTATTAATTTTATACCCATGAGACATAACTCTTCTAGATTCCTAGTCCTCTTCCTAGTTTCTTGTGATCGATTTTTGTGTTAACCTTAACATGTGTTCTTTGTCTTTGATTGTGGTTGATCTTATTTATGACTAACGATTGCCAATAGACTGTTTTCACCTAGTAAATATCATAAACATTAAAATTGGACAAAATTAATCAAGTAAGTTTGTCTTTTAGTCTTCCGTGCTATTTGGTCATTGGGTCCTTTGTTTTTCACAACGTCCTTATGTCTAGCCATGCGATCATACCATGAGTCCTAATATGCTCACCTAATCACACATGTTGAGTCATTGCACACACTTTGTCTTCGAGTAATGCACTATATTGTTTATGATCGTATACTAGGACCATGCATGCATCGTTTTCCGTCGTAATAGGAATGAATAGAGTATTTCCTTTTAGTTTTCAAAATTGTTTCATACACTCTTCCTTTTCAATCCGAGTATTGAGTGAATGAATTAAATGAGTTCTTCCTTACACAGTACATGAGTCAAAAATAACTAGTTAATAGTTGGAAGAATAAGGGGAATGTGACTCCTTCCTTCTTTCCTTCCAATCAAAGCATCAACAACAAGAAACTTTTTTCCTTACCAGGCGACAAGAAATTACTCATAAACAGCCATGAAGATAAAGAACAATGCAAGCTTCTCACCAAGATTTCATGTTTTTTTTCTTCTTTTGTTTCAAACCTTTCCCCTAAAAAGTCTAGCATAGGTTCTCCTTATCCATGTGTCTATGTGTCACATTTCTTACCTTCTTCATAAATGAGCATCTCTTTCTTACATTCGATCATGTGATTAGCAAAAAGAAAAAAAAAAAAAATCAATTGCCGAGCCGAACACAAGGTATACCAATGATTTGAGGTACCTTTGCAACCCATTCATTCCCCATTAACCATTCAATCACATTCCATTTCTTCATCAACCACTTTGAGGCTCGTCTAACGTTTGGCCTTCATTTCTTCAACCCACATTCACTTAACCCTGGGATAGGAAGATGTGTAATTGTATAACATTCAAAAATCAAGTAAAAAAAAAAGCAACAATAAAACAATAAAACAATGTCTAAAGGCAAGTGTTCCAATGTCTTTGATATGAACACGTTTTAAATTGCGTCTCTCTTCGAGTGCTTGGTACCGTGCCTGAGAAACATGAATTCTAAGTGAGTGATGGACCGCATGATATGAGATTGCCTACGTTGATTCAAAAAATAAAGATATATGAAAAATAAAACTTGTAAAGTCTAATACACAATTGCATATCTTGGGGGCTTCTCTCGGGTCTTGAGCCTTTTACCCCTTTCTTCCATAAACCTTCAGCTTAACCACATTACAACCCTTGAAAGACCTCTTTTAGGTGTACATACGCTTGTGTAATGTTCGGTTAGAGCTACGTTCTGCCTGATTCCTAACGGATATGTAGGCAACCTCATATCGAGGTGCGGCCACATTCACATTCATATCTATGCATGATCGAGTCAAAGAATATCCAATGCTTATCTCTATATCCCTACCCATTTAGAGCTAAACTCTGGGGATTGAACCCACATCACATTAGCTTACCCAGCCTAAAGAGTCATCTTCTTTGACTCTTCACACATAAATTTCCATCACCAAAACCTTTGCAGCCTCACCTTAGTATCACTTTAACGCACTTCTTTCACAAATACATATCCATATCATCTTTCCCTTAGGAACCCTTTATCATGAAATCTTGTTTCCGTACTGCGCATGCTTCATCATCTTTCAAGACAACATTCATCAGAAGAAACGTTGTATACTTGCTTAGCTTCTTGACCTGAGCAATATTCATTGTTTCATGCATCGCATAATGTGCTGAGTAACATTTCTATATCAATGATTTGTAATAATACAAAGCATATCGTTCTTAGCTCCTTGACCTACGCAACGTTTATAATCACTTCATCTATATACGTGGTTAGCTTCTAAACCTAAGTGACGTTCAAGATCGTTTCTTTACACCATATATGATGCTTAGCTCCATGACTTAAGTTCATTCATCTATCGTGTCACATGACGTAATTGTCCTTAGCCTCCTGGCCTGAGAACATGCATCATGCATAAACTGTTTTCAAGACAAGCAATTCAATCCATACGATTCATTTTGTCTTGCTCAACGAGGAAGTTCAAAACTTCTTCCCTTTTTCATGTTTTTCCTTGTAAGGAAGTTCAAAAAGCTTTTTCAAAATTTTCTCATCGAGGGAAGTTCGAAAACAAATCTTCATTTTTCACGTCTTTCTTTTTTCGGGAGAAAGTCGGTACCCTCCACTCGTCTCATGACAAAAATGACGGAATTTTTTTTGCTTTTTCATTTTCGGTTGCTTATGTCTGCACACACACACACTCAAACTAGACACACACAATCACAAGTCATACACATGTCATGTCAAGCTTGGTCAAGTCAATCATAGGAAGCGGGGACAAGCGGACCATTTACAACCAGCCCACGTCCGGGGACAAGCGGACCATTTACAACCAGCCCACGTCCGGGGACAAGCGGACCATTTGCAGCCCACGTTCGGGGACAAGCGAACCAACTACAGCCCACGTTCTGGGAAAATCGAACCACCATCATTTTACGGCGCAAGGTTCTCGATACACAGAGACTTGCAATCTCATCAGCTGTCGACTTTCCTCAAGAATGGATAGTATCATCTGGTAGATTTCTTGAAGCATAGAAAACTACCAAATTCATCAGTCGGCTTTCCTCAAGCATGGAAAGCATTTCAACAAACGTCATCTAGTAGATTCCTTCAATCATAAGAAGCTACCAAACTCATTTTTCACTGACACACTGGTGTCAGATACGTACTCTATCCCTTTACTCTTTTATCTGTAGAATTAACATATTTTTGCAGGTATCGGCGTATACAAAGTGATTTAGGATCGTAGAACGTCTTATATCATTCTCCGTCCCTATCAACTACTTTGACTATCGTTTTCGAAACTGACGTTTCTACGAACTCATTCAAAGTGGGGGCTTATGTAGACACCTAAAAATGTGTCCCCAAAACCAAACCCGATGGTGAACAACCTTCCACCGCCATTATTCATCGGGTTGAGTATTTAATCTTGGAGTGCTTAAATCCATGTTTCCATTTCATAAAACAACCCAATTCCTAGCCAATTTCCCCAAACCATAACTTATTTTCATCTTTTCGTGCCTTTAAACCCAAAATAATTCATTTCGTGTCCTTTAAAATCATTCATTTCATGTCCTTATTATAAAACATTTAATCCAGTTTATTTTGGTCCATAATATGGGTCCAATGATTGAATATTTGGATGGGGATTGAAAAGAGCTTTCCAACGATATATTATAGGCCCAAATCCGAGTTATAACAAATAAGTTATGGCCAAAATATTAAACTGAGCCCAAACCAAACCAAAGCCCACCTTACCTACGACCCAATGATCATGTGGAGGGTCCAAATGATTTACTAACCAATTAGGATTAATTGGAAGCTTCTATAAGTTTCTAAAAGATCCTAATTATCCGTTTTGAAAAGATAAGATTAAAGAGTTTAAAATTGAATAAAACTCCTTTTTTTGAAAGTCATATTTCTATCCGAATTGAAAGACGTTCAAAGATAGACAGATATTATTTTCGTGCCTTATATTTTTTATCCAAATTTTATATTTTTTTATATCCCTTTAAATTATATTTCCAATGATATATTATAATATCAATTTCAAGCTATAACGAAAAAGATATGAATAAAATATCAAACTATATCCAAAACTGACACCGTCTCACTTTTTTGGCTATATCTTTTATTCTATAAAATATTTTAATCCGATTCTAATTTTTTTAGAACGTATACTTCAATATCTTTTCAAAGATATCTTATTTATCTTATTCCGATTTCTGGATCAAAAGATATGATAAAAACAAAACCGCAAAAACTGCTGTTTATCGCAAGAGTTTTAATCCGATTTGAACTCGATCTTTTCTTGATTCTTCGACCCTCTTTTTTTCTCTATAAATAGAGGTCATATCACCCCTTTTCCAATCATCAAAAAGCTTGGTCATCAAATAATTCTCTTTTCCCTCTTTAGCTTAAACACTAGCCTTCCTATTCTTCCATAATACTTCCCTTAAGCACTCCAAAGAGTTCATACAATACCCAAAGTTCTATACTTAAACCAAGGCGTGAAGGGTATAATTGAATGAGGGTTTGGACCAAATCAAATCTACCTTAATTTAATTTAATTATCATTTGATTTATATTTTTATTGAAGTTACTTACAATTTATTCATGATGTAGCAATTCAAGGAAACGCGGAAAGTGAGTAATTAATCACTTAATTACTCTTATTTTTATTTCTTATTGCTAGCATCATAATTAGGTTATTATTATTATTTGATTTTACTAACGTTATTAATGTTAAACTGCTTCCAGAATTAATGTTTATTCTATTAATTACTGATCACTATATATATTGCATGTTTAAAGGGAATATGTAATTGAAAATCACGCCTAATAAGATAATTTGGACAACCAATTTATGATCCTTTTTAATCTTGTTGTTTAATCAAGTGATCACGATATTTTAGAATTATGTGTTGCATTAATATTAAACCAATTTAGCTTAATAATAGTTTGGAGCAAATTGAATCTCTGTTTGTATGCCTTTGAGATCGCAGGAATCGCTTTTCACTATAAGAATCGAGTAGAGGCCAATACGGTCGAATGTGACTCCATGACTCACTTCGTACCATCATCCCCGATCCTCCTTTCGTGGTTCCGAACCATATGGAGTTAGTAATCTCATAAATTACGAATGGGGTGTAACCTTCACGGGTCAATCGTTGTTGTTATCGTTGTCCCTTAATCGTGTTTGCCTTTTATGATCCGTGAACGGTTTACAAGTTCCTTAAAAACTTGTTGGCGGCTCCCTACTTTCCTTGTCCCTAATCGTATATGTCAATTCCCACTTCCTATGAGGCCAAGTATATTCACCACATGCTTTAACGTAGGCGCACTTCGAGTGACACCTACAATTTGGTGACTCCACTGGGGTGGATTCTTGGTTATTTATCGATTTGAGCGATCGGTATTTAATTGAGATTGGTGGATGAGACTTGAAAGATTCTTGAATTGTATTCCTACGATTTAATTGGCATTGTCACATATGCATATGCATTTTAGCTTACCTATTTTGCCACAATAGTACGTGTTCTACGTATGTGGCTAGGCCGGGGGATTTAAGCTCTATCAACCCAAAAACGCTCATGGCAATAAGTGTTCATCCGAGTTTTTAAATCCACCCAAACCATGGAGTCGATTTCGATTTCATCACGAACTTGCAGAGCCGCCCGTTGGGATACACCCTCAAGGGAGGCTTCCTTGCTAACGCGTCCAAACTCTTAACCATGGTACCCTTTGACACCCAAAAGCTTGACCATTGTCGAACATAGAACTTGACTTTAGGTTGCGAATTTCCTTGCATCATGCGTGACGATATGCTTATGTGTGAATTTTTTTTTGACCTTTTTTTAATTATTTTTTTTTCTCTTATCAAACCCTTTTTTTTTATTAGAGTTGAGCCATAGATTTTTTTTTTTTTTTAATTTTTGAGTCACCCGGATTTTTATTCCCGTATACTGCACAAAAGTCAACTTGTTTTGGTCATAGCCGGAGTTCTAGAAAGAGTTATGCGTCAAGCAACCTATGGATATGTAGCCCAGAGTTTTATCTTTCATTTGGAGAGGGTTTCGTTCTAATTAGATTCAAGTATCAAAATTTATAACCAATATACTACAGCCTGTCTAATTTAGGTGTTTTTTTAGCGTCAATTTTCTTTTGTTTTTTTAATTTTTATTTATATCTTTTCGTGTCAAGCTAGTCTTAGCCAAGTCCTTTAATCCGTGTCAACTCGTATAACATAGGATTATATATATATATTTTTATTTATTTATTTATTTTATACCCATGAGTCATAACTCTTCTAGATTCCTAGTCCTCTTCCTAGTTTCTTGTGATCGATTTTTGTGTTAACCTTAACATGTGTTCTTTGTCTTTGATTGTTGTTGATCTTATTTATTTCTAACGATTTTCAATGGACCGTTTTCACCTAGTAAATGGCATAAACATTAAAATTGGACAAAATTAATCAAGTTAGTTTGTCTTTTAGTCTTCTGTGCTATTTGGTCATTGGGTCCTTTGTTTATCACAACGTCCTCATGTCTAGCCATGCGATCATATCATGAGTCTTAATATACTCACCTAATCACACATGTTGAGTCATTGCACACACTTTGTTTTCGAGTAATGCACTATATTGTTTATGATCGTATACTAGGACTATGCATGCATCGTTTTCCGTCGTAATAGGAATGAGTGGAGTATTTCCTTTCAGTTTTCAAAATCGTTTCATACACTCTTCCTTTTCAATCTGAGTATTGAGTGAATGCATTAAATGAGTTCTTCCTTACACAGTACTTGAGTCTAAAATAACTAGGCAATAGTTAGAAGAATAAGGGGAACGTCACTCCTTCCTTCTTTCCTTCCAATCAAAGCATCAACAACAAGAAAATTTTTTCCTCACCAGGCGGAAAGAAGTTACTCATAAACAGCCATGAAGATAAAGCACAATGCAAGCTTCTCACCAAAATTTCATGTTTTATTTCTTCTTTTGTTTCAAACCCTTCCTTTAAAAAGTCTAGCATAGGTTCTCCTTATCCATGTGTTTATGTGTCACATTTCTTACCTTCTTCATATATGAGCATCTCTTTCTTACATTCGATCATGTGGTTAGCAAAAAAAAAAATCAATTGCCGAACCGAATACAAGGTATACCAATGATTTGAGGTACCTTTGCAACCCATTCATTCCCCATTAACCATTCAATCACATTCCATTTCTTCATCAACCACTTTGAGCCTCGTCTAACTTTTGGCCTTCATTTCTTCAACCCACATTCACTTAACCCTGGGATTGGAAGATGTGTAATTGTATAACATTAAAAAAGCAAGTAAAAAAAATCAGCAAAGCAACAATAAAACGTCTAAAGGCAAGTGTTCCAATGACTTTGATATGAACACGTCTCAAATTGCGTCTTTCATCGAGTGCTTGGTACCGTGCCTGAGAAACATGAATGCTAAGTGAGTGATGGACCGCATGATATGAGATTGCCTAAATTGATTCAAAAAAAATCAAAACAAAAAGGATATATGAAAAATAAAACTTGCAAAGTCTAATACACAATTTCATATCTTGGGGGCTTCTCTCGGGTCTTGAGCCTTTTACCCTTTCTTCCTTAAACCTTCAGCTTAACCACATTACAACCCTTGAAAGACCTCTTTGAGGTGTACATACACTTGTGTAAAGTTCGGTTAGAGCTACGTTCGGCCTGATTCTTAACGGATACGTAGGCAACCTCACATCGAGGTACGACCCCATTCACATTCATATCTATGCATGATCGAGTCAAAGAATATCTAATGCTTATCTCTATATCCCTACCCATTTAGAGCTAGACTTGGGGGTTTGAACCCACATCACATTATCTTAACCAACCTAAAGAGTCATCATCTTTGACTCTTCACGCATATATTTCCATCACCATAACCTTTGCAGTCTCACCTTAGTATCACTTTCACACACTTCTTTCACACATACATATCCATATCATATTTCCCTTAGGAACCCTTTATCATGAAATGTTGTTTCCCTACTCCGCATGCTTCATCATCTTTCAAGAAAACATTCATCAAAAGAAACGTTGTATACTTGCTTAGCTTCTTGACCTGAGCAATATTCATTGTTTCATGCATCGCATAATGTGCGGAGTAACATTTCTATATCAATGATTTGTAATAATACAAAGCATATCGTTCTTAGCTCCTTGACCTAAGCAACGTTCATAATCACTTCATCTATATACGTGGTTAGCTTCCAAACCTAAGTGACGTTCAAGATCGTTTCTTTACACCATATATGATGCTTAGCTCCATGACTTAAGTTCGTTCATCTATCGTGTCACATGACGTAATTGTCCTTCGCCTCATGGCCTAAGAAAATGCATCATGCATAAACTATTTTCAAGACAAGCAATTCAATCCATACGATTCATTTTGTCTTGCTCAACGAGGAAGTTCAAAACTTCTTCCCTTTTTCATGTTTTTCCTTGTAAGGAAGTTCAAAAAACGTTTTCAAAATTTTCTTATCGAGGGAAGTTCAAAAACAAATCTTCATTTTACAAGTCTTTCTTTTTCGGGAGAAAGTCGGTACCATCCACTCGTCTCATGACAAAAATGACGGAATTTTTTTTGCTTTTGCATTTTCGGTTGCTTGTGTCTGCACACACACACACACTCAAACTAAACACACACAATCACAAGTCATACACATGTCATGTCAAACTTGATTAAGTTAATTATAGTCTATACGAGTCCCTTGGCTAATTTTATTTTGCAAGTCTCAATTACAACCCACATCCGGGAACAAGCGGACCATCTACAGCCCACGTCCGGGGACAAGCGGACAATTTACAACCAGCCAACGTCCGAGGACAAGCGGACCTTTTGCATCCCACGTTCAGGGACAAGCAAACCAACAACAGCCCGCGTTCGATGACAATCGAACCACCATCATTTCACGGCGCAAGGTTCTCGATACACAGAGACTTGCAATCTCATCATCTGTCGACTTTCCTCAAGAATGGAAAATATCATCTGTTAGATTTCTTCAAGCATATAAAACTACCAAACTCATCAGTCGGCTTTCCTCAAGCATGGAAAAAATTTCAACAAACGTCATCCAGTGGATTCCTTCAAGCATAGGAAGCTACCAAACTCATTTGTCACCGACACACTGGTGTCAGATACGCATTATATCCCTTTACTCTTTTATCTGTGGAATTAACATATTTTTGCAGGTATCGGCGTTTACAGAGTGATTTAGGATCGCAGAACGTCTTAAATCATTCTCCATCCCTATCGACTACTTTGACTAATATTTTTGAAACTGTCGTTTCTACAAACTCAGTCAAAGTGGGGGCTTCTGTAGACATCTAAAAATTTCTCCCCAAAACCAAACCCGACGGTGAACAACCTTTCACCTCTATTATTGGTCGGGTTAAGTATTTAATCTTGGAGTGCTTAAATCCATGTTTCCATTTCATAAACCAACCCAATTCCTAGCCAATTTCCCCAAACCATAACTTATTTTCATCTTTTCGTGCCTTTATACCCAAAATAATTCATTTCTTGTCCTGAAAAATCATTCAATTCCTGACCAATGATTGAATATTTGGATGGGGATTGAAAAGAGCTTTCCAATGATATATTATAGGCCCAAATCCGAGTAAAAAAAAATAAGTTATGGCCAAAATATTAAACTGAGCCCAAACCGAACCTAAGCCCACCTTACCTACGACCCAATGATCATGTGGAGGGTCCAAATGATTTACTAAACCAATTAGGATTAATTGGAAGCTTCTATAAGTTTCTAATAGATCCTAATTATCCATTTTTAAAAGATAAGATTAAAGAGTTTGAAATTGAATAAAACTCCTTTTTTTAAAGTCCTATTTCTATCCGAATTGAAAGACGTTCAAAGATAGACAGATATTATTTTCTTGCCTCATATTTTTTATCCAAATTTTATATGTTTGGATATCCCTTGAAATTATCTTTCAAATGATATATTATAATATCAATTCCGAGCTATAACGGAAAAGATATGAATAAAATGTCAAACTATATCCAAAACTGACACTGTCTCATTATTTTGGCTATATCTTTTATTCTATAAAACATTTTAATCCGAGTCTAATTGTGTTAGAAATTAGACTTCAAGAGATTTCCAAAGATATCTTACTTATTTTATTCCGATTTCTGGATCAAAAGATATGATAAAAACAAAAACCGCAAAAACTGTTGTCTATGGCAAGAGTTTTAATCCGATTCGAACTCGATCTTTTGTTGATTCTTCTACCCTCTTTTTTTCTCTATAAATAGAGGTCATATCACCCCTTTTCCAATCATCAACAAGCTTGGTCATTGTAGGGAATATTTCAAGCGTTAATCCCCTAGCTTGAACCCCATTGTGATCATACACTAAAGTACGGTGGCGTCCAAAGGGAAAGAAGATAGAGCAAAAGAGTCGCCAACAAGTTTTTTTAGGAACTTGTAAACCTTTCACGAGGTGAAGGTTACACCCCTTAACGATCCAAGAGATCGTCAATTCCAATAGGTCTTGAACCATGTGTGGTAGTTCGGGGATGAAGGTACAAATCCAACCTAAAAGAGATTGAACCTGCCCTAATAATAGGCCTCTACTTTATTCTAATCGTATTCATGTGCGCTTTCTGACTAACATGCAATCAATAGGATTACCCTAAACCTGTTTATCTATGTTGGTTGAATTTAATGCATAACAAAACTATTATTGGCGATCACTTGAATTATAATCATATTAACCCTAAACAAGATTATTAATTATCTCATTAAGCGTGATTACAAGTACAAATTCCCTTTAAACATGCATAAAAGGTGTGATCAAGCAATAACAATACATATCAAGAAACATAATAAATAATCATCATAATAATAATTATAATCATGATAATAAGAATCATACATCATAACAATTATAATCATAATAATATTCATGTTAATATTAAAGCATAGCAAGATCCTAGGCATGATACTAACAAGATTAATAACAAATCCTAGCATGTCACTAAATATATAAGAATCAAAGCTTTAACCCTAACATGATACTAACAATCATAAATATTATGAAGAAAATAAAAGGCATCATAACAATCATACTTAGTATTAAATTTACCCTAGACATGATACTAGGAATATCATAATAACAACCTAAACATGATTTCTATATCATAACATCAATGAAAACCATTAAAGAACTTACTTTGATGCCTCGTACCTCTTTCTAATAACAAAATGCACGCGTTAGTAACTTCAAGGAAAATAATAAACAACAAACAATTAAATTAAATAATTGAAATAAAGATTTGGGACCAAACCCTCAGAAATTAAACCTTTCACGTCTAGGGCGAAGGCAACTTCGAATATGGCTAGGTGTATGTAAGTCTTGCGAATGCGGAATTTTGTATTTGAGAAAAGGCTAGTTTAGAAAAGAGAGAGAGAGAATAATCAAGAAAATCTTGATGAGAGTTGGTTAAAGAGAGAATTGGTTAGATTTGATGAGAATTGATGAATGAAAAGTGGGTTTTTAGCAAGTTATTTATAGAGAAAATAAGCCAAAAAGATAAAAATAATCGAAATAGAGTTCTGACGCGCATAAAACTTGATTAGCGCCAACGCCGACCATTGGCGCCAGGCGCTAATGTCTGGCGTTAGGCGCTAATCCCTTTTTTGACGCTTTTTCTAAAATCAGATAGAAATTGTTGTACAGGAGGATAAAATCGTATTTTCCTCAAAAATGTTCTTTGATTCTGATTAAAACTCTAAAAAGTCAACGAAAGTCAATTTATCAATGCTAATTGAATAAGGAATGAAAAGAACCTTCTAGAAGAATCTAGAAGACTAAAACCATTCCTAATTGCATTAGGAATGATAAATCGATGTTAGGCCCTCCTCTAGATCATTGGGCCGCATATAAGGCTCAAACCGGGCCCAGTTTAGTAATTTGGCCATAACTTCCTCAATAGTCATCGGAATTAGGCTTATAATATATCATTGGAAAGATCTTTTCAAGCCCTATCTAACTAAACTACTATTGGACCCATATCATGGACCAACCAAATTGGATTTTCTGTTTTCTTAAAATAGGTTTTCAAAAAAATAGAGAGAAGAGAAAAGAAATTAAAATTATCCGCAACACTAAACTTTCCACACTTTCACTTCATTCGATTATGATTCGACGTGAAATTTACTCATCACCGGGTTTGGTTTTGGGGAGACACAAATGGGTGTCTACAAAAGCCCCCACTTTGACTGAGTTTGGAGAAACGCAAGTTTCGAAAACAAAAGTCAAAGTATCAATAGGGACGGAGAATGATTCAGAACGTTCAGCGATCCTAAATCATTCTTGTAACGCCGATACTTGCAAACTAGCGTTAGATATAGTTCTTTAGGATCGCAGAACATTCTGAATCATTCTCCGTCCCTATCGATACTTTGACTTTTGTTTTCAAAACTTACGTTTCTCCAAACTCGGTCAAAGTGGGGGCTTCTGTAGACACCCATTTGTGTCTCCCCAAAACCAAACCCAGTGATGAGTACCTTTCGCGTCGAATCATAATCGAATGAAGTGAAAGTGTGGAAAGTTTAGTGTTGCGGATAGTTTTAATTTCTTTTCTCTTCTCTCTGTTTTTGAAAACTTATTTTAAGAAAAAATCCAATCCAGTTTGTTTGGTCCATGATATGGATCCAATAGTAGTGTAGTTGGATAGGGCTTGATAAGAGCTTTCCAACGATATATTATAAGCCCAATTCCGATGAATATTGAGGAAGTTATGGCCAATTTACTGAACTTGGCCCGGTTTGAGCCTTATATGCGGCCCAATGATCTAGAGGAGGGCCTAATAGAGATTTATCATTCCTAATGCAATTAGGAATTGTTTTAGTCTTCTAGATTCTTCTAGAAGGTTCTTTTCATTCCTAATTTAATTAGCATTGATAAATTGACTTTTGTTGACTTTTCAGAGTTTTAATTAGAATCAAATAGCATTTTTGAGGAAAATACGATTTTATCCTCCTGTACGGCAATTTTTATCTGATTTTAAGAAAACGCGTGAATTTCTGAATCAGCGCCAAACGCCAGCTGCAGCGCCTGGCGCTAGCATTGGCGCCTGGCACTAGTGTTGGCGTCTGGCGCCAATAGCCAGCGTTGGCGCTAATTCAATTTTATCTGCGCCAGAACTCTGTTTTGATATTTTATCTTTTTGGCTGATTCTCTTTATAAATAACGTCGTAAAAACTCCGTTTTCATTCATCCACATTCATCCACAATCATCTACAATCTACCATTACTCTTTCTCTTTTCTAAACTAGCTTCTCTCAAATACAAAATTCCGCATTCATTAGATCTAGATACACCTAGCCATATTCGAAGTTGCCTTCGTCCTAGACGTGAAAGGTTTTAATTTCTGAGGGTTTGGTCCCAAATCTCTCTTTCAATCATTTAATTTAATTGTTTTGATTATTATTTTCCTTGAAGTTACTAACGCGTGTATTTTGTTATTAGAAAGAGGTACGAGGCATCAAAGTTAGTATTTTGATGGTTTTTATTGATGTTATGATATAGAGTTCAAGCTTAGGTTGTTATTATGATATTACTAGTATCATGTCTAGGGTAATTTTAATATTAAGTATGATTAAAAGTATGATTCTTCCTATGTTCCTCCTAATATTTATGATTGTTAGTATCATGTTAAGGTTAAAGCTTTGATTTTTATTGTTTAGTGACATGTTAGGGTTTGTTATTAATCTTCTTAGTATCATACCTAGGATCTTGCTATTATTATGCTTTAACACTATTATGATTATTTTTATGATTCATGATATAATTGTTATAATTATTGTTATAATTATTATGATTATTTATGATGATTTATTATGTTGCTTGATGATTTTTATTGTTATTGCTTGATCACGCCTTTTACGCGTGTTTAAAGAGGAATTTGTACTTGTAATCACGCTTAATAAGATAATTTAATAATCTTGTTAGGGTTAATATGATTATAATTCAAGTGATTGCCAATAATAGATTTGTTTGTGCATTAATATTCAACCAACATAGATTAAACGGGTTTAGGGTAATCCTATTGGTTGCATGTTAGTCAGAAAGCGCACATGAATACGATCAGAATAAAGTAGAGGCCTATTATTAGGGACGGTTCAATCTCTTTTAGGTTGGATTTGTACCTTCATCCCCGAACCCTATTTGGTTCAAGACCTTATGGAGTTGACGATCTCTTGGATCGTTAAGGGGTGTAACCTTCACCCTGCGAACGGTTTACAAGTTCCTAAAACTTGTTGGCGACTCTTTTGCTCTATCTTCTTTCCCTTTTGACGCCACCGTACTTAAAGTGTATGATCACAGTGGGGTTCAAGCTAGGGGATTAACGCTTGAAATATTCCCCACACATATCGTTCTTATATCCTTGACCTAAATAACGTTCATAATCACTTCATCTATATACGTGCTTAGCTTCCAGACCTAAGTGACGTTCAAGTTCGTATCTTTACACCATATATGATGCTTAGCTCCATGACTTAAGTTCATTCATCTATCGTGTCACATGACGTAATTGTCCTTAGCCTCCTGGCCTAAGAACATGCATGATGCATAAACTATTTTCAAAACTTCCTCCCTTTTTCATGTTTTTCCTGGTAAGGAAGTTCAAAAAACTTTTTCAAAATTTTCTCATCGAGGGTAGTTCGAAAACAAATCTTCATTTTTCACGTCTTTCTTTTTCGGGAGAAAGTCGGTACCCTCCACTCATCTCATGACAAAATTGACAGAATTTTTTTTGCATTTTCGGTTGCTTGTGTCTGCACACACAAACACTCAAACTATACACACACAATCACAAGTCATACACATGTCATGTCAAACTTGGTCAAGTCAATCCTAGTCTATACGAGTCCCTTGGCAAATTTTATTTTGCAGGTCTCAATTACAGCCCACATCCGGGGACAAGCGGACCATCTACAGCCCACGTCCGGGGACAAGCGGACCATTTACAACCAGCCCACGTCCGGGGACAAGCGGACCATCTGCAGCCCACGTTCGGGGACAAGCGAACCAACTACAGCCCACGTTCGGGGACAACCAAACCACCATCATTTCACGGCGCAAGGTTCTTGATACATAGAGACCTGCAATCTCATCATCTGTCGACTTTCCTCAAGAATGGAAAGTATCATCTAGTAGATTTCTTCAAGCATAGAAAACTACCAAACTCATCAGTCGGCTTTCCTCAAGCATGGAAAGCATTTCAACAAACGTCATCCGGTGGATTCCTTCAAGCATAGGAAGCTACCAAACTCATTTTTCATTGACACACTAGTGTCAGATACGCATTCTATCCCTTTACTCTTTTATCTGTGGAATTAACATACTTTTGCAGGTATCGGCGTATACAGAGTGATTTAGGATCGCAGAACGTCTTAAATCATTCTTCGTCCCTATCTACTACTTTGACTATCGTTTTTAAAACTGACATTTCTACAAACTCAGTCAAAGTGGGGGCTTCTGTAGACACCTAAAAATGTCTCCCCAAAACCAAACCCGATGGTGAACAACCTTTCACCGCCATTATTGGTCGGGTTGAGTATTTATTCTTGGAGTGCTTAAATCCATATTTTCATTTCATAAACCAACCCAATTCCTAGCCAATTTCCACAAATCATAACTTATTTTCCTCTTTTCGTGCCTTTAAACCCAAAATAATTCATTTCGTGTCCTTTAAAATCATTCATTTCGTGTCCTATTTATAAAACGTTTAATCCAGTTTATTTTGGTCCATAATTTGGGTCCCATGATTGAATATTTGGATGGGTATTGAAAAGAGCTTTCCAACGATATATTATAGGCCCAAATCCGAGTTATAACGAATAAGTTATGGCCAAAATATTAAACTGAGCCCAAACCGAACCTAAGCCCACCTTACTTACGACCCAATGATCATGTGGAGGGTCCAAATGATTTAATCCAATTCCTAAACCAATTAGGATTAATTGGAATCTTCTATAAGTTTCTAAAAGATCCTAATTATCCGTTTTGAAAAGATAAGATTAAAAAGTTTGAAATTGAATAAAACTCCTTTTTTTGAAAGTCCTATTACTATCCGAATTGAAAGACGTTCAAAGATAGACAGATATTATTTTCGTGCCTCATAGTTTTTCTCCAAATTTTATATGGATGGATATCCCTTGAAGTTATCTTTCCAATGATATATTATAATATCAATTTCGAGCTATAACGGAAAAGATATGAATAAAATGTCAAACTATATCCAAAACTGACACCGTCTCACTATTTCGGCTATATCTTTTATTATATAAAATATTTTAATCCGATTCTAATTGTTTTAGAAATTAGACTTCAGGAGCTTTGCATAGATATCTTATTTATCTTATTCCAATTTCTGGATCAAAAGATATGATAAATACAAAAACCGTAAAAACTGCTGTCTATCGCAAGGGTTTTAATCCGATTCGAACTCCATCTTTTCTTGATTCTTCGACCCTCTTTTTTTTCTATAAATAGAGGTCATATCACTCCTTTTCCAATTCAACAAGCTTGGTCATCAAATAATTCTCTTCTCCCTCTTTAGCCTAAACACTAGCCTCCCTATTCTTCCATAATACTTCCCTTAAGCACTCTAAGGAGTTCATGCAATACCCAAAGTTCTATACTTAAACCAAGGCGTGAAAGGTATAATTGAATGAGGGTTTGGACCAAATAAAATCTACCTCAATTTAATTTAATTTTCATTTGATTTTTATTTTTATTGAAGTTACTAACAATTTATTCATGATGTAGAAATTCAAGGAAACGCGGAAAGTGAGTAATTAATCACTTAATTACTCTTATTTTTATTTCTTATTGCTAGCATCATGATTATATTATTATTATTTGATTTTATTAACGTTATTATTGTTAAATTTCTTCCAGTATTAATGTTTATTCTATTAATTATTGATCACTATATATATTGCATGTTTAAAGGGAATATGTAATTGAAATTCACGCCTAATAAGATAATTTGGACAACCGGTATATGATCCTTTTTAATCTTGTTGTTTAATCAAGTGATCACGATATTTTAGAATTATGTGTTGCATTAATATTAAATCAATTTAGCTTAATAATAGTTTGGAGCAAATTGAATCTCTCTTTGTATGCCTTTGAGATTGTAGGAATCGCTTTTCACTAAAGAATCGAGTAGAGGCCAATACGGGCGAATGTGACTCCATGACTCACTTCGTACCATCATCCCCGATCCTCCTTTTGTGGTTCCGAACCATATGGAGTTAGTAATCTAATGGATTATGAATGGGGTGTAACCTTCACGGGTCTATCGTTGTTGCTATCGTTGTCCCTTAATCGTGGTTTCCTTTTATGATCCGTGAACGGTTTACAAGTTCCTTAAAAACTTGTTGGCGGCTCCCTACTTTCCTTGTTCCTAATTGTATATGTCAATTCCCACTTCCTATGAGTGCCAAGCATATTCACCACATGCTTTAACGTAGGCGCACTTCGAGCGACGCCTACAACGAGCAAGAACGACCAAATTGAAGTTTCGAGCGAAAACGAATAGTAGCATCAACAGCCACGGCAAATGGGGAATAAAGGGGTTTTTTTTCAAAAACCCGACTCCGGCTCCAGACGACGAATTGGTCGCCAGGCGCTGACAAAGCAAAATTGCGGCGACAATGCTTTCCAACGTGCGCTGGTGCGGCGACAGAACATGTGGATCTTATAAAGTAATTTTGGCTTCCTTGGTCCGCCAGTATGCCCCTATAAGTAATTTGACATGATTAAGTGATCGGGTTTATTACAATAAGAATAAGTGATCGAACCTGATATAAGATTGTCTCACTTAGCTTAAAGCGCCTAAACATTGGCTCATCACAAAGGCACCGACATAATGGTTCACAAAAAGTAAAAAGCACCAACGTAATGTTTCACAAGAAGCAAAATACGCCGACGTACTGGCATCGCGGAAATTTCAGCAAATATCACGGCAGCAAAGTTCAAGTGAGTTTTAAGGATTGACAAGCGTTGGTCTTTAGTAATTTTCTTTGGAATATTATCGCAACGACTGAGGATGACTTCAAGAAAAGTTTTCTTTGATAGCGTTCCCTAAGATGTGGAAATTTGTCAGCAAAACTGAAGATGGCTTCAAGAGGAGTTATCTTCGACGACGTTCCCTAGCTTGTGGAGAGTTGTCACAAACAACAGAAGATGACTTCAAGGGAAGTTATCTTTGACGGCGTTCCTGAAGATGTGGAAAGTTGTTAGAAAATAGAAGATGACTTCAAGCAAAGTTATCTTCGATGGCGTTCCCTAGGATGTGGAAGGTTGTCAAAAGTAGGAGGTGATTTCAAGAGAATTTATCTTCGATCGTGTTCCCTAGCTTGCAGAAGATTGTCACAAGGCGATAGAAGGTCATTTCAAGCGAAGCAATCTTCGATAGTGTTTCCTATCTTGCGGAAGATTATCACAGCGGAAATTAGAGGCAGTTACAAGTGTAGCAGCCTTCAGGCGGTATCCCTTAGCTTGAGGAAGATCGTAATAAATCGGTTACTACAGAGACATGTGCTCGACGATGCAAGATACACATTTCTTAACTCTCTTATCTGTTTTAACTAACGCTAGTTTGCAAGTATAGGCGTTAAAAGAATGATTTAGGATCGCATAACGTTCTGAATCATTCTTCGTCCCTATCGCTACTTTGACTTTTATTTTTGAAACATAAGTTTCTCAAAACTCAGTCAAAGTGGGGGCTTCTGTAGAGACCCAATTGTGTCTCCCCAAAACCAAATCCAGTGATGAATACCTTTCACGTCATTTGATTATTGAACGAAGTGAGGGTGTGGAAAGTCTAGTGATGAGGTTGTTTTTATTAAAATATTTCTCTTTCTGTTTTTGAAATTATTTTTTTCCTACATTATTTATGAAATAGCCAGTGTAATTTAGTTTGGTCCATAATAAGGGTCCAATAATAGTGTAGTTGGATTGGGCTCAAAAAGAGCTTTCCAATGATATATTATAAGCCCAATTCCGATGAAATTAGATTAGGCCCAATGATTTTAAACGTGGCCCAATGATCTAGAGGAGGACCTATTAATTATTATTCCTAAAATGATTGGGATTGATTTTATTCTTCTACGAATATCTAGAAGGTTCTTTTTAATTCTAATAAAGTTATGATTGATAATTATATTTTAAAGATGTTTTATTTAGAATAAAATATATTAAATCTGATTTCAAAAACTGCTCGGACGCATAATTACCTGTAACCAGTTTGTAAGGTTATTACACATGAAAAAACACGTTGACTTTTGGACCAGTGCGAGATGACAAACTTTTGTTTTCGAAACATAAGTTTCTCCAAACTCAGTCAAAGTGGGGGCTTTTGTAGAGACCTAATTGTGTCTCCCCAAAACCAAATCCAGTGATGAATACCTTTCACGTCATTTGATTATTGAACGAAGTGAGGGTGTGGAAAGTCTAGTGATGAGGTTGTTTTTATTAAAATATTTCTCTTTCTGTTTTTGAAAATATTTTTTTCCTACATTATTTATGAAAAATAGCCAGTCTAATTTGGTTTGGTCCATAATAAGGGTCCAATAATAGTGTTGTTGGATTGGGCTCAAAAAGAGCTTTCCAATGATATATTATAAGCCCAATTATGATGAAATTAGATTAGGCTCAATAATTTTAAACGTGGCCCAATGATCTAGAGGAGGACCTATTAATTATTAATCCTTAAATAATTAGGATTGATTTTTGTCTTCTAGGAATATCTAGAAGGTTTTTTTTAATTCTAATAAAGTTAGGGTTGATAATTATATATTAAAGATGTTTTATTTAGAAAAAAATATATTAAATTTGATTTCAAAAACTGCTCGGACGCATAATTACCTGTAACCAGTTTGTAAGGTTATTACACATGGAAAAACACGTTGACTTTTGGACCAGTGTGAGATGACAAACTTTTGTTTTCGAAACATTAGTTTCTCTAAACTCAGTCAAAGTGGGGGCTTTTGTAGAGACCCAATTGTGTCTCCCCAAAACCAAATCCAGTGATGAATATCTTTCACGTCATTTGATTATTGAACGAAGTAAGGGTGTGGAAAGTCTAGTGATGAGGTTATTTTTATTAAAATATTTCTCTTTCTGTTTTTGAAAATATTTTTTTCCTACATTATTTATGAAAAATAGCAACTGTAATTTGGTTTGGTCCATAATAAGGGTCCAATAATAGTGTAGTTGGATTGGGCTCAAAAAGAGTTTTCCAATGATATATTATAAGCCCAATTCCGATGAAATTAGATTAGGCCCAATGATTTTAAACGTGGCCCAATGATCTAGAGGAGGACCTATTAATTATTATTTCTAAAATGATTAGGATTGATTTTAGTCTTCTAGGAATATCAAGAAGGTTCTTTTTAATTCTAATAAAGTTATGATTGATAATTATATTTTAAAGATGTTTTATTTAGAATACAATATATTAAATCTAATTTCAAAAACTGCTCGGACGCATAATTACCTGTAATCGATTTGTAAGGTAATTACACATGGAAAAACACATTGACTTATGCACCAGTGCGAGACGACAAACTTTTGTTTTCGAAACATACGTTTCTCCAAACTCAGTCAGAGTGGGGGCTTCTGTAGAGACCCAATTGTGTCTCCCCAAAACCAAATCCAGTGATGAATACCTTTCACGTCATTTGATTATTGAACGAAGTGAGGGTGTGGAAAATCTAGTGTTGAGGTTGTTTTATTAAAATATTTCTCTTTTTGTTTTTAAAAATATTTTTTTCCTACATTATTTATGAAAAATAGCCAGTCTAATTTTGTTTGGTCCATAATAAGGGTCCAATAATAGTGTAGTTGGATTGGGCTCAAAAAGAGCTTTCCAATGATATATTATAAGCCCAATTTCGATGAAATTAGATTAGGCTCAATGATTTTAAAAGGTGGCTCAATGATCTAGAGGAGGACCTATTAATTATTATTCCTAAAATGATTAGGATTGATTTTAGTCTTCTAGGAATATCTAGAAGGTTCTTTTTAATTCTAATAAAGTTATGATTGATAATTATATTTTAAAGATGTTTTATTTAGAATAAAATATATTAAATCTGATTTCAAAAACTGCTCGGACGCATAATTACCTGTAATCGGTTTGTATGGTAATTACACATGGGAAAACACGTTGACTTATGGACCAGTGCGAGACGACAAATTTTTGTTTTCGAAACATACGTTTCTCCAAACTCAGTCAAAGTGTGGGCTTCTGTAGAGACCCAATTGTGTCTCCCCAAAACCAAACCCAGTGATGAATACCTTTCACGTCATTTGATTATTGAACGAAGTGAGGGTGTGGAAAATCTAGTGTTGAGGTTGTTTTATTAAAATATTTCTCTTTATGTTTTTGAAAATATTTTTTTCCTACATTATTTATGAAAAATAACCAGTCTAATTTGGTTTGGTCCATAATAAGGGTCCAATAATAATGTAGTTGGATTAGGCTCAAAAAGAGCTTTCCAATGATATATTATAAGTCCAATTCTGATGAAATTAGATTAGGCTCAATGATTTTAAAGGTGACCTAATGATCTAGAGGAGGACCTATTAATTATTATTCCTAAAATAATTAGGATTGATTTTAGTCTTCTAGGAATATCTAGAAGGTTTTTTTTTAATTCTAATAAAGTTAGGGTTGATAATTATATATTAAAGATGTTTTATTTAGAAAAAAATATATTAAATCTGATTTCAAAAACTGCTCGGACGCATAATTACTTGTAACCGGTTTGTAGGGTAATTACACGTGGAAAAATACGTTAACTTTTGGACCAGCGCAAGACGACAAAGTCGTCGCTAGGCACTGACCTTCGTTGCTTGGCGCTGGCCTTCATCGTTTGGTGACGAGCTTGTCGTCTGGCGCTGGCTCCTGTCGTTTGCGCATGTGGTATTTTATTCCGAATATGATTTTCTTCGATCCCGTGTTATTTTTTCTACAAATAGGGGTCTTATCTCCCTGTTTTCAAATCATTAACACCTAGAATTCTCTATTCTCTCTCTCTCTCTCTCTAAAAGCTAGAAGTTTTCTTTCTCTCTCTTCTTTTTCTAAACCTTCCCTCTCAAAAAATTTCTCATACATTAGTTCTAGACACACCTAGCCAAGTTCGAAGTTGCCTTCGCCCTAGACATGAAAGGTTTGATATTTCTAAGGCTTTGGTCCCAAATCCCTATTTCAATTATTTGATTTAATTGTTTGTTTATTTTTTTCCCTTGAAGTTACTAACGCGTGTATTTTGTTATTAGAAAGAGGTACGAGGCATCGAAGTAAGTGCTTTAATTGTCTAATTATTCTTTTGATATAGAAATCACGCTTAGAATAATATTTTGATTCCTAGTATCATGTTAGGATGTTTTATTGCTTCTTAGTACCATGCTTACGGTTAATTAATATTTCTAATATAATGTATGTTTCTATGATGCTTCCTATTCTTTCCTAATATCATTTTAAATTAGTTTCATGTTAGGGTTAAAGCTTTGATCTTCATTGCTTAGTGACATGCTAGGATTTGTTATTAATCTTGTTAGTATCATGCCTAGGATCTTGCTATTAATATTATGCTTTAACATAATTGAGATTGTTATTATGATTATTGTCATGATTTATAATTATTATTGTTATTATGTTGTTATTGCTTGATCACGCCTTTTATGCATGTTTAAAGGGAATTTGTACTTTTAATCATGCTTAATAAGATAATTAATAATTTTGTTTAGGTTAATTTGATTATAATTCAAGTGATCGCCAATAATAGATTTGTTTTGCATTAATATTCAACCAACATAGATTAAACAGGTTTAGGGTTAATCTAATGATTGAATGTTAGTAAAAAGCGTACATGAATATGAGAAGAATAAAGTAGAGGCCTATTTTAAGGGCACGTTCAATCTCTTTTAGGTTGGATTTGTACCTTCATCCCCAAACTTCCAGTCATAGTTCTAGACCTATTGGAGTTAACGATCTCCTGGATCGTTAAGGGGTGTAACCTTCACCCTATGAATGGTTTGCAAGTTCCTAAAACTTGTTGGAGACTCTTTTACTCTAGTTTCCTTCCCTTTAGACGCCACCATGCTTAAGTGTGTAATCACAGTGAGGCTCAAGTGTGGGATGGCTTGAAATATTCCCTACAAGTAATGTCTTAGATTTTCCTATTTTAAGTTTTAAAAAAAGCAAAATTCAAGTAAATACCCCACCACCCACAGTCCAGTCCCACACCACCCTGCAGCACCCAAAGCTAACTACCACCACCACCCAGCATCACCGAAACCACCCACCACCACCCACGAACCCTCCATAGCACCGACCACCCAGCACTGAACCCTACACCACCACCCAACACAACCACGTACCCAGCACTACCACCCAACACCGACGCATCCAACACCACCCACGAACCCTCCAATCTATACCCCAAAACCATCGTATCCCGTAGCAACCGAAACCAAAAATTTCCAATCCAACCCACGATGCCCAAAACCCCACTAAAACCAAGAATTAGCAATCGAACCCAAATCCTAAATCAAACCCACAAACCGAAACCAAACCCACAATCAAAATCAAACCCACAATTTGAAACCGAAATTAAACCCACAATCCTTCTCTATCATCAATTAAAGGTTGAATTTGTTAAATTTAACCATCAAAACGCTTCAAAACTCTAGATCTAGAATTTTGATGGTTAAATTTAACAATAAAACCTTCGAATTTGGGTTTCATCGCCTATGAGGAAACAAAAGGCAAAGGAAGAGAGAGAATATGAGGCGGCGATGTAGGTGGTGGTTTCCATTAAAGATGGTGGTGGTGGTGTTCGGTGGTAGTGGCGGTGGTGATGGTGGTGGTTGCCATTGAAGGTGGTAGATTATGAAGGAAGAGAGAGAAAACTATGGAGGAAGATGTTGAATGTAAATGAGGAGGGGAATGAATTAGGATGGATGTGGTTGTAAAGTAAAATTAATTAACCTTAGGGATTAATGTAATAGGAATAGATTTATAATTTAATTAGGATGTTTAGAAAAAAAAGTAAGGCTAAAATTATCATTTTGTAGACAAAAACATATTAAAAAAGGAAAGAAAATAATTTATTGCGAGTAATGTGAAGCAGCCATTTAAGGAAACAGTTGCGAGTAATCCGAAGCGAAGGTAGTATATTTAATTTAGTTTAAAAAAATTTATAGAGAATCAATAAAAGTAAGTTTTAATCAATAAAAATAAGTTTTAATCATTAAAAATAATTTTGGTTTTGTAAAAATACTTTCGATTCAATAAAAATAATTTAAGTTCAATAACTATTACGAAATTTTGAATTTTGTTACCTGTAAAACACATGTATTTCACTTTTTCTACCTAATAAATTTTTAGTTTTATTTTACTACCTATCAAATGCCATTTTGTTAAAAATCGCTACTACTTAACGGAATCCGTTAGGGTTTCGTTAAGTTTATTTTTTTAAAAAAATAATAATTAATTAAAAAATAAAAAAAAACTAACCCTTCCCGTTAACCACCTCCCCTCATCTCCCCTGCCGGAGACCGACGCCGGCAACCCCATTCCTCTCCCTTTCCCCTTCGTTCTTGCTGCCCCGACCCCTTTTCCCCTTCGTTCTTGTTGTCGCGACCCGTTTTCCCCTTTGTTCTTGTTGCCCCGAACCCTTAACCGGAAAAGAGAAGTCGCTTCCCCTTCGTTCTTACTACCCCGATCCCTCTCCCTTTTCCTCTTTGTCATAAATGGAAAGCTTTGATTTCGCCGGAAAACAGGAGTATGGCTTCCCCGGCGAAGGTAACGGTCTCGGCGCGGATGAAAGTAGACCCATTTTCCGATTTTTGGGGGAAAATTAATTTTTAGGGGAAATTTGTGGTGGCTGGTCATGAAGCAACATGGGGGAAAAGGGAGGGGGTTGGGTTTTGTTTGTAATACCCCATATTTTTATACGCATTTTATTTAAAATAAGTTTTTTGTGAAGTATTTAAATAATTTAAAATGTTTTATTTATGGTATTTTAATTATTTATTTTAAATAAGTTGGAAATATTTTATAAAAGGAAAGTTTATTTAATTAATTATTTTTTTAAGTTGGGGTTTAATTTAGGAAAGTTTTATATTAGTAAAGTTTTATTAGGAAAGGGATTAGGAATGATTTAAAAGGGAAAGTTTAGGAAGAAGGGTTTATAGAGAAAGGGTATAAATATTCAACACTATGGCAAATTATACTTTGTCCAGAGTATAGAAAACCTAAGGTAAATTTCTCTCCCTTCTCCTTTATTTTCTTTTCTTTTTCTTTCTTTTTCCCCTTCCCCTTTTATCATGGCTGACTGGATCCACCACCACGCACCACTGGCAGCCACCACATCCATCAGCGCAAGCGGCAGCAGCCGCAGCCCAGCCCTGTCGTGGTGGCGGCTGCCTTGCGGTTTTTCCGGAAAAAAAAACTTAATCTTTCTTTTTAATTTTTATTAAAACTTAAATATAATTATTAAATATGGATTTTGTGATTAAGATTATTATGTTTGATTATAAGTTGTATGTAATTTAATTTTCAAGTTATAATTCTATTCAAAAAGCCCCAATTTTGAAACCCTAAATTCATAAATTATTAATTATTAAAGGATTATGATTTAGGGTGGTTTAAACCTTTAATTTAAGTGTTTTAAAGCCTAATTACAACAAGTTTTCATTAATATATAATGCTGGAATTTTTAGTAGTATATTAAAAATCAAGTTTCTTTAAGAAATTTTAATTATCCATTAATTGGGATAGATTTTTTTAAATATAATTTCAGCTTATTTTAATTAAATTATGATTGATTTAATAATATTATATATTGTTGGAAATTTGTGTAGAGTGGATTTTAATACTCTTTTATTATTTTAAGTTGTAGGAGACTTCGAAGTGAGTAATTTCTATTAGTCGTGGCGATATTAAGATCGTATTCAAGGTACGTTCGCGTACGTAGTAATTTTTTATGATGTTGTAGCATGCTAGATGTGATTAATTGATTACAAGTAGTATCATGCTAGATTTAGAATGGAAATTGTGATTTGGTTGTTATTGGTGATTCAACTATGAAGCATGATTTATTTGTGATGGATTATTGGTTGGAAAATTATAGTTTTGAATGTCGAATATGAACCACACTTTTATTTATGGCATGATTGAAAACATGTTTAATTAAACAAAATGTTTAATTTGGATTGGAATATTAAAAGGGAATTTTATTATGGTTCATATAATTTTTATTGATGTTATAAGCATGAGAAAGGAGCTATGTAAGTGTCTAGGTACACAAGGAATAAATTGTATGTTGGTGCCTTAGTGCACTTAAGGTGTTTTTAACATCGAGGGATAGGATTTTTGCCGCATTAAGCGTTTAAGTTGTCTTTGACACTGAGGTAGAATTAAAAAGGGTTCAACATTAAATATTATGTGGTCACTAATTATTCAAGAATTAAATTAAATTTCTTAATTGTTTGAATAATTAAGATGTTTGATGTTGTTATGATTTGAGAGTCATCACCAAGTTTAATAAATTGTAAAGAACGTAAAGTGAAAGAGATTACGCACCAAAACTCTTGGAACGTATATACCTTGAGTATGAACATATGAGGTGAGTTATGGGGTTTTATATTTAAGTATAACTTCGATTGGAGTACAAGATGTTGTACATTCCTTTTATTATTACGCGCAGGAATTCCGCCACTTACGAGTGGTTCTTTTATACTAGCACAGTTAGCTCCCGTGTTAGTACCTCTTTATTGGGACAGGTTAGGGTGGAAACCCGTTCGATGCGTAATCAAAACTACATAAATTATTTAGTTACTTAGTTGAGAAGTTTTGTTGAATGTTGTGTGCTTGAAAAATAGGTGCAATAAGGTAAGTTGTGTGTTGATAGGTAAATGCATATTAGTTTGTTTAAATACGCTTATGTACTCAACTTTCCTGCTAGTGTTCTTGTTGGATTTGTCTTTACCTTTGCCCAATGATGGTCCATTTTTTAATGGAGAGTAGTGGAAACAAGTAGAGAGAAGCTTTTCAGGTGATGAAGTTTATTCATGATGGGCATGAGTGAAAAGCGAATCATGCTAGTTTCCATAAGTTTAAGATGTGTTATTGTTTTATTTATATTATGATATTTCTATTGCAAGACTAACATAAAAGTTTTTAAATTGAATTGGTTTTGGTTAAGGGCCTACAATGGTTCCAAGTTGTAGGTTTGACTTTAGTTTACTTCGGTTTGACTTTACTTTCGTGAGTTTACTTTTTAAGTTTAGTCGTTTAAAAATATTTTTAAAGGAGAGTCTTTTGATGTGTGTCTTTGATAGTTGCCTTAGCCATTTTTACGGTGGTGGTAATATCTTAGATTTTCCTATTTATAGTTTTAAACAGGGCAAACATGTATTTTAAAAGAAAGGGATATTTAGGGTGTTACAAAGTGGTATCATAGCTTTGGTTGAGATTTTATTACAACTAAAGCCAAAAACATGTTTTAAAATATTTAAATTTTAAACTTGGCCAAGTACTTATATATTAGTTATTTTTTTAAGATAGTTATTTTATTTTATTTTGAGAAGATCAAATATTTTATTTGATTGAATTAAAAATCCGAATTTTTTTTATTAAAGGGGGTTCGGTTTTTTTATATAGGTCCTAAATTTTTTTTTTATTGTAATAAGTGTTCGAAATTTTTTTTAGGGGGGGAGGGCTGAAAATTTTTGGTCTTCTTCCTTTTTTATTTTTGAAAATTTGAATTAAAAGGAGTCAAAAATATTTTTTTCGTTTGTTCATTTTGCAGGAAAGCAAGGATTATGGTAAGTATTATGTGTTTAATTCTTTTACAGCATATTGGTGAGAATCGGTAGGAAAGAAATTGGGCATATAAGTTAAAAATAATCATGTTCTTGTGTGCATTAATATTTAGGTTGTGAATGTTTAATCATGTGAATAAATTGCTTGAGAGCATGTGTTTATGTGATTAGAAATAAGAAAAAAAAATTGTTTGATTGAACATTAAACCTAATTCATGCAAGAACTGTATTATTTTGTTTTCTTTGGGAAAAGGAATTCTTTTCTAAGTCTTTTCTTTACCAGATGTCGATTCTTTCTAGAAGATACACTCAATTGGGCATTCTCACTAAGAAAAACAATTAACATCCCTACGATTATGTTCAAAAGATTCGCTATTATTGTTCCTACATGAGCAATGTCCAAAGGGACATGGTTTATGATAATCCTGATCGTATTTCAGCTATGATTGTCCACTGCCTACCAGAGGAGCCTCCTTATTATGCTGTCAAAGCAAAAATTTCTAGATTTCTATTTACCAGGGAACATCCCAAACTACCACAAATATAGAGATTATTATGGACAATGTTACCCGGACTACCGATTTTTAACCTCTTATCTTGTTAGGGTCAAGAAAGCTTATTATTGACATTTCCATCTTTCATACCCTGACTATTATTTTGACAACCAATAGGGAAAAATCCCCCTTCTCCTAGTCACCAATCAGGGAGTTCTTCTTCTTCTTCAAAGGGTGGCCAAGCAGAAAATGGAGATTAAGGGGAGGAAGATAGTTCCCTCATGGAGATTCCTAATCCAAATCCACTTCCAACTCCAATCATTATAGAAATTTCTTCTGATGAGGAGGAAGAGGGAGAGTTCGTGTAAGTAGAACCTAGGGGTGAGACAAATTTGGTTTAAAATCAAACCAAAACGAAAACCAAACCGAATAACAAATATGGTTCGATTTTTTCAAAAGTGGTTCAGTTTCGGTTTGCAAATCAAGAAACCGAAATTATATGGATTGGTTTCGGTTTCAGAAAATGAAAAACCGAAACCAAACCGAATTTTTGGCCCAACTCTAAAAAACCCTAGCCCAACTCTTAATAGTACATAGCATATAAAGAAAAAAAAAACCTAATATTTCTCTAGCCTCTTTCGGTCTTTTGGTCTTTCCACCCTTTCTCTCTCCTTTCCTCTTTTTGTAGAAGCTTCAATCTCCTCTTTCTGTAGAAGCTTCGATCTCCTCTTTTCTTTTCCTCTTTGTTGTCTTTCTCCTTGCCTCTACTCTTCTTTGCCTCTTTTCTTTTACCAAAACGAAGGTTAAGCAAAGATTTTCATGGTTAGTACGAAGGTTTTCGCAACAAAATTCACGAAATTTGGCCAAAACGAAGGTTTTAATGGTCAAATTCGGCCATAAAAACTCTAGTGATGAATGCCTTTCACGTTATTTGATTATCGAACGAGGTGAAAATGTGAAAGGTCTAGTGATGTGGTTGTTTTTATTAAAATATCTCTTTTTCTATTTTCAAAAATATTCCTTTTTTTCTTACTCTATTTATGAAAAATATTTGGATCGGGCTCGAAAATAACTTTCCAACTATATATTGCCCAAATCCGATGAATAATGAGGAAGTTATGGCCAAAATACTAAACTAGGCCCAAACCGGATTTTACCTAATACCCAATGATCATGTGGAGGGTTACACCGTTCACGGATAGTTTCATGAATTGTTACAAGTGTAACATTCAAAGTAAAACTTGTTGGCGGCTCCCTACTTTCCTTGTCCCTAATTGTATTATGTCAATTCCCACTTCCTATGAGTTCCAAGCATATTCACCACATGCTTTTACGTAGGCGCATTTCGAGCGACGCCTACAATTTGGCGACTCCGCTGGGAAGGATTCTTGGTTATTTATCGATTTGAGTGATCGGTATTTAATTAAGATGAGTGGATTAGACTTGAAACATTCTTGAAAAATATTCCTGTGATTAATTTGGCATTTTTGCATAAGCATAGACGTTTTAACGTCGCGTTTAGGTCTGTCCCGTAGGAAAAATTGAATAACTTGATTGCGTACGAAGGAAAACAGGGCACCAGTCAGATTTTCTGACTGTCGTGCCACGACAGAATCTTCCGTGTCACAGTGCAATAGACCGTCTAACGGTGTGCATCACCGTGGAACGGTGCTCTCTGCCGTGTCACGACAATCCTAAAATCAGTCCGGTGGCTTGTTTTCTCTTCTCACAGTCAACTTCCTTCGATTTTTTTGAAAAAACGTGTGTGTTCTACATGCGTCTTAGCCCCGGGGGATTTAAGCTCTATCAACCCAAAAATGCACATGGCAATAAGGGTTCATCCGAGTTATTAAATCCACCCAAACCATGGAGTCGAGTTCGATTTCATCACGAACTCACAGAGCCGCCCGTTGGCATACACCCTCAAGGGAGGCCGCCTTGATAACGCGTCCAAACTCTTAACCATGGTACCCTTTTTGACACCAAATAAACCTGACCATAGTCGAACATAGAACTTGACCTGAGGTTGAGAACTATTCTTTGCATCATTATGCCTATGTGTTTTATGTGGTCGTTTTGATCCTAACCTTAACGATCTTTCTTTGTCTATGGTGGATTAGTTTATGACTAACGATTGTCAATGGACCATACTCACTTAATAATTAGCGCCAAAAAAAAAAATCACGTGCCACGTCAGCATCCACCGTGCCACGGAAAAGTTCACCGTGTCACGGCAGTTACCACCGTGGCACGGTGGATTTCCCGCAAAAAAAAAATTCCCGTGCCACGTTACCATCCACCGTGCCACGGGAAAGTTCACTGTGTCACGGCAATTTCCACTATGGCACGGTGGATATCCAGTTAAAAAAATAAAAAAATCATCGCGTCACGGCAGCTTGTACCGTGACACAGTACAATTTGTCATGTCACGGTGACTAGGAAATAAGTCCAGCCAACTTTTTTTTAGTCTTCCGTGTTAATTTGGTCCTCACGTCAGTCATTTTTATAATTGTTCACATGTCTAGCCATACGATCATACCACGAGTCTTATAACATCACTTAATCACTCACGAGTCAAGTATAGTCCACACACTTTCTTTATTTTTTTGACTCGAGTCATACACCATGTCGTTTATGATCGTATACTAGGTTCATGCACCCCTATTTCCGTCAAAATAAAAGATGAGTGGAACGGAGTTATTCTCACCTATTTTCAAATGACTTTTTTTTTCCTATCTTGAGCAATGTGTCAAACAATTAAGTGCGGTTGTTTTATTTCACAACACTTGGTCAAGGAGCAGGGGTAGATTGGTACGGTTCGAGTCATTACTACATCAACCTCTTAGACCTAAGATGCGTTTAAAGAGAACTTTGCCATCTCCACGTCACTCATCACCTTCAAACTACTTTCAGTTTGTCCCAATAGCCACTAAGGAAGATATTGAGAACATTAACAAGTCCATTAACACAATGTCTAACATGTTACAAGCACTCACTACCAGAGTCAACACAGTAGAGTAAAACAATGTTACTGCGGCTGCAATGGACAAGATCAAAGAGCAAGTGAGCAAGATTTCTGAGGATTTCACCTATGTGGAATGACCTCCTACTCCTTTGGATGTGAAGAATAGACTCCCTGCAAAGTTCTTCACTGTTGATATTCCAAAGTTCAAGCCTACTGACAATCTAATATTCTATATGAAGGCGTTCTCTGCAACCATGGCTCTTAAGGGATTGGGCGTAACACTCTTCCCTACGATGTTCCCTCTTTCCTTAGAACATGCTTGCCGACAATGGTTTTATTCCCTAGATGCCAAGCGTACTGCGACTTGGCAAGATGTCACCGATAGTTTCATGAACTATTGCAAGTGTAACATTCAAAGTAAAACTTCTGAACGTGAACTCTCCATTCTCAAGCAGAAAGAGAATGAAGGCTTCACTGCTTATCTGAAAGGTGGAGGGAAATAGCTGCACTCTTGGTAGATCTTCCCATAGAAAAAAGAGATGATTTACCTCTTCATCCAATATTTGACTCACAAGTACAAGCAACATCTCAAATTTCTTCCTTTGAACACTTTTGAAACTGTATATGACATTGGCATCAATATCGAGGATGATCTAATAAAGACTGCCGGTAGTAACAATAATAAGACTTGGAAAAACAAGAAGAACAACCATCCTTCTTCTTTGTCTTCTAAGCACGAAAATACTACCAACAATATAAGCCAAGTTGATCTCAATGAAGTGTTAGCTCTTGATGCTCCATTGCCCAAGAAAAAAGAACTTACACTTCTTTCGGAATAAATTATGATACGGCCTTTGATCGCCTTTACGGTCAAGGCTTGATCACACCTATTGGGCCATTTCCAGAGCCAAAACCTGAAGAAAGGAGCGCCAAATGGAATCCCAATGCCCATTGCAAGTACCATCAAGGAAGGGGGCCACACTACAGAGCAATGTTGGAATTTGAAGGACGTCATTCAAGACTTGGTGGATGCAAACAAACTTCCTATCCCTCCAGGCAGCAAGAAGTAATGAACACAAGGCACATAACAGATCCTTTGTGCAAGATTTCAAGATTTCTTTTTATTATTATTATTCATCTCCATTCCTCTATTCATGTCTAGCATAGGTTTTCCATTTCAAATTTTGTATGTTTCATGTGTTTCGTTCACCTTTATTCTATTAATAAAATGAGCAATTTCCTTTACATCTTGATAATAGCATTTTTCATTCACTCATCCTTATAAAAAAAATTAATCAATTACCGAACTAAACACAAGGTACATCAATGATTTGAGGTACCTTTGCAACCCTGTCATTCCCTGTTACCCGTTCAATCACATTCCGTTTTATTCATCAACCACTTTGAGCCTCTTCTAACATTTGGCCTTCATTTCTTCAACCCACATTCACTTAACCCTGGGATTGGAAGATGTGTAATTGTATAACATTCAAAAAGCAAGTAAAAAAGGCAGCAAATCAACAATAAAACAATGTCTAAACGCAAGTGTTCCAATGTTTTTGATATGAACACGTCTCATATTGCGTCTCTCATTGAGTGCTTGGTACCGTGCCTGAGAAACATGAATGCTAAGTGACTGATGGACCGCATGATCTGAGATTGCCTACATTAATTCAAAATAATAATAAAAAAAGAAAATAAACTTGCAAAATTGAAATTTTTCAAATTCACAAGTACACATCTTGGGGATTCTCTTGGGTCTTGAGCCTTGTACCCTTTTCTTCTTTAAACCATCAACTTAACCATATTACAATCGTTGAAATACCTCTTTGAGGTGTACACACACTTGTGCAAAGTTCAGTTAGAGCTACGTTCGGCCTGATTCCTAACGGATACGTAGGCAACCTCACATTGAGGTGCGGCCACATTCATTTGCATGATCGAGTCAAAGAATATCCAATGCTTAATCCTATAACCCTATCCATCTAGAGCTAGACTTGGGGGATTGAACCCACATTGTTTAGCGTACCTATCCTAAAGAGTCACCATCTCGACTCTTCTCACATCTATTTCCCTCACCATAGCCATTGCAACCTCACCTAGTATCACTTTCACACACGTCTTTCACACATACATAGCCATATCAGCTTTCCCTTAGGAACCTTTTATCATGAAATCTTGTTTCCCTACCGCGCATGCTTCATCATCTTTCAAGACAACATTCATTAGAAGAAACGTTGTATACTTACTTAGTTTCCTGACCTGAGCAATGTTCATTGTTTTATGCATCGCATAATGTGCTAAGCAACATTTATATATCAATGATTTGTAATCATACAAAGCATATCGTTCTTAGCTCCTTGACCTAAGCAATGTTCATTAAGCAATAATCACTTCTTAGCTTCAAGACCTAAGTGACATTCAAGATCATTTCTTTACACCATATATGATGCTTAGCTCCATGACCTAAGTTCATTCATCTATCGTGTCACATGATGTAATTGTCCTTAGCCTCCTGGCCTAAGAACATGCATCATGCATAAATTATTTTCAAGACAAGCAATTTAATCTATGCGATTTTAAAATTTTCTCATCGAGGGAAGTTCGAAAATAAAACTTTTTTTCACGTCTTTCTTAGGAGAGAGTCGGTACCCTCCACTCATCTCATGACAAAAATGTCAGAATTGTTTTTGCTTTTGCATTTTCGATTGCTTGTGTATGTGCACACACAACTCAAACTATACACACACAACCACAAGCTATACACATGTCATGTCGTGTAAAGTCAAAGCTTGGTCAAGTCAGTTGGTCAAGTCAATCATAGTCTATACGAGTCCCTTGGAAAATTTCATTTTGCAAGTCTCAATTACAGCCCACGTCCGAGGACAAGCGAACCATCTATAGCCCACATCCGGGGACAAGCGGACCACCTACAGCCCAAGTCCGGGGACAAGCGGACCATCTACAGCCCACGTTCGGGGACAAGCTAACCAATTACATCCCACGTTAAGGGACAAGCGAACCTTTTACAGCCCACGTTCAGGGACAAGCGAACCATCTACAACCCACATCCAGGGAAAAGCGGGCCATCTACAGCCCACGTCCGGGGACAAGCGGACCATCTACAGCCCACGTTCGGGGACAAGGGAACCAACTACAGCCTACGTTCGGGGACAATCGAACCACCATCATTTCACGGAGCAAGGTTCTTCATACATAGAGACTTGCAATCACATCATCTGTCGACTTTCCTCAAGCATGGAAAGTATTATCCGGTGGATTTCTTCAAGCATAGAAAACCGCCAAATTCATATGTCGGCTTTCCTCAAGCATGGAAAGTATCATCTGGTAGATTTCTTCAAGCATAGAAAACTACCAAACTCATTTGTCACCGATACGCTGGTGTCAGATAAGCATTCTATTCCCTTACTCTTTTATCTTTGGAACTAATATTTTTCTGCAGGTATCGGCGTATACAGAGTGATTTAGGATCGCAGAACGTCTTAAATCATTCTCTGTCCCTATATACTACTTTGACTATCGTTTTCGAAACTGACGTTTCTACAAACTCAGTCAAAGTGGGGGCTTCTGTAGACACCTAAAAATGTCTCCCCAAAACCAAACCCGATGATGAACACCTTTCACTGCCATTGTTGGTCAGGTTGAGTATTTAATCTTTGGAGTGCTTAAATACATGTTCTATCCAATATATTTCATGAACTAATCCATTTCCTAGCTTATTTCCCTAAACCATAGCTTGTTATCCACTTTTCGTGTCCACTTTTCGTGTAATTTTGATTCAATTATTATTTGGTTGAATAGGCCTTGAAATAAGCTTTCCAACCATATATCGTAAGCCCAATTCTGAGCTATAATGAAAAAGATATGAGCAAAACACTAAACTCAGCCCAAAACTGCCACCCTTCTATTAAAACGACCATATCTTAAAATATACAAATCATTTTGACCTGATTATAATTGGGTTGGAAATTAGACTTGATAAGTTTCCAATGATATATTATATGCTTTATTCCGAGTTACCGATAAAAAGTTATGATGATTTTAAAAACTGGTAAAAAAATGGAATCACAGCGCACAACGTAAAAGCACCGTGTCACGGGAGTGTGTCCCATCTGACGGTCGTCTGACGGTGCCTGGTGCCATGACACAGTACTATACATCGTGTCACAATGCCATTTTTGAAGCTTTTTTGCGTCAAATTCCATCGTGGCCCGGTACCTGTTGCTGTGACACGGTACCTGCTGCCGTGACACGGTATTTCCCACCGTGTCACGGTGCTTTTTCTGTGTAAATTCCGCGTTTTCCCATACCGTGACACGGTGTACTATACCGTGCCACAGTGGACACTTCCGTCTCACGGTACGTGTGCCGTGTCATGGAATTTTCTCGTGTCTTTTCCGCGTAAACCCTTCACGCGTTTTCACTTCCCATAGGTCAAATATTTCCCGCGTCACTCCAGTTGTCCACTGCGTCACGGGATTTTCCCCCGTCAGTCGGTGCCTTCCCCCGTCTGACGGTTCCTGGCACCGTGTCGCGGTGTTCTTTGCTGTGTCGCGGTGTTCTTTGCCGTGTCGCGGTGTTATTGTTTAGGGTTTTTATCTTCTTACGGTTCCGTCTGTTCCCTCTGCTCATTTTCCCTATAAATAGGACCCCCCTTTCTACAGTTCAGGGCATCAAATCCTTCTCTCTTTCTCTCTTTTAAATCGAAAATCATTCTTTTCTCTTTCTCTCATTTTCTAAGCCTCAAACCTATATTCCTAAGCACTCCAAGGAGTCCATACTTGACCCGAGGTTTCATCCTTAAACCAAGGCATGAAAGGTACAAATAATTGAGGGTTTGGACCAAATCAACTCTACTTTTTATTTAATTTATTTTAATTTTTATTTGATTTTTATTTTTATTGAATTTAAACAGTTTATTCATGATTTAGCAATTTAAAGGAACGCGCAGAATGTGAGTAATAAATTAATTTAATTACTCTTATTTTATTTTAATATTGCTAGTATCATGATTAGGTTTATTTATATTTTATTTGACTAACAATTTATTGTTAAATTACTTCCAATATTAATGTTTATTCTATTATTATTTGTTGATCACCATAATGCATGTTTAAAGGGAATATGTAATTGAAAATCACGTCTAATAAGATAATTTGGACAACTAGTTTAGGTTCCTTTTTAATCTTGTTGTTAATTAAAGTGAACACGAATATTTTAGAATTATATGTTGCATTAACATTTAACCAATTTAGCCTAATAATAGTTTGGAGCAAATTGAATATTTTATTTACATGCCTTTGAGATCGCAGGAATCACTTTTCACTATAAGAATCGAGTAGAGGCCAATACGGGCGAATGTGACTCCATAACTTACTTCGTACCATCATCCCCGATCCTCCTTTCGTGGTTCCGAATCATATGGAGTTAGTAATCTCATGGATTATGAATGGGGTGTAACCTTCATGGGTCAATCGTTGTTACCTATCGTTGTCCCTTAATCGTGGTTGCCTTTTGTGATCCGTGAACGGTATACAAGTTCCTTAAAAACTTGTTGGTGGCTCCCTACTTTCCTTGTCCCTAATCGTATTATGTCAATTCCCACTTCCTATGAGTGCCAAGCATATTCACCGCATGCTTTTACCCAGGCGCACTTCGAGCGACGCCTACAATTTCGCGACTCCACTGGGAAGGATTCTTGGTTATTTATCGATTTGAGTGATCGGTATTTAATTAAGATGAGTGGATGAGACTTGAAAGATTCTTGAAAAATATTCCTGTGATTAATTTGGCATTTTTCCATAAGCATAGATGTTTTAACGTCGCGTTTAGGTCTGTCCTGTAGGAAAAATTGAATAACTTGATTGCGTACGAAGGAAAACATGGCACCAGTCAGATTTTCTGACTGTCGTGCCACGGAAGAATCTGCCGTGTCACAATGCAATAGACCTTCTAACGGTGTGCATCACCGTGGAACGGTGCTCTCTGTCGTGTCACGACAATCCTAAAATCAGTCCGGTGGCTTGTTTTCGCTTGTCACAGTCAACTTCCTTCGATTTTTTTGAAAAAACGTGTGTGTTCTACATGCGTCTTAGCCCCAGGGGATTTAAGCTCTATCAACCCAAAAATGCACATGGCAATAAGGGTTCATCCGAGTTATTAAATCCACCCAAACCATGGAGTCGAGTTCGATTTCATCACGAACTCACAGAGCCGCCCGTTGGCATACACCCTCAAGGGAGGCTGCCTTGAAAATGCGTCCAAACTCTTAACCATGGTACCCTTTTTGACACCAAATAAACCTGACCATAGTCGAACATAGAACTTGACCTGAGGTTGAGAACTATTCTTTGCATCATTATGCCTATGTGTTTTATGTGGTCGTTTTGATCCTAACCTTAACGATCTTTCTTTGTCTATGGTGGATTAGTTTATGACTAGCGATTGTCAATGGACCATACTGACTTAGTAATTAGAACCAAAAAAAAAATTCACGTGCCACATCAGCATCCACCGTGCCACGGGAAAGTTCACCGTGTCACGGCAGTTTCCACCGTGGCACGATGGATTTCCCGCAAAAAAAAAAAAAATCCCGTGCCACGTCACCATCTAACGTGCCACGGGAAAGTTCACCGTGGCACGGTGGATTTCCAGTAAATAAAAAAAAAAGATCACAGCGTCACGATAGCTTATACCATGACACGGTACAGTTTGTCGTGTCACGGCGCCTAGGAAATAAGTCCAGTCAGCTTTTTTTTTAGTCTTCCGTGTTAATTTGGTCCTCGCGTCAGTCATTTTTATTATTGTTCACATGTCTAGCCATACGATCATACCACGAGTCTTATAACATCACTTAATCACTCACGAGTCAAGTATAGTCCACACACTTTCTTTATTTTTTTGACTCGAGTCATATACAATGTCGTTTATGATCGTATACTAGGTTCATCCACCCCCATTTCCGCCATAATAAAAGATGAGTGGATCGGAGTTATTCTCACCTATTTTCAAATGACTTTTTTTTTCCTATCTTGAGCAATGTGTCACACAATTAAGTGCGGTTGTTTTATTTCACAACACTTAGTCAAGGAGCAGGGGTAGACTGGTACAGTTCGAGTCATTACTACATCAACCTCTTAGACCTAAGAGGCGTTTAAAGAGAACTTTTCCATTTCCACGTCACTCATCACCTTCAAACTACTTTCAGTTTGTCCCAATGGCCACTAAGGAAGATATTGAGAACATTAACAAGTCCATTAAAACAATGACTAACATGTTACAAGCACTCACAACCAGAGTCAACAGTAGAGCAAAACAATGTTACTGCGGCTGCAATGGACAAGATCAAAGAGCAAATGAGCAATATTTCTGAGGATTTCACCTATGTGGAACGGCCTCCCACTCCTTTGGATGTGAAGACCAGACTTCCTGCAAAGTTCTTCACTGCTGATATTCCGAAGTTCAAGCCTATTGACAATCCAATATTCCATTTGAAGGCGTTCTCTGCAACCATGGCTCTTAAGGGATTGAACATAACACTCTTCCCTACGGTGTTCCTTTTTTCCTTAGAACATGCTTTCCAACAATGGTTTTATTCCCTAGATGCCAAGCGTACTGCGACTTGGCAAAATGTCACCGACAGTTTCATGAACCGTTACAAGTGTAACATTCAAAGTAAAACTTCTGAACGTATACTCTCCATTCTCAAACAGAAAGAGAATGAAGGCTTCACTGCTAATCTGAACAGGTGGAGGGAAACAACTACACTTTTGGTAGATCCTCCCAAAGAAAAAAAGATGATTCGCCTCTTCATCCAAAATTTGACTCACAAGTACAAGCAATATCTCACATTTCTTCCTTTGAACACTTTTAAAGTTGTATATGACATTGGCATCAATATCGAGGATGATCTAACAAAGACTGCCGGTTGTAACAATAATAACACTTGGAAAAACAAGAAGAACGACCATCCTTCTTCTTTGTCTTAAAAGCACGAAAATACTACCAACAATATAAGCCAAGTTGATCTCAATGAAGTGTTAGCTCTTAATGCTCCATTGCCCAAGAAGAAAAGAACTTACACTTCTTTAGGAATGATTTATGATGCGGCCTTTGATTGCCTTTACGGTCAAGGCTAGATCACACCTATTGGGCCATTTTCAGAGCCAAAATCTGAAGAAAGGAGCGCCAAATGGAATCTCATGCCCATTGCAAGTACCATCAAGGAAGGGGCCACACTACAGAGCAATGTTGGAATTTGAAGAACGTCATTCAAGACTTGGTGGATGCAAACAAACTTCTTGTCCCTCAAGGCGGCAAGAAGTAATGAACACAAGGCACATAACAGATCCTTTGTGCAAGATTTCATGATTTCTTTTTTTTTATAATTCAACTCCATTCCCCTATTCATGTCTAGCATAGGTTTTCCATTTCAAATTTTTGTATGTTTCATGTGTTTCGTTCACCTTTATTCCATTAATAAAATGAGTAATTTCCTTTACATCTTGATCATTGCATTTTTCATTCACTCATCCTTAAAAAAATATCAATTACCGAACTAAACACAAGGTACATCAATGATTTGAGGATCCTTTGCAACCTTTTCATTCCCTGTTACCCGTTCAATCATATTCCATTTCTTCATCAACCACTTTGAGCCTCGTCTAACGTTTGGCCTTCATTTCTTCAACCCACATTCGCTTAACCCTGGGATTGGAAGATGTGCAATTGTATAACATTCAAAAAGCAAGTAAAAAAAATCAGCGAAGCAACAATAAAACAATGTGTAAAGGCAAGTGTTCCAATGTCTTTGATATGAACACGTCTCAAATTGCGTCTCTCATCGAGTGCTTGGTACCGTGCCTGAGAAACATGAATGTTAAGTGAGTGATAGACCGCATGATCTGAGATTTCCTACATTGATTCAAAAGAATAAAAAAAAAAGAAATTCAAAACGAAAAAAAAAATGAAAATAAACTTGCAAAATTCAAAATTTTCAAATTCACAATTACACATCTTAGGGATTCTCTTGGGTCTTGAGCCTTGTACCCTTTTCTTCTTTATACCATCAACTTAACTATATTACAACCCTTGAAAGACCTCTTTGAGGTGTACACACACTTGTGCAAAGTTCAGTTAGAGCTACGTTCGGCCTGATTCCTAACGGATACGTAGGCAACCTCACATTGAGGTGCGGCCACATTCATTTGCATGATCGAGTCAAAGAATATCCAATAGTTAATCATATGACCCTATCCATCTAGAGCTAGACTTGGGAGCTTGAACCCACATCGTTTAACCTACCTATCTTAAAGAGTCACCATCTCAACTCTTAACACATCTATTTCCCTCACCATAGCCATTGCAACCTCACATAGTATCACTTTCACACACGTCTTTCACACATACATAGCCATATCAACTTTCCCTTAGGAACCTTTTATCATGAAATCTTGTTTCCCTACCGCGCATGCTTCATCATCTTTCAAGACAACATTCATTAGAAGAAACGTTGTATACTTGCTTAGTTTCCTGACCTGAGCAATGTTCATTGTTTCATACATCGCATAATGTGCTGAGCAACATTTATATATCAATGATTTGTAATCATACAAAGCATATCATTCTTTGCTCCTTGACCTAAGCAACGTTCATTATGCAATAATCAATTCTTAGCTTCAAGACCTAAGTGACGTTCAAGATCGTTTCTTTACACCATATATGATGCTTAGCTCCATGACCTAAGTTCATTCATCTATCGTGTCACATGTTGTAATTGTCCTTAGCCTCCTGGCCTAAGAACATGCATCATGCATAAATTATTTTCAAGACAAACAATTTAATCCATGCGATTCATTTCGTCTAGCTTAACGAAGAAGTTCAAAACTCTTTCCCTTTCTCATAACTTTTCTTTTAGGAAAATTTAAAAAACGTTTTTAAAATTTTCTCATCGAGGGAAGTTCGAAAATAAAACTTTTTTTCACGTCTTTCTCGGGAGAGAGTCGGTACCCTCCACTCATCTCATGACAAAAATGACGAAATTTTTTTTGCTTTTGCATTTTCGATTACTTCTGTCTGTGCACACACACTCAAACTATACACACACAACCACAAGCTATACACATGTCATGTCGTGTCAAGTCAAAGCTTGGTCAAGTCAGTTGGTCAAGTCAATCATAGTCTATACGAGTCCCTTGGCAAATTTCATTTTGCAGGTCTCAACTACGGACCACGTTCGGGGACAAGCAGACCATCTATAGCCCACATCCGGGGATAAGCAGACCATCTACAGCCTACATCCGGGAACAAGCGGACCATCTACAGCCCACGTTTGGGGACAAGCGAACCAATTACATCCCACGTTCGGGGACAAGCGAACCTTTTACAGCCCACGTTCAGGGACAAGCGAACCATCTACATTCCACGTCCGGGGACAAGCGGACCATCTACAGCCCACGTCCGGGGACAAGCGGACCATCTACACCCCAAGTCCTGGGACAAGTGTGAAAAGTCTAGTGATGTTGTTGTTTTTATTAAAATATCTCTTTTTTTGTTTACGAAAATATTCCTTTTTCTTACTCTATTTATTAAAATAGCTAATCCAGTTTAGTTTGGTTCATGATAAGGGTCCAATAATAGTGTAGTTGGATCGGTCTCGAAAATACCTTTCCAACGATATATTATAAGTCCAATTATGATGAATAATGAGGAAGTTATATATGGCCAAAATACTAAACTGGGCCCAAACCGGATTTTACCTACGACCCAATGATCATGTGGAGGGTCTAAAGGTTTAATCCTATTCCTAAACTAATTAGGATTAATTAGAAGCTTCTATGATTTCCTAAAAGATCTTAATTATCCTTTTTGAAAAGATAAAATCAAAGAATTTGAAATTGAATAAAACTTTCCTTTTTTTAGTCCTAATTCTATTCAAATTTAAAGATGCTCAAAGACAGTCAGATCTTATTTTTGCGCCTCATAATTTTTATCCAAATCTTATATGGTTTAATAGATCTTGAAATTGTCTTTCCAATGATATATTATAATATTAATTCCGAGCTGTAACAAAAAAGATATGAAAGGAATACGAGACTCTATCCAAAACAGACACCCTTCTAATATTTTGGCCATATCTTTTTATCTACAAAAGGTTTTAATCTGATTTTAATTGGTTTTGAAAGTATACTTCAAGATATTTCAAACGACATATTATATGACTTATTTGGACTTCTAGATCAAAATATATGATAAAAACAAAATCCTCAAAAAAACTGTCCTAGCGCCAAACGACAGGTCTGTTTCCTGGCGCTAATACCTCCTGCCCGGCGCTGCTCCTATCGTCTAGCGCTAACTCCTGTCGTTGATGACAGGAGGTCTTTTATTCCAAATGGGACTCGAACTCTTTTATATCGTATCCCGAGCTATTTTTTCTATAAATAGGGGTCGTATCTCCTCGTTTTTAATCATTAACAACCATCATCTCTTATTCTTTCTCTCTCTTAAAGCTAGAAGCTTTCCTTCTCTCTCTCTCTCGTTTTTCTAAACCTTCCTTTTTACAAAATTCCACATTCATTAGCTCTAGACACACCTAGCAAAGTTCGAAGTTGTCTTCGCCTTAGACGTGAAAGGTTGATACTTTATGAGAGTTTTGTCCCAAATCCCTATTTCAATTATTTAATTTAATTGTTTGATTTATTATTTTCCTTGAAGTTACTAACGCGTGTATTTTGTTATTAGAAAGAGATACGAGGCATCGAAGCAAGTAATTTAATTACTTTAATTATTGATCTTTTAATATGGAAATCATGCTTAAATTATTTTGTTAATTCTTAGTATCATGCTAGGATGTTTTATTGCTTCCTAGTACTCCCTCTGTTTTTAAATACTTGCTCCATTTCTCCATGCGCGGAGTTTTAGGAGAATTGGAGAATGTAATAAAATATGGAGGTAATAGGGTAGTTGAGAAAATAAAAAAAAATGTAAAAAGAAAAAGTAGTGGAAGAATAGGAGGAGAGAGTATTATGTTGGGTCCACTGAGTGTGAGAAATGAATTAAATATTGTAAAAGATTTCCAGAAAAGGAAATGGAGCAAGTATTTAAAAACGGCCGAAAAAGGAAAGTGGAGCAAGTATTTAAAAGCGGAGGGAGTATCATGTTTAGGGTTAACTAATATTTATGATATTATTTATGTTTATAATGCTTCCTATTTCTTTTCTAATATCATGCTAGTATCATGTTAGTGTACACACCCAAATGTGTCTCCCCAAAGCCAAACCAGTGATGAATATCTTTCACGTCATTTGATTATCGAACAAAGTGAAAGTGTGAAAAATCTAGTGATGAGGATATTTTTATTAAAGTATCTATTCTTTCTTTTTTGAAAATATTTCTTTTCTTACCCTATTTATGAAAAACGTGCATTTCAATTTAGTTTGTTCCATGATATGGGTCCAATAATAGTGTAGTTGGATGGGGCTTAAAAAAACCTTTCCAACGATATATTATAAGCCCAATTTCGATGAATAATGAGGAAGTTATGGCCAAAATACTAAACTGGGCCCAGTTTGGTTCTTAAATATGACCCAATGATCTAGAGGAGGGCCTATTATTAATTATCATTCCTAAAGGTATTAGGATTGATTATAGTCTTCTAGACTACTCTAGAAGGTCTCTTAAATCCTAATGGAGTTAGGATTGATAATTATGTTTCAAAGAGTTTGAAATTGAATAAAACTACTCCTTTTGAGAATCCTTGTTTTGTAGGAAGTGGAATATATTCAGATATTATTTTTGTAACTCGTAATATTTATCCAAATTTTATACGGTTGGATAGATCTTGAAATTATCTTTCCAATGATATATTATAATATTAATTCCGAGCTATGACGAAATAGATATGAATGAGATATGAAACTCTATCTAAAACTGACATCCTTCCACTATTTCGACGATATCTTTTTATTTAAAAAATATTTTAATCTGATTCTAATTTACTTGGAATTAAGACTTCAAGAGATTTCCAACTACATATTATATTCCTTATTTTGACTTATGGATCAAAAGATATGATAAAAACAAAATTTGCAAAAACTGTTGTCCATCGAGTTTTATTTCGATTCGAATTCGGATTCTTTTCTTATTCTTCGACCCTCTTTTTTCTATAAAGGGAATTTGGTAATTGTAATCACACTTAATAAGATAATTAATAATCTTTTTTAGGTTAATTTGATTATAATTCAAGTGATCGCCAATAATAGTTTTTATTTGTGCATTAATATTCAACCAACACATATAAACAGGTTTAGGGTAAACCTATTGATTGCATGTAAGTCAGAAAGCGCACATGAATACCAGTAGAATAAAATAGAGGTCTATTATTAGGGCAAGTTCTTTCACTGTTAGATTGAATTTGTACCTTCATCCCCAAACTTCCAGTCTTGGTTCCAGACCTATTGGAGTTAACGATCTTTTGGATCGTTAAGGGGTGTAACCTTCATCCTGTGAACGGTTTACAAGCTCCTAAAACTTGTTGGCGAATCTTTTCCTATAGCTTCCTTTCCTTTGGACACCACCATGCTTAAGTGTATGATTACAGTGGGGTTCAAATTTGGGGTGATGCTTGAAATATTCCTTACAGTTTTTTGCGACTCCACTGGGAGGATTTCTATTTTAATTCCTAAAATTTATTTTGGCAATGATTTAGAATGAGTGGATGAGACTCGAAAAGTTCTAAATATTTCATGTGCGTAATTTTTATTAACATTATTGTCATATACATAAAAAAGATCTCATTGGAAAGACCATCCGTAATGAGTTAAAAACATAGGATTTTTACACGTAGGAAATTTGAGGAATATCTTTCACAACTAGAACCGAAATAATGCTGCGAAAAACTAGAAAATTTTACGAACACAGAAAGATGCTGAGGCATGTAGGAACTGGCGTCTAGAAAACAGAGCCTGTCGTCGAGCGACAATTTTGTCGCTAGGCGACAGGGCTATATCACGGCGATAGTCCCTGTAGGCTGGCGCTGCGTTCTTCCAATACCGAGCCAGAAATATGAGTTCTAATTTTGACCAGTTCTAGCACTGTTGGCTCAATTCTACTTCCTTATCGAGTTTTTTCTCTTTTTTCTGAAACCCATATGTGTTCTACATATGGACATAACCCTCTGGGAATTCATGATCCATCTACCTGATTGAACGCTCTATGCAACAAAGGGTACATCCAAGAATGTTGAATTCACCAAACCATGGAAGCGAGTTTAACTCGCGGGGTCCCATCCACACGCACCAACCCTTCCAAAGGTAAGGCTTCCACGCAGTGCATCCGGACTCATAACCATGGACCCCCTTTGACTAAACCATATCCCGAACTTTAGAGAGCTAGAGCCATGGTTAGGTTGCAAGCTCATTGCATCATGTTGTGACTACTTGACTACTTGTGCATACTTATTATATGACTAAACTAATCGTTTGGTTTGACTTGTGTTTGCAAATAAGTCTTAATAAATTAGATAATGACTAAGGAACTTTTCTTAATTAATTGATTAATTAATTTGAACTAAAAAATAAACTTAAAATGGAGTCATAGCCCCTTTGAGTCAACTCGGATATTTATTCCGGTGTACTGCACAAGCGTCAACTTGTTTTGGTCATATCCAGAGTTATAGAAAGAACTACGAGTCGTACAACCTATGCATCTGTAGCCCCGAGTTTTATCTTTAATTTGGCGTTGGTTTCATCCCAATCAAAGTCACAGATCAAAAGTTATGACTAAAATACCAGTCTTTCTAGTTTAATGCATATACGTGAGGTCTTAACTTAGTCACATAGTCTAGTCACATGGTCATGACATGAGTCTTAACATGTCACCTACACTCACTATTCTTAGCACACACTTTGTGTATAGTCACCATGACCATGTTTTAGGTTCATGCATGAGTCGGTTTTTTCTGTCATTTGAGTTGAGGGTACATTCTATTCCTAATTTTGTCATATCTCTCAATCTACATCATCTTTCCATTCTCTACATGCTTTCCCCATATCACAATATTCGTTCTTCCAACCTCCTTCCATCTATTACATGTTGAATGGAGTTTGAGTCAAATAATTAACAGTGAATATCCCTAATTTCCCTTTCCACATTACTTGGTCAAGGAGAGAAGGGCGATTAATCAAGGATAACACCTTTATTCAAGTTCAACTTTTTAATAAACCAGTCGGTCGAAAAAGAAAAGCTAAGAAGATAATGGCGAGTCAAGAAGAATTCAATGAGCTTAAGAAGCAAATGACAGACGTGACTAAGGTGTTGAAGACTTTAACCCTCCAAATCAATGACCTTGTGAAACAACAACAAATGGAGCTCATGCAAGAAAGCTTGAGCAAAATATCCAATGACTATAGATTCAAGGGCATTAGCTCACAAGGGGTCTCAGTGGACAAGGAGCTTCTTCCGCAAAAGTTCAATGCCAATGACATCCCTAAGTTCCAGCCAATAGATAATTTTTACTTCCACTTAAGGGCATTCGAGACTATAATGAACATTAAGGGGATTGATAGGAAAGTCTTTCATTCCTTGTTTTCTTTATCTCTTGAAATCGTTTGTCAACAATGGTTCTTTTCCCTTGACAAAGAGAAAACCTCTTCTTGGGATTCCATAACAAACGCTATCATATATAGATATAAGTGTAACATCCAAGATGAAACAGACCACAGACAACTTGAGATGTTAAAATAAAAAGAAAACGAAGGGTTCACTTCTTTCTTCAACAAATGGAGGGAAACTTCTGCTAATATGGTTAAGGTTCCCACCGAAAAAGAGTCTGTAAGGATGTTCATCAAGAAACTTCAAGAAAAATATGCAAAGCACTTAAAAAACCAACACAACTTGAATACTTTCAAGGCAGTGTATAATATAGGCATTGACATTGAAGATGACCTTCTGAAAGATAATAGTGCGAGAGGAAAGAAGAACGACCATCCTTCTTCTTCCTCTCCCATTAACAAATTACATGCTACGAACACCTCTAAATCACGAATCCAAAGGTCGAAAAGAGTGTTCAATCCACTTGGTATGAGTTATGAAATAGCTTTTGAAAAGCTACACCACAAAGGACTGGTCATGCCCATAGGACTTATCAAAGACCCAGTTCCAAAAGCCAGGCCACCTAAGTGGGATCCTAATAAACACTGCAAATATCACCAAGGAAAGGGTCACGACACTGAGGAGTGTTAGAAACTCAAAGAATCTATTCAAGATCTGATTGATGACAATAAAACTTCCGAGATTCTAACCATCGCAGAAGATCAAACATTCGTCGATCCTTCACTTCTTATCACACCTGTAGGTGAGCCCATGATCGAGATAGCTTATATAAACTCTCTTGATGAAGTGGCCATTATTGAGGAGGATGAAAGTATTTTCTTAGATTATACCAGGGAAAAATTTTCAGGTCTAAAAGAGGACGTTCGAAAACTGCAAGATGTCATTGTCATGCTCTTGAATATGGTAGAAGGACTAGCAAATCGGATGATGGTTATCGAACAATATTCTCACCAAGGATTTAATGAAGAACTCAATGATCCTAAGCCACGGGAAAAACGGACCATTGAATAATAAACACCAATAGGAATGACTTACAATGAAGCTTTTGACTGTCTTCACGATCAAGGTCTCATTCACCCCATTGGTCCCAGTCAAGACCCTCCGCATGAGAAACGGTCTACCAATTGGGACCTAGATTCTTATTGCCAATACCATAAAGGTCATGGTCACACCACCTAAGTATGTTTCGCCCTCAAAGATCGCGTTCAAGACCTCAATGATTCAAACCACCTTCATTTTCCTCTGAGCAACAAGAAGGCTAAGAATAGTAACAATAGTAACAGTGGCTGGAAAGGAAAGAAGAACGACAATCCTTCTTCTTCCAAAACTACCTACTCGAACAATGTTAGCTTAGATGAGGTCCTTGCCATGAACAAACGAGAGCAAAAGAGAACTTTTACACCTATTGGCATAAGTTATGACACAGCATTCGATCGCCTTCATGCTAAAGGTCTCATAACTCCTATTGGACCTATTCAAGATCCCGCACCTAAGAAGAGGTTACCTAATTGGAATCCAGATGAACACTGCAAGTACCATCAAGGTAGGGGGTCATGCTACTAAGAGCTGTTGGAAGCTAAAAGAGGTCATCCAATATCTAATTGATAATAACAAGATCCCATTGCCTCTAGCTAGTAAGAAGACCAGGTGATGATAAGCACAAGACAAGAGACGAGCTTCAACGACAAGATTTCATAACCTCTTTTTCTATTTCTTTTTTATTCTTCCTTTCCCCAATAAGTCTAGCATAGGCACCTCTTATTTTTTCTTAGATTTACTTTGTAGATTTTTTTCACTTTTTCCCCTTTTAATAAAATGAGCATTTCTTTTCTTGCATATGATTATCGCATCGCATTGCACAAAAAAAAAAAAAAAATATTGTCGAACTAAGCACAAGGTATACCAATGATTTGAGGCACCCCTTGTAGCCACATCATATCACCTTTCACCCTTAAAATATGCAATCCTTTTTTGGTAAACCACTTTGAGCCTCGTCTCACGATAGACCCTTCATTTTTCAACCCATATCTACCTAACTTTGGGATGGGATGGTGTGAAACTTATGCAATTATTAATTTCATAAAAAGATTTAGTGACTTCAAAAGATTAAAATAGCAAAAATAAATAACTAAAAGTGTGCAAAAGGACAAGTGTTTCAATGTCTTTGATATGAAAATATCTTTGATAAGAACACGTCTCGGACCCGTTTCTTATCGAGTGCTTGGTACCGTGCCTGAGAAACATGAATGCCAAGTGAGTTATAGACCGCATGATCGGGATTGCCCACTCTTATAAAAATAAAATAAGTAAAGCAAAAAAAAGAGCTAAAAAAGAGTGAGAAACCTCAAGCATGAAAATACAAGGATTCAAAAGCAAGGTTGCACACCTTGGGGGCTTATCTAGGGTCTTGAGCCTTTTATCCCCTTCTTCTTCAAACTTTAGCCTAACCACGTTACAACCCTTAAAAATACCTTTTTGAGCTATACACACACTTGTGCGAGGTTCGGCTAGAGCTACGTTCGGCCTGATTCCTAACGGATATGTAGGCAACCTCACATCGAGGTGCGGCCATAATAAAAATGCATTCATATTCACATTCACACACTCACACCATGATCATATCAAGGGATACCTTGTGCTCATCCCTATTCATTTAGAGCTAAACTTGGGGGCTTGATTCCTATATCATTAGCCTAAGAGTCACCACCATTTGACTTTTTTCAATATATTTTTCCACACGCCCTTGCGGCCTAACTTTAGTGTCTCTATCACATACATCACAGACACATGAAAAAATATACTTCCCTTAGGAACTCTTTGTCATGAAATCTTAACACAACTCTGAAGCATGCCTTATCATATCAACATCAATCATCATTGCATCACAAAGTATGAAGTACTTAACCTCCGTGCCTAAGTTACCTAAATACTTTCATTATCGAGTCAACTAGGATAGTCTAAGATGTTACAATCCTTGTACTATGAGAGACAACGTTAACGGATTAAGCTCATTCAACATGCACCTTCAAAAACTTCGCTTCTTTCTTTTTTCGCGTATTTCTTTTTCGAGAGACAGTGGGTACCCTCCACAAAAATGACGGAAAATTTTTGTTTTTTTTTTTTTTTTGCATTTTCGATTCGCACGATCACAATACAATGCACACACGAGTCATGAGTCACACGTGTCAATTCACCTTGGGTCAACCTCAAGCAGTCAGCCACGTTGAGTCAACCTCAAGTCAGTCAGTGACGTTGAGTCAACCTCAAGTCAGTCAATCACCTTAGGTCAACCCTAAAAAAACATCAAGCCTTAGGTCAAACCTAAGAAAAGCACTAGCAAAGTCTTTTGGCAATCTTTTGATTTTTACAGGATACAACCATTCAGCAAAGCTCCTGCTCGCAGCCAACCGAACGATCTCAATCATTCAAAGCTCTTTTTCTCAAAGACGCATGGGCACATTATTCAAGCTCCTTTGTTCAGAGACGCGTGGACATATAAAAAAAAAAGCTCTTTTGCTCAGAGACGCGTGGGCACATTATTCAAAGCTCTTTGTTCAGAGACGTGTGGACATATCATCAAAGCTCTTTTGTTGAAAGACGCATGGGCATATTATTCAAAGATCTTTTGTTCAGAGACGCGTGGACATATCATTCAAAGATCTTTTGTTCAAAGACGCGTGGACATATCAGTAAAGCTCTTTTGTTCAAAGACGCGTGGACATATTAAAAAGAAGCTCTTTGTTCAAAGACGCGTGAACATATCAAAAAAATTATATAACGCTAGTTTGCAGGTATCGGCGTTACAAGAATGATTTAGGATCGTAGAACGTTTTGAATCATTCTCCGTCCCTATCGCTACTTTGACTTTTATTTTCGAAACTTGCATTTCTCCAAACTCAGTAAAAAATGGGGGCTTCTGTAGACACCCAAATGTGTCTCCCCAAAACCAAACTCAGTGATGAATACCTTTCACGTCATTTGATTATCAAACAAATCAAAAGTGTGAAAAGTCTAGTGATGAGGATGTTTTTATTGAAGTATCTATTCTTTCTGTTTTTGAAAATATTTCTTTTCTTACCCTATTTATAAAAAACATGCATTCCAGTTTAGTTTGGTCCATGATATGGGTCCAATATAGTGTATTTGGATGGATCTTGAAAAAACCTTTCCAACGATATAGTATGAGCCCAATTCCGATGAATAATGAGGATGTTATGGCCAAAATACTAAACTGGGCCTGGTTTGGTTCTTAAATACGGCCCAATGATCTAGAGCAGAGCCTATGATTAATTATCATTCCTAAAGCTATTAAGATTGATTATAGTCTTCTAGAATACTCTAGAAGGTTCTCTTAAATCCTAATGGAGTAAGGATTGATAATTATGTTTCAAAGAATTTGAAATTGAATAAAATTACTCCTTTTGAGAATCCTTGTTTTGTACGGAGTGGAATATATTTAGATATTATTTTCGTACCTCATAAACTTTATCCAAATTATATGGTTGGATAGATCTTCAAATTATCTTTCCAATTATATATTATAATATTAATTCCGAGCTATGACGAAAAAGATATGAATGACATATGAAATTCTATCCAAAATTGACACTATTTCGGCCATATCTTTTTATTTAAAAAAGATTTTAATCTGATTCCAATTAACTTGGAAAGTAGACTTCAAGAGCTTTCCAACTACAAATTGTATGTCTTATTTGGACTTTTTGATCAAAGATATGATAAAAACAAAATCCTCAAAAACTGTTGTCCATCGAGTTTTATTTCGATTTAAATTTGGATTCTATTTTTATTCTTCGACCCTCTTTTTTCTCTATAAATAGAGGTCATATCTCCCCTTTTTCAAATCATCAAATCTCAACCAAAAACACTCTAATTCTCTTCTCTCTCTAAGCTAAAGTTTATTCTCTCTCTCCCTCTTTCTAGCCAACCCTTTTACAAACACAATTCCTCATACATTAGCACTAGACATACCTAGCCATGTTTGAATTTGCCTTTGCTCTAGACGTGAAAGATTTAATTTCTGAGGGTTCAGTCCCAAATATCTATTTTATTATTTGATTTATTCTTTATTTTATATTTTCCTTGAAATTACTAACATGTGTATTTTGTTATTAGAAAGAGATACGAGGCATCCAAGTAAGTGCTTTAATTGATTTATTGTTATTATGATATAGAAATCATGTCTAGGTTGTTATTTTGATTCTGAATATCATGTTAGGATACTTTTCCTTAATTTGATGTTTAGAATGACAACAATAAGTTCCTAGTATCATGTTTAGGATAAAGAATAGAATATCAATTATGATTTTTATGATACATCTTATTGTCTTTCCTAATAACATGTTAGTATCATGTTAAGGTAAAAGCTTTGATTTTTGATGTTTAGTGACATGGTAGGGTTTGTTATTATCTTGTTAGTATCATGCCTAGGATCTTGCTATTAATATTATGTTTTAACATGATTATGATAATTATGATTATGATTATGATTATTGGTGTGTTGAATTATATTTAACGTAATTTGTTAATCACCGAATTTCAAGTAATATGTTAATTTACGAATTATTTCATGTAATTTGTTAATTTACGAATTATTTCATGTAATTTGTTAATTTACGAATTATTTCATGTAATTTGTTAATTTACGAATTATTTCATGTTATTTGTTAATTAACGGATAACTTATATATAATTTGTTAATATCATGTTGCTTGATTATATATATTGTTATTGTTTGATCACGCCTTTTATGCATGTTTAAAGGGAATTTGGTACTTGTAATCACGCTTAATAAGATAATTAATAATCTTGTTTAGGTTAATTTGATTATAATTCAAGTGATCGCCAATAATAGTTTTTATTTGTGCATTAATATTCAACCAACACAAATAAACAGGTTTAGGGTAAACTTATTGATTGCATGTTAATTAGAAAGCGCACATGAATATGAGCAGAATAAAGTAGAGGCCTATTATTAGGGCAGATTCTTTCTCTTTTAGATTGGATTTATACCTTCATCCTCGAACTTCCAGTCTTGGTTCCAGACCTATTGGAGTTAACGATCACCTGGATCGTTAAGGGGTGTAAACTTCACCCTGTGAACGGTTTACAAGTTCCTCAAATTTGTTGGCGACTCTTTTGTTCTAGCTTCCTTTCCTTTGGACGCCACTATGCTTAAGTGTATGATCACAGTGGGGTTCAAGTTTGGGGTAATGCTTGAAATATTCCTAACATTTAGGGTTAAAGCTTTGATTTTTATTGTTTAGTGACTTGCTAGGGTTATTATTAATCTTGTTAGTAACATTTCTGGGATCTTGCTAATAATATTATTATGCTTTATTGAGAATATTATTATGATGATTATTGTTATCATGTTGCTTGATGTTGTTTATTATTGTCGTTGCTTGATCACGCCTTTTACGCATATTTGAAGGGGGAATTCGTACTTGTAATTACGCTTAATAAGATAATTAATAATCTTGTTTAGGTTAATATGATTATAATTCAGGTGATCGCCAATAATAGATTTGTTTGTTCATTAATACTCAACCAACATAGATAAACATGTTTAGGGTTAATCTAATGATTGCATGTTAGTCAAAAAGCACAAATGAATATGAGAAGAATTAAGTAGAGGCCTATTATTAGGGCAAGTTCAATCTCTTTTAGGTTGAATTTGTACCTTCATCCCCGAACTTCCAGTCATGGTTCCATACCTATTGGAGTTAACGATCTCTTAGATCGTTAAGAGGTGTAACATTCACCCTGTGAACGGTTTACAAGTTCCTAAAACTTGTTGGCGACTCTTTTACTCTAGCTTCCTTCCCTTTGGACGCCATCATGCTTAAGTGTATAATCACAGTGGGGCTCAATTGTGGGATACTTGAAATATTCCCTACTGTTTCGGTTTGGCCAATAAACCAAACCGAAAACCAAACTTTCACCCCTAGTAGAACCTGAACCAGAGTCGCCTGAACCCATGGAGGAGACAGATGATCCTGAGTTCGACCCTTGTAGCTACAAACAGTCTGCGTACAAGAGAAACAACAATCGAAAAGATTAGATTTTTATAAATTCCTTCATTAGGGATTCATAGTTTTAATTTCATTTTATTATTCTTTCAGTTTTGAAGTAAAAAGTGGCATAACCACAGTCAGTGAGCTTATGTAGTACATAAGTTCTTAGAACTCAATTTTTATTTCAGTAATTCTATTTTATTTTAATTAATAAAAATCCATTTTCTTTATCAATTTATTTATATTATTTATAAATAATTCACTTTACTTTCCAAAATTATTCATTTCACATCACCATTCCAATAGCCAAATTTCAAGCAAAATCATTCCAATAAATTATTTCTAAGCTATGGGAATCTATGGGAAATTATTTTATTTATCTATGTGATGCTTTATTAAATGTATGGTTAGTTAGCAATCAATATTGATTGACAAAGCTATAAATTTAGGGAATTTTTAGCTTTTGCTATCTCAATTTGTTAGCTTCAAATTTTATAGTGAATGTTTCAAGGGTGTTGAGTAATAGATGAGTGCATGCCTTGAGAGCTAACCAAAGCCATTTCTAATGTAGACCCTTGTTCTTAATTCAGGAGAAGCATAATGGTCGGGAGAAGTAATTCTGGTAATGACGGGGGTGATTTGAGTGAGGTTGTGAGGCGATTAGCAGTTGTGGCCCAACAGTTGGCAAGGAATTCAACCCACAATGGGGATGCTCAGGGAGAACTTTTCAAGAAGGTGGCCCAAAGCAAACCACCAACCTATCAAGGAGATCTTGACCCTACGTTACCATACTGAAAAATTGGTTAAGAGAATTTGAGAAATTGTTTGGGGCAGTTGGATGCCAGAGAATTCTAAGGTGGGTTGTGCTACTTATTACTTGAGAGGTGAAACTGGTCTTTGGTGTCAACAAAATTAAGCAACTATTAGAGCATTACTTGGATTCAATTGGACTAAGTTCCAAGAGAAAGTGAGAGATAAGTTTTACCCTAGCTTCTTACAGAAGCAAAAGCCTGAGGAATTCTCAAACCTCAAGATGGAGGAGATGTTGGTTACTGAATACTATACAAAGTTTACTGAGTTGTCTCGTTTTGCTGAAGAGTCTGTTGCTACAGAGAAGGCAAAGGCTAGAAAGTTTGAGAGTGGTTTGACTACTGATTTGCACTTGAAGTTGTGTGGACAAGTGTTGAAACTTTGGATGAGGTGTATGGGAGAGCTGCACACTTGTATGCTTTGGAGTTAAAGAAAAAGAAGGAATTGGCTGAAGTAGAAGTGAAAGAAAAGAAAAAAAGGGGGGGAAAAATTCTGGGAACCAACAAGGTAACCAAAACAATTTCAAGAAGCAAAAGTACCACCATAACAACAATAACTTCCATAACAACAATAATTCCCAAGGTAACAATCGTCAAGGAGGACATAACTTGAATGGAGGGGCCAAAAACAATAACCAAGGAAATAACAAAAATGAGAGGCGTTATTTTTACAAGAGGTACAAATTTAACCACCCTGGAAAGGATAGTGAGGGTAACTTGGTTACCTGTCGTGCTTGTAACAAGCTGGGGCATTGAGAGTATGAGTGTTTCTCCAAAGTTTCTAATGGGAATAAGTAGAATAACAATTCAAGAAGGACCCAAAGGAACTTTCAGGGAAACAATAATAACTTTACTTGGAATAAGAGAGTGCAGCAGAACGGAGCAAAGAACAACAACAACAGTGGGAATAATCAACAGAAAGGTGGAGCTACAGGGAAAATGAATGTGTTGAGTAGGCATGAGGCCGAGTCCACAAAAGATGTCATCATTGGTATTATAATATATCATTGGAAAGATAATTTCATATCTTTTCCGTTATAGCTCGGAATTGATATTATAATATATCATTGGAAAGATAATTTCAAGGGCTATCCAACCATATAAAATTTGGATAAAAACTATGCGGCACGAAAATAATATCTGTCTATCTTTGAACGTCTTTCAATTCGAATACAATTAGGACTTTAAAAAAAGGAGTTTTATTCAATTTCAAACTCTTTAATCTTATCTTTTCAAAAAGGATAATTAGGATCTTTTAGAAGCTTATAGAAGCTTCCAACTAATCCTAATTGGTTTAGAAATTGTATTAAATCATTTGGACCCTCCACATGATCATTGGGTCGTAGGTAAGGTGGGATTAGGTTCGGTTTGGGCTCAGTTTAATATTTTGGCCATAACTTATTCGTTATAACTCGGATTTGAGCTTATAATATATCGTTGGAAAGCTCTTTAAAGCTCCATCCAAATATTAAATCATTGGACCCAGATTATGGACCAAAATAAACTGTATCAAACGTTTTTATAAAAAGGACACGAAATGAATGATTTTAAAGGACACGAAATGAATTATTTTGGGTTTAAAGGCACGAAAAGAGGAAAATAAGTTATGGGTTTGGGGAAATGGGCTAGGAATTGGGTTGGTTTTATGAAATGGAAATATGGATTTAAGCACTCCAAGATTAAATACTCAATCCGACCAATAATGGCAGTGAAAGGTTGTTCATCATCAGGTTTGGTTTTGGGGAGACATTTTTAGGTGTCTACAGAAGCCCCCACTTTGATTGAGTTTGTAGAAATGTTAGTTTTGAAAACGATAGTCAAATTAGTCGATAGGGATGGAGAATGATTTAAGACGTTCTGCGATCCTAAACCACTCTTTATACGCCGATACCTGCAGAAAAAAGTTAGTTCTACAGATAAAAGAGTAAATGGATAGAATGCTTATTTAACACCAGTGTATCGGTGACAAATGAGTTTGGTATTTTCCTATGCTTGAAGGAATCCACCGGATGACGTTTGTTGATATGCTTTCCATGCTGGAGGAAAGCCGACAGATGAGTTTGGTAGCTTTCTAAGCCTGAAGAAACCTAGCGGATGACACTTTCCATGCTTAAGGAAAGTCGACATATGATTTTGGCGTTTTTCTATGCTTGAAGAATCCACCGATAATGCTTTCCATGCTTGAGGAAAGTCGACTGATGATTTTGGCAGCTTTATATACTTAAAGAAATCCACCGGATAATACTTTCCATGCTTGAGGAAAGTCGACAAATGATGAGATTGCAAGTCTCTGTGTATCGAGAACCTTGCATCGTGAAATGATGGTGGTTCGATTGTCCCCGAACGTGGGCTCTAGATGGTCCGGTTGTCCCCGGACGTGGGCTGTAGTTGGTTCGCTTGTCCCCGAACGTGGGCTGTAGATGGTCCGCTTGTCCGCGGACATGGGCTGTAGATGGTCCGTTTATCCCCGGACGTGGGGTGTAGATGGTCCGCTTGTCCCCGGACGTGGGCTGTAGATGGTTCGCTTGTCCCCAGACGTGGGCTGTAGATGGTCCGCTTGTCCCCGGACGTGGGCTGTAGATAGTCCGCTTGTCCCCAGACGTGGGCTGTAAATGGTCCGCTTATCCCCGGACATGGGCTGTTGATAAGACCTGGAAAATAAAATTTGCCAAGGGACTCATATATACTGTGATTGACTTGACCAACTGACTTGACCAAGTTTGACTTGACACGACATGACATGACATGAGTATGACTTGTGATTGTGTGTGTATAGTTTGAGTGTGTGTGTGCAGACATAAGCAACCGAAAATGCAAAAGCAAAAATTTTCCATCATTTTTGTCATGATACTAGTGGAGGGTACCGACTTTCTCCCGAAAAAGAAAGACGTGAAAAATGAAGTTTTATTTTTGAACTTCCCTCCATAAAAATTTTGAAAATTTTTTTGAACTTCCCCAAAATAAAATAACGAAAAAGGGAAGAATTTTTGAACTTCCCCCTTGAGCAAGACGAAATGAATTGTATGGATTAAATTGCTTATCCTGAAAATAATGTATGCATGATGCATGTTCTTAGGCCAGGAGGCTAAAGACAATTACATCATGTGACACGATAGATGAATGAACTGAAGTCATGGAGCTAAGCATCATATATGGTGTAAAGAAGCGATCTTGAACGTCACTTAGGTTTGGAAGCTAAGCACGTATATAGATGAAGTGATTATGAATGTTGCTTAGGTCAAGGATCTAAGAACGATATGCTTTGTATTATTACAAATCATTGATATAGAAATGTTACTCAGCACATTATGCGATGCACGAAACAATGAACATTGTTCAGGTCAAGAAGCTAAGCAAGTATACAACGTTTCTTCTTATGAATGTTGTCTTAAAAGATGATGAAGCATTCGCGGTAGGAAAACAAGATTTCATGATAAAGGGTTCCTAAGGGAAAGATGATATGGATATGTATGTGTGAAAGAAGTGTGTGAAAGTGATACTAAGGTGAGGCTGCAAAGGTTATGGTGATGGAAATATATGCGTGAAGAGTCAAATATGATGACTCTCTAGGCTGGGTAAGCTAACGTGATGTGGGTTCAAGCCCCCAAGTCTAGCTCTAGATGGGTAAGGGTAAGCATTGGATATTCTTTGACTTGATCATGTATGGATATGAATATGAATGTGGCCGCACCTCGATGTGAGGTTGTCTACGTATCCGTTAGGAATCAGGCCAACGTAGCTCTAACCGAACTTTGCACAAGTGTGTGTACACCTCAAAGAGGTCTTTCAAGGGTTGTAAGGTGGTTAAGTTGATGGTTTAAGGAAGAAAGGGGTAAAAGGCTCAAGACCCGAGAGAATCCCCAAGATGTGTAATTGTGAATTTGAAATTTTTGAATTTTGCAAGTTTATTTTCATTTTTTTTTGAATCAATGTGGGAAATCTCAGATCATGCGGTCCATCACTCACTTAGCATTCATGTTTCTCAGGCACGGTACCAAGCACTCAATGAGAGACGCAATTTGAGACGTGTTCATATCAAAGACATTGGAACACTTGCCCTTAGACATTGTTTTATTGTTGTTTTTCTACTTTTTTTTTACTTGCTTTTTGAATATTATACAATTACACACCTTCCCATCCTAGGGTTAAGTGAATGTGGGTTGAATAAAAAAGGTCAAACGTTAGACGAGGCTCAAAGTGGTTGATGAAGAAATGGATATGTGATTGAACGGTTAACAGGGAATGACAGGGTTGCAAAGGTGTCTCAAGTCATTGGTGTACCTTGTGTTTAGTTCGGTAATTGATTTTTTTTAGAATGAGGGAATGAAAAATTCTATGATCAAGATGTATAGGAAATTTCTCATTTTATTAATGGAATAAAGGTGAACTAAACACATGAAACATATAAGAATTCGAAATGGAAAACCTATGCTAGACATGAGTGGGGGAATCGAGATGAAACGAAAGAAGAAAAAAAAATGAAATCTTGTATAGAGACTTGTATTGTGCTTCATCTTCATGGTTGCTTATGAATTATTTGTTACCGCCAAGAGGAACAAGAATTTTGTAATTGCTAATGCTTTGATTGGAAGAAAAGAAGGAAGGAATGACGTTCCCCTTATTCTTCCAACTCTTAACTAGTGATTCTTGAACTCGAGTATTATAGAACAAAATGAGCTCACTTAATGCATTCACTCAATACTCGAATTGGAAAGGAAGAGTGTATGAAACAATTTCGAAAACTGATGGGAAATACTCCACTCATTCCTATTACGACGGAAAGCGACGTATGCATGGTCCTAATATACGATCATAAACAATATAGTGCATTACTCGAAGACAAAGTGTGTGCGATGACTCAACTTGTGAGATTAGGTGAGTTTATTAAGACTCGTGGTATGATCGCATGGCTAGACATGAGGACGATGTGAAAAACAAAGGACCCAATGACCAAATAGCACGGAAGACTAAAAGACAAACTAACTTGATTAATTTTGTCCAATTTTAATGTTTATGCTATTTACTAGGTGAAAACGGTCCATTGGCAACCGTTAGTCATAAATAAGATCAACCAAAATCAAAGACAAAGAACACATGTTAAGGTTAGCACAAAAAATCGCAAGAAACTAGGAAAAGGACTAGAATTCTAGAAGAGTTAGGACTCATGGGTAAAAAAAATAAAAATAAATAAATAAAAACAAAAATCTATAATCCTATGTTATACGAGTTCACACGGATTAAAGGACCGGGTAAGACTAGCTTGACACGATTTTTTTTTTTTAAAAAAAATAAAAATAAAAAAAGGTAACGCTAAAAAGATATCTAAACTGGACATGCTGTAGTATATCGATTATAACTTTTGATATGTGACTCTGATTTGGACGAAACCAACTCTAAATCAAAGATAAAACTCGGGGCTACAGATCCATAGGTTTCACGACACGTAACTCTTTCTAGAACTCCGGCTATGACCAAAATAAGTTGACACTTGTGCAGTATACGGGAATAAAAATCCGGGTGACTCAAAAATTTTAAAAAAAAATCTATGGCTCGACTCTAATAATAAAAAATAAAAATAAAAAGGGTTTAATTAAAAAAATAATTAAAAAAAATCAATAAAAAAAATGCACATATAAGCACATTGTCACGCATGATGCAATGAAGTTCGCAACCTAAAGTCAAGATCTAAGTTCCACTATGGTCAAGCTTTTGGGTGTCAAAGGGTACCATGGTTAAGAGTTTGAACGCGTTAGCAAGGAAGCCTCCCTTGAGGGTGTATGCCAATGGGCGGCTCCGCGAGTTCGTGATGAAATCGAACTCGACTCCATGGTTTGGGTGGATTTAAAAACTCGAATGAACCCTTATTGCCATGAGCGTTTTCGGGTTGATAGAGCATATATAAATCCCCCGGGCTAGCCACATACGTAGAACACGTACTATTGTGGCAAAATAGGTCAGCTAAAATGCATATGCATATGTGACAATGCCAATTAAATCGCAGGAATACAATTCAAGAATCTTTCAAGTCTCATCCACTCATCTCATTTAAATAGCGATCACTCAAATCGATAAATAATCAAGAATCCTCCTCAGTGGAGTCACCAAATTGTAGGCGTCGCTCGAAGTGCGCCTACGTTAAAAGCATGTGTGAATATGCTTGGCATCATAGGAAGTGGGAATTGACATTACGATTAGGGACAACGATTAGGAAAATAAAGTAGGGAGCCGCCAACAAGTTTTTAAGGAACTTGTAAACCGTTCACGGATCATAAAAGGCAACCACGAATAAGGGACAACGATAGGCAACAACGATTGACCCGTGAAGGTTACACCCCATTCATAATCCATGAGATTACTAACTCCATATGGTTCGGAACCACGAAAGGAGGATCGGGGATGATGGTACGAAGTGAGTCATGGAGTTACATTTGCCCGTATTGGCCTCTACTCGATTCTTAAGTGAAAAGTGATTCCTGCGATCTCAAAGGCATGCAAACAAAGATTCAATTTGCTCCAAACTATTATTATGCTAAATTGGTTTAATATTAATGCAACACATAATTCTAAAATATTTGTGATCACTTGATTTAACAACAAGATTAAAAAGGAACCTAAACCGGTTGTCCAAATTATCTTATTAGGCGTGATTTTCAATTACATATTCCCTTTAAACATGCAATGTGGTGATCATAAATAATAATAGAATAAACATTAATATTGGAAGCAATTCAACAGTAATAATGTTAGTCAAATTAAATATAAAATAACCTAATCATGATACTAGCAATATTAAAATAAAATAAGAGTAATTAATTTAATTAATTACTCACATTCTGCGTGTTCCTTTAAATTGCTATATCATGAATAAACTGTTAGTAACTTCAATAAAAATATAAATCAAATGAAAAATAAATTAAATAAATATAGATTTGATTTGGTCCAAACCCTCGGTTAATTCTACCTTTCATGCTTTGGTTTAAGTATAGAACTTTGGGTAAAGTATGGACTCCTTGGAGTGCTTAGGGAAAGTATTATGGAAGAATAGGGAGGCTAGTGTTTAGGCTAAAGAGGGAGATGAGAATTATATGATGATCAAGCTTGTTGATGTTTGGAAAAGGGGTGATATGACCTCTATTTATAGAGAAAAAAAAGAAGGGTCGAAAAAACAAGATAAGATCCGAATTAAATCGGAATAAAACTCGATAGACAGCAGTTTTTGCGGTTTTTGTTTTTATCATATCTTTTGATCCAGAAATCGGAATAAGATGAATAAGATATAGTTGGAAATATCTTAAAGTCTACTTTCTAAAACAATTAGAATCAGATTAAAATATTTTATATAACAAAAGATATAGTCGAAATAGTGAGACGGTGTCAGTTTTGGATAAAGTTTTACATTTTATTCATATTTTTTCCGTTATAGCTCGGAATTGATATTATAATATATCATTGGAAAGATAATTTCAAGGGCTATCCAACCATATAAAATTTGGATAAAAAATATGAGGCACGAAAATAATATCTGTCTATCTTTGAACGTCTTTCAATTCGGATACTATTAGGACTTTAAAAAAAAGGAGTTTTATTCAATTTCAAACTCTTTAATCTTATCTTTTCAAAAAGGATAATTAGGATCTTTAGAATCTTCCAAATAATCCTAATTGGTTTAGGAATTGGATTAAATCATTTGGACCCTCCACATGATCATTGGGTCGTAGGTAAGGTGGGCTTAGGTTCGGTTTGGGCTCAGTTTAATATTTTGGCCATAACTTATTCGTTATAACTCGGATTTGGGCTTATAATATATCGTTGGAAATCTCTTTAAAGCTCCATCCAAATATTAAATCATTGGACCCAGATTATGGACCAAAATAAACTGTATCAAACGTTTTTATAAAAAGGACACGAAATGAATGATTTTAAAGGACACAAAATGAATTATTTTGGGTTTAAAGGCACGAAAAGAGGAAAATAAGTTATGGTTTGGGGAAATGGGCTAGGAATTGGGTTGGTTTTATGAAATGGAAATATGGATTTAAGCACTCCAAGATTAAATACTCAACCCGACCAATAATGGCGGTGAAAGGTTGTTCATCATCGGATTTGGTTTTGGGGAGACATTTTTAGGTGTCTACAGTAGTATATTAAAAATCAAGTTTCTTTAAGGAATTTTAATTACCCATTAATTGGGATCAAAGTATGATGTTTTAAATATGATTTCAGCTTATTTTAATTAAATTATGAGTGGTTTAATAATAGTATATATTGTCGAAAATTTGTGTAGGGAGGATTTTAATACTCTTTTATTATTTTAAATTGTAGGAGACTTCGAAGTGAGTGATTTATGTTAGTCGTGGCGATATTAAGATCGTATTCAAGGTACGTTCGCTTACTTAGCATATTTTTAATGATGTAGTAGCATGCTAGATGTGATTAATTGATTATAAGTAGTATCATGTTATATTTAGAATGGAAATTGTGATTTGGTTGTTATTAGTGATTGAATTATGAAGCATGATTTATTTGTGATGGATTAATGGTTGGAAAATAAGAGTTTAGAATGTTTAATATGAACCACACTTTTATTTATGGCATGATAGAAAGCATGTTTAATTAAAGTAAATGTTTAATTTAGATTGGAATATTAAAAGGGAATTTTATTATGGTTCATATAATTTTTATTAATGCTATAAGCATGAGAAATGAGCTATGTAAGTGTCTAGGTACACGAGGAATAAATTGTATGTTGGTGCCTTAGTGCACTTAAGGTGTTTTTAACATCGAGTTATAGGATTTTTGCCGCATTAAGCGTTTAAGGTGTCTTTGACACTGAGGTAGATTTAAAAAGAGTTCAACATTAAAATATTATGTGGTCACTAATTATTCAAGAATTAAATTAAATTGTTTAATTGTTTGAATAATTAAGATGTTTGATGTTGTTATGATTCGAGAGTCATCACCAAGTTTAATAAATTATAAAGAACGTGAAGTGAAAGAGATTACGCACCAAAACTCTTGGAAAGTATATACCTTGAGTATGAACATATGCGGGGAGTTATGGGGTAACGTTTTATTTTAACCATAACTTCTACTAGAGTGCAGGACGTTGTACATTCCTTTTATTATTACGCGCAGGAATTCTGCCACTTACGAATGATTCTTTTATACTAGCACGGTTAGCTCCCGTGTTAGTACCCCTTTATTGAGGCAGGTTGGGGGGGAAACCTGTTCGATGCGTAATCAAAACTAAATAAATTATTTAGTTACTTAGTTGAGAAGTTTTGTTGAATGTTGTGTGCTTGAAAAACAGGTGCAACAAGATAAGTTGTGTGTTGATAGGTGTAGACACCCATTTGTGTCTCCCCAAAATCAAAACCAGTGATGAATACCTTTCATGTCATTGATTATCGAACAAAGCGAAAGTGTGAAAATTCTAGTGATGAGGATGTTTTTATTAAAATATCTCTTCTCTCTGTTTTTGAAAATATTTCTTTTCTTACCTTATTTATGAAAAACGTGCATTCCAGTTTAGTTTGGTCCATGATAAGGGTCCAATAATAGTGTAGTTGGATGGGGTTGAAAAGAACTTTCCAATGATATATTATAAGCCCAATTCCGATGAATAATGAGGAAGTTATGGCCAAAATACTAAACTGGGTCCGGTTTGGTTTTTATATGCGGCCCAATGATCTAGAGGAGGGCCTATTATTAATAATCATTCCTAAATCTATTAGGATTGATTATAGTCTTCTAGAATACTCTATAAGGTTCTTTTAAATCCTAATGGAGTTAGGATTGATAATTATATTTTAAAGAGTTTGAAATTTAATAAAACTACTCCTTTTGAGAATCCTTATTTTGTACGAAGTGGAATATATTCAGATTTTATTTTCGTGTCTCATAATCTTTATCCAAATTTTATATAGTTGGATAGATCTTGAAATTATCTTTCCAATGATATATTATAATATTAAATTCGAGCTATAACGAAAAAGATATGAATGAGATATGAAACTCTATCCAAAACTGACACCGTCCCACTATTTTGGCTATATATTTTTATATACAAAAGATTTTAATCTGATTCTAATTGAGTTGGAAACTAGACTTCAAGAACTTTCCAACAACATATTATATGCCTTATTTGGACTTCCGGATCAAAAGATATGATAAAAACAAAAAAAGCGCGAAACTGATTATTAGCGCCTGACGACAAGCATTAGCGCCTAGCGCTAAGGCTTGGCGCTTTGCGCTAACCTTCAGCGCATGGCGCTAATTTCCAACGTCTGGCGCTAATTGAGTTTTATTCTCGTTGAAACTCTGATTCGTTTTTTTATCCATCCGACTGATTTTCTCTATAAATAGCCTCTTAAAATTCTGTTTTCAATCATCAATTCTTCTCATCAACTCTCATCAAGAATTTCTTGATTCTCTCTCCCTCTTTCTAGCCTAGACTTTTACAAACACAATTCCTCATACATTAGCACTAGACATACCTAGTCAAGTTCGAAGTTGCCTTCGCTCTAGACGTGAAAGGTTTTAATTTCTGAGGGTTTGGTCCTAAATATCTCTTTCATTTATTTAATTTAATTGTATTGATTATTATTTTCCTTGAAGTTACTAACGTGTGTATTTTGTTATTAGAGAGAGATACGAGGCATCTAAGTAAGTACTTTAATTGATTATTGATATTTTGATATAAAAATCATGTCTAGGTTGTTATTATGATTCCTAATGTCATGTTAGGGTGTTTTGATCTTCCTAGTATTATGTTTAGGGTAAAGAATATAATGTCAATTATGATTTCTATGATGCTTCCTATATTCTTTCCTAATATTCATGTTAGTATCATGTTAGGGTTAAAGCTTTGATCTTTATTGTTTAGTGACATGCTAGGGTTTGTTATTAATCTTGTTAGTATCATGCCTAGGATCTTGCTATTAATATTATGCTTTAACATGATTATTTTAATTATTATTATTTATTATGATTATTATTAATTTATGAATATCATGTTGCTTGATTATATTTTATTGTTATTGCTTGATCATGCCTTTTATGCATGTTTAAAGGGAATTGGTACTTTTAATCACGCTTAATAAGATGATTAATAATCTTGTTTAGGGTTAATTTGATTATAATTCAAGTAATCGCCAATAATAGTTTTATTTGTGCATTAAATTCAACCAACATAGATTAAACAAGTTTAGGGTAAACCTATTAATTTCATGTTAGTCAGAAAGCGCACATGAATACGATCAGAATAAAGTAGAGGCCAATTATTAGGGCAGGTTCAATCTCTTTTAGGTTGGATTTATACCTTCATCCCCGAACATCCAGTCATGGTTCCAAACCTATTGAATTTAACAATCTCTTGGATCGTTAAGGGGTGTAACCTTCACCTCGTGAACGGTTTACAAGTTCCCAAAACTTGTTGGCGACTCTTTTGCTCTATCTTCTTTCCCTTTGGACGCCACCATACTTAAGTGTATGATCACAGTGGGGTTCAAGCTAGGGATAATGCTTGAAATATTCCCTACAATAGGTAAATGCATGTTAGTTTGTTTAAATACGCTTATGTACTCAGCTTTTCTGTTTGTGTGTTTGTTGGCCTTGTCTTTACCTTGGCCCAATGATGACCCATTTTTAATGGAGAGTAGTGGAAACAAGTAGAGAGAAGCTTTTCAGGTGATGAAGCATATTCATGATGGGCATGAGTGAAGAGCGAATCATGCTAGTTTCCATAAGTTTATGATGTGTTATTGTTTTATTTATATTATGATATTTCTATTGCAAGACTAACGTAAAAGTTTTTAAAAAGAATTTGTTTTGGTTAAGGGCCTACAATGGTTCCAAGTTGTAGGTTTGACTTTACTTTCGTGAGTTTACTTTATAAGTTGAGTCGTTTAAAAATATTTTAAAGGAGAGTCTTCTGTTATGTGTCTTTGATAGTTGCCTTAGCCGTTTTCACGGTGGTGGTAATATCTTAGATTTTCCTATTTAAAGTTTTAAATAGGGCAAAACAAATATTTTCAAAGAAGGGATTTGTAGGGTGTTACATTGTTGGTGGGGAAAGGGAGGGGGATGGGTTCACCGGCGTCGACCGTTGGGCCGCCGGTAGGGGGAGGGGGGATTGGTGGCTAACGGGACAACGGGAGGGGCTGGGCTTGGTGGCTGTTTTTTTTAAAAAAAAAAAATAATTTTTCATTTTTTTGGTGGCTGACGGGGAGGCAGTTAGGGTGGCTAAGGAGGGAGTGGTGGCTGTAATGGTGTGATGAGGGTAGCTGGAACTCACTAATGGAATTATTAACTAAAAGTGTTAAGTGGTAGCGATTTTTAACAAAATGGCATTTGATAGGTAGTAAAATAAAATAAAAAATTTCTTAGGTAATAAAAGTGAAATGCATGTGTTTCACAGGTAGTAAAAGTCAATATTTCCTAACTATTATTTCAAGTCAATAATAACAAAGATATATATATATACAAACAAAACTACAAAAAGTACACTATACTATAAGTAAGCAATAAGATATTGTATGTCTAAATATTCTGCATTATCAAAAGAGATTACATGGCCGTATTAATGAATATTCAAACCAAAAAGTTTATCCTAAAATTTTATCAATAATTCAGGCATCACATGGGCACAAAATAAGTACCCTCTTTAAAATGGTATCCGAGGCAACACCCAGAGCACGTACTAATCACTGATAAATAAAGCCGGTATCGCACTTAAGCCACGAGACATCGAAACTTGACATTCCAGTTTTTCGCCAAGTGTCACGCCACGTAGGTCACAAATAGGTATTATTGTGACACATATGATATTAAGTAATCGAAGTTTGGACAGACTTTTGAAGATAAAAATATTTTATAGAGTTTTATTATCAATATACTTCTTATATATCATATATACAAAATTAATCATAATTTTTAATAAATACCTTATAACTCGGTTCCACTTCCATCATAAAATTCGTTGTAAAAAGTTCTTTAAAATAAGATCCATTTATGATCATATATTTAATTTATTTATAAAAATAAGTTGTGAACTGCTAAACAACGCTCCCAATTTACAGGGCATCACTCCCTTTTTGACATGGAAGAACGATATTGCCTTTTTTTTTTTTACATGGACGGATTTTTTTAAAAAAATAACTTATGAAGCTTTAGCAATGGATTTTGGACGATAGACGATGACAACGATTGTACACTAGAGGCACCGTCGGAGGATTCTATAAGTCTTCGTACTTTTTTTTTTTTGAAATAAAAACATACGCCTTTAATTTTCGGATCTACCTAGGTGGATCCGGAAATTTTAAGCGGATCCACCTTAGTGAATCCGGAAATTCTACACGGATCTTTTTTTTTAAAAATCATATTTATTAATGTAATCTTTGTATTATTATCATAATTTTATTGTTATTATAATTAATTTTTTGATAAATTGAGTAATTAGTATTAGTATTATTAATGTTGTTGTGATCAATGTTTTAATTATTTGTTGATATTAGTTATTGTTGGCTTTTTTATTATTTGCTTATGTGATTAATGTTTTAAATATATTAACTTATTAATCATATTATTTAACTTGTGATTAGTGATATTATTAGTATTATTGTTATTTTAAAAATATTGTTATTAATATTATAATAATAAAAATGTTATTGGAGAATTTGTGTGTTTTATTTTATTTTTACAGGGATTGGAGTCTGAAGACGGTGGTGATGGTGTGAATTATAGTATGAAGACATTATGAGTTATGAAATTAAACTTATTACGCTCGTTGTGAATTACATGTTTTTCATCTTGTAGCGTACTAATAAATGACCATTTAGTTTTGTAGAAGATCAATATGACATTAGCCAATGCAGGTTAATTTTTGTTGCAAAATCCGTCGTGCACTACTTTTAAAGATATAATCATACTCCTTTCGTTTTTAAATACTTGCTCCATTTCTCCAATCGTGGAGTTTTAGGAGAAATTGGAGAAAGTAATAAAATATGGAGGTAGTGGGGTTGGTGGAAGAATAAAAAAATTATAAAAAAACCAAAAACAGTGAAGAGAATTGAAGGAGAGAGAATATAGGATTAATGTTGTTGGGTCCACTTGGTGAGAGAAATTAATTAAATATTGTAAAAGGTTTCTAAATAAGAAAATGGAACAAGTATATAAAAACGGACGAAAAAGGAAAGTGGAGTAAGTATTTAAAAACGGAGGGATACAAATTAGCAACAGTTTTGATCTGTTTCTAAATGGCTATTTTTTTTTTGTAGCGTTCAAGGTAAGGGTAGGGGTGGGACTTTTCAAACCGAACCGTGAAACCGCCCGTTACTGAACCGAACCATCACGGACCGATCCGTTTATAAACCGATAAATATAAACCGAAAACCGAACTGAACCGTTCAATATCAAACCGAAACCGAATTGAACCGCTCAATGTCAACCCGTTACGGACCGTAAACCGATAACAAACCAAACTGCGCAAATCCGAACCGAAATGAAACCGAACCGAATGGTTTATAAACCCGTTAATGACCCGAACCGTTTATAAACCGAAACCGTTTAAACCGAAAAAAAATCGTTTGAACCGAACCATTTGTAACCCGCTAACCGTTTAAACCGACCCGTTTATGAACCGAAACCGTTTGAACCGCACGTATAAACCTGACCGTTATAATCCGCTAACCGTCTAAACTGAACTGCCATAACCCGTTAAACCGTTAAAATTGAACTGTTTTCGAATCGCAACCTGTTTAAACTGATCCGATTACAAACTGCTTAATTCAAATTGAATTATTTACAACCTAAATGGCTAAATAGTAAATACAATTAATGTTAATAAATGTAGATCTAATCAAACGGCTTAGGTTTATACAAAGGTTTATATCACCTAGATCTAGGCCAACGACATTATTAATATCGTTTTTAGATTACTTATTTATTTTAATTACAAGATATATCATTTGTATCATTTTCATTCCAGTAATAATGCTAGTCCATCCAAATTATCTTCATTGTTCCTTGATATTCATGATCATCCAATAACACTCAAAGCCTCAAAGGTAACATAAGATTGGAGATGTATGAGATTGCGTTACACAAGTGGCATAAGCATTAGAATATTACTGTACTAGTCAATAAGGCGTACAATCATTCACATTATCACTTTATAAAACTTTCTTATACAAGTATTTTGCAAAGGGGAGGACTAAAATGTTTATAAAACACATTTTTTTAGCTTTTCTTAAATTAAACCAGATATTAAGTAAAAGAATTTTAATAAATACGGAGGCATCCCAAATCTGTAATCGTACATTAGTATTGCATAATGATTTCATCACCACTTTAATTAGTGATTTCGTCCATTTAACTTATTAAGTTGTTTGAGTTAGTAATCTAAATAAAGTAACAAACTAAATAACGAATCCATTTAATCTCGTGTAAGTTATAATTTATAAGAAATGCAATGTTTGGAAATGGAAATTGATTCAATACGATATTGTTAATGTATATGTAATTATAGATTAATTATTATGTATATCATATCGTACGAATGTACGGTTGGTATCATTATCATACTATCATAAGTATCATTGTCTCATTGAATTATTGGTATGTACTACAATCGATAAACATATTTACATATCTGATTATTAAAACTTAAAAGTTTAAAACACTTGTTGATCAATCTAATTGAATACTTATACATTCTTAATTATCGATTTATCATATTATAAGTATCAACTCATTAAATCATGGTCATGACGCGATCTTTAAAACAATCATGAATTCATGACCCAAACCGCTTATAAACCGAACCGACATGATCCAAACCGTTCATAAACCGAACCAATTGAACTGTGTAAACCCTCTACTAAACCGGCCCATTTCAAACTGAACCGACATGATTCGCACCGTTTATAAACCGAACCGATATTGACCCGGGTAAATCCGCCCCTAAACCGACCCATTTCAAACCAAACCGACTTGATCCAAACCGTTTGTAAACCGAACTGACATTGACCCGGGTAAACCCGCCCCTTAAACCGACCCGTATCAAACCGAACCGACATAATCCGAATCGTTTATAAACCGACCCGCTTATGACCCAAACCGAATTTAAACCGCAAAGAAATAAACCGAAACCAAACCGAGCCGTGACTAACCCAAACCGACCCGCCAGCTAAACTAAACCGTTTCAATCCGAACCGCTCCAAACCGAAACCGACTCAAACCGAGGTCAAACCGAACCGCCACACCGAAGCCCCACCCCTAGGCAAGGGTATTCCTATTGATCCCTGTTATGCCTTTTGTAACTAGTCCACTAAAACCGTGGTTCATCTCTTTTGAGATTGCTTTTTGGTTCTTCGCATTTTGGTTTGTGGTCTGCTGTGTCTTCGTCTAGACCTTGTGCATCTTTCCTCTTTTGAGGTTTGGTGTGTGGAGTTGATATCTCAGTTTGCTTCATCCAAAGACTAGTTTGCTTTGAATTTCTTTCTTAGTTTGTTGTTGACCATTTGGTTGTCTAGGATTAATATGCATTTCCGTGATGGATTTTTTCCCCATATTCTCTCTTTTTGCCCTTGCTTTTGGTTGGTTTTCCAGGAGTGCTAAGGCTTGCAGGTTGGTCGATTTACACATATCTCTTCCACTTGGATTACGTGCTTCCTTTTCCTTTCATAAATCTTTGTGGAAAGGATTTGAATTTGATTGATGTGTGCCTAAAAATCCTAGAGAATCTAGTGCATGTATCGAGTTATTGGAGGAGAAGCCAAGTTTGTTGGGCCAACTCTGCATTGCAGGCTGAATTGATGGCTTGTGTTTTTGCCTTGTGTGTCGCCACAAACCGAGCTGAGGTTTCTAGCACCTTCTGATCCATATTGGTTGTGAGGCTATTGTAACTGCGTTACGAAGATAGGGTTCAATGGATATTAAGGTGTTTTTTATTTTATTTTTTTTTTTTTTTTTTTTTGGGTCCTCTAGGAGACTTATTCCATTATCCTCCATCTTCTAATGTGTCGAATTATGAAGCATCCGTGGGTTTTTAATTCTCTTGCTCTTGAGCTTAGAGGGGGACCTTCCACCGGGGCCATTAAGGGCCCGACCCCCGGTAAATTGTTGAAATAAATTAGCTAATGAACTTAAATAACCTTATTTTACATATAAAATATTAGAACATAGTGATTATTTTGTAGTGAGAGATAAAAGATTCAAATCTCGACCCCTCTAATATTTTTGACCAAGATCTGCCACTGTTTGAGCTTACCACTTTTGCTTGTAGACGTCATCTTCTTAGTTTCCTATTTTAATTTGTTGTGTTGTTTGGTTGTTTTTTCAATTTATTGTTTGCTTTTCTTAGTAAACTATTGAAAAAAAAAAAAACTATCTTTGCATAAATTAACATCGGTGTCTTTTGTCATACGGAGTACTGCCTTGGATCAAGCTTATCACCAAGCTTTGAAAAGCGCAATAATGAAATCATCAGATATACATGTACTACTATTTCCTAACTTACGTGGCTTGATAATAAATTATCACCAACTATATTACAGCCGAATTCATCATCAAATCAATTCAGATAATACTAATTTTAAATTTATTTTAAATTAAAAAATCGATTTTCCGTAATAATTTTACCAAATAAAGATATTTTGCTATCATATAAAACGCAGCGTCATTTTTGCATTTCCGCACACGACACCTCCATTAAAACACACATCTGAATCCACAACTAACTCCATTAATCTCATCTTATTACGCTCTTCAATTAGACGTGACTGAAAGATTTTTGAGGAGAGAGAAAATTGTGTAAAGGAAAATAATGAAGGGTAGAACAACCATGGAAGTTGGAGCTGATGGTGTTGCTGTAATCACCATTATCAATCCTCCTGTTAATTCTCTTTCTCTTGATGGTATTCTTTCTTTCTTTCTCCTCGGATCTTCGTTGTAATTTGAATTTTAATTGTTTGTTGATGATGGGAAATCTGATTGATTTTGATCGCCTGATTTATTTTGTGTTCGTATATGTATTTTTTTGTAATAATTTTTTTGTGATTGTTAGGGTTTAAGTGATTGAATTGGAGTGTGTTCAATAAAGGGGTTAATGAAATGTTCCTATATGATTTTACTTCCTTCGTTTTTTTTTATGTTGTTATGTAATGACTTTATGCACAATTTACATAATCTGTAATCAAATGTGAACATTACGGAGTAAATAATATTGTTAGATTCATTTTATTATAAATGTTTAAATATCATTTTTTTTTTACGAAGTACTCCTTCGATATTTGCTCAATTTCTATTCTTTGCACTATTCAATTTATCCTACCTCGACTAATGTTTGTGATTTATACATAAGAAAAAATATGGTATTATGAGTACTTGTTGGAATCATCTCAATGGATAGATTATTAATTTTCAATTGTTAGAATTTATACTTATTGATAATTAGAGATATTAGTGATCAAATATTAACATTAGCATGAAATGGAGCAATTCTTTAAAAATGGAGGGAGTATAAATTTTAAGTATATGCGTAACTAAAGTTGTTACTTTCTCCGTGTTTTTTTAAGTGGTACACTTTCCATTTCCGGCTTTACACTTTTTTTTTTTTTTTGCAAAAAGCTACATTAAAATATTATATCTCTCCCCTTTCATGGTCCCTACCTAAACCCACTACTAGTTTTTTATTATATCTTTTCTCTCACATTAATTACTTTTCAATAAACTATTAATCCCACTATCTTTCTTTTATAATTTTTTAATACTCTAACTATCCCACTTACCTCTTATTTTATTTAAGTCAATTAAATTGCCTAAAACTATGTGCCGGTCAAACTGTAACACTTAAAAAAAACACGAAGGGAGTACTTGTTATTGGCTAAATTATAGAGATGCATTGACAAATGTGTCAAGTGAATACTGTAAAAAGGAAAAGATAAAAGAAGTAGCATAAAGAGTGTATACATTTGTTGAAATTAAAGGCATTCAATTAAGTGAATCTAAATAACTTTTTAATGGAAAAATTACCTGGAATCCGACCTTTGCCTTTCAAATTTGGCGATTACAAGGCTAAGCAATTTAGCTAATTTTTGTCATAACTGAGTATATCCGTTGATCAAATTTAATTCCTAAGTTTCCCATTGCAATTTTTGGTACGACATTTAGTGGTTGAAAAATTTGGAAATTTTAGAGAAGTATGAGGCCAAGTATCTTTGCTGACTAAAGGATTGTTCCTACTATATAATGGTGGAAAACATGGATGAGAGTCTGGGACCTTGAACTGTTTTCAACATTGTCATGTTTATGTTGAAACTCAAAAACAATGAATATGAAATAATATAATGCACCAAAATAAACTGATGATGATACTAATTATTGATAAACAAGGACTACAACTTCATATCTTTCAAAGAAAAGTACGTAACCTATATATAGACTAAATACCATCATACTCCACTAACATACTGCATGCCTAAAGACCCGGACTAAGTAACTGCATCCTTCAAAGAATATGCTACGTTATATCCCACTAACTAACCCACTACTAGTAAATATCCTAAGACCCACTAACTTATACTCCTTATAATAAGCATACACTAACAACAACTAATAAGAAGATAGGAAACACTAACGACTAATAATTTGAAGCAATTACCAACACACCCCCTTGCTTCAAAAAGATAAAAAACAACTTGTATGCACTCACTGCTCCAAGAATCTCACGACTATGAACTTGCAATCTCGACTTGAACACGACTTCATCTCGACACCAAAAACATCACGACTTGTATGCACTAATAGACATGTACACGACCACAACTTGCTCTCTTCAACCACAAACACTTGAACCTAGAAGAGTCTGCTCTCTTCCTCAACCTTTTGAGCAAAATTGTTTTGCTCACCACCTTGCTCGTGTCTTTGTTTATCCCAACAACGATCTTCTTTGTGACCATACCTCTTGCAGTAGTAGCATTGAACACTTCTCATTGATGAACGACCCCGACCACTACCCCGATCACCACTTTCTTCACGACCTTGACCACGACCACTACCATCCGACATTTTCCCTTTAACTTGAAAGGCTTTTTCCTCTGACATCGTCATCCGTAGACTTATCCATCCTCTCTTCATGAGCCATCAAAGAACTCATCAACTCATCAAATGTATAGGTTGATAAATCCCTTGACTCCAAAATTGCGGTAACAACATGCCTATAGTCTTTCATCTTGTGAAGACATCTTAATACCTTACTAACAATAGTCTCATTAGTAATAGTATCACCATAGATTCTCATCTGACTTACAATATCAGATACTCTAGACAAGGAACTTTGGATTGTTTCTTTGTCTTGCATTGTCATGCTCTCAAAACTACGATGTAAAGTTTGTAGTTTAACGACAATTACCTTCTTATCACCAAAATACTCTTTCTTCAAAATTTCCACGCTTGTTTAGATGTTGACGCAGGAAAAATTCGCGGGAAAACCTTATCATCCATTGCCGATTGGATGTACAATAGAGCCTTTGCATCTGTCTTACGATTTTCACGTAATTGTTGATTAGGAATAGCCGGTGCTGGGTTCGGCTCACTATAACCGTTCTCCACCAAGTCCCATTACTCTTGAGACTTAAACAAGTTCTTCATCTTTAGACTCCATGGGTGATAATTCTCACCCTTAAACATTGGAATTAAGGCCTGTGACGACGAGTTTATGCGACCATTTGACATGATTGCTGACTCACAAAAAAAATGAACTACTATTTTTTATGAAACTCACGACCCTTTTTATTTTCCTCACGACTCACGACTTTTTAATAAGGTCTAGGATTGAACCATCGTCTCGGATACCATGTTGAAACTCGAAAACAATGAATATGAAATAATATAATTCACCAAAAACTGATGATGATACTAATTATTGATAAACAAGGACTACAACTTCATATCTTTCAAAGCAAACGTAACCTATATATAGACTAAATACCATCATACTCCACTAATATACTGCATGCCTAAAGACCCGGACTAAGTAACTGCATCCTTCTAAGAATATGCTATGCTATATCCCACTAACTAACCCACTACTAGTAAATATCCTGAGACCCACTAACTTATACTCCTTATAATAAGCATACACTAACAACAACTAACTAGAAGATAGGAAACATTAACGACTAATAATTTGAAGCAATTACCAACAGTTTATGCTGGGTAGCAAACAAAGATCTTTAGGTTTTGTTTGTTTTGATAGGAAAATGATTCTCCATTGAAAATAATTTTTCAAGGGAAAACACCAATTTGAAAATGGTTCTCTGTTATTTGTTCCCTTACATTAATACTTAAAAAGGAAGAGGAAAATTGGTCTGGAAAGAAGATGTATGAGAGAAGAGGAAATGGATGTTAATACTTAATAGTATGGAGGAAATGTGGCATGGCTTCATTTTAAGTAATAAATGTTTACGATTCTTGGGAGAACTAGTTTCCTCCTTTTGGAAATTGCTTTACCCTTTACTAACCAAACAATGCGAAATGAGAAATTCGTTTTCCTGGAAAATGTTTTCTATCAAAACAAACTGAGCTTTAATGAAAAATTTCACATGTATATTTGGGTGCAGCATAAATAAACTGAAAGATTGGTTAGGATCCTGTGGGCTTAGGACATCTAAATTCTCAACTAACTCCATTAATCTCATCTCAATATCTCATTACACTCTTCAATTAAGCTTTTTGAGGAGAGAGAAAATTGTGTGAACCGAAATCATGAAGGGTAGAACAACAATGGAAGTTGGAGCTGATGGTATTGCTGTAAATAGGGAATATGTGGATGTCCATAGCGCTACTTGAAATGCTGTGAGAATGTATAACAATGCCTGTTCCTATAGCTTTGTTTTCACCTGTGCAGAATTTGACTAATATGGGCTTTAGTAAAAATTGTCCTCCACAATGCTAAAGATTAATATCTGAGAGAGCAATAGAGCATCTTCACCTTGGAGAAAATATAGAGACCCGAATTAGCACCAATTTATTTGATTCTCTTCCCTCCACTCCTGTAGAAGACAAAGAGATGAGAATGGAGTTTGTAGTCTCTTTACTCTTTTGCCTAATCTTTATCTACTTGACAAAGAGTATGAAGAGGCTTTTGTTTATCATCATCACAACCCTGGTTCCGACAACTTCCTTTGTCTAACTGCTTTAATCAAGTTTTTAAACCTCTTGAAACCACGTCATATGGTGTTAGCGTTGGAGAAAGGTTCTGAATATTTCCTAAAGTTGTTTCACATTACTTGTACGTTTGTTAACACACAACTATGAATATTAATATATTTAATCAATTTTAAATGTATAGATATATTGTGAAGTTTACATTGAGAAAAAGTTATATGATAGTGTGTGTGAATAGTGTTAAAAGTCGAATTAGAATACTAATAAATTACAGAGTAAATATATTGATCTCATTTCCATTAGTGTAGGTTATCAACAATGATTGTAACTTTTGCAAAAAAATGTAGATATTCTTTGGTTTCAAACATAAAATGTATTGATCATAAACCCTTCTTTGAGATTAGACACGAGATGGTTAGCTAGTTGCTAAACATTAATATCTTTGGTTACACATTAGTATAACCATTAATATCTTTAGTTCCACATTAGTGTAAAATATAACAATATTTGATTCATTGAGACGAATCAAATATAACTCAACATGAATATGTTATGTTTTATGTATTGAGAGCTGTTTAGAAGATCCTCTCATCTTATGAATAGTAAAAAAGATTTCAAATGGTAAGAACAAAAAAGGACGAAGGGAGAAATTTATTATTAAACAACTAACATTACCTCAATTTTTGTTAATCAACTACGATGATACCGTAGGGGTGGTTGTTTGAGAGAAAACTCTGTTCAAGGGTTGTTTGATTAAATAAAGGCTTTATTTAAGGTTGAAGTCTTGGGTGGTTGTGTGAAAATAAAGTAAAAGTTGGGGCTGATTTAATTGATTTTTTAAAATTGGAGTGGTTAGCAGAACAGACTGTTCACATAGAGGGTGCATTTTGATAAATTTTCCTACATGTTTATCTGAGTAATATGCTTAAGACTCAATTATTTGTTATTCTGCATCCAGATTGGTCTTGTTGAATTGCTGTATCTGTGGCAGTAAATTTGTGTTTGAGCTCTCTAAAGAACTTATCAGTTGTTTGATTTAAGAACTTGCATATTATTTTCTTAGTCTGATATCACTATTTTGACAGTGTTACAAAGCTTGAGAGCGAGCTTTGATGAGGCATTAAGAAGAAATGATGTCAAGGCAATTGTAGTTACAGGTAGAGCCATAATGCCACTCTTCATTTCACAAATTAGTTGTTGGAGTTCTGACACAATGTACAAAAATTTTAATTTCTTTTCTGTGGCAGGTGCTAAGGGAAAATTTTCTGGTGGTTTTGATATCACTACTTTTGGTGGAATCCAAAACGGAAAGAGTATGTCATATTTTTCATGTTCATGTTGAAGGATCTGAGATTTGTTTCCTATATTAATAATTAGCTCTTTTAACTTAATTTGTAAATGTTGGCAGCTGAATCACCAAAGCGTGGTTATGTGGCAGTGGAGGTTCTCACTGACATAGTGGAAGGTGTACTCATAGTTTTTAATTATTTTAGGAGCAAATTGAGCTTGAAACAATCTGGGCTAATTTTATTTATGTATTGAATTTTTTTTTTTGGTTGTGAACAGCTTCAAGAAAACCTTCAGTTGCTGCTATTGACGGCTTAGCCTTAGGTGGAGGTCTAGAGGTTGCTATGGTATGAGACACGATTTTATCTCTTGTAAGATTATTATAAGAAATACTATTGTGCACGTGTTTGTTATGTTGCCTTGCGAGGGCTCACTAGTTTTAATTTTTGTACAGGCTTGCCATGCTCGGATATCCACCTCTAATGTACAACTGGGTTTGCCTGAACTTCAGCTTGGAATAATTCCTGGATTTGGAGGTAAATTATCTCCATTAATGCTTGTGAAATGGTATGTTTTGTTCTAGATACTCATACTTGAAGACCAAGCTGAAACCACTGCCCCTTCTATTTTGTATACTATAGAATGCCACAATGTCCTCATATCTATCCAATGCTGAAATGATTTAAAATTGTTTTGTGCATTTAACTGTTATCATCTCGAAAAAATTGCATTGTACACACATATTTACAAATAGAGATACAACTAGATAAAGCATGTAATATTCTCCATATTTGAACGCACCAGCAAATATGCACAACAATCATAACCAAGCTGCTAAATTGCTTATGTGGTACGCTTGACACAAGGTAATATGGGACTGTGATGCAGTCATGCAGTGTACCTTTCTGGTTGAGAGAGAGAGAGAGAGAGAGAGGGAGAGGGAGAGGGAGGGAGGGGGAGAGGGAGAGGGAGAGGGAGAGGGAGAGAGAGAGCCGAAGCCTATTTTCTGAGCACGTGTACCGAAGCCGAAGCCTATTTCTGAGCACATGTAATGCACATTTTTCCCTTCTTTTACATATTGTTCTGCAGCTATGTGGTTTAAGATAAGTGAAATGGTCTAAGTATGCATTAGGCTTGTCACTTTGTCAAATTAAGTGTCCGACATGGGTACGGAACAAATAATGAAGAGTTGATGTAACATAGTGGACCCTGATGAGTTTAACTTAGGGTCTACTGACAACCTGTGGATTGTCAGTGGCGGCAACAGGGGAATGCAGGGTGGCGATAGGGATTTGGGCAACATATTTGGTGCAATATGGAGCAACCTTTTGGTTTTGTCTTTTTCTATATTCTCTCGAACTTTGTAAAATACTTGGGGTATTTCTGAATTTTTCAATTAAATTAGTGTGCCCGAAACAATAACTGGCATTAAAAGGAAATGGTCTTTAAAGTAACTATGTCAATAACAATATGATGCCATGTTTATATATAAGTCATTTAAACTTGCAAATGCAAATCCTCATGTTGCATGTGATATTAGAGCAACGTAACAATATATCTGGCTCTAGTATTATTGAATGCTGGGCAAATTGATCCAAAAATTTATGCTTTAGATTTTATACTTTGTGCTACTTTATATTATAATCTCAATGATCTCAGGGACCCAGCGTCTTCCTCGGCTAGTCGGACTCTCTAAAGCTCTTGAAATGATGCTGGTAATTTATTTATCTTATTATATAACTTTATTTGTCGAAAAGATTTTGGTATGTGGTTTACTTGAAATATACCAGACATTCAATTTCTTAAATCAAAATTCATTGTATCCTCTGCAGACTTCTAAGGCAGTCAGAGGTTCAGAAGCCCATGATTTAGGACTTGTTGATGCAGTAGTCCCAGCCAACGAATTGCTTAGTGCTGCTCGTCGCTGGGCCCTTGATATCGTAGAGCGTAGAAAACCTTGGGTTTCAAGTCTTTATAAGACAGACAAGTTAGAGCCACTTGGAGAGGCAAGGGAAATTTTAAAATTTGCTAGGGCACAGGCCCGAAAGCAGGCTCCAAACCTCAGGCACCCTCAGGTTTGTATAGATGTTATTGAAGAAGGCATAGCTTCTGGACCTCGTGCTGGCTTGTGGAAGGTTTGTATATCCTCGTTGATCATTCCTTCAGGTTTTCCTATGCACATTTGTTGTACTGAGACAGTTTTTTTTAACATTAATCTCTGGCAGGAGGCTGATGCTTTTGAAGAACTTCTCCGCTCTGACACTTGCAAGAGTTTGGTCCACATTTTTTTTGCTCAACGAGGAACATCAAAGGTTCATCTTTTATTTTTTTTTCACTAATCACCAAGTGAATTTTTCTTCTGCTCCTACTTTTCTCTTCTTGTTCCTTTTAGTCTTCACCTCTGTTCTTTTCTAATAACTTAAGACTTGATAACGAAAAAATAGTACGGGGAGGATAAATTGGCCTCACAAACATGGATGATGTGATAATTTTTTATTTTCCAAATATCTGTATGCGTTCCAGTCTGATGCTTCAGTCCAAACCATCCCTGAATTTAAATCAAGGTTTTCAACTCTGGTTAAACACACATTAAACAAACAGAATTTTATATCATCCAGCAGGCCATAAATAACTAAACCGTCAGGTTGCATTTCATAAGCGCCATATGGCCCACCCTACAGGCCTCTACACTTGCGAGATATACAAAATATTTGAGTTTCATGTATTTATGTGAACTGTGATTAGTGTTGATGAGTAACTGTTCATAATTTCTACCTTTTTGTGACTCAAACATTAGGAGGAGATCTTAGCCATCAAATGGAAGTTATTATGTTGCCTTGTCGTATCTTTATATATTTTATGGGGTATAAAACGTCAGCCTGCCAAGAGAAGAATGTAGGTAGTTTTGATTGAGTGAAGTTTCTCACACGTTTAGTAAGTATAAAAAGTTTGTCTAACTAGGTGTCAAGAGTTGGATGTAGATAGTTTTGGTTGAGTGAAGTTTCTCACACATTTAGTTTACTGTCATAGAAAACAGCATTTATAATTTATAAAAATATCATGCTCATCGGCCAATAAAGGTTTGAATTATTTTCCATCAGTCATATATAATGCCTAGAGTAGTGTGTTTCTTAAGTTGGTGGAGAGTGAAACTGACACAGTGATTGGATTCCTAGGTGTCGTGGGTTTAGGAACCTAGTCAAATTATACCCTTAACTTTACACTAAAGAGTAGTATAGTGGAGTAGGGATTGTATCCACTAGGAAGTAGGTGAAAAGAATTAGCTAAAGTCAAATTTCCTTATCGCGGGTCATTTTTTTTTTGGTTTTTGTGTTTAAAGCCAACTACAATCTATAAACTAGCAAATAGAACGCCTAAAAAGAAGATAACACAAGAAGTAAAGTCACTAGGGAAAGGGGATTAAGGATTAACAAGACAAACACAAACATAACACTAAACATGGGCATTCTCAATCAATTAGAGGGTATTGCCTAACCATCTAGGTCTCTCCCAAGCACACTACACAATCAAGCACCCAATCCCAGCCAAGGGCTCAACATCAACTCAAGGAGGTTCACATCGACCTATTTAGTTCTTTTCCAAGCAACTAAAAAGAGTAGCAATATTAGATCATGTATTCAATTAGCCAAAATGAAAGCAAGCATTAAGCACACCTCAATGAGCACATCCAAATCACCAAGAAGTACCCAATACACTATTACAATCGCAAGCAAACAACCATAAATAATCCAATTGATTAAGCCAAAAGAATGGAGAAAATGTCTTAACAACCTAGGTCACTCCCGCACACTCAAGGTAGTAGTCAAACTCTCGATCACACCTATAGTGTTGGTGAGTGGTTAGTGTGGTGTAGGTTAATAAATTGGTGCGGTGATGGATAAGGTTGAGGTGAGCAGCAGTTGTTGCAGCTTTGTTGGCATTTACTTGATTTGGACACGAAATTTCAATCCAAGCCAATTGACCTTGAAATATGTGCCTTGACCCGAACACTCCTACAAACAAAACCAAACACGAGGGAGAATCTAGAATAAAATAAAACAAAGTAAAATAAAGTGCTAAACTAAATAAAATACTCCCTCCGTGTTTTTTTAAGTCTTACAGTTTGACCGCCACATAGTTTTAGGCAATTTAATTGACTTAAATAAAATAAGAGATAAGTGAGGTAGTTGGAGTATTAAAAAATTGTAAAAGAAAGATGGTGGGTTAATAGTTTATTGAAAAGTAATGAATGTGAGAGGAGAGATATAATAAAGAAAGTAGTAGTGAGTTTGGGTGGGGACCATGAGAGAGGAGAGATATAATATTTTAATATAGCTTTTTGCCAAAAAAAGAAGTGTAACACTTATTAAAACACGACGTAACACTTAAAAAAAACACGGAGGGAGTAAGAAAAGGAGAGAATGAAGAACTCTTAATTATTAATTATAACTACCAAAATACTCAAATTAAGAGACAAAAGACGAGAATAAGCAACAAAGTGGAAATAAAGGTTAAAGTGAGGGAAATTATTGGAAAAATAACAAGCAAATGACACCCAAAAAAAAAACTCGTAAAAGTGACATAAATGTCACTTATAACATAGTAAGAAAATCAATTTTAAACAGCTAGCCAGCTACACAATATATATGGTTCCAATTCTTATGTTGGAGTATTTAGCTTCTCCAACCTCTCTATGGCATGATTCACTTGAAATCTAAGTTGGAAATAAATAATCTACGTCTTTATGTGTAGGGAATATTTCAAGCATTACCTCTAACTTGAACCCCCACTGTGATCATACAGTAAAGTACGGTGGCGTCCAAAGGGCAGGAAGCTAGAGCAAAAGAGTCGCCAACAAGTTTTAGGAACTTGTAAACTGTTCACGAGGTGAAGGTTATACCCCTTAACGATCCAGGAGATCGCCAACTTCAATAGGTCTGGAACCAAGGCTGGTAGTTCGGGGATGAACGTACAAATTCAACTTAAAAGAGATTGAACCTGCCCTAATAATAAACCTCTACTTTATTCTGATCGTATTCACGTGCGCTTTCTGACTAACATGCAATCAATAGGTTTTACCCGAAACCTGTTTAATCTATGTTGGTTGAATATTAATGCCCAAATAAAACTATTTGGCGATAAGTTGAATCATAATCAAATTAACCCTGAATAAGATTATTAATTATCTTATTAAGCATGATTACAAATACAAATTCCCTTTAAACATACATAAAATGTATGATCAAACAATAACAATAAATATATAATCAAGCAATATAATAATAATCATAACAATTATAATAATAATTATCATAATAATTAAAATAATCATAATCATGTTAAAGCATAATAATAGCAAGATCTTATGCATGATACTAATAAGATTAATAACAAACCCTAGCATGTACTGGACAATAAAAATCAAAGGTTTAGCCCTAACATGATACTAACACGAATATTATAAAAGAAAAATAGGAAGCATCATAGAAATCATAATTGATTTAAGAAACTTATTCTTTACCCTAGACATGATACTAGGAAGCATTCTTTTAATCATACTTGATATTAGAAATTACCTTAAACATGATACTAGAAATCGTTATTGTTATTCAAAACATCAAATTAAGAAAAACATCCTAACATGATACTAGGAATCATAATAACAACCTAGACATGATTTCTAAGAACCATAAAATCAATTAAATCAATTAAAGCACTTACTTGGATGCTTCATATCTTTTTCTAATAACAAAATACACACGTTAGTAACTTCAAGGAAAATAATAAATCAAACAATTAAATTAAATAATTGAAATAGAGAATTGGGACCAAACCCTCAGAAATTAAAACCTTTTACGTCTAGGGCGAAGACAACTTCGAATTTGGCTAGGTGTGTCTAGTGCTAATGTATGAGAAATTGTTTGTAAAAGGCTAGGCTAGAAAAAGGGAGAGAGAATCAAGAAATTCTTGATGAGAGTTGATGAGAAGAAATAATTAGAAAGAATAAGAATTGATGATGGAAAACGGAGGTTTTAGGAGGCTATTTATAGAGAAAATCAGCCGGATGGATAAAAAACGAATCAGAGTTTCGAAAAGAATAAAACAACTTAGCGCTAGACGCCAGACATTAGCGCCTGGCGCCAGACGCCAAGCTTAGTAATTTGGCCATAACTTCCTCATTATTCATCGAAATTGGGCTTATAATATACCGTTGGAAAGCTCTTTTCAAGCCCCATCCAACTACACCATTATTGGACCCTTACCATGGACCAAACTAAACTTGATTGACTGTTTTCTTAAAATAGGTTTTAAAAAACAGAGAGAAAGAAAAGAATTAAAAACTAACCGCAACATTAGACTTTCCACACTTTCACCTCATTCGATTATGATTCGACGTGAGAAGTACTCATCACTAGGTTTGGTTTTTGGGAGACACAAATAGGTGTCTACACTGTGTGCATGCAAAATCCCAGGAGGGGGGGGGGGGGGAAGGTTTCGGATTTCCGGGTACTATAAGTGAGTTTTATTATCTGCTTAAGAAATGCTGTGCTGGTGTTTCCCTTAGTTCCCTATCTGATTATGCATCTTCCTTGCCTGTGATTGGGTTTACCAAGTATTTTGAATCCCAAAACAGGTCCCTGGTGTGACTGACTTGGGTCTTTCATCAAGACGGATAAAAAAGGTTGCTGTTATTGGTGGTGGTCTGATGGGTTCTGGAATAGCTACAGCATTGGTTCTTAGTAGCTATCCTGTTGTATTAAAAGAAGTGAACAATAAGCTTTTAGAAGCGGGTATTGGCAGAGTGAAAGGTATACCCTAGATCCTGGAATTACATTTTGAGTTTGATTTGTTATTGTTGGAAATTTTTTCTTGGAATAACACATTTTTTTTTTTTTAATTTAGCCAACTTGCAAAGCCGGGTCAAGAAAGGGAAAATGACCGAGGAGAAGTTTGGAAAGACCATGTCGCTTATTCAAGGATCTCTGGACTACGACAACTTTAGAGATGTGGATATTGTCATAGAGGTTGGGTGTGCTTTTTCCTGTTCTGCTGATAAGTGTAGTCAATTCTTGGTTGAATTAAATATTATTTAAATGTTTGGAACCAAATTCATCTTCTTACAGGCTGTCATTGAGAACGTTTCCTTGAAGCAACAAATTTTTGCTGATCTAGAGAAGTATTGTCCTCCGCATTGCATACTTGCAAGTAATACTTCTACTATTGATCTTAACCTTATAGGTGAAAAGACTTGGTCCCAAGATCGTATTGTTGGAGCTCATTTCTTTAGGTGATTATTATGCATTCTTGCCCTGCATCTTTTATAAGACCATTCTTGGCTGTACTTGGTGGACACTCTTGATGTGCCTTTTACCCCTCATCTGTACCTTCATTTTTAATTCAAATACATGATAATTTTGATAATGCTTGAATTGCAGTCCTGCTCATATCATGCCCCTATTGGAGATTGTCCGTACTCAAAAGACTTCTCCCCAAGTAATAGTTGATGTGCTAGATCTTGGAAAAAAGATAAAGAAGACACCCGTCATTGTTGGAAACTGTACGGGGTTTGCTGTCAATAGAATGTTTTTCCCTTATACACAAGCAGCTATGCTACTTGTTGAGCATGGCACTGATTTACATAAGATTGACAGAGCAATTACAAAGTTTGGAATGCCAATGGGTCCATTTAGGTAAAATAGCGTAAAACCTTTTGCACCTTTTTTTTTTTTTTCCTTTCTGTTTTCTCAACTGGCCATCATTATATGATTTATATTGTTTCAAAAAATTTATCTTTTACACTTTATTACAGATTGGTTGACCTTGTTGGGTTTGGAGTAGGCGTTGCAACTGCCATGCAATACATTGAGCATTTCCCTGACAGAACTTACAAATCTATGATTATCCCTCTTATGCAAGAAGATAAAAGAGCAGGTAGCAGAATCTTCAATATAGAAAATTTTCATTATTGGATATTGATCTCATGTATGCTGAATGGCTTGGATTCTTTTGTTACCTCTCTCTCAGGTGAATCAACTCGTAAAGGGTTCTATCTGTACGATGATAAGCGCAAGGCTAGCCCAGATCCTGAGTTAAAGAAATATATTGAGAAAGCAAGGGAAATTTCTGGGATTAGTGTTGATCCTAAGGTTTGAATTTTGTGATTTTTTTTACCATCTAAATTACTAACTATGAATGTTTGGTATATTTCTAACATGTTTCCCTCTCTTTGTAGTTCCACTTTTTTGGTAGGAATATTAAAGTAAAATTGTATATAGATGTATATTGAATTATAAAAAAAGTAATGCATGTAATGTAAGTGACATGTATGTTGTGCTTTCCATTATTGTCTGTGCATCTTCTCTATGCATGACTGCATTCTTGTCCGATTAGGTTGCTACTGTCAGTCAATCGGTATCAACTTTAAATTTCAAAAGTGTATGAAATTTGAAGCTAATATTTATTGACTGACCAATTTAAAGCCAATATTTATTGACTGACTGGCAACCTATTCGGAAGAACAAGAATCATTGGTTGTTATGTAAACAAAAAAATTTGTTGACAGAGTAAATTCATTTAGCTGCTAAATTCATTTAGCTGCTATACTGGGCTTTTGGATATCTTTCGTCATTGGCATGTTTTATTACAAAAATAGCTGCATTCTTTTTGCTGTTGACTATTATGCTTTCCCTGTTATTATGGAATGCCTTTTTTCTGTCTTTCACTGAGTTACAAATTACTAAGCCAATTTATATACCCTCTCTCACTGAACTCTGATTACAGATAGCGAACTTACCTGAGAAGGACATAATAGAGATGATCTTTTTCCCTGTGGTCAATGAAGCTTGCCGAGTCCTGGCAGAAGGAATTGCTGTGAAAGCGTCAGATCTGGATATTGCTGGTGTCATGGGCATGGGGTTTCCTCCTTACAGGTCTTGTCTTTAGTTTTCATAAAAATGATATGTTTATAAGTTCTAAAGTTTGATTCTGTATGCATTTTGAGTATATCTCTACTAAAATGAAATGTTTTTAAGTGATGAAGTTTGATTCTCTAAAATGTTAGGGAGACTTGGGAAAATGGAAACTAATATGATGTTTAATGACTTCAGAGGTGGAATCTTGTTCTGGGCCGACATGCTGGGATCTAAGTACATTTATTCTAGGCTGGAGGAATGGTCTAAACAATACGGAGGGTTCTTCAAGCCTTGTGCCTACATGGCTGAGAAGGCAGCCAAGGGGGCTCCATTGGTAAGAAACTTCTCATTTTCTGCCCCAAGTAATTGGTGATGTGCTGTTTTGTAACTGTTTGATGGTGGTTTGCACATATCTATTGTTCCAAGTACATCCTCCTTTTTTTAGATGCATCACTTTTGAATTTACAAACTCCTAGGCACTTTTTAAGAGCTCAGAGAAAAAATGTAGGGTCCCCATGTGATATGAGAAAGACAGAGATAATTATCAACTAAAAAAGAAAGGAAAAATTGGCCTTAATAACACGAACTTTTAACAAGGTGCATATAACATTGTGAACTTTGACTAGTAGCCGTGACAACACCAACTTCTTCATCGGGTGCGCAAAATATCATAAATGAAATCGAGGATCGGTAATTTTATCGAATATTAATATTTTATCAACTTTTTGCAAATTTTAATATCATATTTAGTCCTAAAGGTCCAAATTGACCCAAGACCTTTACCGAGATATTTTTACAGCACGCAAATCAATTTTTTTGTAAATTTTTTTGCTAAATTTGATCTCAAATTTGACTAAATTGATCTCCAAAACCTCGCTTGATAAGTTTTTTTCCTGCATAAAATTTGAGGCACACAATACCAGACGATTTTTTATGATGATAAAATATTGGATACCGTGTCTTCGGCAAAATTTTTGGTATCAAGCTTCATTTATGATATTTTGTGCACCTAATAAAGAAGTTTGTGTTGTTATAGCTACTAGTCAAAGTTCATGCTGCTACTTGCACCTTGTTAAAAGTTCGTGTTGTTAAGCCAATTTTGCCAAAAAGAAATTGATGCATCTAAATTTAAAGTTCCATTTATTGAAAGTAATGCATCTGAAAATATGAAGTAATATATACTACCTTTCTTTTGATTTTAGTTGTGACATGTATTGTTCTTTGTCAATTGAGCTGAGATGTTACACTCTTTCCGTTTTTGGTGATATCTTCGAATTCGTTATACTGTTATATACTCCTGCAGTCCTGCTGCTGTGAATAATTTATGGAATCTTTTTTTTAAGAGACTAGCTTTATAATTAATGGGTGATAACATATTCTGCTCTTGTTATTTTTTGTAGAGTTCTGGACCAATGAAACAAGCTAAATCGCGGATGTAAGGAAGAACAAATTTGGACATTGCTGATTGGATTCTGTCTGTTTGGCATACCGCACTTCAGCATCCATACATAAGGTTGTTTGGACCATTAGGAAACAATATAATAATCTTTTCGGAGGTTTTCTGGGAATAAGAATTAAATAGAGATGCATATTAATCAAGATTGTGAGGCTAATGAGTCATTATGATACAAAAGCTGTTATTATATGCTTCATAAAACTTAATATATTAGATATCTAATTAAGTCATTATATTGTATATTTGTAAGAAGCATGTGACTTGGTTAACAATGCATTTCAAAGATGGTAGTTTTAGATAGAATTCATGAAGTTGGACTCTCCCACTTAAAATTATGAATTACAAATCTATACTAATCTTCTATAAATATTACTAAAGTAACAATAGCTGACGTCATCACTGCCTCCATGTCACTCTTTTATTTTAATTTTATTCTGCCAAAATGCAAGAATGATGTTATATTGTATTTTTTTTTTTTTTTTTTGTTTTTTCTTTTAGAGCTACCTTAATTAACATTGTGTTGAAAATTAAATTCCAATTGAATAATAAATACTAGGTTTTCTAAGCATATTAAACTATAAAGTTATTTACAAGTAGTAGTTAAAAATACTTAATAAAATGGTTTAATTGATTCTTCCTAATTAAATATGAAAATAATGGATTTTTGGAAATTGTATTTTCATATTTAATTAGAAAGTAATAATTAGGAAGATAGAGAAAGTAGTTATTTTCTTCTTTCAAAAAAAAAAATAATTATTTTCTCAACATGTGCTAAAGAGTCTACAATTCAATTCTTATTTTAAAACCGTAACCTAATATATACTAAAGTAATCACCAAGTTATCCTTAAAGTACACATGTTGCATTTACAATAAAAAAATTTCTGGCAATTTTTTATTACTTAAAAAAATAAAAAGTTATAATAATTTATAACAATGTATTAAATTATCTATCTAACAAAAGTTTTAAGGGTAGATCAAATTCTAAAAAAAAAAATGTTAGTATAACTCATTCCATTTAAGCTAACTTTATTTTAATTTACTTTAATTTTATGATTTACAAATCTTATAATAATAGAACCGTGCATGACACGGGACAAAAACTAGTCATATTAGATAAATGCTTAGAGACTAGGTTTGCATATTTTATTCACTAGTGAACTTGATAAGCAAAACTAGCTTTCAATAACTAGGGCTTGTTTGGTATCATTTTTGGTTTTTAGTTTCCTGTTTTTTTGAAAACTAAAAACCAAAAACAGGAAACAAGAAAAAGGTATTTTCACTTTTTTGTTGTTAGTTTTCAAAATTATTATGATTTTAATAAGTTTAAATAATTTTTTATTCATTATGTGACAGGTATCATATATTTTTTATACAACAAAAAACCAAAAAACAGAAAACCACAGCAATGCCAAACGAACATACACGATTTTATAATGTAATACTAAATGCTAATCACCATTTATCCCAATATTCGTGTTTGATTTTACCATATTTCACTAATAATTTTGTCACTATTATTTTTAGTGAAATGAAATTAAGTTTATAGAAATGAAATTAAAATTGCTGGATTGAAATATTTTTTGTTGATCGAATTGAAATTAATTTTGCTAAACTGAAATTATTTTTGTTGAATTGAAATTATTTTTACTAATTCTCCATTATATATTTTAATTTATTTATTTTTTATTTTTTCATTAAAGTTACTGGTTTTTACCGAACTAAAATTAAATTAAAGAGGATATAGAATAGAATAGCTTGTATTGACCTTTTATTATTTATCAATAGGTTAATATATATACAAAATCTAAGCTCTCATGAGATAGGAAACAATCTTCCTTAAAGATATATACTACCAAAACTATATATCCTAAAGATATACTCACTAAAAAATATCTTAACATAAGATAAATCTAATATAATATTCTCTTAATAATATTGATATGGAAACTATCGCACAAATATTATTCCGATATCTCTAATACCCTCCTGCAATTGTAACGGCAGTAACACGAACGTTGCGATCGGAAATTCTCGCTTTGTTGAAGTCGATCGAGTTGCACTACATGTCACCTTCATTTATTTTTTTATTTTTTTTTTATTTTTTCACTTTGAATGATGAGAATGTTTATCTTTTCGAACCCATCAATCATCAAACAAGCAGGAACGTCATTCTTTTCGAACCTGCAAAACAAACATTACAACGAGAATATCTCTTTTTCTCGAACTCGTCATATTTCATTTGTTTTTTCTGAGCAAAATCGAGCTCCAAACAAATATTGGTTTTTCAAGTAAACCACACTCAAGACATTTAAAACTCTTGTCTCACGGCACAAGGAGAACCAATACAAACCCTGTCTCACGGTACAAGGAGAACTAATATATCTAGTCTCACGAGACACAAGACATCCGATTTTATTTATTTATTTATTTATATTTTTTTTATTAAATATTGCGTCAAGCATAACGCTATTTAATTTCTTCATTTCCAAAGATGTGTTATAGTGGAGGAAGTCCACTCACATACTCCCCAAAAAAAAAATTCACAAACACATATATGATGATTAGTCACGTGTACCAACCAAAAAAAAAAATATTCAAAGAGTATTAATATTGCATAGCGAAAGCAAATAGGAAATAGAATAGAATAGCTTGTATTGGCCTTTTATTATTCATCAATATGTTGAGTATTTATACAAAATCACCATCCTTGGATTCATGGGAAGGTGCCAGAATGGAATGGTTACTGTTTCGGGGGTTTTTGTCCTTTGGGAGAGTTACAACACTAAGATCAGATTCAGCAAAGGGCGCCTGTACCTGCAAAGCAAATGGACCGTCGGATGGTCGGTGGTCCGCCTCCGAAGATTAAGTTAATAAAGTATTCGAAGTAAGACGTGCGGAAATAAAGTTATCTGCTCGGATTCCAAGCTCAGGTAAGGTGTTGTCTGTATCTTAAAAACGACAGCTCTGTAATAAATGTGGATGTGACGTGTTGTCTCGTGTTCTGTGTCTTGTAATAAATGAGGGAATTGTCTCTATTTATAGGGTCTTTTGGAAAAGTGTGCCCTCCCTAAGATCTGGTGACCTAGGGATTAGGTCACGCCGCAAAACGGCGCCTCAAGGTTTGGGCCCTTGAAGCCCGCCATTCCAGAAGCAATATCTGGGTGACACGTGTCACTGATCCCAAAAGGATTTCGGGCACCTCTTAGGGTGACATGTGTTGCCCTCCTAATGGTCCATTCTGGATCATCAATCATCCCAAAACGGAGGGATGGCTGCCTACCACGTGTCGCCATCTAAAAGGTCCAGGTGGCACCTCTACCAATGACACGTGGCGGCTTTCGATTGGGCCACTTGGCCGGGTATAAAAATACCCAAATTATTTGCCCCTCGCAGGGGTCACGTGCATTGCACTTGACACCTGTGACAGGTGTCAACATCCGACTGGTCGGATTTTCAAATTATCTTTTGGAGGGAAAAAATTAGGGTTTTACCCTTCTATAAATAGAAGGGTTTGACTTCCTTTTGGATTCACATTTGCGTGAATCTTCAAGGAATCTTGAATCTTTTGACTTTCAAGGACTTTGACTTTCCAGAGCATCTGACAGCCGGCCCCCTTAGTTTCCCTGCCTCATCAAGCGCTCAAGACCGACGTCTCTCGTTACCTTCTTCTAAGGTAACCGCCTGATCCCTTTTCACTTTTTTTTTTTGCATTTTTCTTTATCAAAATGGTTTCCCAAACGCACCCGGCACGACCTAGGTTAGCGATCAGTCGGTCACCAGGGACGGCTGAATCTAGAACTAGGAGTGTCGAATGCTCGTTCGAGAACTTTGCTTTAAGTATATCTCCAAATCCTATAGTGTCTGTGCCTCTGCAGGACACGATGGCCAGAACAAAGAAAACGACAAGGAGATATAGAGCGGATGGTTCCTTTTACCATTTGGACAGCGAGAGTGTTAATTTCGATGGCTCCATTAGGGTGCCTGTCTCTAAGGTTAGCAGAGACCCGCCTAGCACCGTCAGCACTCCAAATGACTCGTTTTTGGAGGAGTGCGACGAGGAATTTGAGAACGCCGGGCCGAGTGGATCGGTGCCGGATGATGAGCTAGGGGAGGACACTGCTGGCAACAGCCGGCAGTCCCCTAGCTCCGAAGAGAGTTCTGATGACTCGGCGTCATCGTCTTCCAACTGCGTCCCCCTTGACTCAAAGGAGGCGCAGTTAAACTTAAAGGCTGCCAGAGAGTCCCTCTCCGTTGAGAAGGGAGAGGGTTGAGCAGAGCCGTCTGCTTCCAGGCGGCATGAACGTGTGCCCTACTATCTGCGCGTTCCGTAAGGCAGGCGGAAGATCATGGCGGATGATCTTCCCAAATTTCTCTCTACCCATGTCATGGGACATAGTTTCTTTCTGTCCGTGCCGGATGCTGAGGACACGGTCACCTAGACGGAGATGGCTGTTTATGGTGACCAGTGTTTCGGCTGCTATGAGGCGGCCATCCAGGCAGGACTTCGCTTTCCTCTCCATCCGGCCGTGGAGAGGATCTTGGACGGATACCAGCTGGGTATCTAGCAACTAGCTCCCAACTCTTGGGTAAATATCTTGGGCTACGTTTCCGCCTGTGAGATGCTGGAGGTGGATCCCAGCTTTGAGGCGTTTGCTCATAAGCACTATCTGAGCAGAACGCCCAATCCAAGTGGTATCGGCTAGTTTACGTTGACCAGCTATACCCGGTACATGATGACGCTAGGGAAAGAGAACAAGTGGAAGGACTGGAGAACCAAGTTTTACATAGTCTCTTCCCTAGACGCCCAAAAGAACAGGCAGTACAACCGCTGACTCAGTATCCTCGCCTCTTGGCGGGGAAAAAGGCTCTTCCGCCTATTCCCAGGCGGGCCTAAGAGGAGATTTTTGACCGGGGCCTCTTTTTTGTGGCCGTCCGGACGAACAAAGAGACGGGGGTTAAGGAGGTCACCCCCTAGAGCTATATTCCCCGATTCGAGTGGCTCTCGAACGGGACGTACTTAGCCGCCTGCGGGCTTAGTACTGAAATGCCGAGAGGTAGCTGGCCGCATGATTTTATTTCCTTTGCTTATGATTATTTGTTTCTTTGCTAACACTTGGTTTCTTGTTGCAGATAAGACAATGGAAAAGCTTCCTGCCCACAAGAAACCAGCCCTATCCGCCGCCTTCTACCGCTCAAACATTAAACAAGCGGATGAGCAGCCGCCAGGCGACACTCCTAAGGTAATGAGTCTGCAAAGGTTATCTTTAATGAAATGTGTTCACATACTCTACTTATGATACTCACGCTTGGACTACTTTTCAGAGTGCCTCATCAAAGCCTACCCCTTCTTCTTAGCCGGACCCCAAGCTGCGAAAGCAGACGGCTGGCGACGTTTCCTAGAACCGGAGGAAACACGTCGCCACCAAGCCCGCTAAGAAAGGGACAGGCGCCTCTTCCCCCATCAAAACACCATCAAAGCCGGACGCTCTTCAACGAGCGTGGAAGAGTGGCAAAACGCCACTCACCACTGCTGGCGACACAGCAGGCGGTAGCAAAGCTGCCGGGGGAGATGGAGGTAAGCCATCCGACAATTCGACCATGCACTTTATAAAGGGCACAATATTCGGTCTTTGACTTAGCTTTATTTGTTTGATAGATGCCCCAGCGAGGCCAACTGTCCTCCAGATGGCCAGAAGGATGCTCAGGGCGCTTGATCTTGAGGACAAGGCGGCCGTTAGAGGAGTCGGCACCCTGGATCTGGACGGCATTCTGGCGCTTCTTTGCGAAGTAAAATTCCTTACAACTTAATTTATGTACATATTTTTGTCAAATGGTTACTAACAAATTTCTTTGGTTTGGACGCTTGCAGTCTATGCTGCGCATTAGTGGTCTCAAAGGGCCCCTTAACGAGAAGACTAGAGAGGTAAAGGCAGTGAATGCTCAGGTCGCCTCTACTTTGGACAAAGCTCAGTTTGAGATTGCTCAAAATGAGATCTGACACTTGATATGTTGTATTCCCAGGCGTCTACCAACCTGCAGTTCAGCAGAACTTGGACGCGGCCAAGCAGCGGGTGAAAGAGCTCCAGGACCAGGTCAAGGGCCTTAACGAGAAGCTGGATAACCTCAAGGAGATGGAGTCCAAAGCGGCTATCCTGGAGGCGACGGTCAATAGACTTAGATGTCGGTTGAGCAACCAGGAGAACCAACTCCGGACCAAGTATAGGTCCTTGATGGAGGAGGAGAAACAAGCCCTGGTCAAACAAATGATGGACGATAACGAAGTCATCATGCATGCGGCCTGGGCGGCTGCTCAGCCGTCTGCAAATTATCAAACCTGGAAGGTCCAGTTAGATAAGGCTAATGATGAGTTCAATGCACGTCTCCTCAGAGAAGCTCAAGAGGCGATCGAGAAGGATGCGGCTTCCAAGAGTGCCTCGGGGGAGTCTAGCTCGTCTGGAGGCTCGTCGTCTAGGGACGAGGAGGAGGATGATCAGGAGGAGGATGAGGAAAATAGAGAGCATGCGCCGGAGGACAAGGCGGATGCCGATGCTGAGAAGCTCCCCTGATCTTTAAGCTTTACCTGTCTTTCTGCGGCCGAATGACCATATGTTTAACTTTCCGGCCTGTGCGCCGTGTATTTGAATGTTTCTTTACCGACCAAGGGGTTGGGTAACTTAACAATTCCCTGGCTTGGCCAGTTAACACTTTGCCAGTCGTCAATTTTGACGGCTGTTTAATTTTATAAAGCATCCGGTCATTTGGACAGTTTTATTTATATTGGTGTTTATGCATGCTTTAAAAATTTTCAAAGCTTATTTTTACGCATAGAACTTTAGCTAAGTATTTTAGCCCGTATAGTATGCGAATGTTCTTGCCCCTGGGCGGATGTCGATTGGTTTTGGTTGATTGGATTGATTGACTTAGAAATTATTGATACTTAGAAGAGTATGCATGGTTTCTAAGTCAATCAATCACTATGGTGATTGCCCCAAACCAAGCGGCAGACGGCCATGCAGAGCAATCGGTTCTTTAACTTTATTCGTCCATAGGCCTCGTTAAAATTAGATGCTAAGTTTTAACTTAGCTTATTTGTTTAGGGAAAGTATTCCGCCTAGTTTGCCCCAAAGCAGAACAGGCGCATTCGGCCATAAGCCTTGTATACGCATAATGCTAAGTTTTTGGACTTAGCTTTTTTTATTGAGAAAGAGTTCTCCGCCTGCCTTGCCCCAGAGCAAAAACAGGCGCATCCGACCTTATGCCTCGGTAGCCTCTAATCATGAAATAGTGACCTCTTTTCAATTGTACTAGAACAATTTGAAAGTCTTTCGGTCGTTTAGGTTTCACTTTCGATTTATTCAAACAACTGCGGATGCGTTTTTAGCATTCGGTAGGGCCGTTTGATGTATTAGTAGAGCAATGTGCCACCCAAATAGGAGATGCTTCTCCTAGACGAATTCGCCCGAATGGACGTCGTCGGTTATCTGACTCATGTTGGAGTAGACGGTCATACTCATGTTGGAGCAGACTGTGGCCGTCGGCCTCTATTGTTTTATTAATATCCGGCCATTAGCCTCTATGGTAAATAGCCATTAAGTGTTGGAGTTAACTTTAAAATAAATCAGTAGGGTCGACTGCTTTGATGCAGTCGGCTCCTTCAGGCGGAATGGGGCATTTGCTGTTGGGACAAACGTTAAAAATAGGGTGGTCGTCTGTACTTTGTACAGGCGACGCTAGCATAATTTAAAAAATTTAGCAAGAAGACAAGTTTGGGAAATGAAGACATATTCTCATTAATTAGAACTTTGAAGTATTTACAAAAATTCTTAGAAGTAGTACTTTTTAAAGTTGTCTACATTCCAAGTTCTAGGAAGCCGCCTACTGTCTGGTTCTTCCAGTCGGTAGGTGTCGTCTCTTACTTCATCATAGATTCGGTAGGGGCCTTCCCAATTTGGGCTGGACAGCTTCTGCACCATACACCATGAGGAATGGGGTTTCTCCAGTTGCCCCTTTGGCGATTATTCTGATGGCCCAGAAGACGTATGGTAATTCATCCGCCCAAAGGCCACCAGCCCTCTCTATTTTCTTTTTGATCCCATCTGAGATTAACTTGTTGAAGGCTTCGACCTGGCCGTTTTCTTGGGGCCAGCCGACTGATGCAAAGAAACTTGAGACCCCTTGGTCTCCCAACCAAGTCTTGAGCTGAGGCGTCTCAAACTGAGGTCTGTTGTCAAAAACCATAGACATAGGCACCCCGAAACGAGTGATAACATTCCTCCATATGAAGGAGATGACATCTTTAGTCTTGATGTTTTTGACCGCCTCCGCCTCTACCCACTTGGTAAAGTAATCCGCAGCTACCAATATGTAACGCTTGCCGCCTGGTGCTGCTGTGTAATGCCTAAGTATGTCCATGCCCCATTTGGCAAAGGGTATTGGGTTGTGGATGGCCGTCAGGTCTGTGGCCGGACGATGGATGAGCTTGCCAAACTTTTGGCACTTGTCACTTTTTTTTACCATTTCCATGGCATCCGACTCTAGAGTAGGCCAGAAATAGAGCTGCCTAGCCTTGGCAGCTAGGGACCTGCCGCTTATATGAGAGGCGCAGAAACCCGCATGTAAATCTTCGAGGACTTCTTTACCCTTCTCTGGGGTAACACACTTCAACAGGAGTTTCAAGAAACCAGTTTTGAAGAGTTCTCCTTGTCTTAGCTCGAAGTTTTCCGCTTTCTTCTTCAGATCAACCGCCTCCTGGGGTGAATCAGGGAGCGTGCCGTCTGCAAGATAGGCCCGGATGTTGTCCATCCAGGTAGAGCTTTGGTCAAGAATTCCAATGGGGTCTTCATTAGATATACTTCTCTTTTCCATGACCTCCTAGAAAACTGACCGAGGCGTTTCACAGGAGCAGATGATGCCAGTTTTGACAGAGCATCCACCTGATTGTTTGAAGATCTGGCCACTTGAGTTAAATGGAACTCCTCAAGTGTCCCGACTTCATCTTTGACCGCCTGCAAATATTTTATCATGGCCGGATGAGTGGCCTCGTACGTTCCATTGACCTGGAGTACGACCAGTTGAGAATTAGAGCAGGCGTCAATTGTTTTGCCCCTGCCGCCTTGCAATACCGAATGTTGGCTAGCAAGGCCTCATATTCGGCCTCATTGTTAGAGACCTGGTACTTGAACCGCAATGCATATTCGTACTTATCTCCCTCAGGAGATTGACAGATGATCCCTGCACCGCAGCCGTTCGTAGTGGATCTCCCGTCCATATACACTTTCCAAACCTGGTTAGTATTGTCCGGTGCAACCAGCCTTGTCATTTCAACAATAAAGTCGGCGAATGCTTGCCCCTTTATTGCCTTCCTTGGTTCGTAAGTGATTTCCGATCCTTGCATTTTAATCGCCCATTTAAGCATTCGTCCAGAAGACTCCAAGGTTGTGAGCGGCCACTTGATCGGTTAGTCAGTATAGACCTCTACCGCATGCGCCAAGAAGTAGGGTTTTAGCTTCTTGATGGCCATATAAAGGGCAAGGCCAAAATTTTCAACCATGGGGTACCGAAGCTCTGCGTTCCTAAGAACATGGCTAATGAAATACACCGGGAGCTGGATGCCATCTCTTTCAGCTAAGAGAACGACACTGAGGGCATGATCAGAGACGGCTAAATACATGAAGAGCTTCTCTTTGGGCAAAGGGATAACAAGCCTCGGCAAAGAGTGCAGATGAGTTTTCAGCTTTTGAAAGGCCGCCTCTGCATCGTCCCCCCATTCAAAGTTGGTCTTCTTTTTGATTGCCTGGAAGAAGTAGAGACACTTGTCACCTGACCAACAGAGGAATCTCCCCAAGGCCGCCAGGCAACCTGTTAACTTTTGCACTTCCTTCACAGTACGGGGCGACTGCATGTCGATTACCGCCTGTATTTTCTTAGGGTTGGCCTCTATTCCCCTTTGGTCAATCAAAAATCCGAGAAACTTCCCAGACTTAACACCAAAGACACACTTTTTTGGGTTTAGCATGACCTTGTGCCGCCTGAGTGTGGCGAATGTTTCTCGGAGATCAGCAAGATGATCCGCCTGTTGTTTGGATTTGACTATCATGTCATCAATGTACGCCTCTACAATCCTTCCGATTTGATTAATGAAGACCGTATTAATCATTCGTTGGAAAGTAGCAGGCGCATTCTTCAAACCAAATGGCATCACCGTATAACAGAACAACCCCTGATCGGTGACGAATGCCGTCATTTCTTGATCTTATTTCCACAGGGGGATCTGATGGAAACCTGAATAGGCGTCCATAAAACTCATCAGGGCATGTCCGGCTGTTGAATCGACCAGACTGTCTATCTTAGACAGTGGATAGCTATCCTTTAGACATGCCTTGTTGAGGTCTGTGTAATCAACACACATGCGCCAAGTTCCATTCGGCTTTTTTACTAACACAACGTTAGCTACCCACTCAGGGAAATTGCACGGCCGAATGAACTTGGCGTCCAGCAGCTTTTTAACTTTGGCGGCTGCCGCCTGACTTCTTTCCTCGCCATGGTTTCTTTTCTTTTGCCGGATGGGCTTCTTTTTAGGATCCACAGCGAGTTTGTGGACAGTAGATCTGAGCTGATGCCTGGCATCTCTTCCACTTCAAAGGCAAAGATGTCTTTGAATTCTCTCAACAGCTGGTGCAGGCTCTCTCCCAGCTTAGCAAATGCAATCGTCCCCACCTTCACCGTCCGCTCTGGGCGACTGTCGTCCAGAGGGATATCAATGTGTTCGCCAGCAGGCTGGGGACGGAGATCATCTGACCGTTCCCCGGTCAGTGATTGCTATTGTTTTTCTTTTTTGACCACCACCAGCTGATCAGTTTTTCTTTTCTTTCCGGCTGGTGGGTCCGACTGTTCTTCCTCGACATCGTCGAGGTCGATTGTTTGCTTGCCCCAGCCGGATGCTGCATCCGCGGGCTTGACGTCCGAGAGATAACACTCTCGAGCCGTCTTCTGGTCCCCATTGAGGGAACCGGCTGTTCCATCATCCTTCTCATATTTGAGCAGCATTAGAGCAGGGATGATGACGGCCTTACACTCATTTAAAGTGGGTCGGCCAAAGATGAGGTTATAAGCTATGAGCTCTTCAACCCCTAGGAAACGGATGGTCATGTGCCGATCGTCTCCCCTGTTCCCCAGGCGGACGGGTAAGTCAATTTGTCCGACTGGGTGCATAAGTCCTCCCCCAAACCCAACAAGGGTGTGAGAGACCTCCATCATGCTATTCGGTTTGTATTTGAGATTGGATAAGCATTTGAGGCTAATGAGGTCCGAGGAGCTTCCTGTGTCAATCAAAATTCGACCAACCAATTGGTTGGCCACCTTGCATTCAATGACCACAGGGTCATCATGCGGTCGACGGACTTTGCCTCTGTCCTGCTCGGTGATGACAACTTTAGGGAAGGCGGATGTGCCTGCCGCCTCTCCTTCTTCAATAGAGTTGACCATCTTTCTCAGATGGTCCTTGGTGCCCCGAATGGTCGGGCCACCTCCGGCAAAACCACCTGCTATTGTGTATACCGGATCTTCATCAGTTTCGGCACTCACAGCAGGCTGGGGAGTCTTCTTCTTGGACTGCCCCGGATTTGCCTTGGAATTTGGACTTCACATAGGACTTCAGTTGTCCCTTGTCGGCCAGACGGTCAAGCTTCCGCTTGAGACTGAAGCAGTCGTTTGTGTCATGGCCGACATCCTCATGGAAATGGCAATGCTTGTTTTTGTTCCGATTTTCAGCGGAACCTTTCATAGAGGTCGGCTTCTCAAGAGTCAGCCGATCCTTGATTTCCAAGAGGATGGAGCAACAGTCCTTGTGGAACTCGTACCTTGGAACGTATGGTTTCCACTCTTTTTTCTTCTTCTGGGCCGGTTGATCAGAGTTATCATTGGCCCAGATTTTTTTTTCTTTTTGCTCTCTTCTGGCTTAGGAGCTGGCTGAGCAGGCCGACTCTCCTTCTGTTGGTCGGACTTCTTAGGGTCCAACTGCTTATTGGAGGAGCAGAGTTCGGTCGCTTGTATATAGGCTTCCGCCTCTTGTAATGCTCCCTGTAGAGTGTAAGTTTGTTTGCGGACAAGTTCATACTTAAAAGTCGACCCATCCTTCAGACCCTTAAAGAAGTCTGTGAAGGCGACCTCATCAGACAACCCATGAATCTAGATTCGTACCAGATTGAACCGCCTAACATAGGAACGCAGGCCTTCTCTATCTCCCTGTTGTACATTGCCCAAATCAAGGCTTGTCTTTTTGGCAGGGATGTTCATAGAGAAGTTAGAAGCAAACAAGAACGCAAGCGTCTTGAAGCTATTAATACAACCAGCCGGCAGATTGCCGAACCATTGTTGGGCTATGCCCTTTAGGGTGGCTGGAAAACAACGACACCATGCGACATCATCCAACCCTTGTAAATACATGAGGTGGGTGTATGCTAGCAGGTGGTCTTCCGGGTTAGAGGTCCCATCATAGGTTCCAACCAGAACATTTTTAACCTTGGCCGGCTGTTCGGCTTCGGTTATTTCCCTAGAGAAGGCAGAGGGTTGATCTCTAAGGTGTTGCAGCCTGAGCTGCCAGTCCATCGGTTGATAGCCGTATGCCACCTGGCCTCCAAAGAGGGCAGACTGCATGTAAGGTAAAGCAGGCGACTGGTACAATGGCGGAGCCATGTACTGGGTCGACTGGATCACATGAGGGCTAGACTGAACCCGGGGGCTGCTTGTTGGGGTCTCATGTACAGACTGGGAATACCTCGCAGAGGTATTCCGAAAGCTATCATGGTAGGTCGACGTTGAAGCCGACTCTGATAGCTGGGTTTTCTTCTGCTCAATGTAATGTCGAGCATCAGAGAATGTTTTCTTGCTACCATCCGGCTGCATTGCCGGAAGGCTTTTCTTGTACCCGTTTCTGGGAAACGGAGCCTGGTGAGGTCAAATTGGGGCCGAGCCTTCTCCGTAGGGGCAGGATGAGGAGTCGGCTGGCGGTCCCTAACCGACTTCTGTTTGCCAGCTTGAGCTGGCTTCTTGGCCGACTGCTCCTTTCTAGGAGTAGGCGACCTCTTGGAGGCAAGCTGTTTGATTTCACCCCTGAGACTGCTCAGGAGTTTCATGAGTTCATCTCGAGTAACGGGGGTTGATCCTGCTGCCTGGGAAGGATCACCCGTCCGCCCCGAGGGCTTCTTTTGCTGACCAGCAGTTTTGCTTGGTCCTGCCTTATCAGGGTGACAATCCCGCTTTTCCTTACTGCGGATGCGTCTAGAGATGAGGGATCCGTTAGGATCCACATAGGTTTCGACGTCAGTGTCGTCCCCTGAGTCATGGTCCGTCTGGACCACTATGTTTTTTAGAGGCCGATTGGTCTCAGGATTCGGTACAGGGACTTGTGAAGCTATCTCAGAGGTACTCTCCCCACAGAAGGCGCCAAATGTTTTGGGGGTTTTTGTCCCTTGGGAGAGTTACAACACTAAGACTGGATTCAACAAAGGGCTCCTGTACCTGCAAAGCAAACGGACCGCCGGATGGTTGGTGGTCCGCCTTTGAAGATTAAGTTAGTAAAGTATTCGAAGTAAGACGTGCGGAAATAAAGTTATATGCTCGGATTCCAAGCTCAGGTAAGGTGCTGTCTGTTTCTTGAAAACGACAGCTCTGTAATAAATGTGGATGTGACGTGTTGTCTCGTGTTTTGTGTCTTGTAATAAATGAGGGAATTGTACCTATTTATAGGGTCTTTTGGAAAAGTGTGCCCTCCCTAGGATCTGGTGACCTAGGGATTAGGTCACGTCGCAAAACGACGCCTCAAGGTTTGGGCCCTTGAAGCCCGCCATTCCAGAAGCAATATCTGGGTGACACGTGTTACTGATCCCAAAAGGCTTTCGGGCACCTCTTAGGGTGACACGTGTCGCCCTCCTAATGGTCCATTCTGGATCATCAATCATCCCAGAACGGAGGGATGGCTGCCTGCCACGTGTCGCCATCTCAAAGGTCCAGTTGGCACCTCTACCAATGACACGTGGCGGCTTTCGATTGGGCCACTTCGCCGGGTATAAAAATACCCAAATCAGTTACTATGTCCCCAAAAATGATAATGTGGCTTCCTTGCTGTCCAATAATGGCTGGTGGAATATGGAATCGTGTAACATGATCTTTGGCAGAGACACATTTGACAAAATCATCACTATTATTCCTATGGAAGCTGGCTTCGAGGACCTTATTATCTGGAAAGGTGATAGGAATGGCATCTACATCGTCAAGAGTGGCTACAAATTTATTTTTGCCGAGCTGCACAGATGGTACTCAGCACCAATAGCATCAACCGGAAGAACTTCTGGAGATACCCAGGAAGTCCTTGGCAGAAAATCTTGCTTTGGAAGATCTACAAAGGTGCCTTACCAGTGGGCAGTAAGAGAAAAAAGAGAGGGCTAGGGAATTCCCACCATTGTTTACTGTGTAATATGGATTTTGAAAATGATAAGGGCCATCTGGAAACTCTAGAACATCTTTTTAGGGACTGTAGTTTTGCTTGCCACGTTTGGAAGGGCTACAGATTGGGCATCAATGCCGCTCACCAGTTTAACATCCAGCAAATTGGATCCAAAATTGGCAAAATATCCTGTGTGACAGGAAGAGGGGCTTAGAGGAGAGTCATAGCTTGTTCCTTGCTGGGCTAGAAAGTATCTGGGAAGCAAGGAATAACTTGGTTTTCAGGGGTAATAAGCAAGACGCAGAGACAACGATTAAACTCATGGAGTATAAGGTTAAGGCATATAGGAATAGCAGCAGCAGCAATGTGAAAGAGTTAAGTGCAGGTACAGTTGATGACTATCCACCAGGGTTTGAGGCAGAGATCAACAACAGGAACTCTCATCATCTCGAGGAAAGAATATTTTTGATTGCAGGAAACAGTGAGTGTGCCACTGCTACTCTAGATATTCAGCACTCTAAATGTAGGAGCAGGACGCATTGGAGTTGGAAGCTCACAGGACCTACTGACAGCAGTGCAAGAGTAGAGAGGGTCGTGCAGCAGGGCGCTTAAAGTTCTGTGATGGATGCTATGCTAAGTGGAATTACAACAGCTCTGAGACAGAAACTTTGGCATATAGAAGCAAATGCCCCAAGCAACAACCTTGCCAAATGGTTACAGGAAGATAATGCTGGACTCTACCATGCTCGTGATAAAGTTCATAAAATAAAAAACTTCTACCTAGGCTGCATTGTTTTAGTATTAATAGTTGTAAGTTTAATGGGGACTAGTCCTGTTTCAATGGCTGTCAAAAAAAAAAAAAAAAAAAAACTAATCTGATAGGAAACAATTTTTTTAAAAAATATACTACCAAAACTATATATCCTAAAGATATATTCACTAAATAATATCTTAACATAAGATAATCTAATATAATATTCTCTTAATAATATCGATATGGAAAATATCACACAAATATTTTCCGATATCTCTAACAAATTAGAGTCGTTTATTAAAAAAAATAATAACAAATAAACTTGAAAATGATTGCCATTAAATCAAAATTACAAAAACTGAAAAAAAGACATCCGTCTACTTGAAACAAGCAATTATAATAGCCTTAAAAAAGGTGATCCGTAAGTTTTTTGTAAATTTCCAGCAAGTATCATTCTGTTAAATGTGTTAAAACTCATTTTTTTACTGGATTCTTGGGTAGTTTCACTCTTTGGGAGCCAAGGTGAGAACATAACTCTACAAACTCTATTTCCTCCTCGCTTATCATCTATCAAATGTAACAACTTATTCGAATCAAACAAATGGTGGAAGAAACCTCTTTTTTTTTTTTTCTAAATGTTTGTTGGAATGAGTACATTGATATGTCTCTAAGCAACATTTTCTCTTATTTGCAAGAAACTTGTGTAAAATGATATGTAATCAATTAACATAACTATTCTCTTCTTTTCGTTTTGTTTTAGGATCTATTTTGTCAGTTTTGCAGTACGTCTCTCCAGGAGCGGAACTATGTAGGTGCATGATGAGTCACGTGACTCACCAGGAAAAAAAAAATTTGATTTTTTTAAAAAAAAAATATCAAAGAGACCTCCTATTATAGATAGGCGGTCTCTTTGCTGCTATTGCTGCCTAGCACTTTGTCAGATTTGGTCTCTTTTCTGCTGACATTGTATATGAATATTTGTTGCGCTGCTTTTTTTTCATTAAAGAGACCTGTTATATTTTATAACAGGTCTCTTAAGTTATCTCACTATTTTATTTTTTTTTTATTTTTTTTTGTGTACTCCATATAATTTTTTAATAATTCTTGTACAATAAAGTTAATTTAATGTAATAATTTTATAGTATTATTTGTTTGTAACATGTTATTTATTTGGAGTACGTACTTTCGACTTGTAAGATTGAATTTTTAAGTACTATTGTAGTATGGATTTTTATGTCCTATTTTTTGATTGAAATCATTTTGGTGAAATATATTTTTTATATATATTTATATGTAATTTTTGGATTGATACAAGTGATCAGTTATTGATGGTGACTCACCAGTTCGAAAATCCTGGATTCGCCACTGTCTCTCCTGTGTAAGCTCTTTAATAATTCATTTTTTCTTATAAAATTAGTTATTATATACAACCGTTGGTAAATGTAATTAACAATGTTTTGTGTACTTTGCAGACCAACGTTTTATAGGATAGTGAAGAACAAATCAACAGAAGAATTTGAAAGCTTACCATACATATGCACAGTCTTAAAATCGTGCTTATGGACTTACTACGGCATCATTAAGCCGGATTCGTTTGTTTATATTGTCAATGGATTTGGAGCTGCCCTCGAAGCCATTTATGTGCTCCTTTTCATCCCTTCCGCACCGCCTTAAAAGAAAGTATGTACTACTTTTATGTCCTAAATCTTTGAGAATAATTTTTTTATTTTTTTATTTTTTTGGTTTAAAAAGACATTTGATTTTCTCATCGGTACAATTTTCATTTAAAACTCGAGTGTTTCTAGGAAGAATATGTAATTTCTTTTCCTTATTTACATTTGTGAAATGAACTCATATTTCAAAAGGGTTGATTAGTTAGTCATGGGAGTTAGTTAGGCTAATCTCTGACCTTATTCTTGCAATATGTATGGTGAATTGTTTTTTACTATTACTTTCATTCCATCACATTAACGTTTTTATATTCATACTTTGACAATATTTCATACGCCATATATGTAGTTAAAAGTGAATATTAATAAAAGGAAATTTTGCAAAAACATCACATTTTTAATTTTATTTTTTATTTATTTATTTATTTATTTATTTTTTTGCCATATAATCAGCTTTTAAAAAAAATGTTGCAAAATACCACCAATTTTAAAAATTTTGTTGCAAATTACCACTTTTTTAGCCAAATTTATCAATTCTTTTACATTGAATTTCACAAAGGGTTTACTGCGAGAGCTCTTCTTGGATTTTAGATCCAGTCTTAGCGTCCGTCCTTCTCCCGCTTATACTGCGGGGGTGTGATAGAGATTATTAAAAGATAATCTTATCATAGGATATATTTGTGTACATAGGATATATTTGTGAATATTGTATCCTTATCTTATTGTGTTTGTAACTCTATATATTTGATCAATGGAATACACTCTAGGTTAAGGAGTTTTTATCATATTCTAGCAGTGGTAAGTTGCAACAAAATTTTTAAAAATGGTGGTTTTTTGCAACATTTTTTTTAAAATGTGGTTAAATACAAAAAACAAGATTTAAAAAGTGATTTTTTTGCAAAATTTCCTTAATAAAATATACATTAAACCGATTCAAATAAGATCCCACGTGAATATGTTTTATCGTATCTATAATCCATAGAAGCGAGTCAAAGCGTGTTGTGTGAATAGTGTAAAAGTCAAATGGTGTCAACTAAAAAAAACGGAGAAAATATCTTTTAGGCATGCTACTTTTAGGACGTGGTTAAAAAAAGTTAAACACGAGCTAAGCTATAAAATTTAAACTATAGCAACTTATTACTTTCTTCTTATGGTAAAATTTGTCAATTAATTTATTCATTTACCTACTCTAATATTTTTCTTAATGTGTGTGTAAAAGTGATGTGTTGCAAGTAAATAAAAACATAAGAAGTATAATATAGAGATGTTTTCACATTTTGTTTCCCTACAAAGTGTGCACGTGAAATAGAGCATTATATATCTTGTTTCCCCTACAAATTTCAATCTGAATTGAACTTATAACGTTGATTGTTGCAGGCAAGAACAGCCGTTATTGCTATCATTTTAAACTGTAGGCATATTCGGCGGGGCGGTTCTAGCAACATACTACGGAGTGGACGATCGATTTCGTGCCCAAGTAGTAGGGCTGATGTGTTTAACCCCAATGGTTGCTATGTATGCTTCTCCTCTTGCTGTTTTGGTAAGTTATGTCAAAAAATATTGATCCTTTTTAACACTTGCATTAATTTTCCATCTTTCACTCTCTCGATAATTTTACTCTCCACTTGATCATATGTAGGCCGTTCAATTCATATCTGCTCTTGTTAGTTGGTCCAAATTTCGTGGACCTTAAGACTTAAGTCCTTAATTGATGTTTATTACTATGTCATGCGCAACTAATTCGCAAAAAAAATTCAACTCCCACCAACTAATAGGCACATGTTTTAAATCATGTTTGACAGTATATAAACTACTTTATTAATCAATTGGTTAAACAATTTTTATACTCCGTAATACCATTATGTTTAAATTTTTCCATCATTAATTTAATACAAAGTACGAGTAATAAAAAAAAATTGTGATCGACTCATTAAACCTCATGTTTATAATTACATATGTTAGCGAAACTTAGTTAATTTTTCATTACTAAGAACCAGATCCTTTTTGGGTTGTGTTAAATGATCCAAATAGTTTTTCAACTTGTTGAGATTAGATAGACCGAACCTTCAGTTTATTAAATATTAATCAGTTTCAACTTTCAATTACTCAACAAATAAAAGGAATTTTTTTTTTCCCTGTTATAAAATCAAGTTAAACAGCTAACAATTTAAACATACTCGATATCTGATTTGGTCACACACCGAAACCTAATTGAAAATATCCACTATAAGTTTTTTTTTTTTTTTTTTCACCCACTTTTTTGTTCATATTTAAGTTGGATGAAAATTTATAAATCGACGTAGTGCTAAGAGCATTAAAGTTTAAATTTGGATTTGGGCTTTTTGGGTTTAAATGGAATTATGCATGGCCAAATGGTCCAATATATATACCGCCTGATGCATACGTTGTTTAGGATTTTTTAAGCTCTACGTCAATATCCAACGTTGAATCATGATTATGATATAATATTGACGACATAAAACATCAATAATTGAGGTAAGATTAATTAGGTTGCAAACTTGCAATTATTGAAAGGGGCTACCAATGTAACCAATCGATTATAGATTATTAGCAAATTGCTTGCAACTTACTAATAATGACAAGATGTAGTGACTGGAATATGAATGGGATTAGATTAGATAGGTCTCCATCTTTTTACTCCTTAGCCACTTACGTTGTTCTTGTTGTACGTTTTTAAGAGTTAGAGTCAAGTTGACCCATCAATATCATAGAAAAATGGATGTAAGGATTTAAAGCATGCATCAACTTGCTTAATAAAGAAAAATGATTGCCAACTTGTCTACTTGTGCCAATATACTATTTTAGACAATTTTACCATGGGGCTCAACTTGCCTGAGGAAGCCCAATTTCAAAACGGTTTGACAATTCGGGATCAGTTCGGTTGAAATAGGTTCGGTATTAAATCGGGTCGGTTTGAAATCGGTTTAAGTGTCTCGCAGGTCGGTTTCAGTTTGGTTTAAATAATTATCGGTTTGATTCGATTTCGGTTTATTCTTGAGCGGTTTTAATTCGATTCGAGCTTTAAACAGTCCGGGCAGTAAATGGTTCGGTGCTGACGAGTCGCGGTTTGTTGTAAGATACTACCCCTTGGTCGGAAAGTGAGAGTTGACTTAATTTTTCCGGCGTTGATCTAGTCATGTGACGTTTAATTCATCTTTCCCCATTTCCCCTAATTTTCCCCGAGCCTATCCATATAATACCCAAGATGAATTAAATGTAATGTGACCGGCACATGACTTGCTCAACGCCGGAAAATTTTAGTCTACTCTCACTTTCCGACCAAGGGTTAGTATCTTACAACATTTAGCTTTTATAAGGTAAATTTTTACAACATTTTTTTATAAGGTAGTTTCTCGCAAAAAAATGTTTTAAAAGGTAGTTTCTCACAAAATGTTCATTAAAATATGTCATGTGGCATAATTAACCCTTAATAACTAACGGAGTTGGAGTTGACGTTTGTTAGTCATTTGGGTATTTAGTGACATTGTTGTTAAGCTCGGGGGTATATGGTGAATTTGAAAAGTTTGATAGGTATATGGTGAATTAACGAATTACTCAGTGATATTTGATGAAAAAAACCGTATTATATAAATTTATAATAACATCCTTCCTTTAAAAAAAATAATAAAAAATCACCACTCACCTTGTTGAGTGTGTATATTATAAATGAATCGCTTTCGGTAACTTAAGTTTATACCAAATTTTATTATTTTGTTCTTTTCCTTCAATACCCAACCAGTCAACCACATATATTTAATCATTTATTCGTCTCTTATTTATGGTAAATAATAAATGAACATTTGTTATTACATTGTGAAAAAAATTATGCATTTTTCTCTTCCCTTTTTTTTTCTTACAAAATCTTCGTGATAACTATTTATAATCACAGTAATTTTTTGGTGACAGTGCTTTTTTTTGGTGTGGGTAGCCACACCGTGCGGCAAGCTAATACACACCAAAACATGAACCAAATAACCTCTGACCGACTAAGTAAACCCTGATTGTCCGTGTGACCTCTGTTTGATCGAGTAACCCGAACCACACAACCCTTGATTGGGTAACCCTAATTGATCAAGTAACCCCATTGATAAGAGAATTTTAGGTCGTTGAAACTAAAACACTTCTAATCAAATACAATTTATAACACTCAACTAAATTAATACAAGTATATGGCAAGAAGAGGGATCGAACCACAGGGGACGATTAAGCACTACCAAATATTATCACCAACTAAACTAGTGGGAAATAGGGAAAGTACGTAAACTAAAGATACTAAAGCAAAGATTAAAAAAGACCAGAAGCAATATAATTAAAGCACTAAGGGACTGGGTTAGGCAAGTATTCACTCAAGCATAACAAAGCATGAAATCAATTTAAAATGTGAACTAAGCACCTCACAACAATAGTTATACTGCACAATTCAACCGCCAATCAGGGCCAATTGCTTTTTCAATTCATCAAATAGCCTACACTATCATCATAAGCTACACAAATCAAGGTAATAATTAAGCAAAACCATTCAATAGAAATTCCTAAGCTACGCTATCGCCACAACTTAGTTCATTCCACCTAATTACAACTATTGATATGCCTCTCAAGAGAAACAACTAGTAAGACATGGAATACAAAGCATTTAATCACAATCAAATCAATTCCAATACCAAAACATGCTTGAGATTCAATTATACCATCACCATCCCCTTAATGGGGGAACTACTCACTAATCAATCCAACAACAAGATTAATCAACAAATAATCAAGCATCAACATAATTAATGAGTATTACTAACAACTAAAATAAGAATCAAAAGAAAGCAATGAAAATAGAGGAGAGAAAGTTAGAAATTTTCATTGATTGGGGGTGAATGTCTACAAGCAAGAAGATCAATCTTCCTCTTCAAGATCCAAACTCAACAATGGTGAAACCCTCATTTTCTTTCTGTAAACTACACTAATCCTAAGCTAAACCTAGAGAGAGAAGCTCTTATAAACTAGAGAAAAAGACCTAATACTATCTAATCTCCCATACAAAAACAAGCCTCACAATATATATAGAATTGCGAAAAAAACGCTGAACAGGGCTCGATGCCCGCTCGCTCACAATAGCTTGCGCGCTTGAGCAGTGGGCTCCTTGGGTTGCGCGGCTTATGCTGCCGGGTTGCGCGCCCGCGCATTGTAGCTGCGCGCTTGCGCGTAAGGCACGCAAAAGCCTCTGCCTCGATTCTAAAATTTGCCTTTCTGTGCGTTGGTTCTCACACGGCTGCGCGGCCGCACAAACCGGTCGCATGCCCGCGCACATGGTGTGCGTCCTCGCACCTTGCTTTCTCCAATTCTTCTCCCGTGCTTCCTTGGCTTCTTCTCTGCAATACTTGATTTCAAAATCTAAGCACAAACACCAAGGGAAGCAATAAGATAAAGGTAACGGTGCAAACATGTAATAAAGGCAAGCATTCAAGCACATACGCAATTTTATCCAAAACACATTGAGACATGTATGCCCGCATTATTTGAATAAAAAAACTACAAAACACTTTAAGACAAGCTAAATCAAAGCATAATCACTACCCTAAGAGTGACATGAATGCCAATCATCACCTAGCCACACCGTGTGACCATAATCACATCTGAAAATTTGTGCTAATCAACATATCATACATTCTCTCCAGTTTGACAGTCATATTTATTTCGTCTACACTCAACTGAAATATTTATATATATCTTTTCTATATTTCATATTCTATCAATTTTTTTTATAAAAATGAACATATATATATTAAATTATTATCATTTCTTCAAATAAGAAAGTAGTTTATAACTTAACTATATACTAAGGGAAAAATAATGTAAACTAATAATCCCACCTTTACTCGGTATTCCATAAACAATCCCACCTTACGATTATTCCAAAAAATCTCACTTTTGATAGGGCTCTTCTTTTAACGATCCATTTTACCTTCAACCTGTCAAACAGGTTATAATTTTTTATTTTTTATTATTTTTTTTTTTTAAGTTCACTCTCCTCCTACCTCCCCCCTTTCCATGGTTATGTTATCACCATAAGCACCACCCCCTTGCACCTTAATTGTCACAGTGCCACCACACCACCCTTGCTGCCACCCTCCATTACCACCGGATCAACGATGCAATCCAACTCTAACCCTTGCCACCCCAAAACCCCCTAAACACCCAATGCCCACCCCGAATATCCATAATTTTCCTTTCTTCCCTCTTATTTAGCTATCAATTCATCAATGTAGCGTAGCAAAATTTGTTGGATATTTATGTAAATATTTTTGTATTAATGAAGAATTATGAAGAATAGTGTGTATGACAAATTGTATGACAATTGGATTGTATGTTTGGATAATTGTAACTCTTCATTGGTAATTGTTAATATGGATAATTGCATTATTTCATTATTTACTATTCATTAGTTATGATGAATAATTGTATCTTTTCATTACTTGCATCTTTTCATCCATGTTTCTTTGTCTATAAATAGTTGTTGGTTGTTCTCATTTATGGATACAGAATATTAGTTTTATTTACTCTCTCAAGATATACATGCATATAGTTGCGGTTACTTTAATCTAGTTTGTTCGCTGGTTTCTTATAATTACAATACCATTTTATAAGAAACGAAACTCGTTCTATCCTGGGAGACAATTGCTTAATAACCTTGGGTATCGTAGAGGGAGCAAAATTGTCTTAAGGAAACAACGTGATTTGTTGAGCTCGGGTCATAATATTTTACATTTGAATCAAGTATAAAGGTATGTGTAATGTTTAATTTGTTTTATATATTTGATATATATATATTATTTGATTTTTAATACTAGTTTCGTGTAGTATAGATAACAATCTTAAGACAATTTTATTCTTTTGCATTTCGTATAACTAGTGCAATGAGAGTTTAGAAAGACATTGTCTCTTTTGATCTGTTACAACTTTATTTATTTTCGCAGCGAGTTTCCTTGGTTTACGAGATGACTAGATAGTTATTAGTTTTTACACTAAACTTTGTTCCGATTATTATTTATGCAACTTGTTTGGGATTTGCATGTATTAAAATATTAAGAATTAAAGTTTTTATGTTTATTTAATTTTTTGTTGTTTTATTATTGTTCAATTGATGTTGCGAAATATACTACAATCTGTATTCTTGGTTAGATGAAGTTTATTTTTTATTTTTTATGTTTTATGTTTTATGTTTTATTAATTAACTTTCTTCTAGTGTGGTGCATGTGATTATTTAATTTATTAATCATATTTTCTATTTTTGTAAAGAAATGGCCACAAACTCCAATTTGGTAACTCCTATGCCTACCGTCAATCATGGGGAGAAGCCAGAAAAGTTCAATGGGACTGATTTTAAGAGATGGCAACAAAAAATGTTGTTTTATCTGACTACATTGAACTTGGCAAGGTTCCTCACAGAGGAAGCCCCTAAGTTGAAGGATGGAGAGGCTGACAAAGATATGGTTGCCGCCATAGATGCTTGGAAGCATTCCGACTTTTTGTGTTGGAATTATATACTTAATGGTCTTGACAACTCACTTTATAATGTGTATAGTCCGATTAAAACGACAAAAGAATTGTGGGAAAGTCTAGACCATAAGTACAAGATAGAAGATGCCGGTTCAAAGAAATTCATTGTTGGGAAATTTTTGGAGTTCAAAATGGTGGATAGTAAGACTGTGATGAGTCAAGTCCAAGAACTCCAATTAATTATCCATGAAATACATGCCGAAAATATGACTTTGAGTGAGTCTTTCCAAGTGGCTGCTTGTATAGAAAAATTGCCACCATCTTGGAAAGATTTTAAGAATTATCTTAAACATAAGAGAAAGGATATGTCACTCGAAGATCTTATTGTTCGGTTAAGAATCGAAGAGGATAACCGAAAAGCCAATGACAACACTATCATGTCTTCCAAGGCCAATGTGGTTGAAGGTTCTTCAAAAACCAAGAAAAGGAAGCGTACGAATGATGAATCCAACCAAAGCCACAAAAATAAGTTTAAGGGTAAATGTTATGGGTGTGGTAAACTTGGTCACAAGGCCAAAGATTGCAGAAATCCCAATAAGAAAAAGAAAAATGCCCAAGCTAGTTTTGTGGAGGTTGATAAGATCTCTGAAGAACTTGATGATGTAAATCTTTCGGCAATGATATCGGAGTGCAACATGGTAGGGAATCCAAAAGAATGGTGGATTGATACAGGAGCAACCCGTCATGTTTGTGCAAACAAGTCAATGTTCTCATCTTATACCCCTGCATCGGAAGGAGAAAAATTGTACATGGGAAACTCTTCAACTTCTATAGTTGAAGGAGTTGGAAAAATAGCACTAAAGATGACTTCTGGCAAGACGGTGACGCTAAATAATGTGCTCCATGTGCCTGACCTTCGCAAGAATTTAGTGTCTGGATCATTACTTAGTTGGAATGGTTTTAAATTGGTCTTTGTATTTGATAAGTTTGTACTTTCTAAGAATGATATGTATGTAGGCAAAGGCTATCTTAGTGATAGCTTATTTAAATTAAATGTAATGACTATTGTAACCAAGGTTGACAATGTTAATAAGACTGCTACTTCTGTTTATTTGCTTGAGTCTTCTTATTTATGGCACTCAAGATTAGGCCATGTTAATTATAATTCCTTACGGAAATTAATTAGCATGGAAATATTACCATATTTTGATTGTTCAAAAAGGAAATGTCAAGTGTGTGTTGAATCTAAATTTACTAGACAACCATTTCATTCAATTGATGGAAGAAATGCCGAACCTTTAGATTTAATACATACTGATTTATGTGACATGAAATCACTGCCATCTAGGGGAGGTAAAAATTATTTTGTAACCTTCATATATGATTGCAGTAGATATTGTTATGTCTATCTTTTGAGTAGTAAAGATGAGGCTATTGGTGCCTTCAAAAACTACAAAAATGAAGTTGAAAATCAATTGGGTAAGAAGATTAAAATAATCAGAAGTGATAGGGGTGGTGCGTATGAATTTCCTTTTGAGGAAACTTGTTCAGAATTTGGTATTATACACCAAACCACTGCTCCTTATGCACCGCAGTCTAATGGAGTTGCAGAAAGGAAAAATAGGACATTAAAAGAAATGATGAGTGCTATGTCCAATAGTTTTGTTTTACCAAAAAATTTGTGGGGGGAGGCTATTTTAACTGCAAATTATATACTTAATAGAGTGCCTCATAAAAAGACACAAAAAACACCCTATGAATTATGGAAAGGAAAGAAGCCGTCCTTGAAATATTTTCGAGTGTGGGGGTATTTAGCCAAAGTTTCGGTTCCTAAGCCTAAAAAGGTCAAATTAGGACCGAAAACTATAGATTGTGTTTTTATTGGATATGCACTAAATAGTAGTGCATATCGGTTTTTGGTATACAAATCAGAAGTAGAAGATATACACGTTAATACAGTTATTGAGTCAAGGGACGCTGTGTTCTTTGAAGATATTTTTCCGTATAAATCAGAAAAGGGTGACAATAGTCATGAAGATGGGTCAAATAGGAAAAATAAAAGACCTCAATATAAAAAGAGTCTCGAAATAGAGGAGCCTAGACGTAGTAAACGACAAAGGACTTCTACGTCATTTGGTCCAGATTTTCTAACTTTTATGTTAGAAGATGAGCCTAAAATTTTTAAAGAGGCTATGTCGTCTCCAGAATCCTTTCATTGGAAAGAAGCTGTCAATAGTGAAATTGAATCCATAATGCATAATAATACTTGGGAATTAACAAATTTGTCATCTAGTGTTAAGCCCTTGTGTTGTAAATGGATTTTTACGAAAAAGAGAAAAGTTGATGGATCTATTGACAAATACAAGGCAAGATTGGTCGTAAGGGGTAATAACCAACGAGAGGGACTTGATTATTTCGATACATATTCTCCGGTTACCCGAATAACATCCATTAGAATGTTAATTGCTTTAGCAGCATTAAATGGCCTTGAAATACATCAAATGGATGTTAAAATAGCATTTTTAAATGGCGATCTAGAAGAAGTGATTTATATACAACAACCGGAAGGGTTTTTTGTTGCCGGACAAGAAAATAAAGTTTGTCGACTTGTTAAATCTCTTTATGGTTTAAAACAAGCACCGAAACAATGGCATAAAAAGTTTGATGATGTAATGTTGTCAAATGGGTTTAAAATCAATGAGTGTGATAAATGTGTTTATATTAAGACCACTCATAATGGATATGTTATTGTGTGCTTGTATGTTGATGACATGCTTATAATAGGTAGTGATATTAATCATATTAATGTCACTAAGTGCATGTTGACTAATAGATTTGAAATGAAAGATATGGGTGTTGCAGATGTAATTTTAGGGATTAAATATCATAGGACATCTGATGGTTTAGCTCTTTCTCAATCTCATTACATTGAAATTTTTTTGAGCAAGTTAAGGATTTTGGCATAAATCCCATGAGAACACCCATAGATGTTAATTTACACCTTGCCAAGAGCAACGGCCAAAGTGTATCTCAGAAAGAATTTGCTCGTATTTTAGGCAGTTTAATTTACATCATGAATTGTACTAGGCCTGATATAGCTTTTGATGTTAGCAAATTAAGCCGTTTTACGAGTAATCCAAATGGAGATCACTGGAAAGCGCTAAAACGTATATTGGGTTATCTAAAGCAAACTCAAAATTTTGGCTTGCATTACACTAAATATCCTGCTGTACTTGAAGGTTATAGTGATGCAAATTGGATAACTGGCTCTAAGGATACGAAATCTACCAGTGGATATTTATTTACACTGGGTGGAGGGGCGGTATCTTGGAAGTCATCTAAGCAGACTTGTATTGCTCGATCTACAATGGAGTCTGAATTTATTGCTTTAGATAAAGCTGGTGAAGAAGCTGAGTGGCTTCAAAATTTTCTAGAAGATATTCCTAATTGGCCAAAACCTATGCCTGCTATTTGCATACATTGTGATAGTCAAGCAGCTATTGGAAGGGCAAGGAATGTCATGTATAATGGAAAGTCTAGACATATACGTCGTAGACATGATACTATTAGACAACTACTCTCTAGTGGAATTATCACGTTTGACTTTGTAAGGTCAAAGGATAATATTGCGGATCCGTTAACGAAAGGCTTAACTAGAGAGCTAGTGGATAAGTCATCAAAAGGAATGGGGTTAAGACCTATTAATTATTTATTGTAGCGGCTACCCAACCTAGTTGAATGGAGATCCCAAGATCTAGGTTCAAAGGGACAACCAAGTTATGATAACTGTAAAAGCACAATAGAGTACAAAACTCTAACCCATTCCTATATGTGACAATGGTGCTTATACATGAAAGGTTAAGTTTAAGGTTAATATTAAGCTTAGATTTTTAATGATTTCTATTGGAAGGTATAGAAGTCACCTATGTGAGTGTGAGGACGGGCCGCCTCAATGAGAATTTAGAGGTCGAATTCTCTAACACACTTGCAGAACCAGGAGTGTCCATGGCCAAAACGTACACGAACATGAGAACAAACTGTTTTAGAGAAATATTTGTGTGATTTCTATTGTCTAAGCTTACATTTCAAAGTTGGTAGTTCAAAGTTGAAAAATACTACTGATCGACTGAGTAAGCTCGATGGACTTCACTAGGGGTGGTTCAAAGTCTTTGACTACTAATCCCAATGCACATATTTTTCGTTGAGTAACCGCAAATTGCATAACATACCATGATGTTTCATTATGAGTCTTTCTCATTAATGTGGGGATGATTGTTAGATTTCAATTATTTGTGAATGAGAAATTCTTCATTAATGTGGGGGATTGTTGGATATTTATGTAAATATTTTTGTATTAATGAAGAATTATGAAGAATAGTCTGTATGACAAATTGTATGACAATTGGATTGTATGTTTGGATAATTGTAACCTTCATTGGTAATTGTTAATATGGATAATTGCATTATTTCATTATTTACTATTCATTAGTTATGATGGATAATTGTATCTTTTCATTACTTGCATCTTTTCATCCATGTTTCTTTGTCTATGAATAGTTGTTGGTTGTTCTCATTTATGGATACAGAATATTAGTTTTATTTACTCTCTCAAGATATACATGCATATAGTTGCGGTTACTCTAATCTAGTTTGTTCGATGGTTTCTTATAATTACAATACCATTTTATAAGAAACGAAACCCGTTCTATCCTGGGAGATAATTGCTTAATAACCTTGGGTATCGTAGAGGGAGCAAAATTGTCTTAAGGACACAACGTGATTTGTTGGGCTCGGGTCATAATATTTTACATTTGAATCAAGTATAAAGGTATGTTTAATGTTTAATTTGTTTTATATATTTGATATATATTATTTGATTTTTAATACTAGTTTCGTGTAGTATGATAACAAAATTAAGCCTTTCTAATCCATACCCTCTACAAAAATCTCATTCCCATGCATCCCTAAACAAAGAAAATCACACTAAACACCAGAAATGTGATTCCCATGTATAATAATTATCCAAATTGGGGCAAAAAAAAAGTCGATTATAATTGCAAATTTGCAATATTAAGAAGAAATACCAAAAAATTTAACTATGGAATTGAAACGTTATAGAGTTAAATCAGCAAATTAGAGCAGAAAAGTTGTGAATAATAGAAAAAATAATGCAATTAAGCTTGTTGGTGTGGCTTGTGGTGTTTTCGGAGTGATCTGTGCGTGATTTTTTGGGGGTGGCTAGTGGGGTTTCGTCATTTCATGAGGTGGGTAGGTTTTCAGCAGAGTGCTCAGAGGGGTAAGGGAGGGAAAGGGGGTGGGATTGTGGTTGGTTTGCCAAGGAAGAGGGCGGCCGTTCAGACTGGGACGACGCAGGGGTGGTCATTCAGGCGTTAGGAGTGGCGGGTGCCGGTAGTTTTGGGTTTTTTTTCATAATTATTTTGTTTTTTTAACTATTAAAAATATATTATCAAAAAAATAGAATAAACCTATCAAAAGTCGACACGTGTCTTATAACCTAAGAAAACAGATTACCAAAGTAATTATACCGGTCAGGGATCGTTTAAAGAAAATCCATGTCAAAGGTGGAATTGTTTTGGGATAATCGAATGTAGGATTGTTTATGAAAGACCGAGTAAAGGTGGGATTATTAGTTTCCATTTTTCCTCTACTAAGGCGAAATTAAAGATTAAGCATGTCATCTCGTGGTTAAAAATATTCTAGCCAAAATTGTTTTTGGTCTAGAAAATCTTCTTAAAATTGTTAAAATTGTTGTTGGTCTAGAAAATTGTTAAAATTGTTTTTGGTCTGTTAAAATCTTCTTTAAATTGTTAAAATTGTTTTTGGTCTAGAAAATCTTCTTAGAATATTTAATATACGTAATATAATACATTCCTTTTAATTTGGTGATTAACTTTTTTTTTATTTTTTATTTTATTTTTTTAACTTTCTTACGTATTATACTAAAGTATAGAGTGTATTTTAGTCAAATTTTGTCCTTTTTTATTTTGATAATTTTTAATATTGTAATTAAATGCTAATTATTGTGTTATACTAACGATAGATAGTCCCCCCCCCCCCCAAAAAAAAACGATAGATACAAATTATTGTGTATATCAATAATAATTTTAAAATTATGGTGTGTGACATGGGAACCAACTTAGTAGTATAATAAATGCAATTTTGTGCCTATGTGCTCCTAAGATACGAGAACAAGAACAAAATATAGATAGTCTTGATTGATTAATCACACTAAATTTGTATAATTTGGGTTCAAGCTCAATAAAGTGATAAAAGTCGTGTTAAGATAAGTTGACACTCCGAGTTTGTTATAAGAAAGTTCAATTCTTTCTTTGTTAAAAATGTACCATAATTTTTTAACAACCTCCGTTTTTTTTTATTTGCAACAAAAGAATTTTTTATTTCTCACAAATAATACCTCTTTGTTTCAAATAATGAGAAACTGAAATAGTATTTAGAAAAGAATGTATAAATTAAATCCTACAAATTATTGTTTCTAGCATTAGTTTGTATTTGAGTCGTTGATTTTGCAAGCTTTATATGGGATCTAAATACCCAAGAAGTTTTATTCGTAAAGTTTGTTTAATTTATTCAATTTGATCTTAAAAAAGTTTTAAGTGTTAACAAAACTAGTATATGAGAGTATTTCCAGTCATTTTAATTTGAAAGAATTATAATTTTTTTTTCTTTTTGGTGTGAAAAACTTAAAGGCAGAAACCCGAATTTTAACATTTTGGCAAAATAAAACCCGAATGTGAATTTTTTTTGTTGATGACAACCAAGTGTCTCTAATCCACGTAATTAATTTCTAATTTATTCTAATTATCCTTTTAGTACTCACTTAACAATTTTATAACTAAATTAATTTATAAAAATAAAAAAAGAACAAAAACCACCACCCTCCTCCCTTTCCACCTCCCCTTGCAGCAGCCCTTTCCTTTCCTCCTCCCACTGCAGCAGCCCTCCTCCCCCACGCCACCTACAACCTCTCATCCCCGGCGACCCAACTCAACCTTCGATCGACCCCCCTTACCACCGGCCTGCTGCAACCCTCCATCTCCCCGGCCCCTCCCTTCGAACATCTACCTTTCATTTCTCCCTCAAACACACAACCCAAATTTGCTAGGATATTTTTGGAAGCTTCAATTCAAGTTTTCGCACACAATCAATGCATTTTTGCTTCGATTTTATCTTATAAAGTGCTTGAACTTTGCAATTTTTAATTTGTCCATAAACCCTAGAAAAATCGATTTGGGGGTTTCTAAATTTGTGCATCTTGCTTGCAATTGATGTTTATTTTGCCTTTGATTATATATGTATATGATGGTAGGATAATTTGGAAGCAAATTTCAATTGATTTGGACTTGATTTGAGCAATTTAGAGCCAAAAATTGAAAATTGCTTACTTGTGATGGTCGCCGCCAGGGATAAGGAAGAAAGGGATGGTCGGCCGGTGGTGGTAGATCCACTAGTAGAAAAAACGCATTTGGCACCGGTTCAAACCCGGCCTAAGGCATCGGTTTGAACCCGTGCCTATGTGGGGGGTGCCAAATACCCCCCTTTTTGGCACCGGTTCAAAACCGGTGCCATAAACCGGTTTTGGCACCGGTTAACCAGTGCCTTAACTAATTCCGCGAAATAAATTTTTTTGGTGGAAGCTCTTTCAGGCACCGGTTAACCGGTGCCTTTTTGGTATTATTATTATTTTTTTTTAACTTTTTTCTTGCAATAATAATAAAAATAATATACAAACAAGTTAACAAAGATCAGAAATACGAACCAAACAAAATGGTAAAATACGAAGTCTTGATCGAAATTGTTATAACATCAAAACAATTGTAAATCACATTATATTCAAGTAAATTGTTATTGTACAATACAAAAAAAAAAATTAAAAAGTTACAATAAATTATAATGAAATCCTAACTCAGAAATTGAAATTGTAAAACAATAAAATAAAATAAAATAAAAACAAAAAAATTACAACATCAAAACAATATTCCAAAAAAATAGTCTTGAATCCTTGAATTGTAGCATGAATTAACACCTGCATCAATAATAACCCAGAAATTGTTAAAACTCAAAAAAAAAAAACAAGAAATATAGAAAACCCAGAAAACTCATGCATGCAAGAGAAAGAGAAAATCAATATAGAAAACCCAGAAAACCGCACAAACATTGAATTAACCCCAAAACTTTTGAAAATCAATTAACCCCAAAACTTTCGAAAATCAATTAATCCAGAAACTTTCGAAAATCAATTAGCCAAGAACAACAATTAACCCAAAACTTTCAAAAATCAATTAATCCCTGAAATTTCAAAAAAATCAATTAAGTGCAAATTTACAACAATCAAACCCAAAAAAATTAAGACAATGAATTATAATTACACCAATAAATTTTGAACAATATTACAACAATCAAACCCAAAAAAATTAAGGCATATAACATAAATAATTAAACCCAGAAATCCTTACCAATTAAACCAAGAAACATGCACTAACCTCAAATTTGACCAGAAAATAAGTTGTATCAGTGGCGGCGGTGGTTAGTGGCGTCGATGGTGGTGGGCAGAAGACAGAAGAGAGGTGGGAGATCTAGAAAGAAGAGGACATAGAAGGGAGAGAGGACAGAGAAGAGAGGTCGGAAAGAGAAGGAGGGGAGGAGAGGAACGCCGGCGATCTAGCTTAGATCAGAGGAGGAAGAAGATAAGGGGATCGTGATTAGAGGAGAGAGAAGGAGAAGTGCCGTGGGAATGAGGAGAGAGAAGGAGGTAGCTAGGTTAGGTTATATTAGGGTGTATTTATATAAAGGAAAGGCCGAGTTTTTTTTTTGGAGCAACGGTTCAGTGGCACCGGTTCAAACCGGTGGCCATTTTATTTTTGGCACCGGTTTGAGCTGAATCGGTGCCATTGTTCTCGGTCTAATTTCTGGCCCAATTGTAGGCCGGTTTTTGGCACCGGTTTGGCCTGAACCGGTGCCAATTGGGGTTGCCTTTTTGTATTTTTCTACTAGTGATCGCCGGTGGTAGGGGATCTAGGCGGCGGGTCCAATGGGGGTGGGGATGGTTGGCTAGTTGTTGGGAGGTGGTGGTTGGCTAGTGGTTGGGAGGTGATAGTTTTTTTTTTTTAATTTAATTTAATTATTACTCATAAATAGGTGGGTTAGAGAGTGATTAAAAGAAAGAAAACAAAATAAGAGACTAATTAAGTGAATTAGAGGACAATTAGTGAAACAGGGTTTCTCCTTGCAAAAAAATTGAGGTTGTGGTTTTTTTTTTTTTAACTAAAAAGCTTTTAAAAGGTTTTTTTTACAAAAAGGGTGCTTTTAAAAGGTTTTTTTTTGACAAATTTGCCAAACTTAAATCCTCATTTTTTTCAGGATACAGTGAATCAGTGATAACAACAAAAAGTGAGTACATGCCTTTTGGCTTATCATTTGTTCTCTTTCTAACCGGAGGAGTTTGGACAATTTATGCCGTTCTTGTGCATGATTATTTCCTTGGGGTAAATCATACTTCCATCTCTGTAAAATTTATTTTCAAATTTTAGGTTGCAAATTTATCTCTATTTCCTCAACTAATACCTATTGATAGCTCAAATTACGCCATGAATGTGACTAAGCAAATTTGACTGACAGATATTCTAGACATACTCTAATGAATTTAAAAACTTTGAAATTATTAATGACGAATATACTTCTATCAAATTTATGTTGATTATTTTTAGTTTATTCAAATAATAAGTATCTTATTCTTGTGGCCTTGTACAGATACCAAATGGCATAGGATTTATATTTGGGGCAATACAACTTGTTGTGTATTGCATAAACAGAAATTATAAAGGTTTACCGAAGATTTTGGAAGAATCAATTGAGGAAGGAACAACACACGAGCCTCTACTTCACTAAATTGAGACAAAGGACAAAAGATGATATTTGGAATATATAAATCATTTTCTATATATATAGTCACGAGGAATGCTTTGTATTTCCCTGCACTTTTCTGTATTTTATAAATTAATTTTAGTATTTATAAAATATATGTTGGGAATTTAAAGTATTTCATTTTATTTAAAAGAGGTAAACTACATGTCACAATTTATATAATGTGCTAAAGGATATGGCGTATTTAAAGGAGTGTTGGAGGACGGAGTGGACGGAGACGGACATTAGCAAAAACAGAATGAGTTACGTAATCTCAAAGCTTAACCGAAGGAATTTTCTCACAAATACCCCTTCCTAAGGCCTCCGGTTGAAGCGGCTCAGCAACTATGGGCCGGTCGGTGTGAGCCTGATGTTGCTCGGCAATAGCAGCGCTGCTGCTACGAGACTCGCCAGGCTAGCATTGTGCTACTGTTGCGATATTGTTGACCCCACGGCCACAGAAATCCCGTGAGGGAAGCAGAAGCTGGGCGAGTATTCTGCCAGCCGCGGGATCTCCTGTGCTCGCAGGCTGCTCCGTGTGTGATTTTGATTGATCCATGCTCAGGGCAGCATGTACAACTTCATTTGAACCACCAATTTCCACCCCTAAATCTCCATAATTATCATCAAATACATCACACTCCAAAAAATCCTCATGCACTTCACCATTTGTGTCACGATGTGGCACTATATTCACCTCCTCTAGACTATCATAAGGAATACACCCTCGACAAACTTTACATCTTGAGACACAAAAAAACTTTTGATTCAAGATCATACAATAACAAACCCTGCTTGCCAAATTGATAACCCACAAAAACATATTTTCTACTATGCCTTGCAAATTTATCACCATTCGTTTTCTGATTGTGAATGAAACAAAGACACCCAAACGTGCGAATAGCATCAAATTGAGGTGGTTTATTAAAAAGGATTTTGGATGGAGTTTTGTTTTGAAGTAAAAGAGTAGGAGGTCGATTAATGAAGTGAGCAGCAGCAAGAACACACTCACCCCAAAAATAAATGGGCAATTTGGCTTGAAATCTCAAGGCCCTCCCTATTTCCAAAATGTGTTTATGTTTTCTCTTTACCCTCCCGTTTTGTTGTAGTGTACTCATACAAGAGGTTTGAAAAATAATCCTAGTGGCAACAAAAAAAAAAAAAAAAAAAAAAAAAAAAAACAAGCAAACAATTAAACTCAGTACCTTTGTCACTTTGCACGACTTTAATTGTCTAGGAAAATTATCTGTCTACCATAGCAACAAAGGAAAAAAAACATACGAACCACCTTAGTTTTACCAATCAGCAAATATATCCACACTGCTCTAGAATAATCATCAACAATTGTCAAAAAATAACAAGCTCCACAACGAAACGTGACGATATATGGACCCCATAAATCACAATGAACTTTCTCAAATATTCTAGACGCTTTATTATCACTCAAAGCAAATCTATCTCTAGGATGTTTTGCACGCATACAAACTTCACACCCCTTATCAAGACTATATTTGTAATTAACTGTAGGAGACAACTTAACTAATTTCTCGGAAGGATGACCCATACGACGATGCCATAGCTCCAAATCAGACCTTGCGTCAATAGCACCCACATGATAGATGCACGTAATCCGATTTGCTAAAATACTATAATCAGGGGTCCTCCCAATCTAAGCAACTCCTTTGTTTGATCCTGTATAGCACACATATATGAGAGTTAAATTGGACAATACAATTAAGCTCATCATTAAGCTGTGAAACATATTGTAAATTACAACTCAAATTAGGGACATAGATCACCCTAGATAGAGTGATTTTGTCTGACAAACGAACAGAACCAATAGGAGAAGTAGACACTGTTTCATCGATCGGTAACCCTACAGGACATTCAAACCTCTTTGTATCAAGAAGTCAAGATTTAATTCCTGTAACATGATGTGTGGCTCATGTATCAATAATCAGAGGTATCATCAAACTTATTGTTCCAACAATTTTCGAAAATTTTGGTATGACCCACCAAACTTGTAATTGTATGCCATTGTTCACTTGGAAATAATTGCCCACTTGAATTCATAATCTGATTGTTGGCAGATTTAGTACTAGCACTACTATTCTACTCATAAATTGGTGGCGGTGGATTGCTTCCGTCCACCATAGTTCACCGAGCAAAAAAAAAAAATGTATATATATTTTTTAACCTGCTCTTGATACCATGTTAAATTGAATAAACACAATACCTTGATTCTTATTAATGACAGTCATAGCCAATATATAATACAAGAATACCCTAATAAGATAGAATTAGGAAAGTAATCAAAGATACCCCAAAAGATATTCTACCCATAAAATATGGTCATAAAATATATATCCCATGATTTTCTAAATGTATCCTCAATAGAAGTTGAGTGACAGAGATTCTAGACATACTCTGATGAATTAAAATAGAGGATGCCCTAATTTCTCATGGTGAGAAACAAATTTTGTTTCTCAAATGACATTTTCGTAAATAAACCAACAACTTTATTCAATTGTGGAGCCCACAATTGAATAAAGTTGTTGGTGTATTTACGAAAATGTCATTTGAGAAACAAAATGTGTTTCTCACCATGAAAAACAGAGAATTTCCCATTTAGAAACTTTGAAATTATTAATGATGAATATATTCTATCAAATTAACGTTGATTATTTTTAGTTTATTCAAATACACAAACTTTTAAAAAAAACCCGATGTATATTAAAATAGTGAATGGCGGGATTGGCGGTAACAAATAAGAAAGAATTTTGTTACCAAATTCTACCAAATTCTTTCATGTGCTTCCTGGCAAAACTTGAGACACATTATTTTCTCTCTCTTCGTCATACTCTACTTTCTCTCTCTTCTTCATATGGTACTTTCTCTCTCTTCTTCATATGGTACTTTCTCTCTCTTCTTCATACTTTACTTTATCTCTCTTTTATTTTCATCATATTTTCCCTTAATTTTTGCGATTTAATTAGATTTTCGGCTCAAATTTCTTCTCTTAAGGTGAAGTGAGCTCTAACTCGAAGAAAGAGTCATCGTCGTCGCTTTGCTCGGTGAGATAGTCGGAAATGGTAAAATCGGCAATGGTTTCAATACTTTCAGCGTCGCTAGTGGTGGTTTCGGCGGCGACTTTTGATTTGTTTGAGTGATTTTACTATTTTTTCATGACTATTGTTAATTTTGTGTTTATTTTTGTTGATTTTGATACTCTGTTTTGCATATGTAGTTTAATTATTTTTGTGAAAAAAAAAGGTCACTTTTGCTAAAAAAAAAAAAAGGTCACTTTTGTGAAAAAAAGGGTTACTTTTGTTAAAAAAATGTCACTTTTGTAAAAAAAAGGTCACTTTTGTGAATAAAAAAGGGTCACTTTTGTGAATAAAAGGGGTCACTTTTGTGAAAAAAAGGGGTCACTTTTGTAGAAGAAAAAGGGTCACTTTTATACGAAAAAAGAGTCATTTCTCGCAAAAATATTCGATGTACAATAAAATTATTGTAAATCGGGGGCATGCAAAAGGGATTGAAATAATAAGTATCTTATTCTTGTGGCCTTGTACAGATACCAAATGACATACGGTTTATATCCGGGGCAATACAACTTGTTGTGTATTGCACATACAGATTATAAAGGTTTACCAAATATTTTACAAGAATCAATTGAGGAAGGAACAACACACGAGCCCCTACTTCACTAAATTGAGACAAAGGACAAAAGATGATATTTTGAACATATAGTCACAAGTAGGGGTGTCAATCGGGTTTTCGGTTCAGTTTTGGGTTCAGTTTATCAGGTTTTCGACGGGTCTGTTTTTAAATGGTTGGAATTATTAACGGGTCAGTTCGGGTTGGTTTTAAATAATTTAGGGTCGGTTCGGTTTGATTTATTTTTATTACAGTTTTTTTTCGGGTTGGATTCTAATCAGGTCGGGTTATAATTGGTTCGGGTCATAATCTGTTCGGATTAAATTCGATCGGTTTAAAAACGGGGTTTATCAGTTTAAAGCGGGTTTTGGGTCAACACATATCGGGTCCTAATCGGGTCGGGATGTAATCGTTTCGGATTGTAATTGGTTCAAGTTGAACTCAGCCAGTTTGACAACTAGTTTTGCTAGTTTTAAATAGGTTTTGTTTACATATATCGTCTAGTATATCCTCAATATTCTTTAATTAGTTATTCCAGTAGATCATACAAAGTATTAATTAGTTGTTTAACTTTATGTCCCTTTTTTGTATAATGATTTTAAGGATCAACTAATAATAACAAATCTAGAGTTAGCTTTTGATTTAGATTTTTAATTTTTTTTATACAATATAGTGTTCCATAAGCCATTACTCGTTATAGTTCAAATTAAACCCTTTTGTTATACTAATGATAAAATATACGCAAAAAAAATAGAAAAAAAAATTCTGCTGTTATAACGGGTTACGGACTTACGGATTATAAACGGTTCGATTATAACCAATTACGGGTTATTAACGGTTCGATCATAACTTATTACGGGTAATAAACGGTTCAATCCTAACCAGTTACAGGTAGTAAAAGATTTGGGTTTATCGGCTTTTTGTTGGGTTTAAACGATTTCGGGTTGCTATCGGGTTCAAAAGTAATCGGTTTGGGTTGTTCTCGGTTTCGGGTTGTATCAATTCGGCTTGATGTCGGGTACGGTTCAGTAACAGTTCTCAAACATTTGGATCGGTTCAGTTTCAGGTTTTAAAAATCGGATCGGTTCAGTTTACGGTTTTAAAATAATAGGTTCTTAACGGTTCGGTTCCTTTTCGGAACAGTTCAAAACGGTTCGGATTCACCAGATAGGGTCGGTTTTTGATAGCTCTAGTCACGAGGAATGCTTTGTATTTCCCTGCATTTTTCTGTACTTTATAAATTAATTAAGGTTGTGTTTGGGAAGATAGATTTCATTTCAAATGCATCATTTGAGTTATTTAATTTGAGTATTTCAAATGACATGGTTTACCTTGTCATTTGAAATCCTTACCTTCATGGGTTATTACTTGGTAGTTGTATAATTTGGGCAAATTCCTCATTTGAAATTCTTGGACATCCAAACACTATAATTGTCCCAATTCCGGAATTTCAAATGAAATTCTAGAATCCAAACACACCATAGTATTTATAAAATATATGTTAGGAATTTAAAGTATTTCATTTTATTTAAAAGAGGTAAATTACGTAATAGTTTCTAATTAAAGTAGTTTGATTTTGGAAAGAACATAAGTGTAATTCCTTTCACTAGCCTAATGATTTAAAACAAGGGAAAGGGAGCAATATCCAGCATTAATGATTTTTGGTAAAAAAAAAAAAAAAAAAATCCCAAATCTGATTTTTATAAAGCCTATAAAGTTCATGATAAGAGGGCTTAACTTTTTCTCTCTCCCTTCTGGCCTTCTTATTGTTTGTCGACCATCACCCACGCCGTTGACTATCACCGGGGAAACAATAACAACCACTAACAGAAGCAACAAACGAAAAAAAGGTCATGACAACTTTTTGAAAAATAAATTCAAGTAGGTGAAAGAAATAATGCAATTAAAATTAGTGTTGTAAGGCTGATCAAGTGATTCAAGGGTTTCCTAAAAAAAAATTTTGTGATTCAAGGTGCGTGACTCAAATTTAGTATACAAATTTATAATAACACTTAGAATCTTGGTCGCTAAATTAACAAGAAGATAAGACCACAATACAATGCATGAGAGGAATTAGCGTTGTTGGCTAGACTGAGTGATGTTGACCATAATTTCTTGGTGCTTGTTAGTTCTTAGGACGTGGCTTGAACATGCTATTCAAATAATAAGAAGGGGTTTCATCAGATCCATTACAAAAAGATAGTACAAATTCCATAATTAGTAGTGGAAAAAAAAAAAACTACAATTCTCACAATGCAACTCTTACATTAATTGTACAAACTAGTAATATATCATACAATAATACTAATACAACTCTTGGAATTTTACAAACTATACTAAATACATACGTACAAAAATTCATTATTTCACTAACCCACGTAAAATCTCTTGGCATCATATTGCATTTATGTCATCCAAAGTAGCAAACTACCAATACCTAAATGAAAAATATAAACAATGTATAATAAATTCAATAAAAAAAAACTATCCAATAAACATATGCAGTATCTATAAATAAACTAAAGTAGCAACCGCTGACGTCATCTTTTCCCCAACACTGTACACGTGTCGATTTATTATGAAAAATTTTTCTGCCCAATTGTATGACTTATTTTAGAAAATAATAATAATAAAAAAAATTATCATTTAAAGTTACAACAGTAAATTATTATTTCCTAAAATAATGGGATTTGAATTAGTATAGTTGTTTTTGTATTTATCCCAAATTACTATACATTTTACATAAATCAATAATTTAAATTACAAGTAATAAAATAATTGACTAATATTTTCCTAAAAGGTAGGGATATTAATGATAGTTGTTTTTCTACTTCGAATTCATATTAATGATTGGTTTGCTTTTAAATAATGATTTATCATATTGTTGAGGTTGCTTCTTAATACAAGAATTTTGATTTTTTTTCCTTTTCAAATGAGAATATTTTCTTAATACAAAAATTTTGTTTTTGTATGTGTGTGTGTGTTTTTTTTTTCGAAATCATCCGCCTTAATATTTTGACATACTATTGAACAAGTTGTTGATAATATTTTTTTTTCTTTCAAAGATTGATAAATTGAACTTTGTAGTATTTCTCTGTATTTGATAATTTGGGCGTTGTTTCATTTAATTATAAGTTGGCCACTACAGGTCAATTATATTGAAAGAGTTGATTGTATTATTTGTAATATATCACTTAACAACATAGTCTTATGATTTTATCTATGGCAAAAATATGGAAATGTTAAAGTAAAATTAACATTAATTATCCAATTGATGTGTGATTTTGTCATGCATTACAAACTTAATATGGAGCACTATTTTAAGTAATATATTAATTAGTTATCTAACGCCGCCTCACTCGAGAAGATTATTTGTAGAGTATGTGCGAGTTCAACACTATGGAGTATAATTTTATTTGTTAAAACTGTGTATTGCAAGAGGTTAATCTAGATGAAATTTATATTAACCACATGAAATATAATTAAAGCCTTAATATATGATAATCCAATTAAGTTGAACATGGTTGATTGTTGGGATAGTGGGTAACGTTCAAGTTCTAAAATCGTTACCCACTTAGCTATATTTAGTTGAGTATATAATTATGACGACTTTTAGTTCAAGAGACTGCACTTAGTTGGATTCAAACATCTTAAGCAAATTTAATAAAGGAGAATATTGGAAATTCGCATATCAACAAAAAACCATACTTACCATCCATTATATTTAATAGTTTCATCTTTTATTATGGATCTAGCGTCTCTGCCTTTGTTGATTCCTCTTTCTCCTCTTCATTCTCCTTGTACTATTATCTTCCTTGGGCAAAATTTTCATGACCAGTTTATGAAGATGTTTGTAGTATCATTCCACTGGCAATTCCAAGAATTGCTTGTTATGGGTTCGAACTCTCCAAACAAATACGGGGATATCAAATATCATAATTCAAAATAAAATTTACATGTACTAATACGGGTGTGCACAATATATGTCAATTACAACAACTAACAGCAAAAAAACAAACAAAAAAAAAAAGTTTAACTAAATTATAGTTGAACTCGACTTTCTACGATTTTTGCGATTTTGACATACGTTATTTCCAAAAATACTCTATTTATCTCAATGCCAAAAAAAAAAAAAACATGTTAACATTCTACTTTATACTAATTCGCATCATTTACCCAAATACCCATTTATTAATTCCAATCAAGCTCTCACAACTTCAAATCTTCAATTATTAATATAATTAAGTATAAGTATATAACATTTTTTTGAATTCAATTAACAATTAAAACTTAGAAGAAACAAAATTTAAAGCTATACTTGAATGAAGGAATAGATACACGACTCAAGAGATGAAGAAAAGCCCACGAATTGATGGTGACACACTGTATAATTGGGATTTGGGGTAATTGGATGAAGTTAAAATATTGTTTTAAAAAAAAATTATATATTCGATATGTATGCATAGTTTAATATATAATCCTTATTTTAATATTTGTTTCTTTTCGGATCCGTATGGGTTCATCTGAATCCAATGAACCCATACTGGAATCGCCACTGTACCATTCCCTATATCTTTTGATGTAAAGGATAGGCCATACAAATATTGTTATCCCTACAGAAAATCCAACTTCAGCACCCCTAAGCATCCAATTTACCTTGGCTCTTCAAATTCCAGTATGATCCTTGTGAGGAGGTCGATGGGGGTCATTCCTTCATCAGGTTTGTTTCTTCTTATTGGTGCCAATGGTGGTCCATGCAACCCTTGATTGCCTTCATATGAAGATGCATTGAATAGCTGAAGTTGGGAGTCTACTGGGATCTCTCCTGACAACTTGTTGAAGGATAGATTCAAGTATTCGAGGAAATATAATCCTGCAAGTTGCACAGGTATATTTCCACTAAAGTTATTACAAGAGAGATCTAACGATTCAATCTGGCTCAAATTCTCGATATATGAAGGAATATGGCCGAAAAAGGAGTTATGAGAGAGGTTAAGAACTACAAGAGCATTCAAATTTCCCAATTCTTGTGGTAGCTCCCCGTGAAAAGCATTATTTGAGAAGGCAATGCTAGTAAAGGTTATTAGGATGTATTGCAACTCATAGGAAAGACCTTTGAAGGTGAATGCCACAGAATTTTCATAGTTTTTACCACTTGAACTAGTGCTCTTCGAAAATTCAGATATCGATCGCTCATTAATTATTCTAGCCATCATTGATGTCTATTTGAAAAGAACTTGAGATCTCAATTCACCGATGAAGTGGTTGGAAGCTATGTCTATAATTTAAAGTAATGGCCACATTGAATGACTCTTGGGACAAACAATGGCTCCATAAAACTTATTGGATCGAAGGACAAGGACTTGCAATGCAAGTTAGACAAGCTTTTCAAATGACAAGGAAAGATGTCACTTAATTGATTATTACCAAGGTATTCCTTTAATACTTTGCAATAGGAAAGAGATCGAGGTATCCTTCCTTGCATAAAATTCCCATTCAAGTCGAGAGTTTGTAAGCTACAACCTTTCCTGAATTTAGCAGGGATTTCACCATCTAATTTGTTTCCTCTTAAATTTAATACTTTGAGTTGAGTCATGGCGGCAAAACAATCAGGGATAGTGCCACTCAATTGATTGTGCTGTAAATTAAGAAGCTCTAAATTTGTGGCGTTGCAGAGTGATGTAGGCATGCTCCCATGTAAGTTATTTCTTGAAAAATACAAGTAGTTAGCCTTTGATAGATAGTTAATAATATAAGGGTGGATAGAAGTGAAATTATTATTGGAGAAATCTAAAAAGGAAAATTCCCTATTTCTCAGGGTGAGAAACAAATTTTGTTTCTCACATGACATTTTCGTAAATAAATCAACAACTTTATTCAATTGTGGAACCCACAGTTGTGGAAATTTCCAGTTGTCACATTCAACTATCATTTAAACCTTATTGGAAATGATAGTTGAATGTGACAACTGGAAATTTCCCTTGAAGATTATTGGAATGGAGGTCTATAAACCTTATACTATACGGTAGTGTCAGGGGTGGTTCTAATTCTACCAAGTGGTTAGAAGAAAGGTTGAATTCAGAAATTCGCCATATCAACCTAGGCACTACACTTGTAATGTTATTCATTGAAAGGTCAAGGATATATAATGATGTTTGATTTTGTAAAAATTTAGGGATGGTGAGCAAGTTACAAGAAGCTAAAAGAAGAGTCTCTAAACTGAGGAAAAGAGAGGAGTTTTCCCTACAATCATTTGTACCAAGTGACAAGAGATTATGTGAAAGACCAAGAAGTGTGAGGTTCTTGCAGCTTTGTAGTATACTAGCCAAGTGTAGTGTGCCATTCAGCTTGTTTGAAGACAAATTGAGAGACTGAAGCTCTCTTAATTGGAAAATTGAATTTGGGATTGACCCTTCAAAGTTATTGTTGCTTAACTGAAGAGAACTTATCTTGGAAGACGTTATGCTAGATATACTTCCATCTAGTGAATTATAGGACAAGTCAAGATCATCTAAACTGAATAAATTATCCCAGTTTGTGGTGTTGATAGAACCATTCAAATTGTTTCCTTGAAGATGTAAAGATTTTAAATTCTTCATTGAGGAAAGTGATGGAATGAGACCAGAAAATTTGTTATTAGAAAGATTAATTGTACAAAGCCTCTTGAGGTTGCTGATTGAACTAGGTAAGATTCTAGAAGAGTTTGACGATGAGATATCTAATTCCTCTAGAGAACTTAGTTTACCTACTATTGATGGTATCTCACCTTGCAAAAAATTGTTGTTGGCTAGATTCAACATTTGAAGGAATTGAAGACAAAACAAACTACTTGAGTTGTCAATGACTCCGGTGATATTTTTGTCACTCAAATCTAGGCCAATGACTCGACCATTGGAGTTGTTGCATATGACACCATTCCACTAGCAACAATCGGTGCTTTGATTCCAACCCACAAGCTTGTCTAAAGCATCGGGAGCAAATGTAAGATTGTGCTTCAACTCAAGAAGTAATATGGGGAGACTCATGAGAATTTTTTTTATGTGAGAACACTTTTTATGTTCTAAATTTTTACTCATATGTTCTAAATATTAAATATGATGTTCTAAACTTTTCCTTAGATGTTGTAAATTAAATCAAATGTTCTAATTTAGTACTCACATGTTCTAAACCATAAATTAGTTAAGTTTGATATCATAAATTTTAAATAACTTGTTCCAAAATTTTAACTTATATGTTCTAAATTTTAAAACGTGTGTTCTTAGATTTTTGAAAAAATGGAATCTAAAAATCCAACATTTGGCCGGTCTGACAATAAAAATCCAACCTTCCATTAATCTCAAAAAAATCCAACCTTTGCACCCCACCTTCTTTGACAGGTCCATTTGACCTTTAACTTGTTAAACCGGTTAAATTTTTTTTTTTTTTTTTTTTTTTTTTTTTTTAATTTCCTTCTCACTCCTCTTCTTTCTTTAATTATATGTTCCAGATTTTAAAACGTATGTTCTATTTTTTTTAACTCGTATGTTCTAAATTTTTTACTTACACTTTCTATATTCTATATTAGTTTGTTCTATATTTTTATTCACATGTTCATAATATTAAATCAAATGTTCTAAATTTTACTCATATGTTTAAAATTTCATACAACAGATTTTATAATTTTTTAATCACTTGTTTCAATACTTAAATCAAATGTTCTAAACATATTACTCACACAGATGTTCTAAATTATTACTCATATGTTCAAACTTTTAAATTGAGTCACATGTTCTAAATTTTAACTTGTATGTTCTAAATTTTTACTCACATGTTCTAAATTATAGATCAGTTCTTATATAAGTATGAATTCTCACATATGAACCTATTCTCACCGGATCCCTCCCCTATATATATATATATATAATTTAGAACAAGTGACTAAAAATTTAGAACATATGACTAATAATTTAGAACATGTGTGTGAGCAATAATTTAGAACATCTGATTCAAGAATTAAAACATGTGAGTAAAAATTAAAAAAAATTTGCTTTATGAAATTTAGAACGTATGATTAAAATTTAGAACATCTGATTTAAAATTTGGAACGTGTGAATAAAAAATTTAGAGCACTTGGTATAAAATATAGAAAATGGGAGTAAAAATATTGAACATATAAGTAAAAATATCGAACATGTGAGTAAAAATTGGAACATATGCTTTCGAATTTAGAGCATATAACTAAAAATCTTAGAACACACACACGTTTTAAAATTTAGAGCATATAAGTGAAAATTTCGGAATAAGTCATTCGAAATTTATAACTTCTAACTTCACTAATTTATGGTTTAGAACATGAGTACTAATTTAGAACACCTGATTTAATTTAGAACACCTAGGAAAAAGTTTAGAACATCATATTTAAAATTTAGAACATAAAAAGTGTTCTCACATAAGAAAAATTCTCACGAGAGCCTCCACTTATATATATATATATATATAGATTGTTATAGTGAAGTTTTTTTTTTTTTAACATAAGACGTAGCAGAGATTACTTGGGCAAGGCCCTAATAATTACAGCCTAACGTCCATAGATTTGGATAACCCAAAATGCAAATCTAGGACTAAGTTCAAACGATGAAAACAAGAAACTAGAATATTGTTTTTACATAACCAGAACAAAGACATAAAAACACAGAGGCATGAACAGAAGCTAAAAAATGCCCTCCAGAGCATTAAGATCAGCTTCATATGCAGCAATGACACTTGTGGGGACTGTGTAATGAGGAACATGACCCCTATGCATACGCATGGAAAGCTGACTTAGATAGTGCGCAACAGAGTTCCTTTCCCTTGGAATATGGCTAACCACCACTGTCATATCCTGATTCCTGAGGCATCGGCTAACATCTATGATAATTGTTGCTAGTTCATGATGCATGTTAATCGGTTCTTTGTTAAGAAGAGAATGAATAATATCCTCAGCGTCTGTTTCAACCTCAAGAAATTTGATAGGAAAAGCCCTTGAAAAGTTTAAACCCTCTCTCAGAGCATACATACAGTTCAGCCTGAAGAGGAGTTTTTGCATTGTACTTGCTGGAATACCCAAACTAACATTCACCTTTATCAGTTCTGAACACTCCACCCCCACCAGCACATTCATCCCTTTCACTTTTCCAGGCACCATCAGTGTTTAGCTTTAAATAGCCAGGTCTTGGAGGCCTCCAAGGAATAGATCTATCTGCAAGAGGGCCTTTGGCACAATAAATTTTCTCTTTGCCTTTCCCTTTGTGATCACCCTGTAAAACAAAAGAGTTGATTTGATAGTCAATTATAAACCTGATAAACACAGAGTTACAATTGTAATCATCATTGTTAAAGAAGACCCCATTTCTGAGCTTCCAAAGCTGCCACATTCCCATTAGGAAAATGCACTTCCATTTAGGAGTTTGAGAGAAATTGAATTTTAACCAATCATTCCAGGAGCTGTTCATAAAAATACTGAAATTAAAGGAAGGTGGAGGTTTTAGTTTCTGAAAGATCATAGACCATAAAACAATGGAAAAGTAGCAATCTCTAAAAAAGATGAATAAAATTTTTTGGATTCTCCTTACACCTAACACAGACATTGTCAGCTAATCTGAATCCACCTAATCTGATCAGCTGCAGAAACAAGATCAGAAACAGAAGAAGAGATTGGGGTACTAAGGATTAAAGGAATGATGTGAGAGGGAAGACGGTGCCTAATATCATCAATGTACCAAGTACCATTCCTGATAATATTTGAGACTCTCCAATGACTCCTATATTGAGGGATATCCCTTGAGATTAACTTAAATAAAGGAGCTTCTCCAACCCAATGATGGTACCATAAGGAGGTATCCTCTCCATTACCAATTCTGATGATTAGACCCTGTGAAAGTAAATATCTGCCTCTTAGGATGTCTCTCCACATAGGGGATTGGGAGGGGTTGGAAATAGCATCTAAAAAGTTTGATCTTCTAAAATACTTATCCTTTGAAATTTTGACCCAAAGCTTATGAGGATGAGTGAGAATGTTCCATCCTAATTTGGCCATAAAAGATTCCTTCAATGATCTAATCCCCAACCCCCCCCCCCCCCCAAGAGATGGGAAGAATAACATTATACGTGATGTACTTGAAATGTACGAGTATTGAATGAAACCATGCATTGCTGGACTGTTGGTATTTATAGTTGATATACTTGAAATGTACGGGTATTGAATGAAACCATGCATTGCTGGACTGTTGGTATTTATAGTTAACAAGGTAACTAAAACAAGGGCCATTATTTACATTGATCGATATAATTGGACATCATCTGTTGGTATTTATTAGGGGTGTCAATTCGGTTAAACAGTTCGGGTTTGGGTTGGGTTTATCAGTTTCGGGTTATAACGGGTCGGTTTATAACGGATTGAAATAATAAGCGGGTCGGTTTGGGTCGGTTTTGAAAATTATCGGGCCCGTACGGTTTGGTTTTTTTAATTGCAGTTTCTATTCGGATCGGGTCCTTATCGGGTCGGGTTCTAGTCAGTTCGGGTCATAATCAATTTGGGTTGAACTGGGTCGGTTTGAAAACGGGTTTAGCCCATTTAATGTGGGTTTCGGTTAAAAACAGTTCGGGTCTTAATCAGAACGGGTCGTAATTGATTCGGATCATAATCAGTTTGGGTCTAACTGGGTCGGTTCGAAAATGGGTTTCGGTTCAAAATAGATCGGGTGAAATCGGGTCCAACCATTATTGTTTCGGTTATAATCGGTTTAGATTGAACTTGGTTGGTTTGAAAACGAGTTTACCCAATTTGAAACGGGTTTCTAATCAAAATCATATCGGGTTAAAATTGAGTCGGATGATTATCGAGTCGAATTAGTTAGATAATGGGTAGGAACGAGTCATGTTATAATCAAGTCAAGTCATAAATAAGTTGGGTTTATCGAGTAGTGGGTTGAAACAGATTAGATCATAAACATATTGGGTAACAGGTTGTAAATGACTCAGTCATAACGGGTTACGGGTTTTAAACGGTTTGGTCATAAGGGGCAACGGGTCGTAAACGGTTCGGTCACAACGGGTTACGGATTATAACCGGTTCGGTCACAACGGGTTACGGGTTGGAACGATTTAGGTTTATCAGATTTTTATCGGGTTTTAACGGTTTTAGGTTTAAAACGGGTCGGGTTACTATCGGGTTTAAATGTAATCGGTTTGGGTTGCTTTCAGTTTCGGGTTGTAACGGTTTGGCTTGATATCGGGTCGGGTTAGTAACGGTTTGCATAAATTCGGTTTAGTTCAGTTTCGATTTGGAAAAAATTAAGTCGGGTCAGTTTTCGATTTTCAAAAAACGGGTTTTAAACAGTTCAGTTCCTTTTCGGATCGGTTCGAAACAGTCGGGTTTAACGGTTCGGGTTAGAAACTGAAAGCTCCAGTACTTATAGTTAAGAAGGTAACTAAAAGAAGGGCCATTATTTACATTGATCGATATAATTGGACATCATTTTCTGATAATTAAACTGGACATTTTGACTTGGAAGTCATTAGTTATTCAGGATTATCTTTCTACGATTTTTCATGGAAATTTCTGGCACGGTAATCAATGGTACATTACTTTATTGCTAACCAATTACAATAAATAATGGCTTATAATTTTTTTTTTTGAAACCTCAATAATTTTACGTAAAAATTCTACTGTAGTCGTCGACTACGGATGACTATGGACGACTACGATAAGAGATTAAATCTCATCTGTTTATTTTTTAAATTGACTAATCCTAGCCGTCCAATTCGATACCTCAACATAACAGTCGTCAAGTCTAGTCATCACGTCTTTAACACAATCATCAAGTCTAGTTATCAAGTCATTACACGGTCATCAAGTCTAGTAATCAAGTCATTACACAGTCATCAACTCTAATCATCAAGTCATTAACTCTAGTTTGGTTAAATTTATTTTTTCAAAAGTATTTTTTTTCTTATTTTTCAAATTATTAAATTCTTATATTTTATTTAATTTCATAATTAAATTTAACATCATATAATCAGTAGTAAAAAAATTAGAAAAACGGTGACATTCATGACATGCAAAAAATTGAAAATTAATTGAGAAACATTAAACAATGGCAGCCATTATTGATCGAAACTTATAATTTTGTGTTTAATTTTGAAAAATCATATGAACTTGGTAGTAATTTGCCATGGTTGAATGTTGAAGCTGCTATGATATTGTTGAAGATGGACATAATAATTCTATAATCATTACCATAACAATACTTATGTATTACAACCTTCTTTTTTTTTTTATTTTTTTCTTTTTATTTTTTTTTTTTTTTTTGAAGGAAAGGTGATGTCCCAGCTCGAAACTCGAATTATGTAACTTCCTTTAACTTTTAATGTATTACGGCTTATGTAGTGATTTTTTAAGTTATATGTGATCAGTTAAATTTTGTTATTTGTCTGCCATTATTAAACGTTTGAAGCTTTAAAAAATAACATTCATTTTTTTTTAAAAAAAACCATTTTTTTAAAATATTTTAATAAACCTATAAATTAGGAAGTGGGGGTGACTTCTTTTTTAAGTGGCGTGAGTTTAGGAAGTATATGACAAAATATGAAAGATGATATATTCCCTGCCTTAAATATATATATATATATATATATATATATATATATATATATATATATATATATATATATATTTGATCCAAATGAGGAATAATTCCATAAAAGAAAATAAAGAAGCAACAACAAGCAACAAACCAAAACAAACAGAAAGCAAAAAACAAAAGCAAAAAAACTAAAAAGCTACAACTAACTAAGGAGGAACTAGTCTAGGGGGTGTCACTCCTCTAGCATCCTCTTGCAAGATCCTCCCAAGCTCTTCCGGTACTATATTCATGATTATAAGTTGTGAGTCTTGAGAGACGCCGCGGTTGGCCAACCAATCCACCGCTCGGTTTCCTTCTCTATAGATGTGCACCACTCGAACTTCCCATTGAGCATCCTTTAATAGCTTTAGGCAGTGTTGAATGTCATGAAAACACTCACCCCTTCCATTAGAATTATTCTGAAAAATTCTCACGCATGCTTGGTTATCTAGATGTACTTCCAGCTTCTTTATTTGAAGATTTTGAGCAAGTTCAAGCCCTCTCACAAGAGCCATAACTTCTGCTCTGAAAGCCGTGCAATAGCCAAAATTAGCAGACATACCAGAAATAAATTGACCTTCATGATCACGGATTAAAGCTCCTCCCCCAGCTGGACCAGGGCACCCCTTGGCTGCTCCATCACAATTCGACACAAACCACCCAGGAGCAGGGGAATGCCAGGACACATTCACTTCAATTTTCTGATTGCTTCTTCCTGCTGCTTTATCTTTCTGCTTCTTCAAGCTTTCTCGAAATTCTCTGAATCTGACTCGTAGGAAGGCTCCCACATCAATTGGAATTTCATCTCTTCGATTGAAAATGCGACAGTTCCTCCATCTCCAAATCCACCATACTGCTGTACAAAACATGGTATCCCATCCCTCGACATTTATGGAACTTGAACCATCCAAATTGTAGTTCAACCAATCCTTTAAATTCAATCGAAAAAATTGATCATGGAACTTAGGATGCAGGATCTTGTTCCAAGCAAGCTTCGCATTTGGGCAATCTCTAAATATATGTAATGTGTTCTCATCACCATTGCCACAAATAAAGCATTTTGGATCGTCAGTTAGCTTTCTTTTATACAGATTCAGATTGCCAAGCACTCTATCATGACAAGCCACCCATAAAAAAGCTCTGACTCTTTGTTGTACAGGTGACTTCCATATCATGTCCCAGCATTTCTCATCCAAAATATCTGTCTCATGCCGCATTATACTTACTACAGATTTTATGGTAAATTTTCCTTGAGAATTCCCTCTCCAATACATTAAATCACCAACTGCAGGATCAGCACGAACCTCGTGATTTTGAATGTGTTTGAGGGCTTCTTGAGGCAGGAACTGTGCAAAGATACTCCATCTCCATCCTTGCCCTTCTTCCCACATATCTTCAACATTAGCATCCATGAGTTCCCTAGGTATTGGCTGAGTTGCAAGTTCTTTCAACGGTCTATCCATAGCCCACCTATGATCCCAGAATCTTGTACTAGCCCCATTACCAACTGCAATGCGCACACCTTCCCCAAGAACCGTAGCATTTTCGACAATGCCACTCCAAACATTAGAGCAACCAAACTTAGGAGTAAACATATCCAAGTCGCATCTTCCCTTACAATATTTTGCACGCAAAACTCGAGACCATAAAGCATGGGGTTCGCTTAGCATCCTCCAACCCAACTTGGCAAGAAAGGCCGAGTTGGCTTGTTTGGCAGAATAGATGCCAAGTCCACCGAATTCTCTTGGTCTCTGTAAACATTCCCATGAGAGTAGGTGCACCTTTCTCTTATCCTCACTTCCACCCCAAACAAATCTTCTCGATTTTTTATCAATTTCTTCACAAATTGATTTTGGGATTTTGGCTGTTTGCATTGAATAATAAGATAAGGTTGAGAGAGATGCCTTAGCCAAAGTGATACGACCTGCCATGATAAATACTTGGCTTTCCATCCCGCAAGTCTTCTGTCTATCTTCTCACAAAGGTGACTGAAAGTTGCTTTGGTCACCCTGCTAGTCAATGTAGGCATTCCCAAATACATGCCCAAGTCTGAGGTTACCTCCATGCCTAACTCTGTACTGATGTCAAACTGCTGCTCCACACTCACATTGTTTGAGAAATACACCCTGGATTTTGGTAAGGACACCTTTTGCCCCGAAGCTTTACAAAACCTACTCAAGCAATCTCGGATAAGTGCAGCCTGGTCCACACTTGCTTCAGCAAATAAAACTATATCATCTGCAAAGAATAAATTTGATAATTCCGGACCGTCTCTACTTGCTCGAATAGTTTTCCATTTACCACCAATAATAGCTTCTTCGATTACTTGGTAAAAGCGCTCCATACACATGACAAATAAATAAGGTGACAATGGATCACCTTGGCGTATTCCCCTTGAAGGTTTGAAAGATTTTGAAGGCTCTCCATTCCACAGTACTTGCAAGGAAGCTGTTGTGATGCAATCCATGATGACTTCAATCATGGTAATAGGAATATTCATCCGCAGAAGGGTATCTCGGATAAAATCCCACCTAAGCCTATCATAGGCTTTTTCAAAGTCAATTTTAATGGCCATATATCCTGTTGCCCCTTGTTTCTTCCTCATAGTGTGAATTACTTCTTGCATAATCACTATATTGTCTGTAATTTGCCTCCCCGGAACAAAACTCGATTGAGTATTCGAAATTAGGTGAGGTAACACAGGTTTAATACGGTTTATAATGACCTTGGTGATTATCTTATATGCCACATTACAGAGCCCAATTGGGCGGAATTGGGAAGCCATCTCCGGTTTCTCGACTTTTGGGATTAGAGAAATAAAGGTGTGGTTGAGTTCTTCTGTAGATTTTTTTCCTTCTAGAATTGGCAAAATCGCATCATAGACATTCTTCGACACCAAGTCCCAATTTTTTTGGTAAAACAGAACTTGAAATCCATCAGGACCTGGTGCTTTCAATGCACCCATCTCCTTGATCACATCATCAATTTCGTGCCTTGTGTAGTATTTGGTAAGTAAGCTCCAGTCTGAGTTGGATAGATTAGGGAATATATCTTGCGGGATGTCTCTCAGGTTTTGCTCCCCTTCTTCAGTAAACAAGTTTGCGAAGAAATCCACTATGACATTCTGAATTTCACATTTATCTTGAATCCAAACCCCTTCTTTATTCTTCAAAGATGTCACCTTATTTTTCCACCTCCTCACTATTGTGCTAAGGTGAAAAAATGTTATGTTTTTATCACCTTCTTGCAGCCATGTAACCCGTGACTTTTGATGCCATAGAGTTTCTTCACGCTCTAATATCTCATCCAATTCTTTGCGAAGTCTAGATTCCAATTTCAATAAACCTCTGTCAACACGAGTTGCTAGAGTCTTTTGAATTCCACCAAGGCGAGCAAGGAGAATACGCTTTTGCTTGAAAATGTTACCAAAAGTGTCACGGTTCCAAGTCTGCAAATCCAAGGATAATTGGGCTAGAGCTGGAACTAAAGGTTTCTCTTTACACCAACGCTGCTCAACAAAGTTGCTAAAGTTTTTGTGTTGTAACCACGTTGCTTGAAAGCGGAAGGGTCTATGTAAAGATTCCATTGGAACAAATCCATTAGGGGAGATGAAAAGAGGGCAATGATATGAAGTTGCAGCAGTTAGATGCCTCACCGAGGCATTCTCAAATCTTAAAGCCCATTGATCATTGCATAATGCCCTGTCCAACCTACCACTTTGTCTAGTTTCCGGGGTCTTCCCTCTAGCCCAAGTATGTGCTGCTCCTGAGAACTTCACTTCAAGTAAGTCCATTGTTTCAATCCAAGCATTGAACAAAGCTGATCTCCTGTTGGTTTTATTGCATGATTTATTTCTTTCAGAGGGAAAACGAGTGTCGTTAAAATCCCCTGCTATAAGCCACGGTTTTCCATGAGAGTTTGCAAAATTTTCCAACTCATCCCACAACTCCTTCCTTTTTTGCGGATCTGGACTTGCGTATACTGCCGTAAAGTACCAAGGTATAGCCCCTACTTGAGAAATTTCCATGGTAATATGTTGGTTATGATGCATAATAGGACTTACAGTAACTAAGTCCTTTCTCCAATATATCCAGATCCCCCCACTAAAACCAACTGCATCCGTTCTAGTGTGACCATCATAGCCGAGGATCGAAGCAATTTTCACAGCTTGATCTCCACCCATATGAGTTTCAACCAAAGCAAGAACGTTTGGCTTATAACCTTGACCAAGTCCTTTAAATTTGTAATAAAATTTCTACTACCCGCACCTTGTACATTCCAAATCATACAAGTAATAGGTAATGAGTCCGGAGCTAAATTTGGGAATGTATCTTCCATAGAAACTGGGATAGAAGGTAAAGAGGACATATAAGCTTCACAAATGAATCTAAGCAACCGCTTATATTCATTGGGGATTTTCATGGTTGCCACCAACTCCTTTGGGACTGTGGTTGGTGGTAGCATTGAGTCTAACTCCACTTCCAAAACATGAATCAGGAGGTTCAAATTTACCATGTATGGATCCTCCATCGAGTGACCCACACATAGTATCTTGTCTGTAGGAACCAATAGGTTGATTGATGAGGGAATCTGAGACATGAGTGATGGCTTCTCCTCCTTCCACAAATGGACTATGCTCCTGCTCGCTTACAATGCTGCTTGTGTTTTCCTTAGGGATAGCTTGATTGATGGAAATTGAGTTAGCTTCAAGGGCATGAATGGAATTTTCTTTTCCAGCATGTGATTGACTTACCCCTTTGTTAATGATAATATCAGTATTATCATTAATTTCCTTAAGAGGTGCGTTGACACTTTTGTGCACAAGATTTTTCTTTTTTTCTTGATAAGTTTTGGAAATATTCTTCTTATTTTTAGCTTGAGAGGGGGTCGAGGCAGAATAATTAAGCTTGAATCTAGGAGTAATATTCTCCTTAGCTAAAATATTCTGAGATTTTTCACTAAGATTGATCGTCTCAAAGATATTTCCAAAATTATCTTGAGGAGATTCTTCCATATCTTCATTTTCCATATTTATCTCCTTGTTAACATCCCCTTCTTCTTCTAACTGATTATTCAAAAGAGCAAATCTTGATCCCAATCCCTTATTTTTTGCAATCCCTTTGTTTGACTTATTCTGTTCCAAAGCAGACTTTTGGTTCTTTTCCAAAATTTGGACTCCACCCGAGTTGGACTTGGTAACATTATTCGGATTTTTTTCCACCCGTGGATTCTTTTTCCGGGTCGGTTTTTTCACCATCATCCATGAACCAAAGTCTTCAGTTTCTTCCAGTCTAGGATTATGGTTATGCAAGGGGTTCTCATGTACAGTCATGGCTTGTGGTTGATCTTCCTTCTGAAAAACAGAGCAATCATCTTCAGCATGCCCAAGCTTCCCACATTTAAAACAAATCATTCGGATCCCCTCATATTGCACCCTCCAAATTCTTCCTTTTAACCAGAACATAGAAAGAAGGGGCTTTGTAAGGTCAATTTCCACACTGATTCTCGTGAATTGCCCTCTTTCTGCTTGTGCTGTAGTTTTATCCACTCTTAGCACCTTCCCAATTTTTGAGCCAACTTTGTTTAGAAAATTAATATCAAAATATTCAACTAGTAAATTCGGAATACGCACCCAAGCAGTGAGAATTTTGATTGGTGCTTCATCAGGGATGAAATTAGGAATCCACTTACGAATTGTAAGGTAGTTATCATCCAAGAGCCACGGACCTTGACTAAGAACATAATTGTAATCAGCCTTATTTGTAAACCTTGCAATGTAATAATCGCACCCAATGTCAGTCAAAGCTAGTTCCCCCCTAATGTTCCATTTCTTTTTCAGCCGTCTTATTAGCCCCATGTATCCTATTTTTCCACTAAAAAGTTTCAAAATGAGTGAAGTTTTCCATGGCTTTCTTAGCCTTGCTTTCTCTTCCTTTGAAAGGCTGATAACAGGGCACCTATCATCCTTCAAAATTTCTTCAGGAATTTCTTCATCGTCAGATTCCAGATTCTCATCTTCCTCATCAATATCAATTATACCATCGAAGTTATTGATATTGCCATTAGAAGAATCCCCTTTCAACATGTCTCTAAAAGACATAGCACCTTCAGATGGATTAGCCTTTGCCTGCTTCTCCAAAGGATTGACCATGGACTCCTTATGACCTTCAGCATTTACTTCAATCATTTCCTCATCATTAACAGCAGGTGTACCAAAGGTGTACTGTGTTATTTTTCTCTTAGGTTTCTTATTAGATCGATCCAATTGGTCTCTCTCCTCATTGGAAGAGGGGCCATTGTTCGCATTCGAAGGGTTTTTTGTAGAGAGCATTTTCGAGTTAAATAAATACTTTTATATATATATATATATATATATATATATATATATATTCCTTAATAAAATTAGTATACAAATAATGGATGGCTTAATTCTAGGCTAAAATAATTACATTGAATTAAATTACAAAGATATGAATTACTTTTTTTTTTTTTTTTTTTAAACAAGCTACGAGAATTTCATTAAAGTAGATCAATTTCCGCCAAAGTAATCAAGCTTTGGGGAAACGGACCAAGAGAAACAATTTTGTTATAATCTCTAGCATCCCATCTTGCAACATTATGGGCTAGAGTATTACCCGCACGCTTAATATGAGATAAAAAAAAAAAAAAAAAAAAGACAAAACTAGACGCCAACTTACAAATATCATCAAAAAGCAGGATGATAGGAGAAAAGCCAACTGACTTCGACAATATTGCCTTCACCACTGACTTAGCATCACACTCAAGGTGCACTCTTGTAAATCCCAGCCTTCTAGCTAATAACAATCCATAAAGACAAGCAGCAGCTTCTGCCAAATCCACCCCCCACCCTGCATTTTCAGCACGCACTGCAGCAGCAAGCAGGCTTCCTTGGTCGTTTCTCAGCACAACACCCAGCCCCGTGGCAGCTCCCACATGAGCATCACTATACATGTGGATCTCATCTTTGCCAGAAAAAATAAATAAATATATAAATTTGAAACTTAGTCAAGTTTGTAATCAATGGGAATAATAGTTAGTAAATTTATCTTTGCTAGAGGATAATAGTTAGTAAATTTATCTTCCGTCATATTGATCTCCGGACTTTATCTTTTACTAACTTAAATTATTGTAATTATGTATTTATGTTAATGATATGATTGTTTTACCATAAAATATAACCATGGACCCATCAGTTAATGTGCAACTTTTAATCAAAATCATACATATTTAATTTGTTTTTTTTAGTCAATTTAATCTGCTTTGTATTAAACGAGCTGAGAATTCTTTTGTAAAAAAATTATTAAATGAATACTGTATTATCCTCCACTAAAGCATATTTTTCTCATAAAAATACAGTAAAAAAATTCAAGTGTCATTTCTCTAATTTGTTGAGTACTAAATTTTGATAAATGTTTTATTTTTTAAAGACTTAGGGTCTGTTCACATTTACTGAACTGAACTGATTGGAGCTGAACGAAACTAAACTGAATAGAGCTGAAATGAATATGTTATGAGAGAAGGAAATTAGGAGCTGAATGGAACTGAACTGAACTGGTTGGAGCTGAACTAAACTGAAATTAAGCTGAAATGAATAAGCCCTTATGAATGTTTTGGACCCTAAATTGTATACACGTATCATATTTGAGAGCTCTTTGGATGCTCAACTCCTTAATAAATAAATCAGAAACGACACATGTCATTTATGTATATATTTAATAATAACTTTAAAATCTGCCTATTAGGCAACAAAAAAGAAAAAGGAATATATATATATATATATATATATATATATATATTAAAAAAAACTACTCCGTATAAAGATGGATTATATTATACTAATCAAATTAGTTATTATTCTTGATTAAAAAAAATAGTTATTATTCCAAATAAGTACTCGTATTAGTCTCACTCACTAATATTTTAATGTTATTAGTATTATTACAATTAAATTAGGCAGCCCCAATTAAGTATTATATAGTGTCAATAAAGAAAAGTTAAAGGTTGTTACAATCAAATTAGCCAGCTTCAATTATATATTAGAGAGTCTCAGTGAAAAAAAAAAGTTGAATGTTATTACAATCAAATTAGGCAGTCCCAAATGTATATTAAAGAGTCTAAAAATAAGGTTATTACAATTAAATTAGGCAGTTCCAATTAAGTATTAAGGAGACTCAATAAAGAAAAGTTGAAGGTTATTACAATCAAATTAGGCAATCCCAATTACGTAATATAGAGTCTTTATGAAGAAAAGTTGAAGGTTATTACAATCAAATTAGGCAGACCCAATTAAGTATTATGGAGTCTCAATAATGAAACGTTGGAGGTTATTACAATAATATTATATTAGGTAGTATCAATTAAATATTACAAAGTTTTGATAAAGAAAAGTGGAAGGTTATTACAACGAAATTAGACAAACTCAATTAAGTATTATATAGTCTCAATAAAGAAAGGTTGAAGGTGACAATTAAACTAGGCAATCCCTATTAAGTATTATATAGAGTCTCAATAAACAATACTTGAAGCTTATTACAATCAAATTTGTAATTCCCAATTAAGTATTATATAGTCCCAAATCCTAAATAATATTTTAAGGTTATTATAATCAAACTAGGTAGTCTCAAATAAGGGTATGTTCACATTTACTGAACTGAGCTGAACTGATTGGAGTTGAACTGAACTGAAATGAACTAAACTGATTGGAGCTGAACTGAACTGAACTGAAATTAAGTAAATGTGAACAAGCCCTAAGTACTTATGTAGACACCCATTTGTGTCTCCCCAGAACCAAACCTAGTGATGAGTACCTTTCACGTCGAATCATAATCGAATGAAGTGAAAGTGTGGAAAGTTTAGTGTTGCGGATAGTTTTAATTTCTTTTCTTTTCTCTCTGTTTTTGAAAACCTATTTTAAGAAAAAAGTCAATCCAGTTTGGTTGGTCTATGATATGGGTCCAATAGTATTGTAGTTGGATGGGGCTTGAAAAGACCTTTCCAACGATATATTATAAGCCCAATTTCGATGAATATTGAGGAAGTTATGGCCAAATTACTGAACTGGACCTGGTTTGAGCCTTATATGCGGCCCAATGATCTAGAGGAGGGCCTAATATGGAGTTATCATTCCTAATGCAATTAGGAATGGTTTTAGTCTTCTAGCTAAATTCTTCTAGAAGGTTCTTTTCATTCCTAATTCAATTATCATTGATAAATTGACTTTTGTTGACTTTTCAGAGTTTTAATTAAGATCAAAGAACATTTTTGAGGAAAATACGATTTTATCCTCCTGTACGACAATTTCTATCTGATTTTAAGAAAACGCTTGAATTTCTGAGTCAGCGCCAAACGCCAACTGTAGCGCCTGACGCTAGCCTTGGCGTTTGGCGCCAAGGTCAGCGTTTGGCGCCAACTTAGTTTTTTGCGTCAAAACTCTGTTTTTGATATTCTATCTTTTGGCTGATTTTCTCTACAAATAACGTCGTAAAAACTCCGTTTTTGATCATCTACAACCTATTTTCACCAACTCTCATCAAGAAATTCTTGATTCTCTCTCTCTCTCTTTCTAAGCCTAGCTTTTTACAAACACAATTCCTCATACATTAGCACTAGACACACCTAGCATAATTCGAAGTTGCATTCGCCCTATACGTGAAAGGTTTTAATTTCTGAGGGTTTGGTCCAAATCTTTATTTCAATTATTTAATTTAATTGTTTTGTTTATTATTTTCCTTGAAGTTACTAACGTGTGTATTTTGTCATTAGAAAGAGGTACGAGGCATCAAAGTAAGTACTTTAATGGTTTAATTGATATTATGATGTAGAAATCATGTTTAGGTTGTTATTATGATATTCCTAGTATCATGTCTAGGGTAACTTTAATATTAAGTATGATTCCTTTTATTTTCTTCCTAATATTTATGATTGTTAGTATCATGTTAGGGTTAAAGCTTTGATTTTTATTGTTTAGTGACATGGTAGAGTTTGTTATTAATCTTGTTAGTATCATGCCTAGGATCTTGCTATTAATATGATTTTGATTATTATTATAATTGTTATGATTATTTTAATTATGATTATTATTATGATTATTTTTTATTATTATAATGTTGCTTGATATTTATTAATTATTGCTTGATCACACCTTTTATGCATGTTTAAAGGGAATTTTTACTTGTAATCACGCTTAATAAGATAACTAATAATCTTGTTTAGGGTTAATATGATTATAATGCAAGTGATCGCCAATAATAGATTTATTTGTGCATTAATATTCAACCAACATAGATAAACAAGTTTAGGGTTAATCCTATTGATTGCATGTTAGTCAGAAAACGCACATGAATACGATCAGAATAAAGTAGAGGCCTATTATTAGGGCAGGTTCAATCTCTTTTAGGTTGGATTTGTACCTTCATCCCCGAATCCTATTTGGTTCAAGACCTTATGGAGTTGACGATCTCTTGGATCGTTAAGGGGGTGTAACCTTCACCTCGTGAACGGTTTACAAGTTCCTAAAAAAAACTTGTTGGCGACTCTTTTGCTCTATCTTCTTTCCCTTTGGACGCCACCGTACTTTAGTGTATGATCACAGTGGGGTTCAAGCTAGGGATAATGCTTGAAATATTCCCTACAGTTTTTGGCGACTCCACTGGGGAGGATTTCTATTTTAATTCCTGAATTTGTTTCGGCAATGATTTAGAATGAGTGGATGAGACTCGAAACGTTCTAAGTATTTCATGTGCGTAATTTTGATTAACATTATTGTCATATGCATAAAAAAAGATTTCATTGGAAATACCATCCGTAATGAGTTAAAACATAGGATTTTTACACGTAGGAAATTTGAGAAATATCTTTCACAACTAGGACCGAAATAACACTGGGCGAAACTGGAAAATTTTAACGAGCACATAAAGCTGCTGAGGCATGTAGGAATTAGCGTCAGCGAACAGAAGCTGGCGCCAGAAATTTAACTATAGCGCCAGACGACAACTCTGTCGTCAGGCGCTACAGCTAAATCCTGGTGCCAACCTCTGTTTGCTGGCGCCAAATTCTTCCAATATCGAGCCAGAAATATGCGCTCTAATTTCGACCATTTTTTCGCATTGTTTGCTCGATCCTACTTCCTTATTGATTTTTTCTTACTTTTCTGACACCCATATGTGTTCTACATATGGACATAACCCTCTGGGAATTCATGCTCCATCTACCTGATTGAACGCTCTGAGCAACAAAGGGTACATCCGAGAATGTTGAATTCACCAAACCATGGAAGCGAGTTTTTCTAAAACTCGCGGTGTCCCATCCACTCGTGCCAACCCTTCACGGTTAGGCTTCCGCGCAGTGCATCCGGACAATTAACCATGGACCCTCTATTGACTAAACCATATCCCAAACTTTAGAGAACTAGAGCCATGGTTAGGTTGCAAACTCATTGCATCATCATATTGTGCCTACTTGACTAATTGTGCATTATTTGTTGTGCATATACTATGATTTTTTAACCGTTTGTTTGACTTGTGTTGAGATTAAATTAATTAATGACTTAAAGAACTTTGCCTAATTAATTAATTAATTAATTTGAATAAATAAAGTCTAATATTTTAATTAGAATTGACCTAGTACGATTTTAGGCATGCCCCTGTTGATTAATAACACCGAAAACAGTCTCAGATTGAAGCTCCAGCATTGGCGCCAAAGTCGATCTGAACTGTAGCGCCACTCTGTGGAGTGTGGCGCCTGGCGACAGCTCTGTCGTCTGGTGCTACACTGCAAAGAGAGGCGGCAGTTCTGTCGTTTTGACGACAGTTTGGATTATTGATCGAGTCATCACCTACTGTTTAATTAATTAGTTTACTAATTAATTCGGTTAAAAACTACTGTCAATAATGCCTTGTTAAGACATTAATTGAGTCTAGTCACATAATCTATCCACATGGTCATGACACGAGTCTTAACATGTCACCTACACTCACTAGTCTTAGCACGCACTTTGAGTACACATCACCATGACCATGTCTTAGGTTCATGCATAAGTCGGTTTTTTCCGTCATTTAAGTTGGGGGGCACATTCTATTTCTAATTCTTCATATCCCTCCATCTATATCATTTTCTTCACATTCTATCCAATCTTTCTTCACTTCCTCCATCCATTGCATGTTGAATAAAGTTTGAGTCAAATAATTAACAGTTGATATCCCCCAAATTCCTTTTCCACAATACTTGGTCGAGGAGAGAAGGGCGATTAATCAAGGACAACCTCTTTATTCAAGTCTCACTTTTTGATAATCCAATTCGTCAAAAGAGGAAGGCTAAAAAGATAATGGCAAGTCAAGAAGAGGTCAATGAACTTAGGAATCAATTGAATGACGTGACTGAGGTGTTAAAGGCTTTAACCCTCAAAATTGATGACCCTGCGAAGCAACAACAAATGAACCTTATGCAAGAAAGTTTGAGAAAACTATCTAGTGACTATAAATTTCAGGACATTAGTTCACAAGGGGTCTCGCTGGACAAGCACTAGGCGAAAAAACCACTTAGCCACCGGTTCAAAACCCCCCTAAGCCACCGGTTTTGAACCGGTGGTCATTTGGGGGGTGGCAATAACCCCAAGAAAGGCCACCGGTTCAAAACCGGTGGCAAAAATGATTATTGCCACCGGTTAACCGCTGGTAATATTTATTATGGCCACCGGTTAACCGGTGGCAAAAACCCATTCCCGCTTTTTTGAAAGGGGTTTTTGGCACCGGTTCTGTTCATAACCGGTGGCAAAAATGGCCCAAAAAAATAATTTTTTTTTTTTTTTTTTTTTTTTTTGCATTTTTTCCACATAAATTGATATATAAACACTAACATATATATATATATATATATATATAATATATATATATATATATATATATATATATATATATATATATATATATATATATATATATATATATATATATATATATATATATATATATATATATATATATATATATATACTTACATATTTTCATTTAAAAAGGTTGTAATATTACAATTTTGGTCCAAAAAACTTAAAAAAAAAATACTAGTCACTGTTAAATACAAGCTAAGTCACACCAATGTAACAGCCTTGGCGAGGCAGCAGCAACCTTGCGTATAGATAAAATCTTCCAATAGTCCTCGTATATTTTCTCTTTTGTCACCTCCTCTGACATTGGTCTAGAATGCTCCACCACTCCAATCAAGCGATAAATGCAATTGTCCCTCTTTGTGGACCTGCAAGCTTGTTCAAGCAACAGATCTTAATATATACTTCGTATACAGTCCTTACTACACCACACTCACAATAAAGGTAGCATGATACAGAATGCATGCATATTGCAATAAACACAGCTAAGCAGAATTTACACACACAATAAAATTTCACTCTCTACATTCATATGGTTCACCCCACCCTCCTTTTCTTGTCCTAGATTAGGAAACTCCATTATTATGAACTTACATGACTGTCTAGTCAACACAAAAACCAAAAAAAAAAAGGAAAGGGAATAAAAAGCTGGCACCTCAAATTCAAACATGCTCATGAGGGAGTGCTTTATCTCTTTTAAAGTGCCAAGTATTTGTAGCACATAAACATATATATATATATATATATATATATATATATATATATATATATATATATCATAATATCAAAACCAGGCAGAAAGGGCAGTAAAAGCAAGTAGCTTAAATTAGCAATTAACACAAGTGCACCAAGAGAAATGCATATCATACTTAAGGATCCCTTCTTTCACCAAAACTCAAAATTAAGAAACCTAAGACACATCGGCACCACATAGGCACATCACATCAGCATTGTATTTAGAAATAATCAAATCTCACAATCACACCACATAGGCATATCGCAGCAGCATCAATAATAATGCATAATAACAAAGAATCAATCACAACAACAGAATATAAAAATATCATCATCAAATGTCAAAATTATCAGAAAACTAATTTGATTTTGACCCCTTACAATTAGCACCACTGAATATTTCCAACAAAAAACAAATTCAACCATATATAACCAATCAAATACTCAAAGTTAGGCAAAATAAACATGATAGATCCTACTTGCTCGGTTTAATATATAAGAGCACACTCAAGATAGATCCTACTTGCTCGGTTTCATCAGCTTATTATACTCTAATGATTAGAACATTTACTAATAAATTTGCCCGTATTTAATACCAATAAATCACAGAGAATTAGAGCAGTTCTACTAATTGAAGCACATACCAATTCAACGATCTCCATAGTCTCAACAGCAAAATCAAAATACAATGACTATGTAATGCCATCAAGGTAGTGGGGGTTGCAAAGGGTTGTCTAGTCGTTTTTGCAGCTATTCAAACTTTAAGTTTTTCCAAGTAATTTCAATTTCATTAATTAGCATCATCTTAGAACCTTTTACTAGCAAATCTTAGAACCATTTCATCAACAAAACCAAACAAAAATCACTCAAAAATCGCAGAAAAAATCAAAAAAAAAAAAAAAATCAAAATCACCAAAAATTGTGCTAAAGATGCCTTGATCTAATTGTAAAATAACAAGAGCATACAATTCTATTGTTTATCTCTTTTATAAGAGCTATATATTCAAGCATGTGATCACAATTTGTAAACATAGTAGCTTTATTACTTTATTACTAAAAAAATGAGGAAACATTGTAGACATAGTAGCTCACAAAGAAAATGCACGATCTTGAAAATAAATTGGTTAAAAGTTTTCAATCTAAGCTGCAAATGTCATAATCTATGGGCAGGATAATAATCCTAAAGTTATTAGGAATATACATGGCTACACCTAAAACTATCAAGTTTTTCAAGGTCCAACCTCCCTTTACTTTTTCCTTGTTACTTTGAGCAGGCCCCATTTAGTGTAACTTTGTAAGTCTTGCACATACAAAACCACAAATGCAACTTCAATCCAACACCAAGTAAGCATATAGATTAATAAGAGTAATATAAAACCATAGCTTTCAAATAACAAAATTAGCAAGGTAATTCATCTTGTAAGTGATATTATCTATCTGCTACCTATTTGTTCTGTATTTCAGCAATTGGAACTATCATTTCTCCTGGACATGGGAGTCTCACATTAAGTACTCTTTCTTGTCTATCACATAACAACTATGGAAATACTATCAGACCAAAATTCACATAACATCACAAATTAAGGCAACTGTAATCATGTTTTATACACAATTAGACCAAAATTCAATCAAACAAAAATTAATCCATAGGTCTAAGTACCCACCAAAATCCAGCAAAAACCAAGCAATATTTCCCACAATTCTGGGTTAAAATTGATTCAAGCTCAATAATCAATACATTTTATCAAACAACTAACAAATCTATCAGCTAAATGGCAAAAAAAAAAAAAAATCAGAAAAAACAACCAAAAATAGCTTGTAATAGTGTTAATTTCAGCTCAGAATAAAATCAGTGTAATTCGTAGTAAAAGGATCTTACAGTGCAGATGATTCCTTCGTCTTCTGCTTCTTCGCATCTCTCTCCAACGACTGAATCAAATTCACCGTTTTCTCTTCGTATTCAATTTCGCTGAGAAAATTTCACAAATTCAAATCAAAATCACCAAAAATTGCACAAAAAATTAGGTCAGATTAAGCTATTGCATAAATGGAGGAGAGAGAAACAACGGGGAAAAGCGTTCGGCACCAGATTCTTCGACCCATCCGCCATTGTTGAGCTTTCGCCTGTGTTTTATGGTTTTAGGGGAGATTTTCGATTTTGCAACTGAGCCCTAACTACGGCAAGAGAGATAACGAGAGAGAAGAAGATGAGATATAGATGGCGGCGGCGATGATGGTTGTTGAGAATGAGAGAGAAGTGGTGAGGGGAGATCACAGGAGAGAAGTGAGGGGAGATCGCAGGAGAGAGAAGGGAGAGGAGGGGAGGCTGTAGAGAGGAGAGTGATAGGGTTAGGGTTTATGAAGGGGCGATTTTTTTTTAAAGATAGAGCCACCGGTTTTGAACCGGTGGAATTAATAATTTCCCCACCGGTTCGGTTTGAACCGGTGGCAATACCCTTTCCTCATAATCTCGCCGATTTTTCCCCATTTTTTTGTCACTGGTTTTTAAAAACCGGTGGCCATTGCTCGGTGCCAATTTCTATTTTTCTACTAGTGAAGGAACTTCTTCCGCATAAGTTCAACGCCACATGCATCCCTAAATTCAAGGCAACAGATAACCCTTACTTTCATCTAAGAGCTTTTGAAACTATAATGAGCATTAAGGGTATCGATAAGAAGGTTTTCCCCACTCTGTTCTCGCTATCTCTCGAGACTGTTTACCAGCAATGGTTCTTTTCTCTCGAGAAAGAAAAAACCTCCACCTGGGAGTCTATCGCAAACGCTTTCATAAATAGATATAAGTGCAACATCCAAGATGAAACAGACCATAGAAAACTCGAGATGTTAAAACAAAAAGAAAACGAAGGGTTCACTTCTTTCTTCAACAAATGGAAGGAAACTTCCGCTAACATGGTCAAGGCTCCTATCGAAAAAGAATTTGTGAGGATGTTTATCAAGAATCTCCAAGGAAAGTACTCAAAGCACTTTTAATACCAACGTAACTTGAATACTTTCAAAGCTGTGTATAATATAGGCATTGACATTGAAGATGACCTTCAAAAGGATAATAGTGCGAGAGAAAATAAGAACGACCACCCTTCTTCTTCTTCTCCCATTAATGAGGTACATGCCACGAACGCCTCTAAATCACGAATCCAAAGGTCAAAAAGGGTGTTCACTCCACTTGGCATGAGTTATGAAACAGCTTTCGAGAAGCTACATCATAAAGGACTAGTCATGCCCATAGGGCCCATCAAAGATCCAGCTCTAGAAGCCAGGCCACCCAAGTGGGACCCTAGTAAGCACTGCAAATATCACAAGGAAAGGGTCACGACACTGAGGAGTGTTGGAAACTCAAAGAAGCTATTCAAGATCTGATCGATAACAATGAAACTTCCGAGATTCTAGCCATCAAAGAAGATCAAACATCCTTCGATCCATCACTTCTTATCACACCTGTAGGAGAGCCCATGATCGAGACAACTTATATAACCTCTCTCGATGAAGTGGCCATGATTGGGGAGGATGAAAGTCTTTTCTTAGATAATACTAGGGAAGACTCGTCAAGTCTAAAAGAAGATGTTTGAAAACTGCAAGATGTCGTTGCCATGCTCTTGAATGTGGTAGAAGGATTAGCAAATCGGGTGATGGCCATTGAACAAAATTCTCACCAAAGGTTTAATGAAGAACTTAATGCTCCTAAGCCACGGGCAAAATGAACCGTTGAAGAATACACACCAATAGGAATGACTTACAATGAATCTTTTGACTGTTTTCACGATCAAGGTCATATTCACTCCATTGGTCCCAGTCAATACCCTCCATCTGAAAAACGTTTTCCCAATGGGGATCCAAATTCCTATTGTCGATACCATAGAGGTCGCGGTCACACTACCGAAAAATGTCTCGCCCTCAAGGATCGTGTTCAAGACTTCATTGATTCAAATCTCCTTCATGTTCCTCCGCACGAAAAGAAGGCCAAGATTAGTAACGATAGTAACGGTGGCTGTAAAGGGAAGAAGAACGACTATCCTTCTTCTTCCAAAAACACCTACTCTAGTAAAAGTGTTGGTACTTTCGACCTTAATGAGATCTTAGCCATGGATAATCGAGGATTTAGAAAGCAACAAAAAAAAGGATTTTACCCCTATTGGAATTAGCTACGATGATGCTTTCGATCGACTCCATGCCAAGGGACTCATTACTCCTATTGGACCTCTTCAAGATCCCCCACTTGAGAAGAGGTTTCCTAGTTGGAATCCAAATGTGCGCTGCAAGTACCATCAAGGTTGGGGTCATGCTACTGAGAGCTGTTGGAAGCTAAAGGAGGCTATCCAACATTTTATTGATAATAACAAGCTTCCCATGCCTCCAGTTAAAAAGAAGAGTGAGTGATGATGAAGCAAACGACACAAGACAGAGGCGAGCTTCAACGACAAGATCTCATAACCTCTTTTTCTATTTCTTTTTCATTTTTACCCTTTCCCCAATAAGTCTAGCATAAGCACCTTTCTTTTCCCTTAGATTAATTTTGTAGATTCTTTCTTTTTCCCTTTTAATAAAATGATCATTTATTTCCTTGCATATGATCATCACATTGCATTGCATTGCATAAAAAAAAATCCATGTCGAATTAAGCACAAGGTATACCAATGATTTGAGGCACCCCTTGTAGCCACATCATATTACCTTTCACCCTTCAAATATGCAATCCTTTTTTGATAAACCACTTTGAGCCTCGTCTAACGATAGACCTTTCATTTTTCAACCCATATCTACCTAATCTTGGGATGAGATGGTGTGCAACTTATGCAATTTTCAATTTCATAAAAAACTTAAGTAACTTCAAAAGATTAAAATAGCAAAAATAAGCAAAAGCAAAAAATAAATAAAAGTGTGCAAAAGGGTAAGTGTTCCAATGTCCTTGATATGAAAATATCTTTGATAAGAACACGTCTCAGATTGCGTCTCTTATCGAGTACTCGGTACCGTGCTTGAGAAACATGAATGCCAAGTGAGTGATAGACCACATGATCGGGATTCCTCACAATTATAAAAAAAAATGCTAAAGTAAAAAAGGAGAGATAAAAAAGAATAGAAACTCAAGCATAAAAATATAAAGATCCAAAAGCAAAGTTGCACACCTTGGGGGCTTATCGAGGGTCTTGAGCCTTTATCCCCTTCTTCTATAACCTTTAGCCTAACCACGCTACAACCCCTTAAAAAGACCTTTTTGAGGTATACACACACTTGTGCGAGGTTCGGCTAGAGCTACGTTCGGCCTGATTCCTAACGGATACGTAGGCAACCTCACATCGAGGTGCGGTCGTAATAAAAATGCATTTATATTCACATTCACACACTTACACCGTGATCATATCAAGGGATCTCCTATGCTCATCCCTATCTACTTAGAGCTAGACTTGGGGGCTTGATCCTTACATCATTAGCTTACCTAGCCTAAGAGTCACCATCATTTGACTCTTCTTGAAATAATCTTTTTCCACACACTTAGCCTTTGCGGCCTAACATTAGTGTCACTTTCACACACATCACACATACATGACCAAATATACTTCCCTTAGGAACCCTTTGTCATGGAATCTTAACACGACGTTGAAGCATGCCTTGTCATGTCAACATCACTCACCAATAATAATTGTCATTGCATCACGAAGTATGAAGTGCTTAGCCTCCGTGCCTAAGTTACCCAAATACTTTCATCATTGAGTCAACCATTGAGATAGCCTAGGATGGATTAATCCTTGCACCTAGAGAGATAGTATCAAACACCATTTGACTAAGCTCATTCAACATGCATCCAAAAAACTTTGATTCTTTTTTCGCGTCTTTCTTTTTCGGGAGAAAGTCGGTACCCTCCACAAAAATGATGGAAATTTTTTGCTTTTTTGCATTTTTGAGTCGCACGATCACGATACAATGCACACACGGGTCATGAGTCTAACACACGTGTCAAACACTTCGAGTCGAGCCAACGTCGAGTCAATCACAACGAGTCAAGTTTATGCCCTGAGTCGTGTCAAGTCAATGTGTCAAACACGCTAAGCCTCAGGTCAACCCTAATATAATTAAAGAAATTGGCAAAGTTCTATAGTAAAAAATAAATACAGGTGCAGCAGAATAGGGAAGACCCTACTCCAGCGCCAGACGAAAACATCTAGCGTCTGGCAATAGTTTTTAGTACCTGGCGCTAAATCACAGCGTCTGGCGATAGAACCAATTCTTGGTGCCAGAGATATTTCAGCAGCGACAGAGCTCGAAGCCTCTCAGAAAGGTGATTTCTACCTTATACGACAATTTCGTGTTCCTTGGTATGCCAGTTAGTCCCTATAAGAAATTTGACATGATTAAGTAGTCAGTTTGATTACAATCACAATAAGTGATCGACCTGATGAAAGATCGTCTCACTTAGCTTAAAGCGCCTAAGAATTGGCTCATCACGGAGACACCGACATACTGGTTTTAACGGAAGCAAAGTTCAAGCGAGCTTTAGAGATCGACCAGCGTTGGTCTTCGGAAATTTTTCTTCGGAATATTATCGCATCTCATCAAATCTCTATTATTCAGAGACGCGTGGACATATCATCAAAGCTCTATTGTTTAGAGACGCGTGGACATATCATCAAAGCTCTTTTGTTCAGAGATGCGTGGACATATCAAAAAGCTCTTTGTTCAGAGATGCGTGGACATTTCTTTTAAAGCTCTTTTGTTCAGAGACGCGTGGACATTTCTTTCAAAGCTCTTTGTTCAGAGGCACGTGAACATATCCAAGAAGAAGCTCTTTGTTTAGAGGCGTGTAAACATATCCAAAAAAAAGAAGCTCTTTGTTCAGAGACGAGTGAACATCAAAACAGCAAGATGGCGTTCCCTAGATTGTGGAGAGTTGTCAAAAACAATTGAAGGTGATTTCAAGCGAAATTGTCTTCGATCATGTTCCCCTAGACGTGGAAGATGGTTACAAAGCGGAAGAGGATTGTTTCAAGTGAAGCAATCTTCGATAGTATTCCCTTGGATGTGGAATATTATCAAAGTGGAAGATGATCGTATCAAGCGAAGCAATCTTCAATATTGGAAGTAGTTACAAGCGTAGCGGTTTTCAAGCGGGATGGCATTCTCTTGGCAGGAGATCATCAAAACAACAGTAAAGCAGCAACAAATTGGTTACTTTCAGAGACGTGTGCTCGACGGTGCAAGATACGCGTTTCTTAACTCTTTTATCTGTTTAACTAATGCTAGTTTACAAGTATCGGCATTGCCAGAGTGATTTAAGATCGTAGAACGTTCTGAATCATTCTCCGTCCCTATCAATACTTTGACTTTTGTTTTCGAAACACGCGTTTCTCCAAACTTAGTCAAAGTGGGGGCTTCTTTAGACACCCATTTGTGTCTCCCTAGAACCAAACCCAGTGATGAGTACCTTTCACGTCTAATCATAATCGAATGAAGTGAAAGTGTGGAAAGTTTAGTGTTGCGGATAATTTTAATTTCTTTTCTTTTCTCTCTGTTTTTGAAAACCTATTTTAGGAAAAAATCCAATACAGTTTTGTTGGTCCATGATATGGGTCCAATAGTAGTGTAGTTTGATGGGATTTGAAAAGACCTTTCCAACGATATATTATAAGCCCAATTCCGATGAATATTGAGGAAGTTATGGCCAAATTACTGAACTGGACCTGGTTTGAGCCTTATATGCGGCCCAATGATCTAGAGGAGGGCCTAATATGGATTTATCATTCCTAATGCAATTAGGAATGGTTTTAGTCTTCTAGCTAGATTCTTCTAGAAGGTTCTTTTCATTCCTAATTCAATTAGCATTGATAAATTGACTTTTGTTGACTTTTCAGAGTTTTAATTAAGATCAAAGAACATTTTAGAGGAAAATACGATTTTATCCTCCTGTACGACAATTTCTATCTGATTTTATGAAAATGCGTGAATTTTTGAGTCAGCGTCAAACGCCAGCTGTAGCGCCTGACGCTACGCTTGGCGCCTGGAGCTAGCCTTGGCGTCTGGCGCCAAGGTCAGCGTTTGGCGCCAACTTAGATTTTTGCGTCAGAACTCTGTTTTTGATATTCTATCTTTTGGCAGATTTTCTCTATAAATAACGTCGTAAAAACTCCGTTTTCGATCATCTACAACCTATTCTCACTAACTCTGATCAAGAAATTCTTGATTCTCTCTCTCTTTCTAAGCCTAGCTTTTTAAAAACACAATTCCTCACACATTAGCACTAGACACACCTAACATAATTCGAAGTTGTATTCGTCCTATACGTGAAATGTTTTAATTTCTGAGGGTTTGGTCCCAAATCTTTATTTTAATTATTTAATTTAATTGCTTTGTTTATTATTTTCCTTAAAGTTACTAACGTGTGTATTTTGTCATTAGAAAGAGGTACGAGGCATCAAAGTAAGTACTTTAATGGTTTAATTGATATTATGACGTAGAAATCATGTTTAGGTTGTTATTATGATATTCCTAGTATCATGTCGAGGGTAACTTTAATATTAAGTATGATGCCTTTTATTTTCTTCCTAATATTTATGATTGTTAGTATCATGTTAGGGTTAAAGCTTTGATTTTTATTTTTTAGTGACATGGTAGGGTTTGTTATTAATCTTGTTAGTATCATGCCTAGGATCTTGCTATTAATATGATTTTGATTATTATTATAATTGTTATGATTATTTTAATTATGATTATTATTTATTATTATAATGTTGCTTGATATTTATTATTTATTGCTTGATCACACCTTTTATGCATGTTTAAAGGGAATTTTTACGTGTAATCACGCTTAATAAGATAATTAATAATCTTGTTTAGGGTTAATATGATTATAATTCAAGTGACCGCCAATAATAGATTTATTTGTGCATTAATATTCAACCAACATAGATAAACAGGTTTAGGGTTAATCCTATTGATTGCATGTTAGTCAGAAAACGCACATGAATACGATCAGAATAAAGTAGAGGTCTATTATTAGGGCAGGTTCAATCTCTTTTAGGTTGGATTTGTACCTTCATCCCCGAACCCTATTTGGTTCAAGACCTTATGGAGTTGACGATCTCTTGGATCGTTAAGGGGTGTAACCTTCACCTCGTGAACGGTTTACAAGTTCCTAAAAAAAACTTGTTGGCGACTCTTTTGCTCTATCTTCTTTCCCTTTGGACGCCACCGTACTTTAGTATATGATCACAGTGGGGTTCAAGCTAGGGATAATGCTTGAAATATTCCCTACAACTTCCTCTATTTTTTTTATCTTCCCATTTACTGTATATATAAAATGAAGTAAGTGGAAAGTGGTTTCCTATTTTTACTCTTTGGATAGGAGACAGAAAGTTGTTTATAAATTGGTATTATTAGATAAAGTTTTATGTTCCTATGTGTGGTTAGGTAAGAAGTGACAAATGTAGAAAGTCCGAATTTAAAGGCTGAAAAATAGTTGTTTGGCCAAAACATTAGCCGATGTATTACATAACGATCCTTGTTTAAAAACACCCTTATCTTAATTTAGGATACGCGAAAACAAACATACACTTGAATGTTCACAACTAGGCGTTTACAAATGACTACTAGTTAGTCCTAAAATAAAATGCTAAAAAAGATAATTTTGCCATTAATCGAAGGATAATTATCAAAATTCATACACACAAGAATCCCAACAATTTTGATTAATTATATTATTTGCAACGGATTAATCTTGTGTAGTACAAAATTCATAAACCATAGAGCATAAATAAATTTTGCTTTTAATTTAATAAATATGCCTTAATTACTTAATTTTGGGCAAACCTAAAATTTGAATTTTATTGTCAATCAAAATGACTGATAAAGATATAGCTTGATTAAAACATAGATCATGGTGGATAAATTGTTTCCCATTTTGGGTATACCTAAGTTATGGATGTTCCTAAAACATAGTAGTTCAATTATATATTTTAAGAAAATACAAAAGTATGTGGTTATTTCAGATAATCACATCCGTTTTTAGTACTCTTGACTAGATTTATTGTCACTCTATTTAATTATGGTCTCATTAGCTTAATCACATTTCTTATTAAAGTAGAAAGACCATATTTAAATGTTGAATTGAGTCGTTGCTTAATTGGCCAATACATTACGTACCTATCTCATAAAGATCCTTGTTTAATTAGAACCCCTTATCTTAATTTAGGAACAAAACATATACTCGAATGTACGTAGTACGTAATAAACAGCACAACTAGGCAGTCTCAAATGACTACTAGTTAGTCCCAATATAAAAGGCTGATGATTAGTTTTCCTTTAATCGAAGGATAATTATCGAAATTCATATACACAAGAATCCTAACAATATCTATTACTCCTATTGTTTACAACGGATTAGGGCTTGTTCTCATACGATTATTTTCAGTTCAGTTCAGCTCTAATAAGTTCAGTTTAGTTTTGTTCAGTTCAGTTCAGTTCAGTTCAGTTCAGCTCTAATAAGTTCAGTTCAGTTCAATCCAGCTTAGTTGTGCTTTTATATATATATATATATATATATATATATATATATATATATATAATATATATATATATATATAATATATATATATATATATATATATATATATATATATATATATCCCTTATTTAATTTTGGGCGTACCTAAAATTTCAATTAATATTAAAGATATTATACAATTATATTATCGTAAACCTTATTAATTGTTTGGTTTGTAGTGTCAAGTAAAGATTGGGCATTCTTATTCTGTTAGAGAGGGCGTTATTTGAGGAGCCCAATAATTAATTTAGTCATTTTTTTAAAACAAATAGAACGTTATTTGGGGGGTGAAATATACTATACAATATTTTCTACATTTTTTTTTGAAGAAAAAAATATTTTCTTATATCTTTTTGCTTTAATTATGTAAATTAATGGATATAAAATATGAAAATAAATAATTAATATAACAGATGAATTTGTTCATAAATAAAATATCACAAAAATGTTAAATAATGTTTTTCTATAAAAAAAACATACAGTTGTTTTTTTCTAGACAAGAAATATAAAGTATAATTAAATCTTGATTTTATCCAATCCTTTTATTTAGGAAATAATTAGATTTTTTTTATTAAAAAAATTTAGCAGTTTTTTTTTTTTATTTTTTTTTGTCGAAACTGGAAAATTAATAAGTTAATTTTGATACAAAAAGTACCAAAAACACACAAAATATACGTTCTTATTAAAAAAACAAAATTTACATAGTAACTAGTTAATTTTGATTTTTTTTTTGAAGAAATTTAATTAATAATTAAATTATAATAAAATAATAAGAATAGGTTTCAAAAAAAATATTATAAGAATAAGTTTCTTAAAAAAAAAAGAAGTCTTTCAAAAAAAAAAGAAAAAGAAAAAGATGTTAAGAGCAACTCCAACAGTGTAAAATTAGGACTAGCTTGCAATTTATGAAACTAATAAATAATTAGCTTAACCATTGGAATTGCATTACCAAATTAGCTGGGCAAAGCTATTCGCTTAGCTAAGCTAATTAGCTTAGCAAATTGTGGGAATTAAAAAAAAATTAATAAAAAAAATTATTGAAAATTAGCTTAACCATTGTGGGATTAATTAACTACAAGGAAGATTAGCTTTGCAATCCTAAGTGGCATGGCAAGCTAATTTCACAATTAGCTTACCATTGGAGTTGCTCTAACGTAAATGCATGATAAATTGATAACCTTATCTTATTTTCAATTTTTATTTTTTTGAAAAAAAAAAAAAATCTTTTTTTCATTTAGGAAAATTTAACATTATCTTTTCATTAATTAGGTGCACCAAAAAAATAGTGCAAGTGTACCATTTTATTTGTAATAAACTAAACTAACTATTTGAAATTTTAACCATTTTATTTTTTAAGGACACTATTTATGGAAACAGAATGCTCTTGGGAGTCTTAGGGTAATAAGGGTAATCAAGATGTCCTAGAGCTATGTCCAATGATTGTCCGAATGTCCCTCAGCTATGCCTTGCTGTCCGAGAGCTAGGCCTGCAAAAGAGAAAGAAAGTTAACTGCCCCGGGGGTGTGACCCGGGAAAGCCCCTCCGATGCTTAAGTCAGCGAATGTACTTTCTAGAGAGAGAAAGTAGAGAGAGAAGATTAGAGGATTAGGAAAAAGTTACCATCATCAATGATTGGAGAGCTATTTATAGATGTACTTTCCGGTGGCAGAAGTTGTACTTAATTGGACAGATTAGGGGTAAATCCGTACTTTGCTCTGACTAATGATGGGCTGGATCATGGAGGGGTATTTTCGTAATTCCAGGTCACTGGGCTGAGGACAATGGACTAGGCCCAAACATTTAGCCCCACGCGTGATGTGAGAACAAGATCGCATGAAGTTCGGATGTCACGCGAAATGAGCATAATTGAAGGTCGAAATGACTTTTTAGGCGTACTCGAGGGCTAAAATGAGCCCCTAGTGTTACCGGGGGCTAAAAAGAGCCCCAAAGCGACTTGCAAGGGTGAAGACCAGCCCCAAGCAATGCATTGGAAATACTTTAATTGCAAGAGCTAACTTGTTGTAAAATAGTCCGAGAGATAGGCTTGATAATAGATGATGACTGAAAGTATGACAAATCTTGATAATCTTCAAAGAGGTAAGCCTTAGGTAAGCTTCATGCCTAGCTAAGAGCATGACTCGTCTTGATCTTCGGCTTAATAAGCTTGGGCCTGAGGAACATTGAGCCCATTTATCCGAATCCTACGTGAGTAACATTTCTTTTGGTCTTCATATGGGCCCCTCACCCTTGACTAACCACTTGCAAATTATTAGAGATCAAACTTTGGATTTTAGCTTCCAAGGCACACCGTATGCATATCCCACCGAGGGCCCACCGAGAAAGCATTTGGTTATTGTGTTAGGCTTAGTTGAGCTCTCGGATTTTTAGGGAAATCAATCCATTTTTTATTTGTAAAATAAATTAAGAATACCGAGGGGTTGCTGGTAGTTTTGGGTTGTCTAAAAGACGCAAGCCAAGGGTTTTTCGGGGTTTACTTGGGAATTTTTAGTTCTTGTGAGCATAAAACTACCCAATTTGAGGCAAGGAGAGGTTTCTCGAATTTTACTTCGGCTTAGCTGGGTGTTACCCCGGGGTGAGGCAATATTGAGTGAGAGGGAGAGCTATACCCCGGGGTGAGGGAGCTATACCCCAGGTTGAGGGAGTATTGAGTAAGAGGGAGAGCTACCCCCGGGAGTTATACCACGAGGTGAAGGAGTATTGAGTGAGAGGGAGAGCTATACCCCAGGGTGAGGGAGCTATACCCCGGGGTGTGGGAGAGCTATACCCCGAGGTGAGGGAGCTATACCCCGGGGTGAGGGAGCTATACCCCGGGTTGAGGGAGTATTGAGTGAGAGGGAGAGCTATACCCCGAGGTGAGGGAGCTATACCCTGGGGTGAGGGAGTATTGAGTGAGAGTGAGAAGAGGGCATGCTCTCCGGGGTGTTAAGGTAGTTTGATTGTTACCCCTAGGCGAGGGAGGAGTGAATGAGAGGAAGAGTGAGGTATGCTACCCCGGGGTGAGGAAGGTAACCCGGGGGGTAAGAGAGCTAGCCACAAGCCGAGGGGATTTAGAATTTTACCCCGAGGTGCCATCCGCATGCCGAGGGGGTTGAGATGCTACCCCTAGCTCTCGGCCCTGACCCTTAAGCCTTTTTTTTTTTAACCGAGGGCATCCGAGAGGGTGCCCGACGCGCCAAGGGGGAAGTTGGCGCACCAAGGGGGTGTGTGACGTATCGAGTGACTGCTGAAGGGTTTGTGCGTCAAGACCCCTGGCTTGCTAAGGGGGTTGATGCGCGACTGAGGCACGTAATCAAAGGATACAAGTGTATGCCCAGCTCTCGGGTTTTCGGGTTAGAGTGATTTTACTTATTGAAGTCTTGGGCCATGCTAGGAGTATTGAGGGGTTGTGCCGAAAGGGTATGAGAGCGAGGGAGAGGGAGACCCCTAGAGTACCATTACTCCGGTTTTTAATTAAGTTTGGAGTTTTTGAGGGTAAGAAGAGAGATGGCCGAAAGCTTTTATACCCCGGGCGGAGGTACTTTAAGAATAAAAACCCAAGAAATTTTATACCCCTAGGCGGAGGTCGGTACCTTGAGAATAAAAATCCAAGAAGCTTTATACCCCGAGCGGAAGTACTTTGAGAATGAAAACCCCAAGAAACTTTATACCCCTAGGCGAAGGTACCTTGAGAAATAAACCAAGTGACTTATACCCCCAGGCGGAAGTACTTTGAGAAATAAATCAAGTGAGTACTTTGTGAAATGAACCAAGTAACTTACACCCCCAGGCGGGAGTATTTTGAGAAATAAATCAAGAAGCTTTATACCCCGAGCTGAGGTACTCTTTCAAAATAACCCCAAGAACTATATACCTTGAGCGGAGGGAGGTGATACTGAGAGAGTGATTGAATATGCCAAGTGGAGGGAGGCCAAGCTAAGAAAGTGATTGAATAGGTCGAGCGAATTGAGGGCTAGATGAGAGAATAAATCAATAGGCTGAGTGGAGGGAGTAAAGAGCCAACTTTAGGCTGAGAGATGACGATTGGCTTGACTTGTCATGTTGAGGCCTCCTCTAGGCCGAGGACTTGGCTTCAAGCACCAAGAGTATGCTCGAGCTGGGTCTATTGGCCAAGATCTTGGCATGCATTATCTTTGCTGAAAATTACCCAAGGTTGAGGGGTGACATAGATAAGCCGGGAGCTGAGCCTTAGATAGTGACGCTCAGGGCCTAGGGTATGCCTTGTTTTTGAGTTTTGTCACAAACCCAAGATAATTATTTTTCTCCTAATTGAAACTTGATTATTATTTCTAACTTTTGAATTTTGTTGATGTTGTAGAAGTTAGTCCCCGGGGTGCGCTTGACTTGCATTGAAGAGATCTTCCGGTCGAAGTAAGATTCCTAATAAAAATAGATGAGAGGTATGCTATTCCCATCATAGGGATAGGCTGGGGAGAAGTACGTTATCCCCAATCTTGAGATAGGTTGAGGGCTAAACGAGCCCCTTGTTATATATGTACGAGAGCTAGGCTATCCCAACTTTTGGGATAGGCCGAGGAGAAGTACATTATCCCAAATCTTGAGATAGATTGAGGGCTAAACAAGCCCCTTGTTATATATGTATAAGAGCTAGGCTATCCCAACTTTTAGGATAGGCCGAGGAGAAGTACGTTATCCCAAATCTTGAGATAGGTTGAGGGCTAAACGAGCCCCTGTTTATATATGTATGAGAGCTAGCCTATCCCAACTATTAGGATAGGCCGAGGAGAAGTATGTTATCCCAAATCTTGAGATAGGTTGAGGGCTAAACGAGCCCCTTGTTATATATGTATGAGAGCTAGGCTATCCCAACTATTAGGATAGGTCGAGGGCTAAACGAGCCTTTTGTTATTTTAGCGATTCGCCAGGACACTATCTCAAATATTGAGTATAGGCTAGCATCTCCTAGGAGTCTTAGGGTATGCCTAGCTTTTGAGTTTATCAAAAACCCATGAGATTTTTCTTATGCTGAATGTTTTGTCGGCTTGGCTTGATGATTATTTCTAACTTTTGAATTTTGTTGATACTGTAGAAGCTAGTCCCCGGGGTGTGCTTGACTTGCACTGAAGAGATCTTCCGCCCGACGTAAGCCTCTTAATGAAAATAGATGAGAGGTATGCTATTCTAATCATAGGGATAGGCTTGGGGCTAAACGAGCCCTGTGTTATTGTTATAAGTGAGGTACGCTCTCCCGAACCTTGAGATAGGCTGGGGGAAAAACGAGACCCTTATTATAGATGTATGAGGGGTAGTTCATTCCAACTTTTGGGATAGGCTGCGGAGAAGTACGTTATCCCAAATCTTGAGATAGGTTGAGGGCTAAACGAGCCCCTTGTTACATATGTATGACAGGTAGGCTATCCTAACTTTTAGGATAGGCCGAGGGCTAAACGAGCCCCAAGTTATAAATATATGAGGGGTACGCTATCCCAACTTTTGGGATAGGCTGAGGAGAAATACGTTATCCCAAATCTTGAGATAGGTTGAGGGCTAAAACGAGCCCCTTGTTATATATGTATGAGAGGTAGGCTATCCCAACTTTTAGGATAGGCCGAGGGTTAAACGAGCCCCATGTTATAAATATATGAGGGGTACGCTATCCCAACTTTTGGAATAGGCCAAGGGCTAAACGAGCCTTTTGTTATTTTAGCGATTCGCCTGGACACTATCTCAAACATTGAGTATAGGCTAGCATCTTGCCCCAAACATTGGAACAAACTTGTTATTGATAACTTTAGTTAGCGATCCGGGGTGTCTTGTACGAAGGAAGGCCCAGTGCTTTTTGAGAAGATAATGAATTCCCGAGATTTTTGAGCTTTAGGCAGCAATGTAGATAACCAACTCAAAAAATGAAATTGATGCGCTATTAAAAGAAATATCTTCCTGTATAAACTCTTATTGCCCCTAGGGTATCAATTTCATTTGAGAAGTTGCTCAGACACAACTACGTCTTAAGTCCGCATTCCAAGCATATCGGTTGCAGGCTCCACCTTGTACATATTCATGATAGATGGGGAAGGATAGCTGAAAGGCTTTCTATTTGGAACTTGTGAGTAGAAGACCCTCGAGTGAATGACCTCCTTGATCTTGTAATGTTCATGTTGAAGAGGGGTGCTTTCATCTTAGCATAGCCCTCAGCTAGGCATGCCAAGGGATTGGTAGAAGCATATCCCTCGGCTAGGCATGCCGAGGAGATGATAGAAGCATATCCCTCGACTAGGCATGATTTGGGGTTGTTATATGCATATCCCTCGGCTAGGCATGATGAGGATATGATAGAAGCTTGTCAAGGAGATGATAGAAACATAGCCCTCGGCTACGCATGCCGAGGAGATGGTAGAGGCTTAGCTCTCAGCTAGGGATGCCGAGACGATTGATAGCAGCATAGTCCTCAGCTAGGCATGTACTGTCAAGGTGGTTGATAGAATCATAGCCCCCGGCTAAGAATGCTGAGGGGGTACCCAGACAGGCTGAGGGGATATGCTAGCAGGCTGAGGGGGTATGCTGGCAGGCCGAGGGTTAGCAAGACAGGCCGAGGGGGTATCCTGACAGGCCGAGGGGGTAGCCAGGCAGGCCGAGGGAGTCTGCTGGCAGGCTGAGGGGGTATCTTGACAGGCCGAGGGGGTAACCAGGCAGGCCGAGGGGGTATGCCGACAGGCCGAGGGGGTAGCCAGGCGGGCCGAGAGGGTATGCCGACATGCCCAGGGGTAGCCAGGCAGGCCGAGGGGGTAGCCAAGCAGGCCGATAGGGTATGCTGACATGCCTAGGGGTTAGCCAGGCAGGTCGAGGGGGTAGCCAAGCAGGCCGAGGGGGTATGCTGGCAGGCCGAGGGGGTAGCCAGGCAAGCCGAGGGCCTTGATGTTCAGTGGGGCATGCCGAGAGCCTAATGTAGACTAACTAGGGGCTCGACTTGCCCATGATTCTTGAATTGTTCATTTCATTTGAGTGAGTTGTAAAATGATGAGAGCTCAGCTTGTATAAGGGTTTGCCTCTAATATTTTCCTCGACTTCATGCTTATGCCAAGCTGAGAGATTCGGAGCTTCTCTAGTAGAATCTTGATAGGTGCTGCGGGGACGCCTAGTGTTCACCATGACTTTTTGTTTGTTATCCCCACAGACGGCGCCACCTGTTTCTGGAAACAGAATGCTCCTGGGAGTCTTAGGGTAATAAGGGTAATCAAGATGTCATAGAGTTATGTCCAATGATTGTCCGAATGTCCCTCAGCTATGCCTTGCTGTCCGAGAGCTAGGCCTGCAAAAGAGAAAGAAGGTTAACTGCCCCGGGGGTGTGACCCGGGAAAGCCCCTCCGATACTTAAGTCAGCGAATGTACTTTCTAGAGAGAGAAAGTAGAGAGAGAAGATTAGAGGATTAGGAAAAAGTTACCATCATCAATGATTGGAGAGCTATTTATAGATGTACTTTCCGGTGGCAGAAGTTGTACTTAATTGGACAAATTAGGGGTAAATCCGTACTTTGCTCTGACTAATGATGGGCTGGATCATGGAGGGGTATTTTCGTAATTCCAGGTCACATGGCTTAAGACAATGGACTAGGCCCAAACAGACACCATACACGTATTTGAATAATTTATATATAATCTCGTACAAAAAAAAAATTCTCTTTTAATATTTATTTACTATTTCTCTCTCTATGTTTATTTTGGGCATTCTTAAATTAAATTTAGGGATACCGTAATATATAAGAATGAGTTTAATTACTCTAAGAGTTGAGTTCTATGTAAGAGTGACAGAATTTTTTATGCTTGGTGAATGAAATTGTGCTTCAAATTATGTTAATTAAAGTCAAATTAATCTTAGCTTATTTTTATTGTTGTGGGACTACCTAGTATTAAATTGGGGCCGCCTAATTAATACGGAGTATGTGTTTGCTATGTAATACACACATGTTTTGTCTAAGCATTCAATTATGTGTAAAACTTCGAGATTTCTACATTAGAATCGTAGTGATAAATTGAAATAACCTTAGTAATATACAATTTTATTCAGGAAAAAGAAAAAACATGTTCATTTTGGGTATCCCTAAAATAAGGAATATATAATAAGAATCTAACTTATGCAATGTGAGTTACGTAAGAGATATATAACATATATTTGTCAAATAGTAGAGCAATTGAAATAATTAGGTTACGCACGTAAATGAGTTATCTTCTGATTTGTGCTAATATAAGGCAAATATTGTATCTTTTTAATTATTAAAGATCGTCTAAGTATAATTTGTTACATATAATGTATGTATATGTTTTAGCCAAGCAATTATCTGATTAGACCTTGCTTCCCACAAAAACCAACAAGTCAATATTCAAAGTGGATTATCTCGATCAAAATAGTAAACCTTCGTTCCTTAGCTTTGCCATATCCATGTAAGTCTTAAATATTTAGTAATATTTGTGTTTGGGTATTCCTAAATACAAATTGAAGGTACCTAACAATGATCTAAAATATGTTGTGATCTATGAGTTGTGATTTACGTAAAGAATATTATTGTTAATGTGTTTAATTTCACTAACCATTTTCTAAATTGTGTTGCTTATAGACAACTTAATCTTAACTATTTTTATTTATTTATTTTGGGACTACATATGATTGTTTGGGACGGTCTAATTATCTCATTTAGATGAACGAAAATATGTTCAAAGATTTTCAGGTTTGACATAAATATTGGCAATGGGGTCAAAAAAATAGCAATGAAAGGTGTAAGTCTAAAAAAGAGACACATTTATTTTGGGTATTCTTAAATTAAATTTAGGGATACCTAAATAAGAATCTAATTACTCTAGGAATTGAGTTCTACGTAAGGGATATTTGCAAGATGAGTTCTACGTAAAAGGATTTTTTTGTCAAATGTTAATAATGACTTATAGATCGAAATTATCATATATGCTTTGTGAATGAAATTATCCTGCAATGTGTTGATGAAAGTCAAATTAATCTTAGTTTTTTTTTTTTTTTTTTTTTTTTTTTTTTTTTTTTATTAATTTTTTTTTATTTTGGGACTACCTAGTAATGAATTTGGGCCGCTTAATTATATGTGTTTGTTACGTAACAGACACATATTTTGTCTAAGTACTCAATTATGTGTACTAGACTTCGAGTTTTCTACATTAAAATTGATAGTGATTAATTGAAATAACCTTAGTTATATATATAATTTTTTTTTAAGAAAAAAGACATGTTCATTTTAGGTACTCCTGGCCTAATTAGGGATCGAATATATAAATAAGAATCTAATTTATGCAATGCGAGTTACGTAATGGATATTTTTGTTAAACAACAGAGTAAAAAAATAATTAGGTTACTAGTTTTGGCCTCGTGCAATGCACGAATTATAAAGTATAATTTATTAATAATAATAGTCAATTGAAATCGAGCTAATTAACTTAAATAACTTATATAACATTTTTAAAAAAATTTAAATATATTAATGTCCATCCTTTGAATTCTTATGTGTTACAAATATATATAAATAAAATTTATTAAAAGAATTTTAATTTTATTAATTGAAATTAAAAAAAAACACATTTTGGTGGGAAAAGTTTTCATAAAATTATGCCAAGTGTCCCCTCCGGTGATTACTTTAGTATATAGTATAGATAGATAGATAGATAGATAGATAGATATAAATGAATTTTATCCTTTGATTTGTGCATATCAGGTATTATTGTATTGGGCAAGTGTATTATTGTTGGTAATAAAATGATATGAACATTAAAGATAAAATCCACCTGACCAATATTAATTGTACTTAACAATTAATTTAATTACAAGGGTAGGTGTCATGGTTGGTAAAATGATAAAAATGCAATTAAAGATCAACCCCTGTTTCATCATGCCCTAACAAGGTGGTGACACCCACTCATGATCTAGGACCACCCAATTGACAAGATTTTTTTAAAAAAAAGAAATTTACTTTGTAATACTTTTGATAATCTAAAAAGAAGTAAATAAACAAATAATCAATTCCAATATATATACATGCACATAAATGGATTAATCATCCTAACTAATTGTTGATCATTTTTAAAAGGAAAACATATATGTAAATGATCACTTGACATTACATTTTTACTTTAACTTTATGAAATTATTCTTTAACATGACTAACTAAAATATAGGTAAACGTAACTGAACTAAATTCAGTATATTTGAATTTATTAAAACTTATTTTAAATATAATTTGAAATTGGGTAATCCTTATTAGAACTTATTTTTTCCTGAATTAAACTTATATGAAATTATTTTTCATGATTAAACTTAGGGTATGTTCATATTTGCTGAACTGAGATGAATTGAACTGAACTGATTGGAGCTGAACTGAATTGAACTGAGCTGAAATGAATATTTTATGAGAGAAGAAAATTAGGAGCTAAATTGAATTGATTGGAGCTGAACTGAACTGAACTGAACTGAGTTGAAATGAATATTTTATGAGAGAAGGAAATTAGGAGTTGAACTGAACTGATTGGAGCTGAACTAAATTGAATTGAACTGAACAGAACTGAAATTAAGATGAAGTGAACAGGCCCTTACCTGAACTTATTTTTCATGAACTAAACTTATCTAAACTTATTTTTCCTAAACATAACTTATTACAACTTATTTTTCCTAAACTGAATTTATCTGAACTTAATTGAACTTACACTTATTAGACCAAAAATAAGTGAAAATAAAGTAGACAGAACATGCTAGGCTCCATAAGATCTTGTTATATGTGACTTACTTTTGCTGAACTAAATTTATTTTTATAGTTATAAAATTATTTCTACTGAAATGAATTTAAGTTTACTGATTTTGTATTATGAGAGTTTGTTCTGTACACCCGGGGTTATTTGCTCATTTTTTTAAAAGAACAAAAATTAATGAGCAAATAATCTCGAGTGTACGGTAAACTCGGATTTATATAACAATTTCTACTCGAGTAACCACCGATCAAGAAACTAAAGTGACCTCGGCAACTCGAATAACCCTTACCGCCCTACCGTACAGTACAACAGGCCGCATACAAAACTATTGTGATTTGAATATTTATGCGAAATTAGCTCAAAAAAAAATTGTATGAATAGTACAAAATCCAAATATGTATAAATACATGTTTTTAAATTTTAATGCAAATTTGGCAAACATATATTGTATTTTTAATACTCTGTATATTTATAAGGATTGCAGAATATATGATGGAATATATATCTTATTTAAAGATATATTTTAGAGAATATCTTATTTTTGGATATAGTTTGATGTTAGGTTGTTGCCTTAATACTAAAGTCTTTGTTTTGGTAGTAAGCTAAGGTTTGTACGTATTAGAGAAATAAGAATAGTAAGGATAGATTTTGTAAAAAAAAAACACCTTAATTAAGAGACCTGTTAATCAAATAACTGGTCTCTTTGTTTCAAGAGACCCAACATTACAAACAACCGGTCTCATTCGTAATGTTCTGAAAAAAAGAAAAAAAAAACAAAGAGCCTTTCTTAGAGATAACGGGTCTCTCTTGATTTTTTTTTAAATTAAAAACGAGAGACGAGTGCTTTACATAACCGGTCTCTCTTTTTATTTTTATTTTAAAAAATACTAGTATATGTTTTGGAGAGACCTGTGGTGATGCTTAACCGGTCTCCCTTATTTCCATGAATAAATATAACTAAACCCTAAAATCTCTCTACCAGACTTATTTTTTCAATCGGCTTCCTCTCCCTCTCTCTCTCCTCCTCCTCTTACCTCAAACTCCTTATTCCTTCTCTTCGTGAACCATTTGATTCAAATTTCAATTTCAATTTTTCCATTTCTTGTTTCAATTCATCTTTTCTTCATACTTGAAACTTATATTTTTGATGCTTATCATTTTCTTGAACCTTGGTACTATATAAATTCCTTTTGTCTCTCAATTCGTCTCCATAGATTTTATTATCTCTTCAGTTAAACCGATTAGAATTGCAAGGCTATGGTGAAGGTTGGTTCCTCCTCTTATATTTCTTTTTATATTTTAATTTCGTTCAACTTAGTGTTCTTGAATTTTCATGCTAATTTCAAGATCTATAAAATTAATCAACATCTTCCGTTTTTTTCCTCAACTTTTCGTCTTTAAATTCAACTTTTATTATGATAATTGTTCACGTTTTGCTGCTATATCTATTAGGAAAGATAAATATTGTGAATATATTTTGTGATTATCTTTAGGTTATCTTGGCCTTGCCTTCCAAGTATCCTACTCTATATATAATTTTGTATATGGCCGTTTATATGAATGAGAAATACAGAGAATACTTTAAACCTAATTTAACATGGTATCAAGAGCCTTGTGAGATCCACAAAAAAAATTTCCGATCATTATTTTTCATAAATTTTGTTCGTGACTGTGAGTTCTTTGACTGATTTTCACATATTATTTTTTTTTAATTACTTTCTTGCGTGAGATTAAGAGATGCAAGGGGGAGATGGAGGAAAATCGAAGGTCGACTTGACCTTTCACCTAGGTTCAAGTGACGGGCCAGGTAATGTCATCACTCCGATTCAATTACGGGGAGACAATTATGATGAATGGGCTAGAGCTGTGAGGACGGCTTTGAAGGCTAAGCGGAAGTTTGGCTTTATCGATGGCTCGGTTGCAAAGCCGAGTGACTCTAAGAAAATTGAGGATTGGGTGGCTATACATTCTATGTTGGTGTCTTGGTTATCTAATACCTTGGATCCAATTGTCCGGTCGACTCTAGGTGATTATGATGATGCGAAGTTGCTCTGGGATAATCTTCGTAATCGATTTTGTGTTGTGAGTGGAACTCGGGTCTGTCAATTGAAGACGGCCTTGACAGATTGCAAGCAAGGGAAAACAGAACTGATTTCTGTTTACTTTGGCAGGTTGTCAAAAATTTGGGATGAATTAACCACTTATGTTTCGGTGCTAGAGTGTAAGTGCGGGAAGTGCACATGTAAAATTGTGCAGCAAGTTGAGAAATTGAGGCAAGATGATTTTATTCATCATTTTCTGATCGGTTTAGACTCTGCTTATGCGGCTTTAAAGGCTCAACTTCTAGCCCAAGATCCTTTGCCGACGGTAGACAAGGCATATCAACAGACCATCCAGGCTGAGCGCTTGCGGGGAGGGGATGTGACTGCCCCTACTGATGATCGAAGTAATGCGGTGGCCTTCAAGTTGCAAGGGCAAAAGCCTTGTGGTGAAAGTAGTGATAAATTTTGTGCTCACTGTAACAGGGAAGGTCACAATGAGTCGGGTTGCTTTCAACTCCACAGCTTTCCGGATTGGTGGGGAGATCGTCCACGTGGTGGGCGTGGACCAGGTCGTGGTGGAGGCTCGGCTGGCCGCGGTGGAGGACGGACAGGTGGCAGGGGCAGGGGGGGTGGTGCGCCTCCTGCTCGAGCAAACAAGACTGGTGGGCAGCAGCTCTCGCAGCCTTCACAAGCTGCTGTCGCGAGTGCCTCAGACGGGGCAGCTCTTGCTGGAATTTCATCGGCCCAAATTCAGCAGTTACTCGATCACTTGAACTCCATTAAACCCAAGCTTCACGGTAAGCAAGATATGGGTTGGATTATTGACACCGGTGCCTCAAACCATGTGACTTGTGATGTTTCTTTATTGATGAATGCATCAAATGTGAGCCATTATCCGTTGGGATTGCCGGATGGAAATTATGCAAATGCTTCTAAATTGGGTTCGGTGACATTGCAAGGAGGCTTAATCCTTAAAAATGTTCTTTATGTGCCTCAATTAAATTGCAATTTAATTTCAATGACTCAATTATGTGATGAATCAAATTGTGTAATGCAATTTACTAATAAACTTTGTGTTATACAGGACCTAACGAAGAGGAAGGTGATTGGAGCGGGTGAACGAGTAGATGGACTTTACTATTTCCGGGGTGTTCCTACGGTGAAGACTCTGAAGATAAAGGTGGATGGGTCGACAAAGTTGTGGCATCAACGGTTAGGGCATCCTTCGGGAAAAGTACTTCAACAACTTCCGTTTGTGAGTCATAATCGTAGCAAATTTAATTCATGTGATGTATGCCCTAGGGCAAAACAACATAGAAGTAGTTTTCCTTTGAGTCAAAATAAAGCTAGTCGTATTTTCGAACTAGTCCATTTAGATTTATGGGGGCCTTACAAGACACCATCGTCTTGTGGTGCTCATTATTTCTTAACTATCGTAGATGACTTTTCTAGGAGTGTGTGGATTTATTTATTAAATAATAAAACGGAAGTTGAGTATATGGTTCGTAATTTTGTTGCTATTATTAGACGTCAATTTTCTCAAGAAATTAAAGTGGTTCGTAGTGATAATGGTACGGAATTCAATTCGTTGAAAGAGTATTGTTTTGACAATGGAATTTACTTTGAGACCTCATGTGTGGGCACACCTCAACAAAATGGGCGTGCCGAGAGAAAACATCAACATATTTTAAATGTTGCTAGAGCCCTTAGATTTCAAGCAAATTTGCCTATAAAATTTTGGGGGGAGTGTATGCAAGTGGCATGTCATTTAATTAATAGAACTCCCTCTAGATTGCTTAATTATATGACTCCTTGTGAAATTTTATTTGGCAAAACACCTTCATATGAGTATATTCGGGTGTTTGGGTGCTTGTGCTATGCATATAATTTGAAGAGTAAGGGTGATAAATTTGCAAGTCGTAGTAGGAGGTGTGTGTTTCTCGGATATCCTTTCGGGAAAAAGGGATGGAAGGTGTACGACTTGGAAATTTGTGAAATTTTTGTGTCAAGAGATGTGACATTTTTTGAGATCGACTTTCCTTTTATTGCTCCTAGTGAGAAGCCCATAAAGGTAAGTGTGAGTGGTGGAGATGTTGGGGATAGTGATGATGAGTGGTGCGTCAAGATGGAGGGGGAGTGTGTGAGTGAAGATACGGGGGTGGAGAGGGAGGCAGCAAGCTCCGCAACCCACCTGCGGCTAGACCGCAGGGAGGTCGCGGAGGAGACTGCCCACCTCCCTTACCAGCACGCTACATCATCTGCGGCTGCAAGAGTTGATGGGGGTGCTGGTAGCACGCAGCAGGGGGCTGCTGGGGGTGCTGGCAGCACGCAAACCGAGGGAGAAGGGGGTGATTGCAGCACGCAAACCGAGGTAGAACAACAGTGTCTAGAAGCTCAAAATGGGCAGTGTGAGATAGATTGTAATGCAACAAGGGACACCGAGGCCTTGGGTAAAGGCATGAGACAGAAATTTCCGAATGTGAAACATCGTGACTTTGTTACAAACACGATCCGAAATATAAGTCCATCTACATTATCTCAGGGTTCACCTGCGACATCACTTTCCTCAGGTACTGTTTACCCTATAACACATTTTATTGATTCTAACCGGTTTTCTGTGAGGCATAGAACATATATTGCTGCCATTACAAGAGGAAATGAACCCAAAAGTTTTAAGGAGGATATGAAACACGAGGGTTGGAGGAAGGCAATGGCAGATGAGATACAGGCACTTAAAGAACAGGGTACTTGGGTACTAGAGAAGCTACCACCGGGTAAAAAGGCACTTGGAAGCAAGAGGCCTTGGGTAAAGGCATGAGACAGAAATTTCCGAATGTGAAACATCGTGACTTTGTTACAAACACGATCCGAAATATAAGTCCATCTACATTATCTCAGGGTTCACCTGCGACATCACTTTCCTCAGGTACTGTTTACCCTATAACACATTTTATTGATTCTAACCGGTTTTCTGTGAAGCATAGAACATATATTGCTGCCATTACAAGAGGAAATGAACCCAAAAGTTTTAAGGAGGATATGAAACACGAGGGTTGGAGGAAGGCAATGGCAGATGAGATACAGGCACTTAAAGAACAGGGTACTTGGGTACTAGAGAAGCTACCACCGGGTAAAAAGGCACTTGGAAGCAAGTGGGTGTACAAAGAAAAATACGATGAGCATGGGAATTTGCAGAGATTTAAAGCAAGATTAGTCATCTTTGGCAATCATCAGGTTCAAGGATTAGACTACAACGAAACATTTGCTCCGGTGGCAAAAATGGTGACTGTGAGAACCTTTGTTGCAGTAGCTCAGTGAAAAATTGGGAAGTTCATCAAATGGACGTTCATAATGCATTTCTTCATGGTGATTTGGAAGAAGAGGTATATATGAAAATTCCCCCTGGTTTTGAGAAAGATAATTCTGATAAAGTTTGCAGGATGAAGAAATCGTTGTACGGGCTTAAACAAGCCCCTCGGTGCTGGTTTGCAAAGCTTGCTACAGCTTTGAAAAATTATGGCTTTAAACAGTCATATTATGATTATTCTTTGTTTACTTTGACAAAGGGTAAAATTCAGCTTAATGTGTTGGTATATGTAAATGATTTAATTGTTGCAGGCAACGATAAAAATGTTATGCTCAGTTTTAAATCATATTTGGGAGATTGTTTCAAGATGAAAGACCTTGGGGTGTTGAAATATTTTTTGGGGCTAGAGGTAGCCCGGAATAACACAGGGAATTTTTATTTGCCAGAGGAAGTATGCACTGGATATAATTACTGAGGCTGGCTTGCTTGATGCTAAACCTGTAGAGTTCCCTATGGAACAAAATCACAAGTTAGCATTATCCCAGGGAGAGTATTTTCATGACATTGAGAAATATCGTCGCCTCATAGGGCGACTAATTTATCTGTCTGTTTTGAGACCCGATTTAGCATATTCTGTACACATTTTGTCACCGTTTATGCAGAAACCCAGGATTGGTCATTGGGAAGCAGCTTTGCGAGTTGTTAGATATTTAAAGAAGAGTCCGGGACAGGGTATTTTATTGAGATCTGATAGTGCATTACAGTTAGAAGGTTGGTGTGATTCAGATTGGGCAGGTTGTCCTCTCTCCAGACGATCCTTAAGTGGTTGGTTTGTGCTTCTTGGCTTGTCTCCAGTGTCATGGAAAACCAAGAAGCAGCCTACGGTGGCTCTTTCTTCGTCAGAAGCAGAATATCGTTGTATGAATGCAACGACTTGTGAATTAAAGTGGTTGAAGCGCCTACTTAGAGATTTAGGTGTTCGACATGAGAATGGGATGCACCTTTATTGTGATAGTCAGTCTGCATTATATATTGCGCAGAATTTAGTGTTTCATGAGCGAACAAAACACATTGAGTCGGATTGTCATTTTGTTCGAGATGCAATTACAGATGGGACGATTATACCTTCGTATGTTCCTACGACGGTTCAGTTGGCTGACATTTTTACAAAAGCTTTGGGAAAAGCTAAATTTGAGTTTCTACTTCGCAAGTTGGGTGTCCGAGATCCGTACTCTCCAACTTGAGGGGGGGTATTAGGAAAGATAAATATTGTGAATATATTTTTTGATTATCTTTAGGTTATCTTGGCCTTGCCCTCCAAGTATCCTACGCTCTATAAACTTTTGTATGTGGCCGTTTATATGAATGAGAAATACAGAGAATACTTTAAACCTAATTTAACAATATCTAACTTCATCAATTAATGATGGGTATCCTTTAATTTTGTAGTCTTATCTTTAATTTTTCTTTAAATATTTATTTGCTCTTGGGGTTCTTTGAGTTAGGGCTGTGACTTTGTGAGTATCAAGTGAGGATTCTGCCTTGATTTTGTGTTTAGTCATCTTTACGAATTTCATTTTAGATCTCTTATTTCATTAGTTATAAGTTGTAGAACTCTGTTTTCAGTTTTTTTTTTTTTTTTTTTTTTTTTTTATATACAGTTTAATTTCTTTTATATTTTAATTTTATTTTTTGTTAAATTTTATTTTTTTATTTTCTTTATTAATTCTATTATAGGTGTTTTGAATTATTGTTGTGGAGGTTAATTTATGTTTTTGTTTTTATTTTTTGAAATGTTTGTATTTGTAATTGTAGGTAAAGATCTACAAGTTTTAAATTTGAAGAGAAGAAATTTATAGTTGAAGATCTTTGTAGCTTGAAGAATTGAAGTTAAATTTACATATTCTTTTTTTTTTGTATGGGATTTTATTGATAATTGTACTCGTATTATGTTTGTAATTTTGACGTATATATGAAATTTAAGAATTCTTTGTACTCCGTATTTGATAATGTAAAAATAAAATAAAATTACTCCGCAAATACAGTACATTATTTTGATGAATTTATTATTTGTTTTATTTTTAATGGAGCTAAAGAGACTGCTTTAGTTAAATAAGCGGTCTCATTTTTTCTGAAAAGGAGACTCCCTATCTTTAATAGGCGGTCTCAGTTTTCGAAAAAATGAGACTGCCTATCTTAGATAGGCGGTCTCAGTTTTTTCATTCTAGAGACCGCTTTTAATAAATCAGTCTCTTTGCCAAAGAGACCACTTGGCTAGAGACCGTCTCTAAGGCAGTCTCTTTGGCTAATTTGGACGGGTCTCTTTGGCCATTTTTGTAGTAGTGCTTTTTTATTTAGGAAAACATGAGATGGATTAGTTTTTGGTTTGCTTTGAGGAAATCAAGGAAACTAATCTTTCTACGCTTTTAATTTTCATTTTTTAAAATTTTTTGCTTTTTTTTTTTCTTTATTGGGTAAATAATTGTATTTTATTTTTTGGCCAATTAGTTTTTTCTTATTTGAGATAATTAAGGATAAATCTGTTAATATCCCCAAAACAACGCCCACTATTACCTGAAATCACACCTCTATAACGACCTCTTTCATTTTTAATTTTTTTTTCCTTTTTTCAAAATTTATATTTTTATTTATCTTCAACCTTTGCATATAGCTTCTATATATTATTCAATTTAATTCAATTCAATTTTTATTTTTATTTTATTGTAAATTCATCCATCTTTTAATTGGTTACAAAATTATTTTTTACATATATTATGCCATAACAAAATATTACCCTAATATATTCATAGGATGATTCATGCCTGCATAACATGATGACTTTGTACAAAACATACTCAAATCACTTGGAATGTAATAATACTAAAGTGTTTATTAATGAGTTATGTACTTTATATAGATTAATGTATACAATAATTTTCCATATTCTATAAGTACTTAACAAATTTCTATTAAAATTTTAATTAGTTAACTAAATATATATATATTTATTAACATAATTAAAATTCCCCTATCACAAATCACCCCCCCCCCCCAAAAAAAAAAAGAAAATGGAAATCAGTTAGATTTTGGTTTATTTTTTTTAAAATAATAATAATAATAATAATAATAATAATAATAATAATAATAATAATAATAATAATAATCGGCATAATGTTTTTCAGGTATCATGTGCGGGTATGGTTGGTATTAAACATCGGCATAATGTTGTTCGGTATCGTGTGCAGGTATGGTTGGTATTAAACATTGGCATAATGTTGTTCGGGATACTCTTGTTGATATTTGTTATCGATCTGGGATTTTAGTGCGAAAGGAGGTTGACATTGGGTTGTCTGGAGGGAATGGCAGGGCCCTCAGACCTGTAGATGTGGTACTTTATTCTTGGGATCGTGGTCGTGATGTTTGTGTTGATTTGATAGGGTCTTCTCCTTTGACACAGTCGAGTCTATCTGATTTTGTTCCTGGACGGGTTGTGGTCGATGCAGCTTATCGGAAGCGGGTCAAGTATGAGTCTAGTTGTTGAGCTATTATTTCTTCGCTCGGGGAATTAGACAAGGAGGTTGTTGCATTGCTGAAGCGGGTTCAGAAATTCTCAACAACTCAGGACATCGGGGCTCGTGCTGATGCTCATATTTTTACTAGGATAGGCTTTTCTATAGCTAGAGGAGTGGGGCCCAGATTGTATCTCGGCTTCCCACTAATTTTTGGTAGGTTGTATGACTTTATCTGTTTTTGAGATATAATAATAATAATAATAATAATAATAATAATAATAATAAAAATAATAATAAAAATAATAAAATAATAATAATAATAATAATAATAATAATAATAATAATTTTCAACCTAAAATCATGCTCATCAAGCTTCAACATTCAACAATGGCTTCTTCAAAGAAATATTCAACAATGGCGGATGATTCACAAATTCATATGACTAATCTAAATTAAACTAAAAATCATTTCAATTCTAATAATTGATCCTAAAAGATCTAATCAATAATTTTTCTATCAAATTTTTATACACATGTAAATTGATACAAACACTGAAATAAAAAATTAAAGCATAAATATGATGATTGAACATTAATCATATTGATTCCGTATGTAATTTGGTAATTTTTGTATAAATATTGGAAATTGGAGGTTGAACATGGAGTGTCCCATTAAAATAGATTAAAAATTAGGTGCGCCATTGTTGAATGTTTGAAGCTATCAAAATGGGGATGAAGGTATGCAAATGAATTTTGACTAATGCTGAAATAATCAGTATTCGAATCGTTAAATTTATTTTATTTTTTGAAGGAAAATCGCTAAATTACCTTGAATGTTGTAGGTTGAACATGAAGGTTTTAGATAATATAGGTTGAAGAAGATGAATATAAGTGTTGAAGCTTATAAGTTTTGATGATGATGAACTTAAACTAAAGCAAACTCAACTAAAAGTTTACAAGTGTTTAAGTACAGGAGAAATTGACCTTGGTGGAGGAAGAACATCTTGTATTATGAAGACTTGAAGAATCTTTAGTTAAAAAGTTAATCAATAGAAGAAGAGTTCTTTAACAAGAACTAAGTTCCCTAATAGGAATGTTCCCTAACAGGAACTTAAAGGTTGAAGACAGTAAGTTCCACAAGGAACTTAGGCTACGAAGTTCCAGTTGAGAACTGGAGACCAAGTGACAACAAGAACTTGTTCCTGGCCTGCGTGAAGCCCAAGATATTCAGAATTACAAAAGCGCGGCATTGAAGATATTAATTTTTTTAAGATTTTATCTTCTAGATTTATTGTTATATATGTTAATAAGATATGCATGAAATCTATTAGAGACGTGACAAGATAATTTGGCAAAAAGATAAAATTGGAAAAATATAAAAAGATAGATTTTGGAAAAAGATTTTGTTTTAATTTATTTTTCTAAAATCAGTTACAAAACGATAATATTCTTTTCTATCTTATTGTATTTTTCGGAAAGGATTTTTCTTCAATAAAATGATTTACCAAAATCGTATTTTGAGATAAGGAAAGTTAACATCTTTATCTTTTGAAAACCTACTTTCTATACAAGTTATACTTGTATAAATAGTAGAGGTAGAATTGTTTTTTATTTTTGTAAGTTTATGCGTGAAGAAAATCTTGTGAGTTTATCAAAGTGTAAGATTGCCAAGCTTTATCTTGTCATATTAGTTTCGGGTTTTATGCATAGCTTACCTAACATATTCTAGACACTATATATACTGTAATTGATTGGGTAATTGGGTGAGTGTGTATGAGATTGATAATCACATACAGTAGAAATTATTTTGTGATAAAGAGTGCATTGGTACTGTAAAAGTACGAGTGAATTCAAGTCAGGGGATTTGAATTGGGTAGGATTGAGTCTTATCGTGCTGCAAGTTCTAGTTGGAACTTGTATATAAAGGTCTGGATTATAATAGGTTTGTAATTTTATCATTGCCCTATTATAGTGGATTGTTTGTGTGTTGAAATCCCTTAGAAGGGTCGAGGTTTTACTTCCAGTTAGGCCCTGGAAGGTTTCCTCGTAAAATTGTGTGTGCACTGTCAAGTTCCTTTTATATTATGTTTTAAATTTGCAAAAGTAGTCACTAGGAACTTAACTACAATTCACTCCCCCCTCTTGTAGTGTTCGTTTCAACTAACAATTGGTATCAGAGCAAGGTTCTCACGTGTAAGCAGATAATTTTGCTGAGTAAGATCTTGAGGAGAAATGAACTACAAGGAAAAACTTTAAGAAGGGTACTCAACCCAATGTCCACCTATGTTTAACGGTAAGTTTTATACCTACTGGGAGAACATAATGGAGATTTTCATTAAGGCTGAGAATTACCAAGTTTAGCGTGTTATTGAAGCTGGTGACTATGAGGTAACCGCAACAAATGATAAAAATGAGGTAGTTCCTAAACTTGTTTCATGTTATGACAAAGAGGATTATCAGAAACTCGAAATGAATGCTTTAGCAATAAAGTATTTACATTGTGGTCTTGGACCTCATGAGCATAATCGTATCATGGGGTGCAAGACTGCTAAACAGATTTGGGATCTACTCGAGGTCACCCATGAAGGAACAAACGGGGTAAAACGTTATAAAATTGATTTACTGATGTCTAGATATGAAAGGTTTAAAATGCAGTCCAAAGAAACAATAGAAGAAATGTTTACCAGATTTAACGACATAATTAATGAATTAAACTCCCTTGGCAGACACATTCCTACTGATGAACATGCTAGAAAGATCTTGAGAAGCCTTCCACAGGATGAACGATGGAGATCCAAAGTTACTAGCTGCTAGCTGTTGTGCGCGCACCGTGTGTGCGGCCTTGTGTCTTGCCATGGGTGAGCCGTATATGGTGTTTGCATTGAGCTTGCTTTGAGCGTGTTTTTAGTGCGTAGCTTGTTACAAAATTAAGGGTAATATGCGTAGACATTTCTTGTAAAGCAATGTGGTGCAATAAGATCGTGCGAGTTGTGTGCGAGTTGTGAGCACTCCAAGTCTTAGTGCTACGCACTTGGATATTTTGGACTACATAATTTTTGCGTAATTTGTCATTTTAATTATTTTATTTAATTAAAATTTTGGAGGCTAGGCCTCGGTTTTATAAGCGGCATTTGCAAAATTTATTTTGGCAAATAATTGGGTTTTATCGGTTTAATTAATTGGATTAATTAAGTTGGATGCGGAATTTAGTGGGAGCTTCAAATATTAATTGCGCTTATTTACATAATCGGTTAAAACAACTTTGACTAGTTTAATTAGGCGTGTTAATTGGATTAACTGCCGAGATTAGTTACTAGTTATCGTGTGTTTATGCATTGTTACTTCTTTTATCGTTGTAAAATGCATGGGCCATTCACAAATAATGAATGGATGAATGAAATGTATATTCTCTCACAGGTTTTATAAAATGGCAACTAGTGGGGCCCGATTAGGATAGAAAAATACGGGCTGCGATCCGTGATGTATTTTTGTAAATCTAAATACGATCTGTGTACCGTTGAGTATTTTTGTACCTTAATATTTAGTTTAGTCCTAATCGTAGATGATAATATTGCATAATTTTGATCAAGTATTGAAGACAGAGGTTCTTGGAAGACAAAGCCATGAAGTTGCAAAAGAAGACCTTTTGAAGACTTGAAGAATTCAAGGGGTCATGCTAGTTACCAATATGCATCAAAATGCTTATGCTTTACATATTTATGATCATTTGTATATGAATTATATGTTAGATGCATGTTTAGGACTTCGAATGTTGTGATAATTAATTAAGTTCACTTAAATCAACCAACATAGAAACCCTAGGTCCCTAAAATATTGAGTGAAATTGCCATTCCAAAACAACACTTATCGACCTACTGAGAGTAGTGATGGGCTACGCCAAAGCGAGACATCACTATTATTCCCTAGGATACGTAAGGTATGTGGATGGGTTTGCCAAAGCAAGACATTGCATACAAGTTGGTTTTGGTTGTACTCAACGATATGAGTGATGGAAACCTAACATGTCGTGGCAAAGTTAATAAATTGTTGAGAGAGCATTAGATGCGACGATTTATTCAACTAAGAGTGGCTTGGAGCCATTAGCAAAGCGTTGCTTACCTTAGGAGATTGATTGTTAAGACAAGCCAAAGCATACTTAACCACTCTTTGTTTCTTTGGATCTTGGAATCGGCTTATTCTCGCCAAATGGGGACAAATTTAATGCATGGATAAGATAATAATAAGATTGAAAATTTGCATGAATACCTCTTAATTTTCAAACTTATTATGTTATTTACTTATAAATGGTTATACTTTGCACTTATATTTGTAGAATTCCAATTAAAACTATATTGTTTTCCATGATTGGTAAAGGAAATCTTTGAGAATGGTTCTCAAAGAAAGGTAAAGCATTTCTAAAATACAATTCTCATAAATGACTTTTATAACAAAGTCTGAAAGGACGGTTGTACATCATGTATTCAAAATACTAGGTAGTTTTGATAAAATATGAAGTATTGAGTTGCAAACTCAAATTGTCAATATTGACAACCAACACATCTTTTCTCTTAATACATAGATGAGTAGGACTTATTGATGTAGTAATTTAAGCGTGAATTAAGGAAAAGATGGAACTTTATTTTACAGCACATTAGGCTTAATTATGCCTAACAAAGTATAAAAGTCAAATACTCTTAAAGAAATGGTTCTTAAAGATTATGAGATAAAGTATGATAAGAAATATAGGAAACGAGGAACAAAAAAAAGGAATGAGATTCCATTTTACTAAAGAATTCATGCTATAGTAGTTAACATAGCAACTCATTATCTTCACAAAGTATCGGATACTACTTGAGTGTTCTACTATGAAAGTGACCTAAAACCATTGAAGATAAGCTAATCTATTGAATTACAAGCTTAGAATGAAGCGAGGAGAGCTACATCAATTGTAAGGTCACATGCTTTGTTTAAAGACCTTTTGAGCTAAGGATGGAACGAATAATGGTTATTATTATGTTCCATAATCAGCAATTGATCCATTTTACACACATAAAGACTCGCATTCAAAGCAATGAGCAATAATTGCAAATTTATTTGAATGACATGGTTGTCTAAACCATGAGTGAATAATGCTTGATTATAAACAAACATTTTTTTAACATGATAAACTGGCAAAAGCTCAAAGTCATGGGCATGATTTACGTCCGAACATCTTTAGCAATGTCACGTCGACAAGAACGTACTCAAGGCTCTATTAGATAGGCTCTTGATAGTTGATCGATTCAGAATCGTTCTAAGACAAGCAAGTCTTACTTGTTAAAAATCGACAAAGTAAAGAGCTATTGTTCTTGGTATAGACAACTGACTCCAAAAGCTAAAGAGGATTCAATTACTTCAATGTTTCACGAGGAATTTGAAAGAATATGGCTATATTAATCAAATGTGAACAAAATTGACCTTGAATAGTTCAAGAGTTCAATGAAGTACAGAATCCACTTGGAAAGATATCAAAACGTCTAGATTAGATCGAGTGATGTTTTCTTGAGCCAAGCGTTACCTTCACAAAGTTATGAAATTGAAATTTTCAAAAATAACTCCACAAAGAAAATAGTGTGTCTTCATGGAGACCTCGATGCCATTTAAAAATTACTAGAACAATGATGGATCACATCCCTTCCTATAAAGTTCTTAAGATTTGCACAAAGGACTAATGTTACACTAAACAATATGTCAGAGCTAAGAAAGGACACCATATTCAATTATGGATAGAATTAAATTCTATATGTCTTTTCAAGTATATGTCTAAAACTCATATCCATATTGGGAGTTCACTGGCTCAGTGGGAACTAAGTGACTCAGTGGGATCTCACTAGCTTAGCGAGAGCTAGGTGGTTTAGTGGGAGCTTAATGGCTCATTAAAGGCTAAGATAGCTCAAGTGGGAGCTAACTGTTTGTTTCACAACGAACTTTTACCCAAAGGCAATATACATGTCTCTTTGTAAGCATTCAAGTGAGACTACAGGCATGACCTCCACAACCTCATTGAGAACATAAAGTTTGTTTCTCTAAGTGGTGTCTTTCTGGAAAATAACACATTTCCAAAACGACAAGTGGGAGGAAAATGAACTCACTGACCATCGAGCTTAGCAACAAACTAGAACTGAGAATCTCTAAAGACCTTAAAAGGACTTCGTGAGAATGCTTGATCAAGAATACTCAAAAGGAATTTACAAGTGCCTTAAAAGAGAATTCATCACTCACAAAACATCAGAAATGTTGGAGTAAGATCAACATAATAAAAGGGCTTTGGAAGCGTCCTGAAACTCAGTGTTTGATGCAATAACCCCGTATAGCTGTAAAATTCACCAAAGTCTTGGATTGAATCCTATAAATTTTATATTAAGTTAGAAATAAACCTAAGACTCACAAGCGTACTATTTACTATTAGATATTAAGGGAATAATGTCTTGTAAGATGGCTACGACAAATCAAAATTTCAAATAATGATTAGAGGCCATAAGATCCAAAATAGACTCCATGTTTGAAAATCATGTTTAAAACTTGATTAATTTGCATGAAGGGTGAAAGACCCATCCATCGCAAATAAGTTTTCAAAGAGAAAACTAACAAATGTGGAAATGTATATGCATACATATATAGATTGGTTGAAAAGGATATAATTAAATTCATGAAGTTGATCTTAATAAAAACCTATTCACCAATCGGAATGGTAAAGTCTTTTCGTGATTGTTCTAGCAAAATTGCACATATGAAATATGGAAAAATAGATACCAGAACCGCCTTCCTAAAATAGGATTTTGGAAGTGACTACAAAATAGTCTAAGGGTTTTGAAAATCTAAATAAATGTTATATTTGAAATCAAGCTCAAGGAATCCATTATGGGATTAAAGAAAGCATTGCATATAGGAATTGGAACGTGTTTTCTCATAAAGTTAATACAAGGATTGGCTTATGGAGAAACATAGAAATTCTTATACTAATTGTCAAAGTTTACGAACTCTATTGTGAAATAACTATCAAATACTAAATGCTTAGATTTGAAAGTATTTTCGACAATGGACCAAGCTAAAGGCGATACTTAGTACATATTGAGAATTAAGTTCTATGGTATAGACTTAATAAAATGTTTGAACGTGTAAAGGAATTTACCGTGTTAAACATGAATTGAAGGACTTTGAAAGACTTTCGACCCGTATGTATAAAACTAAGTAAATTTTTGAACTAAGTATAAGCTAGGCTAAATACTAAGTCAAACATGAAAGAATCTAATAGCGACTTTCAACCGTATCACGTAGCGAACTATTTAGCAAGACTCGATGAAAATGAAGGAGCTAAAATATCACATGGATGGAATAAGATTACGAATTACTCGCAACTTAATCCATTATGTACGCTATGATATGGAATCGTCACACGACTTACTTGCTTAGACCATGTGAAGTATGTATGTAGTACCAATCAACCTGAATCTATGTAATAGATCGTTAGATTATGGCCAAGAACATCCAAAGTACTTGGATAAGTAACATGATTAGTTCTTGACTTGTGTAAACAAATACAATTTGAGAATTGATGTTGCAAGTACAACCCTTAACAAGGATTATATCCTTAACAAGGAATCCTTTTATAAGCACGAGCTAACAATGAGTCGTGGCTTGAGAATGGTAACATGGATGTGCATCCATGTGTAATGTTTGGGAATTAAAAGTAAATTTCCGTGATCACAAGTGATAAGGGTATCCCAAATTGTTGTGAACCGTTCGGAGTGAAATCCAAGCAAAGCATCATTAGAAAGTCTACTAAAATATATGTTGAGAATATTGTTGCCTTAATGGCGATAATAAAGAAGATATTCTATGGAAAGTTCGTTGTTGAACGTTAATAATTGTAGGCTGTCAAGATTGAAGATCTCAATCATGAAAATGAGTGGGAGCCATCACTTGGACAATAAATCCTAAATCACATATAATCCATGGCATTCTCAAATTTTATCATCTTATTATGAAAGTGATCAGTAATGAAGATGCTAAGATTAGCAAAGTAATTATAACTAAACCTATGCAATAAGTGAACGACAACATTCACAGTTGCATGAAAGAAATCAAGAATATTAAATATGGGTGTGATTTCTATAAATTTTTTATAAAGAGTGTTACTCTTAAAATATTCAGAAAAACCATTTATCATAACCATTCAGGTTTTGGAGTAATTTAAAATTTCATGCAATTTTATCACTCCGTTTGCTATTTAATTGTGGTTTAGGATTAAATAATGAGTCCATTCGATTCTTGGAATATTCAAAATAGGGTATCAAGACCAATCTTGGTAAGGAAAGACCTATTAAGTGAACATTGAATATTATAATCAAGAATTATCCCTAATCGAGGTCACTTAAACGATGGACGATTAATGACCATTTAGGATTAGTGTGTAGTTTGATTTATAGCACCGTTTCTTGTGCTACAAGGACATGATCTTCATGAATCATTTACTCAAGTATTGGTTTAGAACCGTACTGGATCGACCTATGAGAATACTTTAAGAAATCAAAAATCGTTATAAGTATACTTCTCATTATTGCTATTGAACCTTTTTTCCTCGACCATGACTATTGTGAGCTTTCTTGTTTGAGTACTAGTCCGCTTTTATGATTGTCAAACATCTAACATAATAGGGGATTATAACAGCATCACTTGGGCAGCTAGATCCTATCAGTAAGAGAAGCTACATTACAAGAATTGAAATGTCCCCCTATTAAAAATAGGGTAGATGTCTTTGTTGTTTACAAGGCCTCTCGAAGAACGAGACTGTAAAATTCATGGTCGTGCTTGGATGGATTTTATAAATCATCTGTTTATTGACAATCAGACTTGGAATCGAGAAACACTTCTGGACGTAATAAGGATGACAAATAAATCTTACCTTATAGTTTCATGAAGAGGCATTAAGCGACATAGGAAAAGGGTTATACACTAAAAGCACACTTGTCCGGAAGGACAAGTGGGAGATTGAAAGGAATGGTGTCCTTCAAACAAGTTTATTATTCCGATAGGGGGTTCGGAATTATTAAAAAGATAATTATTCAGTCAGGTCAAGTGATCGGAATGCCTGGGTGGAGGCCGCTTCCAATCAATAATATTAATGTATAATTAATATTACAGCTTAATCTTGACTGGACCCTTCAGGTCACACCCAAGAAACTAACGAGCCGAAGCGACGAATTAATTTGGAAGGAATTAATGAGTCGCCCGAGTAATTAATATTTAGACGTCGGAAATTTGAGCTTGGAGCGTAGAAACCGAGCGTCGGAACCAAATCTCAAATGTCGAGCCAAAATTTAGGATTTAGCGAGACGGGAAAATGCTTCAAGTAACAAGTAAATCCCTAGCCACTCGAAAGGCTAGGGAAGCGCGCCAAATAGAAGCGTGCCACGTGGCAGCACACCATGTGACATTACACGTGGTAGTGCCATGTGGCAGTACACGTGGCAGCCACCAAATGGCAGCGGGCATGTTGGTAGCAACCACGTGGAAGTGTGCCACGTGGAAGCGTGCCACGTGGCAGCGTGCTATGGTGGCGGCAACGAACATGTGGCTAAAGGGGGCCATGGACCCGGGTGACGGGTCATGGACACCGGCCCAACGGAAGTGGCCCAACCGAACCCAACTTGGGCTCAAGGTTGGGTGACACATGGTTAGCTCACAATGCATGTGAGTTTCCTTGGGGACCAAGTGAGAAAGTGGTCCTCACATAACCATGTGACACTTGTTACTTGTTCCTTGGTTTATTTAACTAAGGGTTGTATTCATCAATCTTTCCATGTGAGATCTTTTTGTGAAAAAGTCCCACATTGAAAGATAAGTGGAATTCACAAGGAAGGTTTCCCTATAAATAGCGAAGGCATGGCATGGGATTGTTCACTTGAGTAAAAGTTGGAAAAGGCATCACTATTTGTGAAAACCTTTGAGCTCAAGATTTGAAAAAGGCATCACCATTGTGAAAACCTTTGAACTCAATTACTCGGGTTTTGGTCGGGCCTTGGTAACTCCAAGGCATTGGACCTAGTCAGTGTTCGAGTTGTGGGTGGACTTCCGTTGGAGGTCGTCGTAATTTCGAGGCTAGCTTTCGAAGTAAGAACCTCTCGAGGTCGGGCGAAGCACGCGTCAAAGGTATAATAATTATCTTAATCTTGTCATTAAGTTAATTATGTTTATGCTTTTATTTATTGCGAGTGCGGTCTTGTTTTTGGGTTTGTTTTCGCTGTGAGTCGGACTCACCAAACCCCAACAAGACCGGACGACCCGGATAGGGCCGAAGACCGAAAATTAAAATTTTAAGAACTGAAGACCGAACTGATTAAGCTAGGACCAAACCCGGACCAAACCGAAAGAATCGGTCCAAAACCCCAACCAGACAACTTTGGACTGATTTAAGAATTTTTTTAAAAAGAATACTAATTTTTTAATGAAGTTGTGGAAAACACGAAAAAAGTAAAGGAAAAACTATATTTTAACGTCATTTTTACGTCTTTTTTTGTATTTTTAGCAAAAAAAACTTATGAGCTTAAATATTTCTAAGCTTATTAAGGATGATTTTAACCATTATTTAAGGTTTCACGCATATTTTTTTAAAAATAAAATCGATCCGGTCAAAGACCGATTTTTAAAGGGTTTTGGACCAGATAGAAGACCGGATAAATGAATTTCAAGACCGAAGACCGACTTGATTAATTCAGTCCGGTCCGGGGTAGTCCGGACCGATTTATGAACACCCCTATCGATGATGCCCCAAAGGCTTCATTAAGGGAGTTCTGTTGCAGGGTGGTTGGTAAAATTAACGGCTATTTCACCAAATGCCACTAAGTACTTGCAAAATTCACCAAATGCCATCAAAGTTTTTAAAATTTACCAAATGCCACTGATAAACAATACAATGACACCTCGTGCCACTAATAGCATATGAACGTTAGTTTTCCGTTAATGCAATTCTTATTTCACTAAATGCCATTGCTTTGGAAAATTATTTCACCAAATGCCATTACTTTTAAAATTAATATACAATCATTATTTATTTTAATGAATAAATAATACTTTTTTCGATTTTCGTGACGAATATTGTTCGGATAAGGTTTTGGGTGTCATTTTGACCTTTTATGGGTACAAATTAAAATCGAAATTAGCAATAATAACGGAAATACCCCGTTTTGCATTTTTTTTTACGAAAAAAAAATTACGATATCACATACAAAGGGGCATACATATTATTTTTTTAGTCGATTCTGAGCTTAATTTGTTTCCATAAAGGATCAAAATGACCCCACAACCTTACCCGATCAATTTGATGGTTAAAAAATAACAACACGCTACTCGAAATATTTTTCAACATACAAAACAAGCATTTACTGGAATCCTCCGTATTTTTTAAAAATATTTTATAAATGAAATTTATTTTATTTATAATATTTATTTGTTATTTTCCGGAATTTAATTTTAAAAGTTTCAAATTATTAATGTGGGTCGAAAATTATTTGAACAAATTATTTTATGCACCTTTATTCTACAATTTATGTCCAATCAAACAAGCCTAACCCATTTGTTTACTTAATTGACCCATTATTTTTATGAGGCCCAATCTTCCTATTTACCCTACAATTATCTCCTATAAATACCCCATGAATCCCCAAAAATTTCCCACAAAAAAATGTTAGTCTTATTTTCTTTCTCCTTTGTTTTATTAATTTGTGTAATTATAATTATTGATTTGTGGGTTTTGATTTTATTGTTTGAAATTAATTTAATTAGTATCAAATTATATTTTGATGATTAAACTTTATAATTTCAGATTTTATATATGTCATAATTTTTAGATTTTGTAAATTTTATAACCTAGGGTTTTTAATAATTGAAAATCATGATTTTAGGGTTTTTATGAACAATTGATTTAGGGCTTTTATAGTAATGATGTTTTGAATTTTTGGTGACTATAAATACTGATTAGTTTAAATTAATTCCAGATTATTTTGAACACGTAAATTCGTATTTTAATTTTTAGATTTTCGTTTGTTAATATTAATCCCGTTTTAATCCCGATCAGGTTCTGAACTCATCCGATTTTGATTAAAAAAAAAAGTAGTGTTTTTCATGTGGAAACAACGTTTTAAGAAAGACACACTATCATTGGTAGTGATTACCACCCTCTCGTGGCCAAATTCAGCTTCTAAATATGATTTTCGGGTGGTTTTTTATTTTTAACGAAGTTTTTTTTTTTATGTTTAAAATTTTATCCTTGAGTTTGATTAATAAAATTAATTATGTTTAAAGTTAATTAAGCATAAATATATGTTTTATTGAAGTTTTAAGAGGTTTTTCATCATGATATATTGTTGGAAATTACTTGGGTTAGTAATATTAATTGTTGGTTGTTTTTTTAGGAAGTGATTATTTCCTAGGAGACTTTTAATTGAGTATAAAAGTGATGTGTAGATAAAGTTTTGAAGGGTTTTTAATTAATTTAAAGTGATGGAAATAGATTCTAAGTACTACTTTTGATGTTTTATAAAGAGGGTTTAATCACCCATTAAAAAGGGAGATTATTAGGGGTTTTTAAATAGTTTTCAGATTTTTATTAAACTTTAAACATGCTGTAATTTCATGTATAAGAGTGTGTTTTAAGGTTTTTTTATGAAGAAAATTTAAAGAATTATATATTAGCCTTTAATTTTAACTAAAGGGAAGATTTTAAAGTGTTGTTTAATTGGATTTTGAAGGTTTTTAAGTAAGTTAGTATTGCTGTAAATTTTATTGCTTGGGTATTTATTAAATTATTATTGTTTTGTTTAGGGGAGGACTTTATAAAAGGTGATTTCTAGTTAGTAAAGTGCGTACCAACTCATATATTCAAGGTACGTACGAGTTACGAAACATTGCTTTTAGGTGCATGTTTAAGGACGGATCGAGAACTTAGTATCATGTATAGGGATGACTAGGTTAAATTTTTTGGTTATACATTGTGAATTTTCGTATGACGTGCGCTATTCTATATTGCAAGTATTGTTTATGCTCTAATTATGCAAGGTGCGCTTAGAGACAAAGGTATGTGATTGGTGAAATGATTAATTTATTACTCATTCATGATTATGGAAACAGAATGAGTAAAGGAAGAATTTAAGTCTTATCTGACGAGTTTAAGTTTGTGGGGTGCCTTATGCACTCAAGGTGTTTATACACCGAGGTAGTTAAAGGATTTAATAATAAATGTTGCTTGTCACTAATAAATCAAGAATTGAAATTTGAAAGTTTGCTTTACTTGATTGAGCTGATAATGGATTGATTGTGTTGTTTGCAAATGACTCATCACCAAGTCTAAACTTGTAAATCACGTAAAGTGCAAGATGGATGAGCAATAAATTTCTAGATTTGTGCACATCTGGAGTAATGACAATCAGGGGTTGGGGTACACGGGGTATTAGCCGTGCACTTTTCTCGAGGCCGTCTGATCTACGAGTCTTTTATTTCAAATACTTTTTAAAACTAGGAGTTAGATGAGATCTCATACTAGCTATGGTCACGGAGTCGCACCCGTGGTCGTTGGATGTTTATTAATGTTTCCGAAAGGAGGCATGTGGTTTTCTTTTATTGATGTTCTAAATGGAGCATGGGATGGACAACCTTGTCTATTGCTTAATCAAATGAATAAAATGAAATGATTTTCCTATTATTAATTAGTGGAGTATTAGTAATGTAAACAATTGAGTCATGTGTTTGAGTTTATAACTAAATTTTATTCTATGATTGATTGTTAGTAGCATGCTAGGAATTTCTTATTATTTTTCGTAGCTTGTATGTACTCAGCTTTGCTGATTGCGTGCTTTTGTGTGTCTTTTCTTTGGTCATGGCCTTCGTCTTTCAATGACCCTGTAATGATCCAATCTTTACACTTGTAATATTGGGGAGCAGACTCATCACAGGTGTTTACATAATTTGGACTTGCATCCAGGTGGTGGGATTTTGAGTGGATAGTTGGTTATTGTTCGCAGTTTATTTCTTTTCATAAGTTTGAATACATTTAAAATCTAGTTTTATTTATTTACTACTTTTGTGAGGTTTTGAATGAGGGCCTTAATGGTTCCAAGTTGTAAGATTTAATTTTGGTTTTGGTTATTGGTTTTGAAACTTATTTATAACTGAGTTAGTTTTTCCGCAGCTATTTTCTGATAAAGCCTTAACGTTTGAACACGTGGCGGTAGCACGCCAGTAATTCTCTTGAATATTGTTCAGGGTCCTCACAGGTTTAAAGAGAGAATTATTGGGGTGTTACATTTACGTTATTTTTTTTGTCAATTCCGAGCCTAATTTGTATCCATAAAAGGTCAAAATGACCCCTAAACAATACCAGAGCAATTTTTGCTACGAAAATGAAGAAAAAAATATATTATTTTTATTAATTAAAATAAATAACTAAAATGAACCAATCATATTATGACACGTGTCAAGATTTAATCATTAAAGACATTTGGTGAATTTTTTAAAAGCTCGATAACATTTGATAAATTTTGAAAACCTTGATGGCATTTGGTGAATTTTTTAAGTACTCAGTGTCATTTGGTGAAATAGCCGAGCAATTAATATAAACCGATTTTAATCTTGTCATGTCTTTGTGTAGATTGTGTAATATTGTAGAAATAAGGTAGTTTGAGGGGGGGGGGGGTAATTGATCTGAGTATTGTTGGCATCGTTGCAAGGTATGTGTGAATGTGCGAGGAATATGCAATTTATAACGCAAAGATGGGTGGGAATGTGGCTGCTACTGCTATTCCCTCGAGTGTGGATTGGAATGCTTCTAGGCGTGGCTATGTGAAGGTGAATTTTGATGCATATGTTCCTAATAATTGTGTAAGGCTTAGGGTTTTGGCAAGGGATGATCAAGGGGCCTTGTTGCTTGTTGCGGTAAGAAACAGTGAAAGACTAGATTTGTGTGGTCGTTTTGTCAGGGCTGGCTAAAGCAATGACAACACGCTATAGAGTTGAGCTTGCGAGTACGTAGGATGGGATATGTGAAGTTGGTGTTGGAGGGTAATGCCATTAACGTCGTCATAGCTATCAAATGCAAGCAAGAGGGTGCATCTCTTATCTTCTTTCAGTTTGAAGATATTCATAGGATGTTAAGTAATTTTTCATATTTTGCTTGTAACCGTGTTAGGGGACAGGTGATACAGTGGCTCATCTTGCTACCAGATGAGATTCGGGTAGTAAAAATGAACACACATGTATGAGCTTATTCCACCAAAGTTTTACTTTGGCTGAACTTGATCCATAAATTTATTTTCTCACGGTTTTTTTTTTAAAAAAAAAATAAATAAAATAGTTGACCAAGTATAAAAATTCCACTACAAAAAAAATCATCTTAATAAAAAGAAATTACGTAATAAAACAAATTCACTTGCATATTAGGTACTAGAAAATACATTGGAACTAACTACATTATTGAATTTGGGAACATCAATCAACAACTTTAGGTTATTTTTATTATGTGAATAAGGTGAAGAGAATAAAACATGTAGAATTGTGACAAATTTGGTTTATTATATCTTCCTTTGACTTGAGGTTGATTTGCAAATAAAAGAAAAACAATCCAAGAGCATTTTAGGCAGTATAATGCCTAAGAAATCAAATGTGAGGAAATGGAAGATAACCGAACATACGGATCCTACATATCAGTCTTTAATGTGATCATTACAAGCTACCAGATATCACAAATGAAATCCTCCTACATACAGGAAATGACGATCATCTCGTATGCAAAAGGAGCAGGTCCGGCTTTTCAACAAATGATTTCCACTCGTTGCAAAATTTTGCAACTGTTGCTCCGTCTAACACCCTATGGTCAGCACCAATATTTACCTGAGAAATATTCGAGAATGTCAGAAACACAGATGGATTGCAAGCCATGAGATCAATGGAATACATCACATTCAACTCTAGGATGAAATATTATGATCATTGGATGATCCATCTCGTCATTATGCTTTTAGTTTCAGTTCAAAAACAGACTTTACATTAAAGTTCCTACTTGAGTTTTTTGGTTTTATCTGCTACTAAAACTAGGAGTAATATCAGCACTTAGAATGGCATCAATATCTTAAGTCCAGCATACATATCATACCATTCCCCTTAATACTGTGTTCCGTTCTTGGTATTATATTCAAGTTAAAAGTGCACCTACTCAGCAGATTAATGCAATTATAATTGTTTCTCCAAACAGATAAAAACTTATCAAACATGATACATCAATACCAGTACTCGGCAAATCAGGTCAAGCATTTTGACATCTACTCAAAACAATCAGAAGTCAGCAAACATATGATGGGATAGCATATTTGTGAATCCAGTGTAACAGAATTGAGGCATAACTCCTCGCCTGCATATCAATTGTAGAATCCCCGCACAACTTCTAGGTGATCCTCTCATCTTTCTCTCTGTATGGGTTTCTTTCGGTAATTATATTAACAAATTAAGGATAACTTTTTGTTCCATTTCGGTGCTTAGATCATACATAGATCATACATTTAATGTTTGGTTTTGTGGATTTTTTTAGAAGGCCTTTTTTTTTTTGATATGATCTATATGCTGGACAATAGAGAAATAAGACAAATCTACATATTTTTGGACATTTATTTATGTAAAATTGATTTGTAGTGGGCATATGTAGCTTTTTTTATTATATACTTCCTCTGTACCTGTTTCTTTATCACGCTTGCCAATGCAAAACTTTAACGATCAATAACTTAAATTCTCCATAATATAATATATATAAATAAAGTAGGCATTTTTCGGGAGCATTCGGTACGCCACATAAGAAAAGGTATTATTTTGACCAATGAAATTTTAGATTAATAATTTATTTTAGAATTAAAAAATTCACTCGCCACCTAAGAAAAAGTGACGAATAAGATTTAAGAATTTTGGCATCTAGGTAAAAATAACGAATAATGAACAATTAAACTCTAAATTATTTAAAAAAACTAATAAATATCTTTGTTACATATATGGATGTAAATCTTTCATCGTAAATATCTTTAATCTCTCCATATCAAATATTATAAAAATTAGATATTAATAATGTACTCATCAACGAATAAAACTAAATCTCATATCACTATGTTTTTCCTTATACATAGAGAGAAATTTAATTAGAAGATTCCCCTAATATTTTTAATAGTTAAAATATTCTAGATGAGACTAACATTTTGAAAGAGAACGATTATATAAAAAAAACGCATTTGCAAAGGACTTATTTTAACCAATAAATAAAATGATTTGTCATTTATTTTTTATTAAAAAAATAAATTGTCACCTAAGCAAAATTAAAGAATAAGGTTTGGAATTTTAAATTCAAGCGCCACGTAAGATAAATAAACCTACAAAAGATAACTTTAGTGTTAAAATTATAAAAAAAAATTATCTTATGATATTAGGAATTTTATCCAATTATCTAATGAATAATCTTCATATAAAAAAATCTTAAATTAATAAAAATATTTACTAGAACCGTGCATCGCACGGGCTTATATCTAGTTAAAAATTATAAAAGTTATATATTATGATAATACTTAATGAGACAAATCCAAAAAGATCATACATAAATATATTTTTTCTTACATATTATTCACAAAAGACGGTCAAAGGAGAGGTGGTGAATAGTGTAAAAGTCAAAGCGGGTAAAATAATAAAGAACGGAGGAAATATGCAACAAAGTTGTTTTAATAGTGATCAAATATCAATAATATCTTGGAGTGTTGCTCAATTACAGCAATATTTTAAAACCTCCGTTTTAAAAACAAAACAATGAGATATGGAGTGCACAAGATTAATGATGTGTTTGAGAACCTTAATCATAAAGAATGAGGAGAACAGTCGAAAAATAAACTATGAAAAAATGTAGAAAAGAAAACCTGTAAAATCTAATTTGGTTGTTAGATATGGAAAACTACTGAAAGTACTAGGAGTAAATTTGAACATTTTTTTTTTTCAATTTCTAGTATATTCAAACAAAACTATTGACATGGAATGTACTTCACAGAATAATTTAGGTATCCTAGGTCTTTCACAGTAGATCACTAATAATTTTTAAAAAAAAATAATAATAATAATAATAATAAAAAAATAAAAAAAACCTCAAGGTCAGGCAAAATAAACTATAATAAGGTCGTAGAAAAGAAGCAAGAAGCAAAAATGGTTTAAGATTCAACTTAATGGTAAATAAATCGTGTTACGCATACCCTTACCTAGTTTCAGTAGAAGTACAAATATTCAAATTCAATCCCCCAGCCTACAGATATAGATGTTATACAATCTGACATCCACTATACATGCAGTTAGGAAGGTATTTACCAGTGAACATATATTTCAAAGCGTTAAGTTTTTTCGTACTGATGGAAATGAGAACAGAAGTTAGTAAAAATATATCAAATATCGTTTTTCAATCCCACAGCCCACAGCCCCCAACCTACAGATATAGATGTTCGTACGATCTAGCATCTGCTAAACATGCAGTATGGAAGGTCCCTACCATTGGCCAAATTTCAAAGCATAATGTTTTCCATAAAGATGAGAAAGAGAACAAATATCAGTAAAAAAAAAGTACTCACATTCATTAAAGGTGCGGAGTACACAGTCCCCTCTTCTTTGAAACGAGGAACTTTCTGAATTCTACCAATTGCGATTATCGCAACTTCAGGCAAATTAATTAGAGGAGAACCAAACTTTCCACCAATGGCTCCAATGTTACTGATGGTTATTGTTCCTCCAGATATATCATCCTGACTAAGCTTGTTTTCTGTTGCGAGTTGTTGCAACCTTGAAATTTCCTTGGTTATCTAAAAAACATAAGCGTCAATACTGAAACTGTTAAAGCTTAAGGAGCTCAAGCAATTAATCTTATCCTTAATAACCAAAAACAAGGACACGCAATACATAAGATGAAATACTTGGAAAATATATCTAAATCATTTATCTTCTTTAAACATCTCAGATCTTGATGCCTCATTATGCATGCCAATTTGAATAAAAATCAATCAAGACATCTCTTTAGTCATAACATCAAAAAATCCTAGTTTTCACGGTCAAATTAGACCACCAAAAGCATATTTGTTTGTTTTAAAAAGAACGGGGATAATATAAGAACGCTGCTAAGTAGGAGAGTGATGGAAAAGTGAGGTGTTGTGAGGGCTTGTCTAAGATTGTGCAAGGAACAAACATAGCTGACAGCTCTAACAATGGCAGAAAATTAATAAGAAGATGACGATTCTAACCTATGTTAATTGGACACGGCTAATATCGCGAAGTGTCCGTGTCAACATGACACTTCACGGACACGGACACATGACACGTGCCTGATCCTTCACTGTGCACTCGGACACTTCCATTAAGAGATGAGAGGAAAAAAGAGAAGAAACATGAAAGAAAAATATATCTTGTTCGAAAACCACCATTAATATAGAGAAGATGGAGATAAGAAGATTGCCATTTTTTAGGAGAATTTACCGAGGAAAGAATTAAAATAAAAAAATAGGGGTAGACAATAATGAAATTTTAAAGAATTTGTAAATTGTAACATATAATTTATTTGGAAATTTTGACTTTTACCACCTTCAAATAACCACTTAATTGAATTTACCACCTCCAAAAAAAAAGATTTACTTTACCACCACCAAAATTTCCAAAAATTCGATTTTACCACCAACTAACGGATTCCGTCCATGAATTCGTTAGTAGGGCCCACCTTTTTGACGGTTCTTCTTCATCTTCCCCGATTTCCATATCAACCCAGCCGGCAACGAAATTAACACACCATGGTTGGTCGGAATTTTGTGTGGGGGCAAGGGAGGGGTCGGAATTTAGTGTAACCTAGGGAGGTGATCGGAATTAGGTGGTGGTTAGGGTTTTAGGAGTGCGGAATTTGGTGGTGGCTAGGGTTTTAAGAGTTGTCGGAATTAGGGGGGCTATATGGTTGGTCGGAATTTGGTGGCTAGGGTTTTGAGGTCGGAAGTTGGTGAAAAGGGGGTCGAAATCCGGTGTGGGGGCTGTGATTGTGCGGTGCGATGCGGTGGTTGTGGATTAGTGGGGTCGTTGGTCGGAATTTAGTGTGGTCGGAATTTCGTGTGGGGGCAAGGGAGGGGTCGGAAGTTGGTGGTGGGGTCGTTGGTCGTAGTGATTAGGTGGTGACTAGGGTTTTGAGGTCGGAAATTGGTGGAAAGGGGGTCGAAATCGGTGTGGTGGTTGTGTGGTGCGGTGCGGTGGTAGTTATTAGGTGGTGGGGTCGTTGGTCGTAACGGTTAGGTGGTGGGGGCTTGTAGCGGTTAGGTGGGGGGGCTGGTCGTAGCGGTCAGGTGGTGGGGCTGGTCGTAGTCGGTCCGGTGGTGGGGTCTCGACGGTGGTAGCAGCCACCAATTGATGGATGAGGTTTTTTAATTTTTTTTTTGTTTTTTTTTTAATTTTTTTTCTAAAGCTTACCCAATAATATGGCGACACGTGTGCAAGGTAGGCCCCACTAACGGATTTATGGACGGAATCGATTAGTTGGAGGTGATTGGTGGTAAAACTGATGTTTAATTTTTTTATGAGGTGGTAAAGTAAATCTTTTTTTTTTGGAGGTGGTAAATTCAATTAAGTGGTTATTTGAACGTGGTAAAAATCAAAATTCCCTAATTTATTTATATAAATTTAAGTGACATATCGACTGTCCCCATACCCGTGTCCTAAAATTTTGGAACTTGTCGGATCGGACACTAGGACAGGTGTCCGTGTTCGATACCCATTCCCGAGTCCATGTAACATAGGATGATTATATTGATAAGATGATAATTACAATAAATCGAATGATAATTCCACTTTCGAGAGGTGGATTCTCTCCTAAGTATGAGCTTTCGAGAGGCTCAATCTATCTCAATATCCAACATGTCCTCTTAGATCCTAATGAAGCCTATTTATAGAAAATCTCTCCTAAAAAACCTCTAGTTTATTCCCCAAGTCACAACTGATAGACTATGACTAACATGCCATCTCCTTAATATTGATTACTTGCAGATTGCAGTGGTGAGTAAAGAGATTTTTTTTTTCCCCTAAAAATGGACAGTGGGCATGATGAAGAGAGATGATGATTTGAAATATGATGCTGCAGGTATGTTGAATGTCAAGCAAGCAAATAGAAAGACTCAATGGGGCTGCCACCTAAGTGTAAAGGAAAGCAGAGGACAACACGGCGCTATTGGACAAAACTCATCAATGAAACACTAAGGGGAGGAATAACAAAAGCCTGCTGGTTTGATACTATGTGGAATGAAGACAACATTTAATTAATACCAGGTTATCTAGTGTAGCTTGCTTAACTATATAAGTAGTAGTATATCAGTATAGGGCATGAGATTTGTAATGTGGAATGAGAGACAATGGTAATCTCAAGTTACTAAGAGAGTTGTTATCAAAAGAGAGTAATAGCCTAAAGCTATTAGCCTTTCATTTGTAACCCTTTAGCCGTTATCAATCACATTTTCAAGTTTTCAACTTAAAATTTCCGCTAATTCATTAAAAATACAAACCAGATTTTCAGTCTATACACAAAAACCCTTTCTTGATTAATATTCCCATACTTTCCTCTATTGATTCCTTTCCCTTTCCATTGAGTGTGCCAAATAGCCCATAAGTTATCAAGGTAAAATCAAATGAATTCTTGCATACGAGTCAATAACAAATGATCAAACCACATGGATTGATCATTTTTTAAAAAAAGCCTTATTATACTGCCTTTCAGAAGTTCTTGCATCCACTGGGTAAATTACCAAAGAATTACACTATGTGTTTATATATGTTACCAAGAGTCCAAGACACAACCACGAGTTTCAAGTAATATATATCTGAGTGTACCAAAAAGTAAACCAGAATCCTAGTTAGAAAACAATTGTCCTAAAACTTGACAAAATGTTGGGGAGACAGCATTCATGAAACATATTTGTGATTCTATAAGATTGAGGATAGTATTTTCAAACTAAAGACATACAGATATATTCACAATTAGTTGTTGGGTAGTACATGTATAATATCTTATCTAAAGATCATTTGTGAATGTACACTGCATAACTTTCGATATCCCCCCCCCCCCCCCCCCCCCCTATATCACACACTTTCTTTTGTTTTCTCTGTCAATATGGTCAATTGGAAGAGTAACACACAGAGGTTGTTTAAATAGGGAAAAATGAAATTGACAGGCTTTGATTACCATCACACACTTAGATTCAAAGACAAATCAAGTGACATTAGGGAGATACAAAAAGAAAAATTCCATAAACTTGGCAACTCATTGATGAAAAAGTCAAAGTGAAGTGACTGATGAACAAACAAAAAGACAAAACATTTACCTCCAATATAGAAAGGGATTGAACCTTCTTGACATTTGGTACAACCAAACCATAAGGAGTAGCCATGGCAATCCCAATATTATGAGTGCCTGTATTACAAAAACAAAGATAATATTTGTTGATTACTATGAAAGTCCATATAGCAAAAAAATTTGGAACCACAAAATACATATGTTTAAGTGGCAAACTGAGAAGATAAACTGAATGGGAATGCACAGTTATGCACCTTCACTTCACTATTAATTCGTTAAAGTCTTATCTATTTCTAATGCATTCTAAAAGTTTACAGTCCTAGAATGTACATATGCAGTTATCAAATTGAGAATAAAATGCTTTAGATCCAACAAGATAGCAACTAGGGCAACAAACAGCTACTTACCAGAGGCTTATTCAGAACTCATCAGTACTTACTCCCCTGATAATTCCATACTAAAACTGGCATTCTGTTAAGCATTTGACTGTTGTTGCAGTTCCCAAGTTAACCATTAAACATACCGGCTTCTCTCTTATTCATTCTTTTACTCACTTTTTTATTTCTTAAAATTTTTATTTTTAGGCATGTAAGGAACCATCATATCTTATTATGAGATGATTGCATACTTAGATACATCCAATGAATTTCTCCTTGCAACCAGGAACTAAAAGCGAGAGCCAAAGACAGGCAAAATATTTCAGAGGAAACACTAAGTAGTTTCTTGTACAAACCTTTGATAATGATCTCATTTGCATCTTCATTGAAGCAACTATTTAAAAGGGGGTATTTGTCCATTGCCTTTGATAGTGATTTGACCAAAAACGGAAGAAAAGTGTGCTTTATACTTGGATCGGGGTTTGCATTCTGAAAAGATGCTTTAAGTTCTACAAGTCCTCCACAATGAATATCTTCAACATAATGAAAATGAGGAACTCTGGCAGCCATTGTCATGGACTTGACCATCGCGCGTTGGAATCCCCTGAACCAGCAAACAGTTTAAATCATAATGTGCATGAACAATTACAAATCAGAAATGTTAATTAATTTTACAAGCATGTACTCCTAGAAAAATAAAAGATAATTATGGGATGTGGCCAATAGCCCAATACATTCAACTGAAAAACTTATGAGATGTGGATGAGAATGTACTCCACTAGTTAAGCTGTGAATGTGAAAAAAGGAATTTTGTCCTAAACAATTTCAGGTGATCTATGCTCAAATATATTTTCTGTGTACTTTTAATTGCAACAAATTACCTTTTGTCCAGAGCTTCCTATTAAGTTAATCCAATACTTATTTTCATACCACAAATACCTAATATACTCTTATTGACGTTTCCAAAGTTCTTTACTCGATTTTGGAGGTCACTTTCACAATTCACTCACTTTTTTTTTAATCAAAACATTTTATCTTCATTTAAAATACAGAAATGAGACTGAAAGTTTCAACGACCAGCTATTTTAACAAAATCTAGCATCTTTTATAAGTGAGTTCTAATTATAAAAATTAATTTGATTCAACTAAAATAAATTAAATTATATGAATCATTATAAAAAAACATTTAAAAGCAATTTTCTAATGACTTACAAAACAAATATAATTCAGTGAGAAACACTAATATATTTTGTTATGAAAATAATTATGAACAAAATTTTGTTTTATTAATAATTATTTCGGTGTAGATAAATGTTTTCTAAGTCCATCGGTATTATTATTAAAATAAAATTAGTTATTAAAATATGAAATATTAAAATAATAGTAACATTTTTTATGCATTAACAAATTACTTGAAATTATTATAAAATAACAAATTATGTATAACTGCGTAAATATTATATCTTGCATAGTTAACTCATATAATTTTTAGTCTAAGACAATTGGATTGACCCTGTTGCTTTCAAATTAGATTCACCCATAAACTTGAGATATATTATAGAAAATACCAAGAAGCAATAAGCGCCATATTCAGCAGAAACATCACATCACATTATCGTAGTGCTACTTGACTACTTAGAGCAAGTTTAGCCCTAAGTTTTAAGACTTGGAGTGACATCATCATCTTGAGTTTTAAGACTTATGTTTAAAACTTCCCCCATTTTTCTTCTTAAATCCCAGGCAAGTCTCAAGTTGAGTCTTGAAATTCCAAGACTCAACTTAAGACTTGATATTGGAACCCACCTCAATTTTATTTTCATTATTATTATTTTTTTTAACACTTTTCTAATAATAATAACAATAACAATAATAATATGTCATATATTTGAGTCTTATGGCTAATGTGATAATTTTGGACACATCTTAGTGAGTGTTGACAAGAATTTGATGACATTATTTTCAATGGGGACTACCAAAAATGATGTCACATCCAAGTCCAATACATATTAGCGGATTATCTAGAAAACAAAATATCAAAATAACTTGACTTCATTGCAAAGCCATCAATCATTTCTTTACTAAATTGTAACTTGCAAGAATTTAATTGCTTGATGCCAACATGCAGTTATTGAGATTTGAGAGTGTTTTATAAACAAAATTCATTCCAACAAATAAAGTAAATAACTAAGCATATGGGAGAAGGAAATACACAAGAAACAAGGAGCATATTGTGTCCAGAGATTTCAGGTAATGCACATCAAATTAAATTATTTAAAAGAAAATTGTAACTGGAAATATCTATTTGCTAGATGCAAACCCACAGTTGAAGAGACTTGTTTAATAAGCAAAACTAAAAACAAAATAAGGAAAAAAACTACGCATCTGAGGGGGGAAAGAACAACTGAACAACGCTAGTTAGCAAGGAGCATACTGTGTCCAGGGATTCCAGGTATCACATATCAAACATTACCTTATCTGTAAGGTTCTGTCTTCATACAATGAACTCCCCGTCACTAATTTGTCAGAGCAATATACATATGGCTCAGCAGCAACATCTTTAGCACTGGCATAATTGATAATATCTTCTTTTAATATCCTTCCATCTTTACCACTACCTTTAATATTATTAATGTCAATTCCATGTTGCTTTGCTAAGTTACGAACAGCTGGTGTGCACAGTATGCCACTCACCCTACTTTCACTTGAGATTGAAACTTGACTACTTGACTCATCTTGTTTAACAGGATCAGATATATTGGATTCAGTGTTACCATCACTTACAGTTGAAGGAGAAAATTCTTCAACAGCCATCTTCAACAGTGTTTCTCCAACCTGCTTACCAGAAAATTACAGTAAAGAAGAGGGCTAGTAGAAGGGTTACCAAAATACTATTACATAGTCAAATACAAAAAAAAAAAAAAATAACATCAGAATTTTCCAATTCTTCTTTCATAATTGTAAAATGTACGAGAAATGTACCAAATGATATATGCCATACGTTAACATGATATCTTTATTTGGGGAGGAGGGAGGAGAGACATGTAAAAATGGTGTCCTTCAAATAAAGTGCATTTCTCTTGACAGCAGTTCATAAAATATATCACGAGTTGATGATTTATTAGTTAAGTAACTGATACTTTAGCGGGTAATTGCAATGTAAATTGATCCTATAATTGCACACATAAGTTTGGATTGAAACAAAGAAGTGCAAGGGATAAGCTCATAAGGCGACACCACAAAACAAGCTGGCCCAAGACTTAGAAAAAGCTAAGGGCACCTGGCCCATGGTATTAAACTTTGGCTGTGTCACTGCATTGTGACGGCAATGTAAAGGTTTTCAATTGTACTGTGACTGAGATATTGGGAAGTAACAGAAGCAAACCATCAGCATTGCCAATGAAAGTTGCAAACCAAGTAAATTAGGAGAGTTTTACTTAACCTAAGTTTTCCTGAATGTGAAAGTGGTTTTCAAACTTACTTTGCATGTGACACTAGCATGGGCAGCGATGTAGGCTTCAGTCCATGGAATGTTTCAAGGCTTGTTGGGTTAAATACAATACGTTTAGGAGTTTCCAAAGCTTATGTTATTAATATGGCTTAAGCAGGAGCTTAATCGAACTTTACAGTAACAAGATATGATTGGGCTTGGATTAATCTGAAACTTAGCTGCGCTCTTTAGCTCATTAACCACTATTGACTTTTAATTACACAACAATATTAAGCATAATCATTTTATTAGACTTAGTTAGGTTTAATTAGATTAACTTAACACGTCGTAATTTTTTTGTGTGATTTTGTATTTAATTTAAAAATAAGTTAAATGTTAGATATACATGGCTCATCCAAAAGACTTATTTTTTTGCTGATTGGATTATATTAAAGTTGCTCCAAAGTCAATTTAACATGTTTGCACTTCTTAACTATTGAGAAGCATTAGAAGTCCATGTCAAATACAGAATTAAATAAGTCTGCGTATATTGAACCTCCTCAAGGACGGGATCTGCAATTATTTAGTTGATGCTTATCTAGAATAACTATAATTTCATGTATTTCTGAATTAAGTTCACACAAACCTTATAAGTAGTAATGACAATTAATTAGTTTAAACTGAGTTGCATTTTAGGATTCATCCAAATGGCACTTAAAGAACTTGACAATATCAAATTATGCAAACATCCTAAAACTAATAGCGCTTCTACAAAATTTCTGGCATTTTATAGGAACAAGTGTTTTGGTACATAAAGGGAAAGAATCTCAAAAGAACCAGTATAGGACTTTTTTTTTTTTTTGAGGGAAACCAGTATAGGACTTAATGCTGTAGTAGAAATGCAAAACTGTGCACCAGCTGAATTGCAGCACCTCTAAATGTCCAACCATAAGTCACTCTAATAATTACAATTAATCTATGATGAGTTGCTCACTATAAGACCTGGTGTTACTTGTCAATTTGACACTTTCTTTCTTCTTTATCCTAACGTTCTTTATGTTAAATGCTATCCATAATGACTTACATAACAAGTCATACATCGCTGGTTGAAATTGAGGTCTAATGGCATTCATTTGACTGTACTCTTACTGCTAAAGCTAAAAGTATACTTTAAACCACATACCTTCACAATGTCTCCTGGAGCATGAAGAATATGTGAAATCTTTCCCCTATATCGACTGGTTATTTCTATGGTAGCTTTATCACTTTGGACCTCGCAAAGTGGTTGAAATTCTTCAACTTCGTCTTCCTACAAAAAGATTTTCTCAGGAAGACAGGAAATCATATCAACATACATTGTTTTCTAACTATCAATTGAGCAATGAATCTATTTCAAGACCAAGCTAACAGCTAAAATATTTAAATTTATTACCTCTTGGACAAACCACTTCAAAAGCTCACATTCAGCAATACCTTCACCTGTCTGTGCCAGAGGTACTTCAACTAACTCACACAATGAAGGCTCAGTAGCAGCATGGGTTGTGAAGCAAGAAGCATTGAAGGAATAGTGAAGATTCGGCTATAACACATCAGTAAAAAGGAAGAGTACATGAGTGAGCAGCTAGTTGATAAGAAAGGAAAACATAACAAGCAGACAAGAAATTAAAAATCTACAAGAATACATTAACAAATAATCTAATAGACAGTCTCTTGCTAACAAAGAAACATAATATTACATTACGAAAATTGGCCAGCCAAAGATCCTAGCATATTCTGATTCACACCACCTCTATGCTCATCCACCCCCCCCCCCCCAAATAAAAAATAAAAATAAATAAAAAATGAAACTGTTATGGATTTCCTTGGAAGTAGATTTAGCTACGGAATATATTCATTCCCATTAGTTGAGTCAATTATCCACTTCTAAAGCTTGATTTTAGAATTATTATCTTACCAGTGCCTATGAGGGTAATGCACTTCAAATTGAAGAGCTTCTTGTCTCTACTTCAACAATATACAGAGTAAGACTGATAACATCTCGATCCCTAAACCCTCACAAATATAGAAGCCTATGAGATATATGGGCTGTATTATACAGTACTAACATGCAACAAATAATACAATGCAACTTTCATTATGTTGAGCATCATTTCTAATCAAAAGCTTAGGAATTTCCATTTTCACATAGAACCATTCAAATAAGTATTAACTAAATACGAGGGTGCTACATTAATATGCCCTCAGATATATCACAAGTTCACAACCATGATAGTTTTCAGATGTACGGAGTATATTTGAATGCATCCATAAAATCAGGCAATCAGCATAAACAACATAATGATTGACTTAAAAGCATGATATATCAGTACAGCAATTTCCAAGAGTTCACTACTCCAACAGGTTCCATATCCCTTTCAACTCACAGCGGTTTCAAACAGACCGCCAATTACTTTCTTCCATTACCTTTTTCTGCATTTCATAAGCTCAAAATGCAGATGCATTTCAAATTCATTACTCCGTATTAAGTACCTATGAATATAAACTGAATGCTCTTAACTATGCTACCACTTAAAAACCCAATAAATAAACGCACCACAGAAACTAAACCATCTCCATTCAAAGCTCAAACTAAGAAACTAGCAAGAATTTTTCAATAATGCAGAAATTTAATAAACAATATACAAGACAAGCAGTAAAATACGCTGAAAAAAATACTGGTAACAAAGACAATTAAGCTGAAACAAAATACCAAAAATTAAATTATTTTTTTCCATCCATATCAAATTAGTTGACTTTTAATTCTATTCACAAACTCTAATTTGTCTAACTTGTGTATTTAAAGTAGTGCGATCGACCGTTCATGTTACAAATTGTATTTTCACAATATTAACTTTATACTGCCTCGTTTAAAATTATTTACAATAATTTGACATTCTTTACTCATACTTTATGTCAAATTATTGCAAATAATTTGAAACCGAAGTGGTAAAAGATATAATTAAAATTAGCTACAAATAAAGTTATACATTGATAACAGAGGAAGTATGAACCAACCAGATCATTAGGCTTAATTAGTCGACAACATCGAGACGGAACGACGAACCCTAACAAAGGACGCCGGAACTCAGACCCAACCGCCGACGATGATGCCGTGCGAGGAGAAAAGGAATAAGAATAAAGATACAGGAGACCGGAATTGAGAGGCTTCCTCCGGCATAGTTGTCGAATTGAGATCATAGTTTTTGGTTAAGGTATAAAGCGTGAAAGAAGTTGAAGCAAAAAATGGTGAAATTTTGAGATTTTGATCATCATATGTTAATGTAGCTGTCAAATCAATCTAGGAGTAGTAGTTTGGATTTTAATGGGATTGGATTGATGATTCAGTTCACATTACTTAATTAGATGTTAATTGTCATAACTATTTTTTTTCGGAGTTTGTCGTCTTTATTTTTTATTTTTTTGGGATTGTTTATTCATCGTTGTTATCTAGAAAGGTAGAAGTATATAAAACACGTCATTTGCGTGCTTCTTCTTCCGAATCATGTTACGTGGGAGGGAATTGTGTATCAGATTTTGAGCTTGTCTAAATGGAGTATTGAGATGCATTAGTAAATGCATATTCAGGGGCAAGCTGGTAAATTCACATAGTTGAGTGGAAATCCACCTCACTTTCCGTTATGCTTTTTGTAAGCCCGTTAAATTAGTATCTCGTATTTCCTGAGTGTATTTTATATTTGAATTAGATTATTTGGTCACATGCTTGATTATTTTCTCTCTCTTCCATTTACCTCTCCTTCTGTCTTCTCACTGTCTCTCTCCTCTGAACTTCTAGTTTCTTCTCGTTTCGCCTCCAGTAAGAAATTCGAATTCGAACCCTCTGTCTTCTCACTCTAGGTCTCTGTATTCCCCATTTCCTCCATATCCATCTCCATCGTCGTTTGCGGTGGTGGGTGACTTGAAGAATTATTTCTGGGCTTGCCACGGGAAGAATTCAAGGATTATACGCATCATTCATGATCAATTTGACCCAAGTAAGCGAGTTAGTTATAAATTCATTAGTTTTTATCAATTTTGTAATGCTTGTTGAAACAATTTTAGTACTTTGTCAAAGTTAATTTCACTGTATTCGTTTAACCTAAAAGTTAGGGTTTTCAAATTGGCGATGTTCTGGATTTTATGGGGGGTGTGGTTGATATTCGAAATCAATAATAGGGTTTAAGAATTACATAAATTCTAACACCCCAATTTAAATTGTCCTCCAAAATTTTTATTTGTTAGGGTTTGTATAAATTCTGTCGGGGGTTGTATTTTTTTTTTTTTTGGGTGATTTTATTTCATGGGTATTTCTTGGAATGTAATTGGTTTCATGGTATTGATTATATATGCATGAATATAGTGTATGTTTTGAGATTACATATTGTCCAACTTTGTTTTAGTTATAATTTGGTGATTGAAAGAAAAAAAAAAATAGATTGATAGCCTTTTGTTGGGTGGGATATTGCTATATTTCTGTGATTAGCAATTCTATGTGTGGATGGTTTTATGCTAAGTTGTGAGTTTGATTGGTTTCAGACCTTAATGTCGATATTATAACCTTATTGTGTGATGGGTATTATAGGTTTGATGGGTATTATAGGTTTGATGGGTATTATATGAACTGGTTAAGTTATTAGTGTTATAAGCAGATTAGCCAGAGAAAGGAGAGGACTGAGATGAATAGGCTACTCAGCTTGTAGAATGGATTCATTTTTGGAAAGTAAATCCAAAGTGGCCTGCTTGGATAGAAGGAGTGAACAAGGTGCAATGTAAAAAGAGAATGAGCCTTTTATGTTGGGTTATAGTCAAGTCTTTAAAGTTGGTATTCTTAATCACATTGACTTTTAACAACCGTTCAAAACCTGCTACTACTACTTTGATTTTGCTAATGTACTAGCAATTACTACTCTGATTCTTTTCATTTTAAAAATTCTTAGGTACCATATCTAAAATTGGAAAGATGCATCAAGTCAAGGGTATCATATATAAGTTTTTGAGAGTGGATTAGGGAAACTTACCAGAGTGGCCTGGTTTGATAGAAGGAGTGAACAAGGTGCAATGTAAAAAGAGAATGAGCCTTTTATGGAAGGTTATAGTCAAGTCTTTTGTTCTTAGTCAAACTGACTTTTAACAATCGTTCAAAACCTGCTACTACTACTTTGATTTTGGTAATTTACTAACAATTAATACTTTGATTCTTTTCATTTTAAAAATTCTTGGGTACCTTGTCTAAATTTGGAAAGATGCATCAAGTCAAGGGTATCATATACAAGTGACAATGTGGGAAGGAAATTTCTACAAACAAGCACTTTTCTGACTATTAGCTATGATTATTTTCTGCTTCTAGGTAATCGCAGAGTCATCTACCTTATATAATCTTAACTAATTTATTAGTGTTATAAGCAGATGAGTCTTATAGAGTTATTCTTACCATATGCAAATTAGATGGCTAAAATTTTTTTGTGATAGTTTGACTTTTAGATGTATGCTCTGGAAAATAATAATTAAAGCTTAGTATAAGAAATTATTAAAATGTATCCTACTTGTAATCACCAATTAATAGTCCTCTATAGTTTGACTATTGGGTAGGACTGTGGGTTAGGCTTGGTATGTTAGATCTTTTAGTAGGCCTTCTTTATTAGGCCTCCTTTTTTAGGTCTCTGATTGATATGGCAGTTTGTTAATTCGTATTGATTATGGCAGTTTGTTAATTTGCATTGATTATTTTGGGTGTCTTGTTTGATGTAGAAGCTTTTATCCATGATGCTAAGTGTAGTTGTGATTTTTTGCAGATCAGATTTGTATTATTCCCTGCAAAAATTATGAGATCGAAGACAGTTATGCGATCGAAGAACTGGAAATGCTTGATGGTGAGCTAGTGTTCTGTGCTTGTATTAATGTGTTAGTTGAATGTGGTGAAGTCTGAAATTTTCTGTGTCATTTCTTGCATTTAGGATCCATCGACTTCTAAGGCCCCCGATAAAGGGGGGGGGGTCTGAAGTGAAGGGGAAGAACAAAACTAACAAGAAGGCAAAGCTACCTAAGAAGTCTGTAAATGCGGTTGTTGATAATAGTAGTGAAGAAGACAATGGTTTTGATGAGCAGACTGATGAAGATACTTCAGAGGAGTCCTGCTCTCCCTCTGAGTTCATGAAGATGATGATGTTATTCAAGAAGAGTAAGAATAAAAGTCAGAAGAAGAAAAGGGCAAAGGTATAGTGAATATGTAACTATTAAGGCACATACATTTATACCAAGATTAGTATGCTAAAAATTGGACATAACCCTAGGTTTATGATTTGTATGTATGTAGGGTGAAATAACCGAAGGCCAAAAAGTTTTAAGCGAAGGGGCAGTGTTGAAGACCCATCATGAGAACATCGGAAAGGTATGATGTTTTAGCTGCTAATGTAAACAGAATAGGCCCTTAGTTTACTAGTATTAATTTCTAAATCTATCTCATAAATCAGGTTTCTGGTATAGAAGACATATTTTTTGGCTCCAATTTACTTTGCCTTCAATAAAACTAGTTGAAAACTATCTGCCATTATGAAGTGTGATCTCACAGTCCAAGGTGATCTCACAGTCCAACTCATACACCCTCACAAGTTATTACAAGTTCAGTACAACCTAAAAAGACAAAATGAATTGTTCATCCTTACACACATAAGCTTATAATGATTGCGTGAATTACGTCAGATTAAAAATAATTAGAGCCAAAGTATGGACATCAAATTAATTGTACCAGAACTAAACCAATATGTTAAGTTGACAGCACTATAACTAATCATTCAATAAAACTAGTTGAAAACTATCTGCCATTATGAAGTGTGATCTCACAGTCCAAGGTGATCTCACAGTCCAACTCATACACCCTCACAAGTTATTACAAGTTCAGTACAACCTAAAAAGACAAAATGAATTGTTCATCCTTACACACATAAGCTTATAATGATTGCGTGAATTACGTCAGATTAAAAATAATTAGAGCCAAAGTATGGACATCAAATTAATTGTACCAGAACTAAACGAATAATTTTTATTTTGGTGCATGTAAATGAGTTTGTTTGTTGGCTACTAATGCATATTCCCTCTTTTCGTGGCAGTACCCCAACATTGTATGCAAATCTTTCTGCCAAGTTGCGAAAAATTTTGATCCAAGATGACGCGCATTAGTCAAACAAATGGGGTTTGTAGGTCTCTTGGAAATTGACATGAAAAATGTACCGAGGCAATTTTGCTATTGGTTGATGACAAGAGTGATTCCAGATGGCACGATGGTGTTTGGGGATAGTGAGATCTTACCCTTAGGTCCCACTCAAGTGAGGTCTATATTCGGGTTACCCATGGGTGCTGAAAAAGTCTCTTTTGATGTTGGTGAAAATGATGAGGAGAAGGTGGAGAAGATGAGAAGGATTTTTTTTATCTTTATGGTGTTGGTTCGAAAAAAAAAAACCATTTCGTTGAAATATGCTTTAGAAGCATTATGTCCATTGGATGCATCTGGTGAAGCAATTCCCCTTGCAGATGAAGTTAATGAGCAAGATTTCATGGTAGCCTTTCTACTTGTCGCCCTTAGTAAAGTGGTTTGTACAACCACTAATAATTCAAACTTTCCGAAGTCACTCATACCAGCATTGACAATGGCTACCGAGGCTATCAACTCTGATTAGTGTTCGTTGACGTTCGAGTGGCTATGCGACACAGCTAACAGATTTCAAAGGAAGTTTCAAAAAGATGGTTATAGGTCTTGCTATGGGGGCAGTTTTTTGTTCATTATGGTGAGCTTCAATCAAAATATTTATATTTTTTTTGTCGTTCAATGAAATAGGTGGCATTTAACACATTTCATTTTGGATTTTCAACTTGTCTAGCTGAGTACATTGTGCTAAAACTACAAGGTTAAGGATAATTTGGATTTGAAAATAAAAAAATTATACATGCTTTGCATATTCAGTTTAAACCTATGTACTATTCTGAATACAGTTTTATCCTATTCCTGGAACGAGGAATTGCTGGTACTATGAGAAAGAATGGGAGTCAGTATACTAATTAAGAACTAGAGAGTTTTCTCTGTGGTTTGCTTTGCTTTGACTTCTTACAACCACTACATTAATAAACAACTAGAGAATTTTCTTATGAAAAGGGGAGGGAGTTTGCACTGTAATTTATTTGTGATTGTGTTGATTATTATTTTATTATGCTTAGTTGGAAATGGATTTGAGGCCTAAAATCCATCATTTAATTTTTTTGTTTTTAATTAGTGCTTTATAAATACAGGCAAGGCATCAGCACCAATTAAAGTAAGAGTAAAGAACCACTCTGTCAAGTTGATAATGGGATATATTTTTGTGTTCATTATAGTTTATTCACTTTACATATTTTTAAATAGCGTTCAATAACTGTTACATATTTTAAAATAGCTTTAGTATTTTGTAATTGTGATCTGGTAATTGTGGTTTTCTTTTCTGGTAGATTTATTATCTGGACCACTTGCATCGAGATCCTGTCAAGTGGGGCGTTTACCCGAGGGTGAAGGTATGGAACTGTGGTGGGGTGAACGCAACTCTTCTTGAAGATAAGGTGTCGATCAATGAGTATGGCAAGCTTTTGGTAAGATATCAACATTATTTTTATGTGTTATGTTGGTTGATAACTGTGTAACATTTTTTTTTCTAATTGATAGGTCATCGATATTGCTTATGGGGAGGAACATCCCCTTGTACCAAGAGAGACGGAACATCCCTTTGGAAAGGTCAGCCATGCTGGTATTAAAAACAAGGCCCCAATTTCAGGGGGTACGGATCAGGCTTCCATAGATGATGTTGTCGAGCGGGTGAGTGTTCAAACTTGAACTATTTAGGCTGTAATTTTGTTTATGATGTTTATGTGTTTTATAACCTTTGTTTTCTCTTGAAGAGCATATAATTTTTTAGTTATTTGTATTCATATTTAAAATTTAAGCCTTTTATATAATCCTATATAATGAAGGTTTTATGGATGCTTCTGATATAGTTTAGTATGTTTAAAAACTGATCTTCTTTGACCCCATCTCAATTATCTTCATTATTTATTAATTAATGTAGAACCTACTAAATTAATTGTAACTATACGTTACATGAATTCAGCTTGATTTTTGTTTAGTTATCGCTTACATAAGTTGTTTTAAAATTGACCAAGATGTTAGTTTACATGCCTAAGGCTAACACCTACCCAACACACTCCCTCTCCCCCTTTCATATATTTACATATCCTGCCAAAATAGATGGGACAAATAACTAGCACCTGTCACTCTGAGAGAGGACACTGCCAGCAATCATTAGCTCATTATAGCTCACTGAACCTTGCTGGCTGACTCCCTGATGGGCCATGTTGCTGTCCTGTCTTCCTTCTTCACTCGTAGGTGATCTATCCTTTGTTCTTCTTGTTGCCCAAGCCTAAGCCTTTCGTTGCAAAGTAAACCAAACATTTATTTTATATATTATTTAAGTAAAGGTTGGTTATTTTTTTCCCTTATATTTTTCCTTATTTTTTGGTTAACGCTCGATTTTGGCTATGTACAGGTATTAGTTCAGTTGAGTACAAGGCTAGAACCAATTGTTGAGGGTTTGATTGGGAAAGCCTTTAGTGGATTTTTGGGTAAGATGACGGGTGGTAATGACTATCTGGCAACTGGAAGCCCCCACTGTGAAAATGTTGGGAGTACTGGAAGACCAAGGGAACAAGTTAATCCTACCAAATACTTTGATGGTAATGAATTTCTGGCCAACGGAAGAACTCACGGTGAAAAAGTTGGGAGTACTGGACCAAAGGAGCTAACAAAAAAGTTTGGTGTTGGTTATTCTTTTGATAATATGAACAAGTCACCACATTTGGAGGAAGGACATAGGCCACAAAAGCTTAGTCTCTTTGAAAAGAGGCTTCTCTGCATTGTTCGAGGGTGGAAGGAGTTGAAAAATGATCAAGAGTAAGTAAAGCTTTAATGTGTAATGGCCACTGGATATACTATATGTTGTTGTCTAATTGTGTGGCTAATGGCAAATGCAGGCCCGGTCCAAACTTAATTCTTTGTGATGGCATAGATACATCTCAAAGGGATTGTTATCGAGTTGTTTCCCCGAGGTCTCGTGTTGGAGATCATTACGTTAGGATGGCCGTTGTCTTGTATACAAAAACTCGGGCATCACAACATACGAGGAAAAGGATTATGATGGATCCTTCGTATGCGGTGAGGTTTTTTACTACACTTTTTGTTCAAACAATTTGGGGTTTTTTTTGTTTTTGGTATTCTACTTACCTATATTTTTGTTGTTGGTCGTAGAATTTTGTTATGATTGGTAAAGATGATCCTAAAGTGTTGGGGCAAAAGTATGGGAAGACCTTCCTTGGCTATCCTCTTTACCAAATACAAAGTGTATGTGTTTAGTTTGTTTTGTGGTGATCAAGTAATTTTATTGTTGTGAATGTGCATATACTTAAATTGGTTTATGCTTGATAGGTTTTTGTCCCTTTCCTTGATACATCCAAGAAAAATGCAGAACACTGGTATTGCTTAGCCTTGGATTTAAAGGCATAACTGGTGTGGATGATAGATTCTTTTTTGTAAAAAGATTCGTACTTAAAGCATGAAAAGTTTCATCTGCAGCTTGTAACCCGTTCGATTCTCTCCTTCCTTTTAATTTAATCTATGGTTTTCTGTTGGAATTATTTTTGTGACACATGCACAATTTCGTCACTTCAGATGAAGGCCTTAGAGGAGTTGCTGCATCTTAGTGATCCCATCACATGGGAAGTGGGTATAACTTCTACATGGTTGAGGAGGACATTTTTGGTACGACAAACGGACAAGTAAGTATCTATGAGTCAAAAGAAAAAGATCTAAGGAAGAGTGTCAAGAGCATGTATTCCAGCCCTATCTGTAGACTTTACTTGTGGTCATCTTGCTAATAGCTCTTGACTTCTACATGGTTATAGTACATTGAATTAAATGACACTAGTGTATGACTTCATTTTTTTGATGCAATGATTTATTTTGTGAATTGAATCACTCAACTACCATTTATCTTGATTGTGGATGCCAAAAACTTATTTGAATTGGGGTTGGTTGATTTTTATTGACAAGTCAAAATTGATTTGAATTAGAAGTTTAAAATGTTTTATATATCTTCAGTTTTTGTGTTTTGTATTGGATGCGAAATTCAGAATAGTATGTGAATTGATTTAATAAATGATTTATGGTAGAAGCTATGACTTAAGAGTTTTATTTTCCATAGTTCTGGTGCTTGTTGTACTTTTATTGAAGATGATTTCATGAGAAGAGGTTAGCCCTCACCACTTCGATCTATTTGTTGCAATAAAAGTTGCTCTTGCGGCGCAATCATGCTAGCCACTATAAAGCATTGTGCACGATCTTTTGAAGCTCCCTTTCACATGGTAAGAGAATGAGAATGATCCTTTGCCTGTGTATTTGCTGATTGTCAGGTTGTATACATCTACTTTTGGCCTCTTGTCCCGACAGGAAGTGCAATGACGATAAATAAAGCCATCTTCGTGTTGGATCGAAGTGAAGAATGCTTATGGATAAGTGGTTAAGCCACAAAACACAAAAGTCTATCCCAAATTAAAGAAAAAGACAAAACAAAGGTCCAATTAACTAAGCCCGATCATAATTAGGCTTAAGCCCGTGCTTAAACCCTAATAATGACAGATTTAGGAGCGCCTAGGTTAAAACTTAGTGCTGCCGCAGAAAAAGCCGCACACATCTCACAAAGTGGGCTGCCGCGTGAACTAATTCGGTTGCACGTGACACCCAGCACAACTTTCAGAGTTGCGCTGCGGAAGATTCAGAAATATTCGGAATTATACGGAAAATATAAAATCGAATCTTACAATAAAGCCGCGCGCAAGACAAATAGTTACGCTGCACATAGCAGCCAACTCTATAACTTGCGCTGGGATGCCGCGTGCAACTTCATCTGTTGCACGCGACACCTGCTGCGGCAAAATGCTCAAAATCCTAAACCTAATCATTCTCTATAAATACGAGCTTAAAACCGAGGCTTAAACAGACATAAATTAACCTAAAACTCTGGCGAAATAACCTGTGAACTTGTGCAGCCTAGGCCTCTTGTCCTAAACACTCACCCTTTTGATACTTTGTTACTACGGTGGAGGTTCCCTAACAAGGAGGAGTCCATAAGTGTTCTAAACGGAGATCTAGCAAAGAGAAGTGGTAATTTCCCGAGCACTTAGTTAAATCACCTTTATTTTCTTGTTGAAAAAGACTTTAATTATTTAATTAGTGTTGTTTGATCACTTTTAAAATAATTAATTAATCATTTCCACATAGTATCTTGTGTTAAATAAAGATTAGAATTGAATTAAAATAATTGTTGGTTGATCACTTAACCCAAGGCGAATCTTGTTTATTTTTTGTTCTTCCACGAATTTAATTAAATAAGAATAACGACCTTACGATGTAATTCCTACGTGAATTAATGTTTGTAAATAAAATCAAATAACATAGTTTTAGGTATCGCGTTGCATATATTGTTTGGTGATGAAATTGTAAAAAAGGAAGAGCTAGTAGAGGTCGTGTAAGGGCTAGGATGACGATTCCCCTCTAAAAGGAACGTTATCTTAGTACCCTCGCTCCCGAACTCATTTCTGGTTTATAGACCAATTTAGACATGGGTAAACTTCTGATTCGTGCTAATTATTCCATAAACTCCAAGGCATGAACGAGGTTTATGAGTTTTTCCTAAAACTCATTGGCGACTCCTACTTGTTTCTTACAAAAAAAGCGTGATGATAGAATCAATTCTAATTCAAGGTCCCCCAAACAGTCAGGAATTCAAATCCTACTACACCTTAACAAGTGTAAAGTCCTAGGCTTTTAAGTGGCCAAGGACATTTAAGGATAGTACCCCTTACGATGGGATCACCCTCTTTACACAGGTCTTACTTGGTCTATTTATTATATGGTATTTTGATAAAATTATTTTTTGCAGGAAAAACATACCTCCTCCTTGAGGAACAACCTGTTTCTTGATGATGTGAATAGCGACTTACAATTTTCACAAAGTTCATTTCTCAAGTAGTAATTATATATGCAATAACAAAAGCCCGACATAGTTTAGTTCAGTACACAGTAGTCCATCATCAAGAAACAGTTGGATGACTTTAGTGTTCAGTGGTTCTTTTATCACAAAGTTGATTTCACAAGTAGCAATTATATATGCAATAACAAAAGCCCGTTATAGTCCAACTGAACACTAAAGTCATCCAACTGGTATAAAACAACTTCTACAAGTAGAACATATTCATTACTTAATTTGTTGTAACTATACACAGTGGTTCTAATTTGGTTTCTAATGATCAAACACAATTTTTGAGGAACATTTTGCTATACTATATGCAGCGATTTGATTAACATCATTAAGTAAAAATTAGATAAACAAAAAATGTGGAAAGCTAAGGGGTGTCGTCAAACTAATAAAATAGGCGACACTTACAATTTTACAATGCTATTTAATTTTACTATGCTATGCTATTCAAGTTGTGATCACACATGCTATTCAATTTCACTATGCTTTGCTATTCAGTTCATAGTTATTGAATTTCAGCTATCACAGATGCCTTGAGCCCAACATCAAATCATATTGTCTGAGTATATGTATTGTCTTATCCTAATGCTTCATTCAATGACTGACTTTGCTTGTTCAACTCAACTTATTACTTTTCAATACAGCTGAACTTAAAGTAGGTCCTTCTGTTTGACCTTCTTGTCTGACCATAGTAAAGGAACGCAACATTCTTTTGATTTTCTGGGATTTTTATGCTTCTTTACATGCCTTGAATTAATGATAAAGATTGAAGATTATACTCTTCCTCTTACACTATAATTAAATTTACTTTTTGCTATCTCCCATTTTCACGTACCACACTCATTTCCACCTACCCAAAAATAAAACCCCTTTGTTTTCACCATGTCCAACCCCGAAAAAACTATTGTGGATTCTTGGGGAAGGCGTATAATGCCTCATCCAAACACCCCATTGATGTACTTCAGCCCCTTCAAGCCTAGTAACACCCCTGAAATTGATTTCAACACCACCACTTATTTTGAGATTAATTATCACTATGAAGAAGGGCTTTACATGTCCCCTACCTTTCTTCGTGATCAACTGTCCGACTCTCGTGACTTTAGGACAACCACCTACATCCCTTAAAGTTTGATGGAAGTTTGTGATGGAACAATTCGACCAGCTTATTACCCAGATCCAACTGATTTGGACGGCTATCTCCACAAGGGGGTTAGTGCTTTTGTCAAGTGGTTGTGCAAAAATTCAACATCTGAGGAGTTCATCCCAAAAAAGATTGTTCCAGTTTTTGATTTGAAGCCAGAAATTGACCCCGAGAAACTTCCACTATATACCATGTGTAGGGAATAATTTCAAGCCTTTAAAAATCCCAATAGCTCGAACCCCACTGTGATCATACACTAAATTATTGTGGCGTCCAAAAGGGAAGAAGATAGAGCAAAAGAGTCGCCAACAAGTTTTTAAGGAACTTGTAAACCGTTCACGAGGTGAAGGTTACACCCCTTAACGATCTAAGAGATCGTCAACTCCATAAGGTCATGAACCAAATAAGGGTCCGGGGATGATGGTACAAATCCAACCTAAAAGAGATTGAACCTGCCCTAATAATAGGCCTCTACTTTATTCTGCTCGTATTCATGTGCGCTTTCTGATTAACATACAATTAATAGGATTAACCCTAAACCTGTTTAATCTATGTTGGTTGAATATAAATGCAAAAATAAACTATTATTGGCGATCACTTGAATTATAATCACAATTAACCTAACAAGATTATTAAATTATCTTATTAAGCGTGGTTGCAAATACCAAATTCCCTTTAAACATGCAATAAAGGTGATCAAGCAATAACAATAAATAATCAAGCAACATAATAATAATCATAATCATAATAATCATAAATATTAGGGAGAATATAGGAAGCATCATACTTTTAATCATACTTGATATTAAAGATACCCTAGACATGATGCTAGAAATCATAAATAATAATCTAAGCATGATATCTACATCATAAATCAATAAAATACTTACTTGGATGTCTCGTACCTCTTTCTAATAACAAAATACACACGTTAGTAACTTCAAGGAAAAATAATAATCAAAACAATTAAATAATTGACGTAGAGATTTGGGACCAAACCCTCAGAAATTAAAACCTTTCACGTCTAGGGCGAAGGCAACTTCGAATATGGCTAGGTGTATCAAGATCTTGTGAATGCGGAATTTTGTATTAAAGAGAAAAGTTTAGAAAGAATGCTAAAAGATCAATGATTCATAAAATAATTGTTGACGATTGATGATTGTAGATGATGATTGAAAACGAAGTTTAATAAAACTTAAGAATAAAAGAATTGGTGAATGGTGAATGATGATGAATGGCGAATGAATATTGACAATCCGTGAATGAAAACGGAATTTTTGATACGATATTTATAGAGAAAATCATCCAAAAAAGATAATTTATCAAAACAGAGCCTGAAGACCACAAAAACATCTTGGCGCCAGCCCTGGCTCATTGGCGCCAGGACCAGTGGCTAGCGCCAGGCGCCAATGGCTGGCGTCTGGCGCCAATCCTGATTCCAGGCGTCAAGGCCTGGGGTTGGACGCCAAATCGGCTTTTAACGCGTTTTCGAAAATCTGATAATTTTACCGTACTGGAAGATAAAATAATATAATATTAGTCGAAAATGCTATTTGATCTTGATTAAAACTCTGAAGAATCCTAATTAAATTAAGAATGATAAAACCTTCTAGAATGTTCTAGAAGACTAAAACCATTCCTAATTACATTAGGAATGATAAATTATATTAGGCCCTCCCCTAGATCATTGGGTCGTACTTAAAGCTCAAATCGAGCCCAGTTTAGTAAATTGGCCATAACTTCCTCAATATTCATCGGAATTGGGCTTATAATATATCGTTGGAAAGGTCTTTGCAAGCCCCATCCAACTACACCACTATTGGACCCATATCATGGACCAGCTAAACTGGATTGGCTGTTTTCTCAAAATAAAGTTTTCAAAATCAGGGAGAAGAGAAAAGGCACTCATCATTGGGTTTGGTTTTGGGGAGACACAAATGGGTGTCTACAGAAGCCCCCACTTTGACTGAGTTTGGATAAACGCAAGTTTCGAAAACGAAAGTCAAAGTATCGATAGGGACGGAGATTGATTCAGAACGTTCCGCGATCCTAAATCACTCTTGTAACGCCGATACCTGCAAAACTAGCATTAGTTAAACAGATAGAAGAGTTAAGAAACGCGTGTCTTGCACCGTCGAGCACACGTCTCTAAAAGTAACCGATTTGTTTTGATGACCTCCTGCAAGCTAGAGAATGCCATCCCGCTTGAAAACCGCTACGCCTGTAACTGCTTCCAAATTAGAAGATTGCTTCGCCCGAAACTATCCTCCTCCGCATTGATAATATTCCACGTCCAAGGGAATACCATCAAAGATTATTTCTCTTGAAATAATCCTTAGTTTTTTGTGACAACCGTCCACAATCTAGGGAACGCCATCTTGCTGTTTGTTTTGACGATCTTCCGCAATCTAGGGAGCGCCGTCGATCAATGTTGCTACATCTTGAGCCTTTTCTTGAATCATAGTGACAACCTTTCCAATCATAGCAAAAGTCGTCGAAGACTGCCCATCTCGTGCTATCTTCTCAAATCTCGGGTGACAACCTCCACAATCTTAGCGAATGCCGTCGAAGACCGCCCATCTCGTGCTATCTTCTCAAATATTTGGTGACAACCTCCACAATCTTAGCGAATGCCGTCGAAGACCGCCCATTTCGTGCTATCTTCTCAAATCTTAGGTGACAACCTCCACAATCTTAGCGAATGCCGTCGAAGACCGCCCATCTCGTGCTATCTTCTCAAATCTTTGGTGACAACTTCCACAATCTTAGCGAACGCTGTCGAAGACCGCCCATCTCGTACTATCTTCTCAAATCTTTGGTGACAACTTCCACAATCTTAGCGAACGTTGTCGAAAATAACTTTACTTGAAGTCATCCTCATTCGATGCGATAATTTTCCCAAAGGAAAAAATACCGAAGACCCACGCTTGTCGATCTTTAAAAGTTCGCCTGAACTTTGCTTTTGCTATGCCTGTACGTCGGCGCTTTCGTTGCTTTGAACCTATACGTCGGTGCCTTTTCTGATTTTGAGCCAATGCCTAGGCGCTTTAAGCTAAGTGAGACGATATTTCATCAGGTCAATCACTTACTACGATTGTAATCGAGCCGACTACTAATCATGTCAAATTGCTTATAGGGGCTAACTAGCGTACCAAGGAACCCGAAATTGCTGCATGAGGTCGAAATCACCTTCCTGAGAGGCTTCGAGCTCTGTTGTTGCTGAAATATCTCTGGCGCCAAGAATTGGAGTAGGGTCTTCCCTATTCTGCTGCACCTGTATTTATTTTTTACTATAGAACTTTTCCAATCTTTTTAATCATCTTAGGGTTGACCTAAGGTTTAGCATTGCTTGACTCATTGACTTGACACGACTCAAGGTATAAGCTTGACTTGCTGTTTGACTGACTCGAGGTTGACTTGACTCAAAGTGTTTGACACATGTGACTCAAATCAAAGTGATATGGCACGACATGACTCAATGTGTGCATGACTTGGTGTGCATTGTAATGTGATCGTGCGACTCGAAAATGCAAAAAGCAAAAATTTTCCGTCATTTTTGTGGAGGGTATCGACTTTCTCCCGAAAAAGAAAGACGTGAAAAAAGAATCGAAGTTTGAAGATGCATGTTGAATAAGCTTAGTCAAATGTCATTCGATACTATCTCTCAAGGTTCAAGGATTAATTCATCCTAGGCTATCTCAACTGTTGACTCCATGATGAAGGTATTTAGGTAACTTAGGCACGGAGGCTAAGCACTTCGTACTTTGTGATGCAATGATGATTATGATTGATGAGTGATGTTGATATGATAAGGTATGCTTCAACATTATGATTTCATGACAAAGGGTTCCTAAGGGAAGTATATTTGGTCATGTATCTGTGCAGTGTGTGATAGTGACACTAAAGTTAGACCACAAGAGCTAAGTGTGTGGAAAAATATATTGAAAGAAGAGTCAAATGGTGGTGACTCTTAGGCTAGGTAAGCTAATGATGTAGGGATCAAGCCCCCAAGTCTAGCTCTAAGTGAAAAGGGATGAGCATAGTAAATCCCTTGATATGATCATGGTGTAAGTGTGTGAATGTGAATATGAATGCATGTTTATTACGGCCGCACCTCGATGTGAGGTTGCCTACGTATCCGTTAGGAATCAGGCCAAACGTAGCTCTAGCCAAACCTCGCACAAGTGTGTGTATACCTCAAAAAGGTCTTTTAAGGGTTGTAACGTGGTTAGGCTAAAGGCTGAAGAAGAAGGGGATAAAGGCTCAAGACCCTAGATAAGACCCCAAGGTGTGCAACCTTGCTTTTGAATATTTATAATTTTATGCTTGAGTTTCTACTCTTTTTTAGCTCTTTTTGCTTTAGCATTTATTTTATTTAAATAAGTGTGGGCAATCCCGATCATGCGGTCTATCACTCACTTGGCATTCATGTTTCTCAGGCACGGTACCGAGCACTCGATAAGAGACGCAATCTGAGACATGTTCTTATCGAAGATACTTTCATATCAAAGACATTGGAACACTTGCCCTTTTGTACACTTGTTTATCGTTTTTTATTATTGCTTATTTTTTGCTATATTTTGAATTACTCAAGATTTTTTTTAGAATTGCAAAAGTTGCACACCATCCCATCTCAAGTTTAGGTAGATGTAGGTTGAAAAAAGAAAGGTCTATCGTTAGACGAAGCTCAAAGTGGTTTATGAAGAAAGGATGTGTAAATTGAAAAGGCGAAAGGAGATATGACGTGGCTACAAGGGGTGCCTCAAATCATTAGTATACCTTGTGCTTAATTCAACATGGATTTTTTTTTTTTTGAATGCAATGTAATGAAATGATCATATTTAAGGAAATAAATGCTCATTTTATTAAAAAAAAGGAAAAAGGAAAAAATCCTATAAAATTAATCTAAAAGAAAATAAAAGATGCCTATACTAGACTTAATGGGGAAAGGAAAAAATGAAGAAGAAATAGAAAAAGAGGTCACGAAATCTTGTCGTTGCAGCTCGCCTCTTGTCTTGTGTCATTTGCTTCATCATCACCCAGTCTTCTTGTTAACTAGAGGCATGGGAAGCTTGTTATTATCAATCAAATGTTGGATAGCCTCCTTTAGTTTCCAACAGCTCTCAGTAGTATGACCCCTACCTTGATGGTACTTGCAGTGTTCTTCTGGATTCCAACTAGGCAATCTCTTTTCAGGTGCGGGATCTTGAATAGGTCCAATGGGAGTAATAAGTCCTTTTGCATGGAGTCGATCGAAGGCAGTATCGTAACTCATCCCAATGGGGGTGAAGTCTTTCCTTAGTTGCTTCTTAGATCCTTGGTTATCTATGGCTAAAACTTCACTGAGATCAAAGGTACTAACATTGTTACTAGAGTGGGCGTTTTCGAAAGAAGAAGGATTGTCGTTCTTCTTTCCTTTCCAGCCGCCATGGTTACTATTGTTAGTACCTTTTTGCTTTGCCAGATCATCTTCGATTTCAATTCCGATGTCATAAACGGCCTTGAAAGTATTCAAATTGTGTTGATACTTTAGGTACTTTGAATACTTTTCTTGGAGATTCTTGATAAACATCCTCACAGATTCCTTTTCGATGGGGACTTCAATCATCTTGGCGGAAGTTTCCCTCCACTTATTAAAGAAAGAAGTAAAGCCTTCATTTTCCTTTTGTCTTAGCATCTCAAGTTGTCTATGATCGGTTTCAACTTGAATATTGCACTTGTACCTATCAACGAAAGCGTTTGCTATCGATTCCGAGGTAGAGGTTTTCTCCTTGTCAAGGGAGAAGAACCATTGTTGGCAAACGGTTTCAAGAGATAATGGGAACAGAGAGGGGAAAACCTTCTTATCGATACCCTTAATGGTCATTATAGTTTCAAAAGCTCTTAGATGGAAGTAAGGATTATCTTTTGCCTTGAATTTTGGGATTTCGTTGGCATTGAACTTCTGCGGAAGAAGATCTTTGTCCACCGAGACCCCTTGTGATGTAAGCTCTTGAAACTTGTAATCGCTAGACAACTTGCTTAGGCTCTCTTGCATGAGGTCCATCTGTTGTAGCTTCACGGGATCATCAACCTTGAGGGTGAGTAGCTTCAGTGTTTCAGTCATGGTAACCAATTGGTTCCTAAGCTCATTGACTTCTTCTTGAGTTGCCATTATCTTCTTAGCCTTCCTCTTTTGACGAATCGTTTTATCAAAAAGCGAAACTTGAATAAAGAGGTTGTCCTTGATCAATCGTCCTTCTCTCCTCGACCAAGTACTGTGAAAAGGAATTTGGGGATACTTATTGTTAATTATTTGACTCAAACTTTATTCAACATGCAATGGATGGAGGAGGTGAAGAAAGATGGAAGAATGTGAAGAAAGATTTAGATGGAGGTGGAGGGATTAGGAGTAGAATGTACCCCAACTCAAATGACGGAAAAGACCGACTTATGCATGAACCTAAGACATGGCCATGGTGATGTGTACTCAAAGTGTGTGCTAAGACTAGTGAGTGTAGGTGACATGTTAAGACTCGTGTCATGACCATGTGGCTAGACTATGTGACCAAGACTCGATTAATGACCTGACAAGGTGTTATTGACAGCGGAAATTAACCGAATTAATTAGCAAACTGGTTAATTAGACATAAGGTGATGACTCGACAAATAATCCGAACTGTCGGCCAAGCAACAGGACTGGCGTCACAATATGGTGATTGCCGCCAGGCAATTTAGTAAATGTCTGGCGCTACACACCATACAGTGGCGCTACAGCTCAGACTTTGGCGCCAATACTGGAGCCTTGGTCTGAGACTGCTTTCGGTATTATTAGTCAACTAGGGTATGCCTAAAGTCGTACTAGGTCAATTTCGATTAAAAGAAGAAAAAAATTTATTGACTTAAATTAATTAATTAATTAATTAAATAGGCAAAGTTCTTTAAGTCATTAATTATAATCTCAACACAAATCAACAAACGGTTAAGAGGAGCATAGGATATATATGCACAACAAATAATGCACAATTAGTCAAGTAGGCACAATATGATGCAATGAGTTCGCAACCTAACCATGGCTCTAGTTCTCTAAAGTTCGGGATATGGTTTAGTCAAATAGGGTCCATGGTTAATTGTCCAGATGCACCGCGTAGAAGCTTAACCGTGAAGGGTTAACGCGTGTTAATAGAACACCGTGAGTTTTTAGAAAAAACTCGCTTCCATGGTTTGGTGAATTCAACCTCTCAGATGTACCCTTTGTTGCCAGGAGCGTTCAATTGGGTAAATAGAGCATGAATTCCCAGAGGGTTATGTCCAAATGTAGAACACATATGGGTTTCAGAAAAGTGAGAAAAAATTCAATCAGGAAGTAGGATCGAGCAATCAATACGAAAAACCGGTCGAAATTAGAACGCATATTTCTGGCTCAGTATTGGGGGAAATTGGCGCCAGCAAACAGAGATTGGCGCCAACTTTTAACTATAGCGCCTGGCGCCAATACTGGTGTCTGGCGCTACGGCTAAAAGTTTGGCGCCAAGCTCTGGCCCCTGACGCTACTTCCCACATGCCTCAGCAGCTTTCTGTGCTCGATAAAATCATCCAGTTTCGCGCGGTTTTATTTCAGTCCTAGTTGTGAAAGACATTTCTCAAATTTCCTACGTGTAAAATCCTATGTTTTTGACTCATTACGGATGGTCTTTCCAATGAGAACCTTTTTATGCATATGACAATAATGTTAATCAAAATTACGCACATGAAATACTTAGAAATTTTCGAGTCTCATCCACTCATTCTAAATCATTGCCGAAACAAATTCAGGAATTAAAATAGAAATCCTCCCCAGTGGAGTCGCCAAAAACTGTAAGGAATAATTTCAAGCCTTTAAAAATCCCACTAGCTCGAACCCCACTGTGATCATACACTAAAGTACGGTGGTGTCCAAAAGGGAAGAAGATAGAGCAAAAGAGTCGCCAACAAGTTTTTAAGGAACTTGTAAACCGTTCACGAGGTGAAGGTTACACCCCTTAACGATCTAAGAGATCGTCAACTCCATAAGATCATGAACCAAATAAGGGTCCGGGGATGATGGTACAAATCCAACCTAAAAGAGATTGAACCTGCCCTAATAATAGGCCTCTACTTTATTCTGCTCGTATTCATGTGCGCTTTCTGATTAACATACAATCAATAGGATTAACCCTAAACTTGTTAAATCTATGTGGGTTGAATATAAATGCACAAATAAACTATTATTGGCGATCACTTGAATTATAATCACAATTAACCTAACAAGATTATTAAATTATCTTATTAAGCGTGGTTGCAAATACCAAATTCCCTTTAAACATGCAATAAAGGTGATCAAGCAATAACAATAAATATTCAAGCAACATAATAATAATCATAATCATAATAATCATAAATATTAGGGAGAATATAGGAAGCATCATACTTTTAATCATACTTGATATTAAAGATACCCTAGACATGATGCTAGAAATCATAAATAATAATCTAAGCATGATATCTACATCATAAATCAATAAAATACTTACTTGGATGCCTCGTACCTCTTTCTAATAACAAAATACACACGTTAGTAACTTCAAGGAAAAATAATAATCAAAACAATTAAATAATTGAAGTAGAGATTTGGGACCAAACCCTCAGAAATTAAAACCTTTCACGTCTAGGGCGAAGGCAACTTCGAATATGGCTAGGTGTATCAAGATCTTGTGAATGCGGAATTTTGTATTAAAGAGCAAAGTTTAGAAATAATGCTAAAAGATCAATGATTCATAAAATAATTGTTGACGATTGATGATTGTAGATGATGATTGAAAACGGAGTTTATTAAAACTTAAGAATAAAAGAATTGGTGAATGATGATGAATGGCGAATGAATATTGACAATCCGTGAATGAAAACGGAATTTTTGATACGATATTTATAGAGAAAATCATCCAAAAAATATAATTTATCAAAATAGAGCCTGAAGACCACAAAAACATCTTGGCGCCAGCCCTAGCTCATTGGCGCCAGGACCAGTGGCTAGCGCCAGGCGCCAATGGCTGGCGTCTGGCGCCAATCCTGATTCCAGGCGCCAAGGCCTGGGGTTGGAAGCCAAATCGGCTTTTAACGCGTTTTCGAAAATCTGATAATTTTACCGTACTGGAAGATAAAATAATATAATTTTAATCGAAAATGCTATTTGATCTTGATTAAAACTCTGAAGAATTCTAATTGAATTAAGAATTATAAAACCTTCTAGAATGTTCTAGAAGACTAAAACCATTCCTAATTACATTAGGAATGATAAATCATATTAGGCCCTCCCCTAGATCATTGGGCCGTACTTAAAGCTCAAACCGAGCCCAGTTTAGTAAATTGACCATAACTTCCTCAATATTCATCGGAATTGAGCTTATAATATATCGTTGGAAAGGTCTTTGCAAGACCCATCCAACTACACCACTATTGGACCCATATCATGGACCAACCAAAATGGATTGGCTGTTTTCTCAAAATAAAGTTTTCAAAATCAGGGAGAAGAGAAAAGAAATAAAACTTTCCGCAACACTAGACCTTTCCACACTTTCGTTTCATTCGATTATGATTCGACGTGAAAGACACTCATCAATGGGTTTGGTTTTGGGGAGACACAAATGGGTGTCTACACCATGCCTTTACAAGAAAGACACATTTTCATCGGTGTCAACACGGCAACCATTTATGTAATGGAGGTGCGCAACCTTGTGAAGTACGTTCACCTAAATATTTACACTTGTGTCACAGAAAAGCGGAAGGTGAAGTACAACTGGGTGTCTATTTATGGGTCTGAGTCTGATGTTCATGGGCCGTCTCCTAGGTTCTTACCCAAGGGTTCACATGTCATCCTGTTGAATGCAAGGAATGTTCACCGACCATCGTTCGTGGACACGCTCTACAAGTTGTTCAATTCGTACTCACCCAGTGCTGTTGTTGTCACCGAGGCTCGCCTTGACGAGAGCACAGTAGGATATGTTAAGTCTGAGCTAAGGGGCAGGTACAATGCCAAAGGATTTGGAGGCCAAAACGGCTACAATAAGGTGCTACTTATTTGGGATGTTAAAGAATTGTTTCCATAGGTCATTAAAAGGGGAATTTCATATTTTCGCCATCAGCTTGGTGTCGATCTAGAGGTATTCCTTCCACAATTTAAATTAAGTTCTAATATAGTTAATTAAAATTTTATTCTATATATGTGCCTTACTCTAATTTGGTTGTAGTCTCTTAAGGCGCCATTGTCGGAGCCTTCCTCGCCCTACTCTCCCACCAGGTACAAACATGGTGACCCAGATGACCCCACCATTCATGATTGGAATGACCCCTTTCTCTGCCCCAAGTGATGATGATGAGCCCCGCCACCCATGGGATGACCCAACTGTTCACGGCTCGAACGATCATCTTACCCTTTAATCAAGTGCCATCTATTGGATGTTATGCACTTCAAATTTTCTGGACGGATTATAATTTGTTCTACGTTATTAAGTAGTACTTACTAAGAACTAATCTAGAATTTCCTTGTTATTTTATCATGTTATGATTATGATGCTTGTTATGCTTGAATGAACATCCAAACTCTTTATTATGTAATTGTTATGGTACTAAGCTAAGTAATTGTTGTTTAGTTAATGACTCATTTTTGAAAAAGGCCATTAATTACAGTCAATGCAAATAGATGGTGACTTAAAAAGTAACTCGACTTTACCCTTTTATGTACTAATTAGACCCTTTATTGTGTTAGTGGGATACTATTTTCTTTATGAGTTAGTTGTACCCTTTTGACTTCAGGTGCAACCCTTTCATGAGTCAGTGGTATTCTTTGGTATTTCAGTGGTTCTCGCATCCTTAGCCCTTAAACATGGTGTTGTTAGTCCATAACTCAACTTTACCCTTTCATGTACTAATTACACCCTTTGTTGTGTTATTGAGATACTATATATTCTCTGTATGAGTTGTACCCTTTCTTCTTTAGATGCAACCCTTTTATGTTTTCAGTGGTACCATTTTATATTTTAGTGGTGTATCCTTAGTCCTTAAACTTGGTGTTGGTAGTCCATAACTCCACTTTACCCTTTCATGTACTAATTACACCCTTCTTTGTGTTACTGAAATACTATTTTCTGTATGAGTTGTACTCTTTTGACTTCAGATGCAACCTTTTTATGTGTCAATGGTATTCTTTTGTATTTCAATGGTTCTCACATCTTTAGCCCTTAAACTTGGTGTTGGTAGTCCATAACTCAACTTTACCCTTTCATGTACTAATTACACCTTTTGTTGTGTTACTGAGATACTATTTTCTGTATGAGTAGTATCCTTTCATTTTCAGATGCAACCCTTTCATGTTTTCAGTGGTACTATTTTATATTTTAGTGGTGCATCCTTAGCCCTTAAACTTGGTGTTGGTAGTCCATAACTCGACTTTACCCTTACTAGTACTAATAAGACCCTTTGTTGTGTTAGTAGGATTCTATTTTCTGCATTAGTTATTTTAGATTGTTATTGTAACCTATTATACTTGGTGATAAGTTGGTAGTTTCGACATTGATTCACGGTCGTTCTTTTATAAATCCCTAACACATGAGGGTTGAAGTACAATCTAAATGAGCTATAGAAACCACTTTTGATAGTTTCTAAAAAATACAATTGCAATACATATTTAAAAATTCTTTTGTACTACCGTGTTGGAATTAGTTTCTAAAAATGAATACATAATTGATCCGAGGGGACTCCTTAAATTTAAAGGAACAAGGGATTAATTGTGACACATCTAAGCAAAAATATGAAATTTTAAACATTACTTGACCGAGAATGTGCGCATATATAGTGGGAGTACAACAGTTCCTAACATTGTTACTAAAAAAAAAAAAATTAACCCACTAATTTGAAACATTGGTTCAAAATATTAGCCCAGGTAGTAACACCATTATGGTACACATAATCTAATGTAACTCCACATAGACTGGATACAGTAGGAGTTGCCAAAAAGTTGCACATAATCTCATTAGTAGGCACCGTCGGATAAGTCGTCATTCTAGTCTTAAGACGAGCCTTGCTCATCAAGTCCTATGTCGGAGTTTGTTGGCGAGCTAGGAGTACGGTCCCGTGTGACCCAGTTCTTCGCACCAGCCTGCGAGTTGATATTAGCAGCAACAAACTTACCAAATAACATAGTCTTTGTTTTAGGATTATTAATATACATAAATTGGGAACAATTGAGATAAGATTTTAACATTTTGAAGAGTTTAACGTTACTAATTGACCTTCCAACTTCTATCCTAACTAAGAGTTTAGTTTATGAGTTTAATTAAGAGTTTATTATTACTAAGTCATTTCACTAAATTATAATCTACTTGCATGCATCCTTAAATCTTAAAATAATGAGTTGGTGGGGGTAAGACATTTATTTATTTAGTAATTCAACCAAAATTAGTCTAAGGAAGAGTACACCAAAGTCCAAATAATTATTTAAATCAGAGGGAATAAGCATTTTTACCACAATATCAACACCCATTTGATGGCCATAACCATGCATCCCTCTTTGTCCGACCCTTGGGTACACGTCCTGTTTGGCCCAAATAAGAAGAACACCTCTATAACCGTTGTAGGTACCAAAAGTATCGATGTCGTACACTCCATTCAAATATCGAGTAAGCCTTCCTATCACGGTGTTGTCTGCCCGAGCTTCAGTTACAATGACTACATCAGGGGTGAAAGCATTGAATAGTTTGGTAAAAGTTTCTAAAAAATGATGGTCAATGAACACTACGGGCATTCAAAACTACGATTTCTGATCCGATGCTAAAAGTAGGAGCATGAAACACGTCACCGGTTTGAACACCACAAATGGACACGCGATAATAACGTATTTTACTCTTCATAGTAATGCAACCAAACACATTTACCCTAACCGTTTTGACCGGCTCATGAACCTCCATGATGTGAATGACAACACTCTTGTGAGAAAAAAAGAGGCATCTCTCTTTAAGGGGGAGTGTAAACACTTGCATACATTTAGTTTGGAAATAAGACTTACGATCGAACATAGGTACCAAATCTGATGGGCTGAAAGTTTCATCTTCCCCCCTATCATTTTCACAAACCCACTTTGCAAAGGCACCTGTCTCCTTGCGTTGGTAGCCTTCCAAATCAGAGAGCAAGGGGAAGTAAGTCGGGAAACGTAGGTTGTCACTGACCTCCAAGACACTTTGCCGTATGAACGTGGTGGTGTGGTAGTCAAGGGACTCAATTAATTGGTCCCGAAGTTCTTTGAAGGGTATAGGGTCACACATCATCATGTAGCCCATGGGGTTAGCGTAGTAGGGGTATTATTGAAATCAAGCTCTGGATCTAGAGTAGCAATGAATGGAATGAAATAAAAAACAGGTTTAGAAGGGTGGGGGAGCATGGGTAATTCGCCAATACTACGGAGGCGGGGTAGTTGTTGGGTGGATGGATGATGTTAGACTGCCATTTTGTGGTGTTAAGAAAATTAAGCTTTTTTGAGTAGTTTATAAGGGAGGAAGAGTAGAAGAATGATAGTAGTAGGATAAAAGGGATATAAGGACCTTTTATTTTTGGGATGACCTTTAAAAATATCAAACTCTCAAGAGTAATCCAAAATTTTATAAACAACAGAGGCTAAGGAATTATTGTAAAAGAAAAAAATAAAATGACTTTGAATCAAATAAAATCTTATACTCAGAAGAAGCTACTGACCAAGCAAAAACTATGACTGACATAGTACTTCTATGATGGGACAACACATAAAAGATAAAAACAAAGTTAGAGGAAGAGACAAAATGGAAGATACACCTACAGGGTAAAAATTTTATATTCCGCGCATATAAAAACAAAGTTACAACCGCATGTAGAGTTCATAATTGTACGAATTGAAAAGGATGGTTCCACCAGGCTATCACAGGGTACCACTAACACCTCCTAGGGTACCATTGTAGAAAGTTTTGTTACATTCCATTGTAATCTGGTTTAATTCGACTGTTGTGTTGGAAGGTACAGCTAAAAACGAGAAGGGTAACACTACATGGAATGTACCACTATTGAATACTCTAGATGCCAATCCCCTCATGGAGGGCACCATTCATATATACCATAGGTTACCACTGGATACATTTAACCAAAGCCCTTGAACGATATCGGTTTGCATTATTCATGTTTTGCATCTTGTTTATAGATTGTAATGTAATAATGTATCACGGTGATTTTTATGATATAGCAATTACACTTAATAAGACGCAACATTTTGTTATGATACAACATAGACTGAAGTAGGATTGTCTATTATCCGGACAAAAACTGAAATCCCAAAACAACAAAAACGACTAATATGAAGTTGTTCATATTAAAATATAACTATTTAAACTATGTCTATGTTAAAAATAAGTATTTAGGAATCAAATCATACTACACCTGAAATTGGTTTAGTACTTAACCAAATACCGAATTATGACCATCACTTTAACCCCTCAATATATTTATTTTTTATTTGGAATAGTGGTGTGTTTATTCTTGTTTTGGATAAATGTATTTAACATCGGTTTGGATAAGGCAACCATTATGTTGGGGTACCACTGTTGTAAAATTAACATTATGTTAAAGTACCATTATGTTAGGGTACCACTAAAACATCCTAGGGTACCGCTATTTTTCCTAGGGTACCACTGTCGATAAGTTTTGTAAAAAGTCCTATTGGCATATGGTATAATTTGGCTAATGTGTTGGAAGGTACAATTTAAATTGAGAATTGTAACACTGTATCAAATGTACCACTACTTAAGACTGTGGGTGGCAACCCTTTGAAATAGGGTACCATTCAACTACCCTAGGGTACCGCTGGATATATTCATGCATTACAATAAAGGCTTTTTTTTTTTTTTTTTTTTTTTTTTTTTTTTTGCAATATTGAGGTATATAGTATGGTTTTGAAATGTTATGTTGTTTTGATGAATGTTATGTAGCAATTAAATTTTGTGAGAAATCACATTTTGTTTTGATATTGCATAGACTTAATTTGGATTGTCTATTATCTGAAAAGAAATTGAAATCCAATCCAAACCAAACCGACTTATATCAAATTAATTATTGGTGTTTGCACAATGTATATGATTATTTTTCAAAATCCAAAATTGTAAATATTAATCATATAAAATTATCTTTATGATTATATCAAAATATATGTCTATGATTAACTAACTTTTGAATTATGATTATGCTTGGGCTAATGTGATGGCATTAATCACCATCACCTTTGTTAAAGTAAATATTTAATGTTATTATAAAATTAATTGTGTAAACTACTCTGATTGCTATATTTGATTTCGGACTCTAATCGGGGATCAAATTTGTTTTATATATTAACTACCAACATTTTCTTCTGATTGGATTTGAGCTATATCATAATCGAAAGCCGAATGGAGATCCCTGCTAACGCGTTTAATTGTTACTCAAGAAAAGTGTGTTTATTATTACATCGACCAAGTGTTTGCAACATTAAACATTGTTTTAGAAAAAGTACTTGTGAAATGAACATTGGTCTTATAAATGCACACTCAATTGTCGGTAAACATAGGTTAGTTATGTACACATAATCGGCATACAAATGAAAAAAAAAAAACAAACATTGGTAAAATAACTACACCACCAGATATACAAAACCTACCTCCTACTCAAACTTTTTGGACACTTTTTGTCTCCAGTGTTATGTAAAGTTGTTTCAGTCGACCAAATCATTTGCAATTACAAATAGTCCAAAGTAAAATAATGGGCCAGGACCTATAGTGCTTGTTAATGAAAACGGGAAAATGAAAATTTCTTTCAATTTTATACTTTAAAATTTAAGAAACCTAAAACATTATATTCTTACCAAGACAAGGACTACAATGTCTATAAGTACAACTGGAAGGTCTACCCAAGTTAGGGAAACCCACTTTAATAACTCCGAAACCGGGATAACATGGGTGGCGGTGAAAAAGTGTAATTGCGATGGTCAGTCAATAGCGGAATTCCGGATATCTCTTTCGGAAGCCAATCCCCGTAGGCCTTAATATAAGTGTAGAGTGTGCAACTATTGGTAGTGGGCGAAGGAAGAGGACCTCGTTCGAACCACGAATGTGGCTGGATTTCGTATGCTTTGGCAAAGGATGGAAGAGTTAGAGAAAATCATTGCTTTGTGTATCAAGGTCGCGATAACTGTAGCGATTGTAATGTTTATGGTCTACCTTAAAAAATGCATAGGGTTAATTAGTGGAAGTAGTCGGTTTATGAATTAAGTATGCTTTTTAATGGACTCATTGTCTTATTATGTTATTAATCGTAATGGGAGTTGTTTTTTCAATTTATATTTTATATTGTCATATTATGCTATGTGAATGTTATATTTAATTGTGTGTAATTGTTACGATTTAGTAATTCGGCCGGAATTAATCTTTAAATGTATTGTATAGTACCGTAGATTTTTATTTGACTTTTAAAAAAATTGGTATGGTTTGGGTGCCCAAATGAAATTAATATGTTGATAGCAAAGTTGTGTGAACAAACACCCAATTTTTAATCACCACATAAAAGTTTATGACCAAAACCATTAGTGTGGGATAACCAATTTCCAAACCTAATATGATTTATTGGGTTGCCCAAGCCAACAAAGGCCCAAAAAGTTAATTTTAATGCATTGAGTTCAGTTTGTAGAACCCACCGCATCAATTAACCTGTAAGATTGTACCACTCATGTTACAATTAGTTTTACCCAAAATTCAATTCATGAATGGAAGTGGTACAATAAAATGATTACCTGTAACAAATAAGAAACTAGTGGAACCAATCGTAGTTAGTATGAAAGAGGAACCTTTAATGACTGAAGTTGTACCCTTTGCTGCTTCAATGTTATTTTATAGTCCCGTACTTGAGAAGTTATTGTCTTGATTAATAAGTAAATTTGTACCATCTAGTTTTTCAGCAATACCCCTAAGTAGCCTATTATAATTAAGTTTAATTGATGATATTATGACTAAAGTTGAATTGTTTATGTTAATGAAACGTTTGGAAAACAATAGAAGGTGATTGGTTCATTTTAGAATCGTACCTACAACATAATGAAAAGAATAAACACCCCGAAATTTTTTTAGGATACCGGATTGAAGAAACACACGTGTACGTTTCCAAATAGAAAATCATGTAATTTTCCAAATCCAACTAGTATTTAAAAAGATGTGGAAAGCTAAATAATATGTCATTACTTATGGTATTATGGAAGCAAATACATGGTATGTGAGCGTGACTACCTTATATATATACAGAACAATGTGTTACGGAATGTGTTTATGCACTTAAGCATTTATTTACTTAGGTTAATTGGATTACAACGTTTATTTATGATATCAAATTACCCCAAATTAAAAGATGAAATATTGTTATGATATGTTTCAAATCAATCTAATAAAAAAATGAATACCGTAAAAGGATACCAAGTCAAGGGTAATCGTGGAAAAGACTATTAAATTATGCAGTGGTATCCTACGGTCCCTAGTTGTACCCTACATGAAGGTTACCATACATAGTCTTCATTGGTGGTACATTCCATGAAGTGTTATCAGTCATTGATTAAGTGGTAGCTTCCAAGAATTCAACTGTAGCAAACCATGAATCAGTTATAGTTGTACATAATCTATATACAATGGTACCCTAGGATGTTTTGGTGGTACCCTTGAATATCTTGGTGGTGCAATTAAATTTCACCCCCTTTGGCGGTTCAGATCCGTACTTAGTTGCACCTGTTATTGATGCAATGGGATAGATAATGAAACACTTGTATCCTTAAGTGGAACCAAATACTTCATCTGAGTGTTATAACACTGGAAGGATGTAAGGGTTAGCTACTGCAAGTTAATAATATCTAAGAAGACATGCCAAGGAAGTCAGTATGTTTTACAATAAATTTAGCCAACCAATATTTTTACAAAATATTAGTTTGATAAAATGTGATCAGACATATGTGGGACCTTTTCATACATAATCATCTAAATTAGTTAGCTAACTGAACACAATTTCTATGACCCTCAATAAGTTCTTTTACAAAAAATTACTTTGCCCAAAATATTATCTATGAAACATTCTTTCTCCGAGTCTTTTTGTCCCTTCTACTTGGTCCTCTGTGATGAATGTGGCGGTGGAGTGACAGGAGGCCGTGGTCGAGGTAGTATAGGAATATAGCCACTTTGTGTTGATGCAGCGAACAATTGCGAAATAGGGGTCTGCCAACCTCATACAAATTTGACCATGAGGAAATTGATGATACAGAACGTAATAACCTTGACGAGGAGATATTTGGGAACCATAGTACTGCTGACCTCTACCTTCAATGGTCGTAAAGTACCCAATTGATCGATCCCCATCCAACATTTGAATCCCACCAACACAATGAGGACTTTAGGGAACCATATGTTGCATGTTTTGCATAGGAGCGGCCTATTTGTTTTAAAGTTAGATAAAATTACATTACACAAACCAAGAAACACTCCTACTGCAATCATCTTTCAACTATAATCATATTTCAATAACACACATGAACCTTGCTAATTAACCAGTTTATATAAATATTAACCTGGAATGGTGAAGGTGGTGTAACTTCAGATTGAGATCCTTTCTTGTTCCTGTTCTTGTTGTTCCCTTGATTATCCTTTGTTGTCTTCGCTTTCTTTGGTTTCTCAAGGCACGACTTGTACCTCGAATCTGTGGTCCAATGAGCAGGCCCCTTTGGCATAGGAGGATCTGTCACATGAACTACGGGACCCTCTTCACCTCCTTCACGACTGCCATGTCTTTGAGTGGAGGGGGTTGATTTCTTTTCAGCACACACAGAGGAAGGTGTTCCCACGACACCTTCACCTTTCTTCTTTGCAAGCATGGCTATCTTTTCCTCTACTTGAATTTCAATTAATTGAATAGCTTGTATCACAAGTAAATTAGTTTCTAGTTGAGCCGATGCTTTTAAACACAAAGGACCAAACCGCGCCATCATTTTGTTGTACCTACACACTTCTTTAGTTTTATCCGGGTCATGGTAGCATACCTTCACCCGAGTGTGTTTTCATATCACGTCTTTCCTCCACCTTCGAAGAATGTATTTGTCTGGTATTTCATAGAAGTTGTTCCTCTCCTACACCCTAATGATATGGCGGCAAATAATCCATGACATTCAAAATATTGACATTCGCAAGATACTTCCTTCATTGAGCTGTCAAACACAAGCTTATACTCTCTTTTTCTCTTTGACGGTATTTCTTTGTTGCATTTTTTTTTGCTTATACCAAACTCGATCCTCCACAAAATGCTCAGTTACCTTTTTCGAGACATGTGTCCTATAAATTTCACTCAGATACATAGTACGATTGCATTTACGCTGAACCTCCTTACATTCGGCATCTGTGTATATCTTTTGAAATATCTACTCAGCCGGGAAATCAGAGTATGCTTGATGAAAAAACATGTCATTGTTGTCATCCACCCTTTTCTCACTAGTGCATCTAACCTCTAAAGCATCATAGTACCTTTCGACAAACTCGGACAATAGAGTATGCTTGCTTAAATACCCATCGAAAAACCTATGAATACTCTCAACCCGTTAAGTTGTTTTAATCCCAGCCCAAAACAAATGCTTCACAAAAGTGGGAACCCACATATTACGTTCATTATACAAGCCTGACCAACAAAAATATATATCATTCATCTTTTTTTTTTTTTTTTTTTTTTTTTTTTTTTGACAAGAAATACATATCATTCATCACAGTTGACCATAATGCATTATTTCAACAGTTTATAAGTAAATGCAGCAGAGAAAATGGCACACAAAATGCATAACCATCATAGTGCTGAACCTGACCAACAAAAACTGACCAGAATAAGAAAAAGGATCACCGGAACATATACACAACAACCTGACATAGAGTACAACCTGGAAGTTTAACATAATTATGGGACATTTCCCTTAACACATGACATGGAGAAAACTAAACCAATAGCAAACAACAACCATACACCAATTCACACATGAATGCAGCAACAAACCCAACAACATAGTAGAGAAGACAACTTACTTTAGCCATAAACCAATCTAAGAAAAAACATAGTACAACCCTAATTAAGCCATAAACACCATAGAAAGTTTAGAAACTCCATATTTTAGAAATGTGTATTTTGTTTTGACACATACCTTGCAGCCATTCATCTTCTTCAAGTCCATGTTTCTTGATAATTTGGGGCCAATTAGCCTCAAACTCTTCAACATCAAGGCTATCATATATTACCTTTTCAAGATCATCATGAATTTGGGCATAGTCGAAAAGCTTCCCTAGTTTCTTACCAAAATTTGAGGTTATGTGCCAAATGCACCAACGGTGAGTGGTTCCTTTAATAGTCAACTTCAAAGCTTTCTTTATTTCCGGATCTTGATCCGTTAGAATACTTATTAGTTGCTTTTCACCCATACACCGCAACCAATTAGAGAACACCCACTCAAATGTTTCCGCGGTCTCGCAAGAAACTAACGCGCACCCAAACAAAATGGTTTGCCCGTGATGATTCGCACCCACATAATTACAAAAGGGAAGCTTATATTCGTTGGTCGAGTACATAGAATCAAAGCATACAACATCTCCAAACTCCTCATACACGGCTCGGCTCCTAGCATCAACCCATAGTATATCTTGGAGCCTACCTAACTCATCGACACGATGAGTGTAAAAAAAAAATTATCGTTGTCATTCGTCATCCTCTTCAATTAGGCAAACATTGCCTTCGCATCTCCTTCCTCAAATATAATTTTCCTTTGCTTCGCCAATTTATCATGTATATCCTTTTGGGTGAATTGCATCTCTTCCCTCCCATTTTGTTGGAGGGCCATAAAATTGTATATCTTTGTAACCGGAACATCTGCCTTCCGATCATTGAACACTTGGCGAAAGTATATGCGGGTTGTTGTAGGCGTCGCTCGAAGTGCGCCTACGTTAAAAGCATATGTGAATATGCTTGGCACTCTTAGGAAGTGGGAATTGACGTATACGATTAGGGACAAGGAAAGTAGGGAGCCGCCAACAAGTTTTTAAGGAACTTTTAAACCGTTCACGGATCATAAAACGCAACCACGATTAAGGGACAACGATAGGCAACAACGATTGACCCGTGAAGGTTACACCCTATTCATAATCCATGAGATTACTAACTCCATATGGTTCGGAACCACGAAAGGAGGATCGGTACGAAGTGAGTCATGGAGTCACATTCGCCCGTATTGGCCTCTACTCGATTCTTATAGTGAAAAGTTATTCCTGCGATCTCAAAGGCATACAAACAAAAATTCAATTTGCTCCAAACTATTATTAGGCTAAATTGGTTGAATATTAATGCAACATATAATTCTAAAATATTTGTGATCACTTGATTAAATAACAAGATTAAAAAGGAACCTAAACCGGTTTTCCAAATTATCTTATTAGTCGTGATTTCCAATTACATATTCCCTTTAACATGCAATATGGTGATCTACAAATATAATACAGTAAACATTAATATTGGAAGAAATTTAAAAATAATAGCATTATTCAAATCAAATATAAAATAACCTAATCATGGTACTAGCAACAAGAATAAAAATAAGAGTAGTTAAGTGATTAATTACTCACTTTCCGCATTTCCTTGAATTGCTACATCATGAATAAACTGTTAGTAACTTCAATAAAAAATATAATGCAAATGCAAATGAAAATTAAATTAAATAAATATAGATTTGATTTGGTCCAAATCCTCAGTTAATTATACCTTTTCACGCCTTGGTTTAAGGACAGAACCTCGGGTCAAGTATGGACTCCTTGGATTGCTTAAGGAAAGTGTTATGAAAGAATATGGAGGCTAGTGTTTAGGCTAAAGAGGGAGAAGAGAATAAACTTGTGACCAAGATTGTTGATTATTGTAAAAGGGGTGATATGAACTCTATTTATAGGGAAAAAAGAGGGTCGAAGAATCAAGAAAAGATTGAGTTCGAATCGGATTAAAACTCTTTCGATAGACAACAATTTTTGCGGTTTTTGTTTTTATCATATCTTTTGATCCAAAAATCGGAATGAAATGAATAAGATATCTTTGGAAATATCTTGAAGTCTAATTTCTAATTCAATTAGAATAAGATTAAAATATTTTATAGAATAAAATATATGGCCGAAATAGTGAGACGGTGTCAGTTTTGGATAGAGTTTGACATTTTATTCATATCTTTTCCGTTATAGCTCGGAATTGATATTATAATATATCATTGGAAAGATAATTTCAAGGGATATCCAACCATATAAAATTTGGATAAAAAATATGAGGCACGAAAATCATATATGACTATCTTTCAACATCTTTCAATTCAGATAGAATTAGGTCTTTCAAAAAAAGGAGTTTTATTCAATTTCAAACTCTTTAATCTTATCTTTTCAATAAGAATAATTAGGATATTTTAGAAATTTATAGAAGCTTCCAATTAATCCTAATTGGTTTAAGAATGGGATTAAATAATTTGGACCCTCGACATGATCATTGGGTCGTAGGTAAGGTGGGCTTAGGTTCGGTTTGGGCTCAGTTTAATATTTTGGCCATAACTTATTCGTTATAACTCGGATTTGGGCTTATTATATATCGTTGGAAAGCTCTTTTAAAGCCCCATCCAAATATTCAATCATTGGACCCAGATTATAGACCAAAATAAACTGAATTAAATTTTTTTATAAAAAGGACACGAAATGGATGATTTTAAAGGACACGAAATGAATTATTTTGGGTTTAAAGGCACGAAAAGAGGAAAATAAGTTATGGTTTGGGGAAATGGGCTAGGAATTGGTTTGGTTTATGAAATGAAAATATGGATTTAAGCACTCCAAGATTATATACTCAACCCGACCAATAATGGCGGTGAAAGGTTGTTCATCATCGGGTTTGGTTTTGGGGAGACATTTTTAGGTGTCTACAGAAGCCCCTACTTTGACTGAGTTTGTAGAAACGTCAGTTTCAAAAACGATAGTCAAAGTAGTCGATAAGGACATAGAATGATTTAAGACGTTCTGCGATCCTAAATCACTCTGTATACGTCGATACCTGCAGAAAAATGTTAGTTCTACAGATAAAAGAGTAAAGGGATAGAATGCTTATCTGACACCAGTGTATCGGTGACAAATGAGTTTTGTAGCTTCCTATGCTTGAAGGAATCCACCGAATGACGTTTGTTGAAATGCTTTCCATGCTTGAGGAAAGCCGAAAGATGAGTTTGGTAGCTTTCTAAGCCTGAAGAAACCTACCGGATGACACTTTCCATGGTTGAGGAAAGTCGACATATGATTTTGGCGTTTTTCTATGCTTGAAGAAAACCATCGATAATGCTTTCCATGCTTGAGGAAAGCCGACAAAGGAATTTGGCGGTTTTCTATGCTGAAGAAATCCACCGGATAATACTTTCCATGCTTGAGGAAAGTCGACAGATAATGAGATTGCAAGTCTCTGTGTATCGAGAACCTTGCGTCATGAAATGATGGTGGTTCGATTGTCCCCGAACGTGGGTTGTAGATGGTCCGCTTGTCCCCGGACGTGGGCTGTAGATGGTCCGCTTGTCCCTAGACGTGGGATGTAGATGGTCCACTTCTCCCCGGACGTGGGCTGTAGATGTTCCGCTTGTCCCCGGACGTGGGCTGTAGATGGTCCGCTTGTCCCCGGACGTGGGCTGTAGACGGTCCGCTTGTCCCCGGACGTGGGATGTAGGTGGTCCGCTTGTCCCCGGACGTGGGCTGTAGATGAGACCTGCAAAATTAAATTAGCCTAAGGACTAGTATATATACTGTGATTGACTTGACCAACTGACACTTGACCAAGTTTGACTTGACATGACATGACATGTGTATGACTTATGATTGTGTCTGTATTGAGTGAGTGTGTGCACTGACACAAGCAATTAAAAATGCAAAAGCAAAAATTTTCTGTCATCTTTGTCATGAGTGGAGGGTACCGACTTTCTCTAAAAAAGAAAGACGTGAAAAATGAAGTTTTGTTTTTAAACTTCCCAAAATAAAAGTCATGATAAAAAAAAGGGAAGAAGTTTAGAACTTCCTCTTGAGCAAGAAGAATGAATCGTACGGATTGAATTGCTTGTCTTGAAAATAATGTATGCATGATGCATGTCCATTATGTGACACCATAGATGAATGAACTTAGGTCATGGAGCTAAGCATTATATATGGTGTAAAGAAACGATCTTGAACGTCACTTAGGTCTGGAAGCTAAGCACGTATATAGATGAACTGATTATGAGTGTTGCTTAGGTCAAGGAGCTAAGCACGATACGCTTTGTATGATTAAAAAATGTTGCTCAGCACATTATGCGATGCGTGAAACGATGAATATTGCTCAGGTCAGGAAGCTAAGCAAGTATACAACGTTTCTTCTAATGAATGTTGTCATTAAATATGATGAAACATGCACAGTGTTGAAACAAGATTTCATGATAAGGGCTCTTAAAGGAAAGGATGACTGATATGGATATGGATGTGTGAGTGAAGTGTGTGAATGTGATACTAAGGCTGGCTGCAAGGGTTATGGTGATGGAAAGAGATGTGAAAAGAATCAAAGATGATGACTCTTTAGGCTAGGTAAGCTAATGTGATGTGGGTTCAAGCCCCCAAGTCTAGCTCTAAATGGGTAAGGGTAAGCATTGGATATTCATTGACTCGATCATGCATGGATATGAATATGAATGTGGCTGCACCTCGATGTGAGGTTGCCTACGTATCCGTTAGGAATCAGACCGAACGTAGCTCTAACCAAACTTTGCACGAGTGTATGTACACCTCAAAGAGGTCTTTCAAGGGTTGTAATATGGTTAAGTTTATGATTTAAAGAAGAAAAGGGTAAAAGGCTCAAGACCCGAGAGAATCACTAAGATGTGTAATTGTGAATGTGAAAATTTTGAATTTTGCAAGTTTATTTTCATTCTTTTTTTTTTTTTTGAATTTCTTCTTTTTTTTTTTAATTCTTTTGAATCAATGTAGGCAATCTCAGATCATGCGGTCCATCACTCACTTAGCATTCATGTTTCTCAGGCACGGTACCAAGCACTCGATGAGAGACGCAATTTGAGACGTGTTCATATCAAAGACATTGGAACACTTGCCTTTAGACATTGTTTTATTGTTGCTTTGCTGCTTTTTTTTTGCTTGATTTTTGAATGTTATACAATTACACATCTTCCAATCCTAGGGTTAAGTGAGTGTGGGTTGAAGAAATGAAGGCCAAATGTTAGACGAGGCTCAAAGTGGTTGATGAAGAAATGGAATGTGATTGAACGAACAAGTAATGACAGGGTTGCAAAGGTGCCTTAAATCATTGGTGTACCTTGTTTTTAGTTCTGTAATTTTTTTTTTTTGCTAATCACATGATCGAATGTAAGAAAGAGATGCTCGTTTATGAAGAAGGTAAGAAATGTGACACATAGACACATGGATAAGGAGAACCTATGCTAGACTTTTTAAGGGGATGTGTTTGAAACAAAAGAAGAAGAAAACATGAAATTTTGGTGAGAAGCTTGCATCGTGCTTTGTGTTCATGGTTGTTTATGAGTTACTTCTAGTTGTCTGCTGAGGAAAATAGTTTCTTGTTGTCGATGCTTTGATTGGAAGGAAAGAAGGAAGGAGTGACGTTGCCCTTGTTCTTCTAACTATTGCCTAGTGATTTTAGACTCAAATACTATGTAAGGATGAACTTACTTAATGCATTCACTCAATACTCAGATTGGAAAGGAAGAGTGCATGAAACAATTTTGAAATCTGATGGGAAATACTCCACTCATTCCTATTACAACGGAAAATGACGCATGCATGGTCCTGGTATACGATCATAAACAATATAGTGCATTACTTGAAGACAAAGTGTGTGCAATGACTCAACATGTGTGATTAGGTGAGTTTATTAAGGCTCGTGGTATGATCGCATGGCTAGACATGAGGACGTTGTGAAAAAAAAGGACCCAATGACCAAATAGCACAGAAGACTAAAAGACAAACTAACTTGATTAATTTTGTCAAATTTTAATGTGTATGCTATTTATTAGGTGAAAACGGTCCATTGGAAATCATTAGTCATAAATAAGATCAACCACAATCAAAGACAAAGAACACATGTTAAGGTTAGTACAAAAATCGATCACAAGAAACTAGGAAGAGGACTAGAATTCTAGAAGAGTTAAGACTCATGGGTATAAAATAAAATAAAATAAAAATAAAAAAATCTATAATCCGATGTTATATGAGTTGACACGGATTAAAAGATTTGGCTAATACTATCTTGACACGAAAAGATATAAAAAAATTAAAAAATTAAAAAATAAAACAAAAGAAAGTTGACGCTAAAAAGATACCTAAACTGGATAGGCTGTAGTATATCGATTATAACTTTTGATTTGTGACTCTGATTGGGACAAAACCAACTCCAATTGAAAGATAAAACTCGGGGCTACAGATCCATATGTGGTACAACTCGTAAATCTGTCTAGAACTATGGATATGACCAAAACAAGTTGACTCTTGTGCAGTATACGGGAATAAAAATCCGGGTGACTCAAAAATTTAAAAAAAAAAAATCTATGGCTCGACTCTAATAATAAAAAAAGGGGTTTGATAAGAGAAAAAAAATAATTAAAAAAAATTTCAATAAAAAAAATGCACACATAAGCATATAGTCACGCATGATGCAATGAAGTTCGCAGCCTAAAGCCAAGTTCTATGTTCGACTATGGTCAAGCTTTTGGGTGTCAAAGGGTACCATGGTTAAGAGTTTGGACGCGTTAGCAAGGCAGCCTCCTTTGAGGGTGTATGCCAACAGGAGGCTCTGCGAGTTCGTGATGAAATCGAACTCGACTCCATGGTTTGGGTGGATTTGAAAAACTCGGATGAACCCTTATTGCCATGAGCGTTTTCGGGTTGATAGAGCATAAATCCCCCGGGCTAGCCACATACGTAGAACACGTATATTGTGGCAAAATAGGTAACCTAAAAAAATCATAAGCATATGTGACAATGCCAATTAAATCGCAGGAATACAATTCAAGAATCTTTCAAGTCTCATCCACTCATCTTAATTAAATACCGATCACTCAAATCGATAAATAACCAAGAATCCTCCCCAGTGGCGTCGCCAAATTGTAGGCATCGCTCGAAGTGTGCCTACGTTAAAAGCATGTTTGAATATGCTTGGCACTCTTAGGAAGTGGGAATTGACGTATACGATTAGGGACAAGGAAAGTAGGGAGCCACCAACAAGTTTTTAAGGAACTTGTAAACCGTTCACGGATCATAAAAGGCAACCACGATTAAGGGACAACGATAGGCAACAACGATGACCCGTGAAGGTTACACCCCATTCATAATCCATGAGATTAATAACTCCATATGGTTCGAAACCACGAAAGGAGGATCAGGGATGATGGTACGAAGTGAGTCATGGAGTCACATTCGCCCATATTGGCCTCTAATCCATTCTTATAGTGAAAAGTTATTCCTGCGATCTCAAATGCACACAAACAAAAATTCAATTTTCTCCAAACTATTATTAGGCTAAATTGGTTGAATATTAATGCAACATATAATTCTAAAATGTTTGTGATCACTTGATTAAATAACAAGATTAAAAAGGAAGCTAAACCGGTTGTCCAAATTATTTTGTTAGTCGTGATTTTCAATTACATATTCCCTTTAACATGCAATATGGTGATCAACAAATATAATACAATAAACATTAATATTGGAAGCAATTTAAAAATAATAGCGTTAGTCAAATCAAACATAAAATAACCTTATCATGATACTAGCAACAAGAATAAAAATAAGAGTAATTAAGTGATTAATTACTCACTTTCCGCGTTTCCTTGAATTGCTACATCATGAATAAACTGTTAATAACTTCAATAAAAAATATAAAGAAAATGAAGATTAAATTAATAAATATAGACTTAATTTGGTCCAAATCCTCAGTTAATTATACCTTTTCACGCCTTGGTTTAAGGACGGAACCTCAGCTCGGGTCAAGTATGGACTCCTTGGAGGGCTTAAGGAAAGTGTTATGAAAGAATAGGGAGGCTAGTGTTTAGGCTAAAGAGGGAGAAGAGAATAAACTTGTGATCAAGATTGTTGATTATTGTAAAAGGGGTGATATGACCTCTATTTATAAGGAAAAAAGAGGGTCGAAGAATCAAGAAAAGATCGAGTTCGAATCGGATTAAAACTCTTGCGATAGAAAGCAGTTTTTGCGGTTTTTGTTTTTATCATATCTAGAAATTGGAATGAGAAGAATAAGATATCGTTGGAAATATCTTGAAGTCTACTTTCTAACCCAATCGGAATCAGATTAAAATATTTTATAGAATAAAAGATATGGCCGAAATAGTGAGACGATGTCAGTTTTGGATAGAGTTTGACATTTTATTCATATCTTTTCCGTTATAGCTCGAAATTGATATTATAATATATCATTGGAAATATAATTTCAAGGGATATCCAACCATATAAAATTTTTATAAAAAATATGAGGCACGAAAATTATATGTGACTATTTTTCAACATCTTTCAATTCAGATAGAATTAGGTCTTTAAAAAAAAAGGAGTTTTATTCAATTTCAAACTCTTTAATCTTATCTTTTCAAAAAGAATAATTAGGATCTTTTAGAAACTTATAGAAGCTTCCAATTAATCCTAATTGGGTTAGGAATGGGATTAAATAATTTGGACCCTCTACATGATTATTGGGTCGTAGGTAAGGTGGACTTAGGTTCGGTTTGGGCTCAGTTTAATATTTTGGCCATAACTTATTCGTTATAACTCGGATTTGGGCTTATAAAATGTCGTTGGAAAGATCTTTCAAAGCCCCATCAAAATATTCAATCATTGGAACCAGATTATTGACCAAAATAAACTGGATTAAATGCTTTTATAAAAAGGACACGAAATGGATGATTTTAAAGGACACGAAATGAATTATTTTGGGTTTAAAGGCACGAAAAGGGGAAAATAAGTCATGGTTTGGGGAAATGGGCTTGGAATTGGGTTGGTTTATGAAATGTAAATATGGATTTAAGCACTCCAAGATTATATACTCAACTCGACCAATGATGGCGATGAAAGGTTGTTCATCATCGGATTTGGTTTTGGGGAGACATTTTTAGGTGTCTACAGTTGTCCATCAAGAACTTCTTCCTAAACTTGGTGATGTTATTGGAAATCCCCGATGTAGGCGCGTGACCTTTATGCTCTAGCTCGGCTTTATCGATTACCCAATCACCAACCTCATTCACCTTTGCATATAATTTCACCGAGCATTGAACTTTTTTGCTCTTCCTTTTAACACAAACTTCCTCACATATTTGTGAATCCGAGACAAAGGTGGGACCGGTTTTCTTGCACTTCCTTCCAGGCATACCAAAACACTCACATGTCCATGTCACACTCTTCTTCTCCTTCGCATTAGCACCTTTGCCAACAAAGGTTCCACTTGACCAAACCACCCCAAAACCTTCTTGCTTCCCGTAATTTCGAAAGTATTTATCTATTTTTTTCCAACTATCAAACACCATTCCAACATCGGGAGGGAGGAGAGAAACCTCTACATTTGCTAACTCCTCGATCTCAAAAGTAATAGCCACCGTACTCTTCCCTTTTGCAGGAGTCTTGTAGGACTCTTCTCCAACATTTACCTAATCCACCATAATTATTCAAACCAAATCAATAATTTATTCATTATTACAGCCATAACACAATTGTAAAAAGGAAAAAGATACTTCTACATTTAACAATAAAAACTGCCCTAAAAAACAGAAAATAAATAATACTCCCTGCTGCACTTATTGGTATGCATTGCAAGCAAATAAATGGTACAAAAACACACATGCTTAACACATGTAAAAAGGATCGGATGCAAGGCCTACCCCTTCCCTTTCCTCCTACCCACAAATCCCCTGCCCCTTCCTGCTCCCCACACTGCCCTTGTTGTACAATAAAAAAAACTAAATAAACACATTCATTTTTATAAATGAGGACAATCAACAAACCGAGACCATATTATAATCATTCACTTTTTATAAATAAACACTTTTAACATCATTCAATTTTATAAATAAGCACATTCATTATAATCATTCACATTCACATTATAATCATCAATCACCACCTTTTCCCGTAGCATTGTTGCAACCATTGTTTCACACATACCACACAATTCAAACTAAGTCATCATAAAGGAAATAAATCAAACATATTTTCCCAACACATGCTCACAATGTTATAGAATACAATAGAGTAGTATATAAAACAATGTTATACAATAGAATAGAGTACTATAAAAAACAATGACCATTTTTGAATGATTATTTCACCACATGCTCACATGACTTTACATTTAATTAAGGATGCAAATTATTGTGCCAGATTACATGACTTTTCATTCCATTGGGCAAATGCAGTTAAGATGGTCAGTCCCATAAATTGTTCCTCTTATTTTGATTAAAACCTCAGCAAACATACTGAAGCAAAGGTGAGAAACAAGGTGGTAAAATGATAAAAAGAGTTACTGCCAATCTTGTTTGTCATGATTAATTATTTAAGTATTCCTCAAGGGTTAGATTGATGAAAGAAAATGTACTTCACATTTGGCAGAAGAATTATGCTACTTAAATCTTGTTTGTCACGTATACCTCTCCATTATCTGTCATTCTATCCACATTAAAAATTGTGGTGGCAATAGTGCATCTATTTGAGAGGATAATTGTAGAAAATAAATTTCAAGCGTTAATCCCCATGCTTGAACCCCATTGTGATCATACACTAAAGTACGGTGGCGTCCAAAGGGAAAGAAGATAGAGCAAAAGAGTCGCCAACAAGTTTTAGAAACATGTAAACCGTTCACAGGGTGAAGGTTACACCCCTTAACGATCCAAGAGATCGTCAACTCCATAAGGTCTTGAACCAAATAAGGGTTCGGGGATGAAGGTACAAATCCAACCTAAAAGAGATTGAACCTGCCCTAATAATAGGCCTCTACTTTATTCTAATCGTATTCATGTGCGCTTCTGACTAACATGCAATGAATAGGATTAAATCTAAACCTGTTTATCTATGTTGGTTGAATATTAATGCACAAATAAATCTATTATTGGCGATCACTTGAATTATAATCAAATTAACCCTAACAAGATTATTAATTATCTTATTAAGCGTGATTACAAGTACAAGATTCCCTTTAAACATGCATAAAAGGCGTGATCAAGCAATAAAAACATAAAATAATAACAATTATAATCATCATAACAATAATCATCATAATAATAATTACAATAATCATAATCATAATAATCATGTTAAAGCATAATAATGGCAAGGTCCTAGGCATGATACTAACAAGATTAATAACAAACCCTAGCATGTCACTAAGCATATAAAAATCAAATCTTTAGGCCTAACATGATACTAACAATCATAAATATTAGGAAGAACATAAAAGGTATCGTACTAATCATACTTGATATTAAAGTTACCCTAGACATGATACTAGGAATATCATAATAACAATCTAAGCGTTATTTCTACATCATAACATCAATAAAAACCATTAAAGTACTTACTTTGTTGCCTCGTACCTCTTTCTAATAACAAAATACACACGTTAGTAACTTCAAGGAAAATAGTAAACAAACAATTAAATTAAATAATTGAAAGAGAGATTTGAGACCAAACCCTTAGAAATTAAACCTTTCACGTCTAGGGCGAAGGCAACTTCGAATATGGCTAGGTGTTTCTAGATCTTGAATGCGGAATTTTGTATTTGAGAAAAGGCTAGTTTAGAAAAGAGAGAGATAAGAATCAAGAGAAACTTGATGAGAATTGGTTTAGAATTAGAAAGAATAAGAATTGATGATTGCGAATGAAAACTGGTTGTAGGTGAATGAAAATGGAGTTTTTACGACATTTTTTATAGAGAAAATCAGCCAAAAAGATAAAATATCAAAACAAAGTCTGGCACACCTAAAACAGAGCTGGCGCCAACACTGGCTTATTGGCGCCAGGCGCCAACATCAGCGCCAGGTGCCAATGCTAGCGCCAGGCGCCAATGTCTGGCGTTAGGCGCTAATCCTGTTTTTGACGCGTTTTCTAAAATCAAATAAATTTTGCCGTACAGGAGGATAAAATCGTATCTTTTCCTCAAAAATGTTCTTTGATTTTAATTAAAACTCTGAAAAGTCAACAAAAGTCAATTTATCAATGCTAATTGAATTAGGAATGAAAAGAACCTTCTAGAAGAATACCATTCTTAATTGCATTAGGAATGATAAATCTATATTAGGCCCTCCCCTAGATCATTGAGCCGCATATAAGGCTCAAACCGGACCCAGTTTAGTAAATTGGCCATAACTTCCTCAATATTCATCGGAATTGGGCTTATAATATATCGTTGGAAAGGTCTTGTCAAGCCGCATCCAACTACACTACTATTGGACCCATATCATGGACCAACCAAACTGGATTGGCTGTTTACTTAAAATAAGTTTTCAAAAACAGAGAGAAGTGAAAAGAAATTAAAATTATCCGCAACACTAGACTTTCCACACTTTCACTTCATTCGATTATGATTCGACGTGAAAGGTACTCATCACTGGGTTTGGTTTTGGGGAGACACATTTGGGTGTCTACAGAAGCCCCCACTTTGACTGAGTTTGGAGAAACGTAAGTTCCGAAACAAAAGTCAAAGTATCGATAGGGACGGAGAATGATTCTGAACGTTCTGCGATCCTAAATCACTCTTGTAACACCGATACTTGCAAAACTAGTATTAGTTAAACAGATAAAAGAGTTAAGAAACACTTATCTTGCACCGTCGAGCACACGTCTCTAAAAGTAACTGATTGTTTTAATGACAGCCTGCAAGCTAGAGAATGCCATCCAGCTTGAAAACTGCTACGCCTGTAACTGCTTCCAATATAGAATACTGCTTCTCTTGAAACAATCCTCCTCCGCTTTGATAATATTCTTCGTCCAAGGGAATACTATCGAAGATTGCTTCTCTTGAAACAATCCCCATCCGCATTGATAATATTCCACGTCCAAGGGAATACTACCGAAGATTGCTTCTCTTGAAACAATCCTCATCCGCATTGATAATATTCCACGTCCAAAGGAATACTATCGAAGATTGCTTCTCTTGAAAAAATTCTCAGTTGTTTGTGACAACTCTCCACAATCTAGGGAACGCCACCTTGTTGTTTTGATGTTCACTCGTCTCTGAACAAAGAGCTTCCTTATTTTTTTTGGATATGTTCACGCGCCTCTGAACAAAGAGCTTCTTGATTTTTTTTGAATATGTCCACGCGTCTCTGAACAATAGAGCTTCTTTATTATATTCTTTTTTAATATGAACTTCTAAATGATGTGTCTACACGTCTCTGAACGAAGAGCTTGATAATAGGATGCCCACGCGTCTCTGAGCAAAAGAGCTTGTAGGAAATGTCAACGCGTCTCTGAACAAAAGAGCTTGAAAAGGATTGTCCACGCGTCTCTGAAAAAAAGAGCTTGATTGATATGCCCACGCGTCTCTGGACGATAGAGCTTGAATGAAATGTCCACGCATCTCTGAACAAAAGAGCTTTGATGATATGCCCACGCTTCACTGGAGAAAAGAGCTTTGATGGAAGAAATGTTCACTCGTCTCTGAACAAAAGAGCTTTGATACTTGAACGTTTGTTGTGATAATATTCTGAAGAAAAATTTTCGAAGACCAACGTTTGTCGATCTCTAAAGCTCACCTGAAATTTGCTTCCGCTAAAACCAGTATATCGGTGTTTCCGTGATGAGCCAATTCTTAAGCGCTTTAAGCTAAGTGAGACGATCTTTCATCAGGTCGACCACTTATTGTGATTGTAATCAAACTGACTACTTAATCATGTCAAATTGCTTATAGGGGCTAACTGGCGTACCAAGGAACCCGAAATTGCCGTATGAGGTCGAAATCACCTTTCTGAGAGGCTTCAAGCTATGTCGCTGCTAAAATATTTCTGGCGCCAAGAATTGACTCTGTTTCCATACACTGTAATCTAGCGCCAAGCGCTAAAAGCTATTGCCAGACGCTAGATGTTGTCGTCTGGCGCTAGAGTAGGGTCTTCCCTATTCTGCTGCACTTGTATTTATTTTTTACTATAGAACTTTGCCAATCTCTTTAATTATCTTAGGGTTGACCTAAGGTTTAACGTCGCTTGACTTATTGACTCGACATGACTCAAGGCATAAACTTGACTCGATATGATTGGCTGACTCGAGGTTGACTCGACTTAAAGTGAAATGACACATGTGTTAGACTCAAGTCAAGGTGATATGACCCGACATGAATCAATGTGTACATGACTTGTGTGTGCATCGTAATGTGATCGTGCGACTCAAAAATGAAAAAAAAAACAAAAATTTTCCGCCATTTTTGTGGAGGGTACCGACTTTCTCCCGAAAAAGAAAGACGCGAAAAAGAATCGAAAGTTTGAAAATGCATGTTGAATGAGCTTAGTCAAATGCCATTTGATACTATCTCTCAAGGTGCAAGGATTAATCCATCCTAGGCTATCTCAAATGTTGACTCCATGATGAAAGTATTTGGGTAACTTAGGCACAGAGGCTAAGTACTTCATACTTCGTGATGCAATGACAATTATGATTGATGAGTGATGTGACAAGTCATGCTTCATCGTTATATTAAGATTTCATGACAAAGGGTTCCTAAGAGTAGGTATATTTGGTCATGTATCTGTGTAGTGTGTGAAAGTGACACTAAAGTTAAGCCGCAAGAGCTAAGTGTGTGGGAAAATATATTAAAAAGAGTCAAATGGTGGCGACTCTTAGGCTAGGTAAGCTAATGATGTAGGGATCAAGCCCCCAAGTCTAGCTCTAAGTGAATAGGGATGAGCATAAGAGATCCCTTGATATGATCATGGTGTAAGTGTGTGAATATGAATGCATTTTTATTACGGCCGCACCTCGATGTGAGATTGCCTACGTATCCGTTAGGAATCAGGCCGAACGTAGCTCTAGCCGAACCTCGCACAAGTGTATGTATACCTCAAAAAGTCTTTTTAAGGGTTGTAACGTGGTTAGGCTAAAGGTTAAAGAAGAAGGGAATAAAAGGCTCAAGACCCTAGATAAGCCCCCAAGGTGTGCAACCTTGCTTTTGAAATCTTTATTTTTATTCTTGAGTTTCTACTCTTTTTTAGCTCTCTTTTTTTTGCTTTAGCATCTATTTTATTTTTATAAGTGTGGGCAATCCCGATCATGCGGTCTATCACTCACTTGGCATTCATGTTTCTCAGGCACGGTACCGAGCACTTGATAAGAGACGCAATCTGAGACGTGTTCATATCAAAGACATTGGAACACTTGCCCTTTTGTACACTTTTATTTATTTTTTTTTGCTGTTGCTTATTTTTGCTATTTTAATCTTTTGAATTCACTCAACCCTTTTTTAGAATCGCATAAGTTACACACCATCCCATCCCAAGGTTAGGTAGATATGGGTTGAAAAAAGAAAGATCTATCGTTAGATGAGGCTCAAAGTGGTTTATGAAGAAAGGATTGTAAATTTGAAAGGTGAAAGGAGATATGATGTGGCTACAAGGGGTGTCTCAAATCATTGGTATACCTTGTGCTTAGTTTGACATGGACTTTTTATTTTTTTTATTTTTTTTAATGTAATATAATGAAATGATCATATGCAAGGAAATAAATGCTTATTTTATTAAAAGAAAATATATAATGATCCTACAAAATAAATCTAAGGATAATAAAAAGGTGCCTATGCTAGACTTATTGGGGAAAGGGTAAATAAAAAAGAAATAGAAAAAAGAGGTCACGAAATCTTGTCGTTGAAGCTCGCCTCTTGTCTTGTATTGTTTCCTTTATCATCACTCACTCTTCTTGTTAATTGGAGGCATGGGAAGCTTGTTATTATCAATCAAATGTTGGATAGCCTCCTTTAGCTTCCAACCGCTCTCAGTAGCATGACCCCTACCTTGATGGTACTTGCAGTGTTCGTTTGGTTTCCAACTAGGAAATCTCTTTTCAGGTGCGGGATATTGAATATAGTTCCAATGGGAGTAATGAGTCCTTTGGCATGGAGTCGATCGAAGGCAGTATCGTAGCTCATCCCAATGGGGGTGAAGTCTTTCCTTAGTTGCTTCTTAGATCCTTGGTTATCCATGGCTAAAACTTCACTGAGATCAAAGGTACTAACATTGTTACTAGAGTGGGCGTTTTCGGAAGAAGAAGGATTGTCGTTCTTCTTTCCTTTCCAGCCACCGTGGTTACTATTGTTAGTAGCTTTTTACTTTGCGAGGTCATCTTCGATTTCAATTCCGATGTCATAAACGACCTTGAAAGTATTCAGATTGTGTTGATATTTTAAATGCTTCGAATACTTCTCTTGGAGATTCTTGATAAACATCCTCACAGACTCCTTTTCGGTGGGGACCTCAATCATCTTAGCGGAAGTTTCCCTCCTCTTATTAAAGAAAGAAGTAAAACCTTCATTCTCTTTTTGTCTTAGCATCTCAAGTTGTCTATGGTCGATTTCAACTTGGATATTGCACTTGTACCTATCAATGAAAGCGTTTACTATCGATTCCCAGGTAGAGGTTTTCTCTTTGTCAAGGGAGAAGTACCATTGTTGGCAAACGGTCTCAAGAGATAGTGAGAACAGAGAGGGGAAAACCTTCTTATCGATACTCTTAATACTCATTATAGTTTCAAAAGCTCTTAGATGGATGTAAGGGTTATCTGTCGCCTTAAATTTAGGGATGTCAGTGGCGTTGAACTTATGTGGAAGAAGTTCCTTGTCCAGCGAGACCCCTTGTGAACTCATGCCCTGAAATTTATAGTCACTAGATTTCTTTCTCAAACTTTCTTGCATGAGGTTCATTTGTTGTTGCTTCACGGGATCATCGATCTTGAGTGTGAGTAGCTTCAGTGTCTCAGTCACGGTAACCAATTGGTTCCTAAGCTCATTGACTTCTTCTTGACTTGCCATTATCTTTTTAGCCTTCCTCTTTTGACGAATTGGTTTATCAAAAAGTGAGACTTGAATAAAGAGGTTGTCCTTGATTAATCTCCCTTCTCACCTCGACCAAGTACTGTGGAAAAGGAAATTGGGGATATTTATTGTTAATTATTTGACTCAAAATTTATTCAACATGCAATGGATGGAGGAAGTGAAGAAAGATTGGAATAGAATGTGAAAGAAGATTTAGATGGAGGGATATGAAGAATTAGGAATAGAATGTACCCCCAACTCAAATGACGGAAAAGACCAACTCATGCATGAACCTAAGACATGGTCATGGTGACATATACTCAAAGTGTGTGCTAAGACTAGTGAGTGTAGGTGACATGTTGAGACTCGTGTCATGACCATGTGGCTAGACTATGTGACTAGACTCAATTAATGACTCGACAAGGTGTTATTGACAGCGAAATTTAACCGACTTAATTAGCAAACTGGTTAATTAGACACTAGGTGATGACTCGATTAATAATCCAAACAGTCGGAAAAAACGACAGAACTGGCGTCGCACTGTGTAGTGTAGCGCCAGACGACAGAGCTGTCGCTAGGCGCCACACTCCACAGAGTGGCGCTACAGTCCAGACTTTGGCGCCAATGCTGGAGCTTCAATCTGGGACTGTTTTCGGTGTTATTGATCAACAGGGGTATGCCTAAAGTCGTACTAGGTCAATTCTGATTAAAATATTAGACTTTATGTACTCAAATTAATTAATTAATTAATTAGGCAAAGTTCTTTAAGTCATTAATTTATTTAATCTCAACACAAGTCAAACAAACGGTCAAGAGAAACATAGAATATATGCACAACAAATAACACACAATTAGTCAAGTAGGCACAATATGATGCAATCAGTTTGCAACCTAACCATGGCTCTAGTTCTCTAAAGTTTGGGATATGATTTAGTCAATAGAGGGTCCATGGTTAATTGTCCGGATGCACCGCGCAGAAGCCTAACCGTGAAGGGTTGGCGCGAGTGGATGGGACACCGCGAGTTTAGAAAAACTCGCTTCCATGGTTTGGTGAATTCAACATTCTCGGTGTACCCTTTGTTTCTCAGAGCGTTCAATCGGGTAGATGGAGCATGAATTCCCAGAGGGTTATGTCCATATGCAGAACACATATGGGTTTCAGAAAAGTGAGAAAAAATTCAATCAGGAAGTAGGATCGAGCAAACAATACAAAAACTGGTCAAAATTAGAACGCATATTTCTGGCTCGGTATTGGAGGAATTTGGCGCAAGAAAATAGAGCTTGGCGCTAGGTTTTAGGTGTAGCGCCTGGCGCCAATGCTGGCGTCTGGCGCTACAGTTAAAAGTCTGGCGCCAATGCTCTGGCCCCTGGCACTAATTCCTACATGCCTCAGCAGCTTTCTGTGCTCGATAAAATTTTCCAGTTTCGCGCAGTGTTATTTCGGTCATAGTTGTGAAAGATATTTCTCAAATTTCCTACGTGTAAAATCCTATGTTTTTAACTCATTACGGATGGTCTTTCCAATGAGATCTTTTTAATGCATATGACAATAGTGTTAATAAAAATTACGCACATGAAATACTTAGACGTTTTGAGTCTCATCCACTCATTCTAAATCATTGCCGAAACAAATTCAAAAATTAAAATAGAGATCCTCCCCAGCGGAGTCGCCAAAAACTGTGGGGAATAATTTCAAGCGTTAATCCCCATGCTTGAACCCCATTGTGATCATACACTAAAGTACGGTGGCGTCCAAAAGGGAAAGAAGATAGAGCAAAAGAGTCGCCAACAAGTTTTAGGAACTTGTAAACCGTTCACAGGGTGAAGGTTACACCCCTTAACGATCCAAGAGATCGTCAACTCCATAAGGTCTTGAACCAAATAAGGGTTCGGGAATGAAGGTACAAATCCAACCTAAAAGAGATTGAACCTGCCCTAATAATAGGCCTCTACTTTTTTTCTGATCGTATTCATGTGCGCTTTTGACTAACATGCAATCAATAGGATTAAACCTAAACCTGTTTATCTATGTTGGTTGAATATTAATGCACAAATAAATCTATTATTGGCGATCACTTGAATTATAATCAAATTAACCCTAACAAGATTATTAATTATCTTATTAAGCGTGATTACAAGTACAAGATTCCCTTTAAACATGCATAAAAGGCGTGATCAAGCAATAACAACATAAAATAATAAAACAATTTATAATCATAATAACAATAATCATCATAATAATAATTAAAATAATCATAATCATAATAATCATGTTAAAGCATAATAATAGCAAGGTCCTAGGCATGATACTAACAAGATTAATAACAAACCCTAGCATGTCACTAAGCATATAAAAATCAAATCTTTAGCCCTAACATGATACTAACAATCATAAATATTAGGAAGAACATAAAAGGCATCGTACTAATCATACTTGATATTAAAGTTACCCTTGACATGATACTAGGAATATCATAATAACAATCTAAGCGTGATTTCTACATCATAACACCAATAAAAACCATTAAAGTACTTACTGGTTATAATAACAAAATACACACGTTAGTAACTTCAAGGAAAATAGTAAACAAACAATTAAATTAAATAATTGAAAGAGAGATTTGGGACCAAACCCTCATAAATTAAACCTTTCACGTCTAGGGCGAAGGCAACTTCGAATATGGCTAGGATTTTCTAGATCTTGAATGCGGAATTTTGTATTTGAGAAAAGGCTAGTTTAGAAAAGAGAGAGAGAAGAATCAAGAGAAACTTGATGAGAATTGGTTTAGGATTAGAAAGAATAAGAGTTGATGATTGCGAATGAAAACTGGTTGTAGATGAATGAAAACGGAGTTTTTACGACGTTATTTATAGAGAAAATCAGCCAAAAAGATAAAATATCAAAACAAAGTCTGGCGCACCTAAAACAGAGCTGGCGCCAACGCTAGCTTATTGGCGCCAGGCGCCAACATTAGCGCCATGCGCCATCATTAGCGCCAGGCGCCAATGTCTGGCGTTAGGCGCTGATCCTGTTTTTTGACGTGTTTTCTAAAATCAGATAAATTTTGCCGTACAGGAGGATAAAATCGTATCTTTTCCTCAAAATTGTTCTTTGATTTTAATTAAAACTCTTAAAAGTCAATAAAAGTCAATTTATCAATGCTAATTGAATTAGGAATGAAAAGAACAGGCGCCAACATTAGCGCCAGGCGCCAGGCGCCAATGTCTGGCGTTAGACGCTAATCCTGTTTTTGACGTGTTTTCTAAAATCAAATAAATTTTGCCGTGGAGGAGGATAAAATCGTATCTTTTCCTCAAAAATATTCTTTGATTTTAATTAAAACTCTGAAAAGTCAACAAAAGTCAATTTATCAATGCTAATTGAATTAGGAATGAAAAGAACCTTCTAGAAAATTCTAGAAGACTAAAATCATTCCTAATTGCATTAGGAACGATAAATCTATATTAGGCCCTCCCCTAGATCATTGGGCCGCATATAAGGCTCAAATTGGGCCCAGTTTAGTATTTTGGCCATAACTTCCTCAATATTCATCGGAATTGGGCTTATAATATATCGTTGGAAAGGTCTTGTCAAGCCCCATCCAACTACACTACTATTGGACCCATATCATGCACCAACCAAATTGGATTGGCTGTTTTCTTAAAATAAGTTTTCAAAAACAAAGAGAAGAGAAAAGAAATTAAAACTATCCGCAACACTAGACTTTCCACACTTTCACTTCATTCGATTATGATTCGACGTGAAAGGTACTCATCACTTGGTTTGGTTTTGGGGAGACACATTTGGGTGTCTACAATAATGCAGAGCATGGGAAGAGAGGAATTTTAAAGAATGAAATTAACACTTTATTATTATAAAAGAATTACCCATAATTTGTTCCTATTATTTTAATTATTTTGATGTGATTGAGGTTTTTATAAATTTTTGACAAACCCTAGCTAAGTTTAGTGTTACTTAACAAATAACAATTTCCTCCTTCAACAATGTGTCTAAAGCAAACTCCAATTCATCTTCTTCGCCTCTATCGTGCTCCACTGGGTATTCAATGGTAGCGTTGTTGTCAACATCATCTCCTAAAATATGGCCACTACGACCATCGAAAAGCTCATCATTTGAGGTCGTACGGTCTGTTAAAACCGGATCCTCCATCACTAGCATCTTCCTTGCCATTTTCAATCATGAATTCTCCCCCTCTGAACTTATCTCAAGATGACATATGAAGTAATTGGAAAGAAAATGAAGAACCATTAAACATGGGTTGAAATGGTGATATAATTAAAGAGTAGTGAAAAGTAAAAAGATATTAAGGAAATTAGGGTTAAACAACTAATAAAAGGGTCAAAAGAAAGAAAAAGCTGAAAGAAATTTAGTATTACATTGATGTATTATACTATATACCCATATACAAGCTTTTCCTTTTTTTTTTGGAGTATCTCACTTTTCAATAGAAATTGGGTCCCACTCCGTTTACCCAAACTCCCATTCTGTTGAATATGCATTTGATAATGCATCTCAGAACTTCATTTCTACTTCCACTAAGATTTTTAGAATAAAAATTTTGATTAGGAATTTAGGACAATTTATGAAGGATAAAATAGTATTTAGCCTTCAGTGTGTAGCCGTTGCTCAAGTTTTTCGAGTTGCTCACACAAAAGCGCTCTTTCTTTAGATTTTCTCTCTAGCTTCTCTCTAGATCTTTTTTTTCTAAGTCTATTAATCTTAATTACTTTGGTGAATCACTACGGGGTTTCCTACACACCCATGGGTGTGGAGTACTTGGGAGTTTGCCTTAGTCAAGGTCTATAGACTGATCTCTTTCTCTCTCACAGCTCTTCCATTCAATGGAAAAGGGTAAATCTAATTCTGCTGTAAATGAATCTGATATCATTATGCATGATTGTCTAGAGGACAAAGCTGTGTCAAGTAACTGTCCGACTGTTCAAGCTAGTATGACTGATAAGCCTGTTAAATACATCTCTTTTAGAGAAGTGGTGGCAGGATCATCTCAATGGTTTAATGAAGCAAGAAATATAGCTTCTACCTCTCTTGATTGAGAGGATTCAATAGAGGAACTATCTATATCCGATATAGCTGTTTCTTTCTCTTCTAAAACTCTAGCTCGTCTAAGGGAGCCATGGAAGCTAACTCTTATGGGTAAATGTTTAGGATTAAATATAAGACCTACTTTTATCGCCTCCAGAGCAAAGATCATGTGAAGAATAAAAGGTACTCTAGAAACAATAGTTGACGTTGGTAATCAAGTTTTCCTCTTTACATTCTCCTCTCTTGATGATTATGAACGAGCCCTCTATGGAGGTCCCTGGTTCATCCTGGATCATTATCTAGTAATCACTAAATGGAAACCTAATTTCAGATCATCCACTACCATTTTCGAAACCATGTCACTTTGCATTTGGTTTCCAAAATTACCTGTTGAATACTATGATAAGGAAGCTCTTTTCCAAATTGCAAAAAAGGTAGGGACTCCCATTAGGGTGGATTATGCTACTAACACTCAAGAGCTAGATATGCTAGGGTATGTATTGAAATTAGCATGAGAAATCCCCTAGTCACTAAGGTTTGGGTAGGAGGTGGATGGCAGAATGTTCAATATAAGAACATACACTCTCTATGCTTTTCATGTGGAAAAATTGGGCACCTTTCTAAGGAGTGTAAACAAATGTCAAGTGTTAAACTCTCTACAAATATTCATGAGGCAGAATCTTATAAAGGAAAATTAGCAATCCCAACTAGGCCCATAGAATTAGGCAACAATCACAGCCCAACCTTTTCATTAGGGTCAGAAGTTAATGGGGCCACATTGTCTTTGAACAAAGAAGCCCATTTTGATACAGAAAAAGTTTATGCAAAAAATAACCCTCCTTTTGATTATGGGCCATGGTCCTTTGTTACTGATTTTCAAAAAGGTAGAGCCAAAGCTCAACCCGTTTTGAAATATTCTTCAAGCAATCATTTGGGAAAGCGTAAACTACAAGTTTCCAAAATTCAAAATTAGAGGCAAATAAACCCCTCCATTAAGGCTGCAAAAGGATCAAAAAATTTATGGAAGTTTGGAGACCCTGCCCTGTTCACCCAAACAACTCTCGAACAACACATGCAACCCTTCCATCATCCTCTCATCACCCATCTCCAAGGACCAGCCTTCTCCAATCCAGTTCCATAACCTCGACCCCCCTCCACAATTTGTAACTTACTAGTTCCAAAAGCCTCTGTTCTCAAGGGAATGGAATTACCAGCAACAATAGCCCTCTCAATCTCATCCCAAGACCCTGGCTATGTTTCCTCAGACATCACCTCCTCTATGCAATGTGACAAGAATCCCATCCACTCAATCCCTTCAGACTACCTCAGCAATGGCAGCCATGGATGCCATGAGGAGGAGGGAAGAAATGTTACCCCCTAATGCACGCATGAGCTTAACTCTATAATGGCCATCTCAAGAGAGGTTACTGCAATTCATGAAATACCACGAAGAACTTCAAGCCATTCCCTTGCACTCCGTAATAGAAGGTCAAAACATTCCAAGGTTGGCACACCCAATTGCAATTTACCAGTCACAAAAGGAAGCACTAGAACTTCAAGCACAGATCTTGTATATAATGGATGCATTCCTGAACATGGAGATCAAGAGCTACATTTATCCGATCAGAGCGGAGGATATTCACGGTCTAGGCCACTGGGGGGCAGTAGAGGGACTGGGAACATTTCTTTCTCCCTCTAAATGCTCTTCCAGATGATTTACTATCTCTCATTCCCTTCAAACAAATTCCTAATTTAAAAATTAAGTTGATAGTTCAGAATGTTAGAAGAGTAAATAACGATGATTTTGTCTCACATGCAGGGGATTTTATTAACACTCATCATCCTGATATTTTTATTTTGTTGAAAACAAAGTTTGACTCTGGGAAACCTGATGATCTTAAAAGGGTGTTAGGGTTCCATGACCGTAGGTTTATTCTATTCATAGGTCAGAAGGGAGGGATTTGTGTGTTTTGGAAAGCTACTTTGGATCTTATTCATTACACAGACTCAAAACACAAGTTTCATTCTCTTTTCATGTTCCATCGTCATAAGCCAGAACTTGTTATAACAGGCATTCATGCTCCGAGTGTTGCTAGGGAAAGATATGCATTCTAGAGAGACCTTCAAAACCCTTGCCCTCCTCCTTCTGCCACCTAGCTCTTAGTGGGTGAAATGAATGAGGTAACTTCTCAAGGGGAGAAGCAAGGTGGAAGATCCTTCATTCCTCACAATGTTAGGATTTTAATAGCTTCTTGATGCTGCTCATCTAATTGACCTGGGTGCAAGGGGTAATCCCTTTACTTGGGAAAATGCTCGAATTGGGAGAGCTCTCATAAGAGAAAGGATGGATAGAGATATCTCAAATGCTGCTTTAGTTGAGGTTTTTCCTCAGGTTCAGGTAACTAATCTGGTCAGAACTTACTTTGATCACAATCATATTTTGGTTACTTTAACTCCCACTCCCCTTAAAGGTCCTTTTCCTTTCAGATGTAAGGAATTTTGGTTGCAACATAATAAATTTTCTGAGCTTTTTATCTCTAATTGGAAGAATGATCATAGTTCTGTTTCCTTTTTGAAGGGTAGGGCCAATTTTCTTGATAACATTCAAAATTGGAGTTCCAATGTTTTTGGTAATTTGACTAAGAGAAAGAAAGTCTTAATAGCTAGGATAAATGGTAACCAATTAGCCCTAGCAAAAAAATTCTTTTTTTTTTGTCAATCTGGAAAAAAGTTTACTCAATGATTTGAATGCAATTTACAAATTGGAAAGAATCATTTGGGTTCAAAAGGCTGGTGTTAACTAGAGAAATATGGATAATATAATACCAAATATTTTCATATTTTAGCTAAAGTTAAGAGAAGTAGAGGTCAAATTCTTGCTTTAAATGACTCTTCTAACCAATTGATTGATGATTCTGCGTCCCTTAAGCTTCTTGATAGGGCCCATTTCATAAATATGTTTACTTGTTCAAACATTGGTCACTTTCATTCCCTCCCATCATTTTCCATTTCTAAAATTAGTGAAGCTGAAATTCACCTTTTACTCTCCACTCTTATTTTAGATGAGGTCAAGTCAAATTTGTTCAAAATGGACCCTATCAAAAGTTCTGGACAGATGGAATTCAACCCCTCTTTTACCAGAAGCATTGGACTGATTTGGGAGCTTCTATAACTTCATTCATTGCAAAACTTTTCAAAGATTATGCTATCCCTTCTAATGTCAATCATTCTTATATTTGCTTAATTCCAAAGAAGGATCACCCCTTTTCTATGTCTGATTTTATGCCTATTGGATTGTGTAATACTATTTATATTTTGGTTACAAAAATTCTTTCAGCTAAGATTAGATCTATTCTAGATCATATAATTAGCCCCCTTTAATCTAGTTTCATTAAAGGGAGGGCTATGGAGGACAACATTATTTTAATAAAAGAGGTGGCCCATATTTTTTACAAATGCAAAAAGGGAAAGAATTTCATGGCCTTAAAGCTTGATTTAGCCAAAGCCTATGATTGTTTGGAATGGTCCTTCATTTCAGATACTCTCATGAGCTTTGGTTTTCCTCATTCTCTTATTAAGCTTGTCATGAATTGTGTTAGCTTTCCTTCATAATGGGGAAAAAACTGAGTCTTTCAAACCCTCTAGAGGTATTAGGCAAGGGGATCCCTTATCTTCATACCTTTTTTATACTATGTATGGAGAGATTGTCTTTATTGATAAAGGATAGTGTTTCAAAGGGGAACTGGAAACCTCTCAAACTGTCTAAAAGTTATCATCTATCTCACCTTTTTTATCCAGATGATGTATTTATTTTTGGCACAGCTAATACCTCAAATCTTGAAAATATGCTTGTTGTCCTGGCTGAGTTTGATATTTTCTCTGGACTCAAAGTCAATGATTAAAAATCTAGTATTATCTTTCCACTAAAAATGGATCATAATATTTTACTACAGCTTAAAACCTTGGCCAATTTAAACTCTTTAAGTTCTTTTGGGAAATACCTGGGTATCAATATAAGTCCTAATAAACTTAAAAAAGAGAACTATTAGGAGCTTCTTTCGAAATCCTTGGATAAAATTAAGGGCTGGCAGGCCAAATTACTAAACATGGCTGGAAGAACTACTTTAATCAAGTCTGTTCTAAACTTATACACTATCCATGCTATGCAAACAAGTTTGTTGCCAACCTCAGTTCTTTTAAACTTGGAGAAACAATGCAAAAGATTTTTGTGGAATATAACTGACAAACTTAGGTATACTCCAACCTTTCTTTCATGGCTAAATTGGGATGGGTTGTATTAACCTAACCCAATAAGCTTTGGGTGAATATTTTCAAGGAAAAATGTTTTAAAAGATCCAATATCCTGGATGCCTCTTGAAACTCTTCATAATCCCCCATGTGGAGGGATATTTTAAAGGGTAGGGATCTTCTAGCTAAGGGTATAATTATTAGAATTGGGAATAGTGAGGATACCTCTCTCTGTTATCATCATTAGGTTGGGGAAGGTCCTCTTTATAAGCTTATCCCTAGAGATATTCCTCAATCTAAAAGCCATTGGAGAGTTTATAATATTATTAGAAATGGAACTTGGTATCTGGATAATGTAAAGCATCTCCTTCCCCCTTATATCATCCCTCTAATTCTTAGTTCCCCCCCCCCTTCTTCGGATGACTCAACTTCCTCTCTCGATGAAATGAGATGGTCTCACAATGACTCAGGAGTTTTCTCTATAAAATCAGCTTACTTTCTAGCTACTGATCCTTCATCTATCCCTCTTCCTTTCCCCTTTGGTTGGAAATCCTTTTGGAAAATAAAAGTTCCATTTAAATACAAAATGTTTATATGCAATTGTATCCTTTCCATTATTCCCACTGCTGCTTTATTAGCTCGAAAAATCCTTACTTTTGATGCCACCTGTTTAAGATGTAATGATTCATCAGAATCTTTCATCCACCTTTTCAGAGATTGCTACTCCACTATTCTTTTAAAAATGATTTTACAAAAGTTAAAGCCACCTCCTTCTTTCAACTATTCTATCTTCATGAATAGTCATTGGAATGTTTGGTTGAAATTCAATTTCTCTCAGACTCCCAAATGGAGAAGTATCTTCATTATTGTAGGCGTCGTTTGAAGTGCGCCTATGTTAAAGCATGTGTAAATATGCTTGGGACTCATAGGAAGTGGGAATTGACATAATACGATTAGGGACAAGGAAAGTAGGGAGCCGCCAACAAGTTTTTAAGGAACTTGTAAACCATTCACGGATCATAAAAAGGCAACCACGATAAGGGACAACGATAGGCAACAACGATTGACCCGTGAAGGTTACACCCCATTCATAATCCATGAGATTACTAACTCCATATGGTTCGGAACCAAAAAAGGAGGATCGGGGATGATGGTACGAAGTGAGTCATGGAGTCACATTCGCCCATATTGGCCTCTACTTGATTCTTATAGTGAAAAGTGATTCATGCGATCTCAAAGGCATACAAACAAAGATTCAATTTGCTCCAACCTATTATTAAGCTAAATTGGTTTAATATTAATACAACACATAATTATAAAATATCGTGATCACTTGATTAAACAACAAGATTAAAAAGGAACCTAAACCGGTTGTCCAAATTATCTTATTAGGCGTGGTTTTCAATTACATATTCCATTTAAACATGCAATATGGTGATCATAAATAGAATAAACACTAATATTGGAAGAAATTTAACAATAATGGATTTAGTCAAATCCAATAATAAACCTACTCATGATACTAGCAACAAGAATAAAAATAAGAGTAATTAAGTGATTAATTACTCACTTTCCGCGTTTCCTTTAATTGCTACATCATAAATAAACTGTTAGTAACTTCAATAAAAAAATATAAATCAAATGAAAATTAAATAAAATAAAGATTAGATTTAATTTGGTCCAAACCCTCAGTTAATTATACCTTTCACGCCTTGGTTAAAGTATAGAACTTTGGGTATTGTATAAACTCCTTGGAGTGCTTAGGGGAAGTATTTAGAGAGAATAGGGTGGCTAGTGATTAGGCTAAAGAGAGAGAAGAGAGTTATTTGATGATCAAGATCGTTGATGATTGGAAAAGGGGTGATATGACCTCTATTTATGGAGAAAAAAGAAGGGTCTAAAAAACAAGATAAGATCCGAATTAAATTGGAATAAAACGCGATAGACAGCAGTTTTTGCGGTTTTTGTTTTTATCATATCTTTTGATCCAGAAATCGGAATGAGATAAATAAGATATTGTTGAAAAGATCGTGAAGTCTACTTTTTAACCCAATTAGAATCAGATTAAAATATTTTGTAGAATAAAATATATGGCCGAAATAGTGAGATGGTGTCAGTTTTGATAGAGTTTGACATTTTATTTATATCTTTTCCGTTATAGCTCGTAATTGATATTATAATATATCATTGGAAAGATAATTTCAAGGGATATCCAAACATATAAAATTGGATAAAAAATATGAGGCACGAAAATCATATCTGACTATCATTGAACGTCTTTCAATTCAGATAGAAATAGGATTTTTAAAAAGAAAAGTTTTATTCAATTTCAAACTCTTTAATCTTATCTTTTCAAAAAGGATAATTATGATATTTTAGAAACTTATCGAAGCTTCCAATTAATCCTAATTGGTTTAGGAATTGGATTAAATAATTTGGACCCTCTACATGATCATTGGGTCGTAGGTAAGGTGGGCTTCGGTTCGGTTTGGGCTCAATTTAATATTTTGGCCATAACGTATTCGTTATAACTCGGATTTGGGCTTATAATATATCTTTGGAAATCTCTTTTAAAGCTCCATCCAACTATGTAATCATTGGACCCAGATTATGCACCAAAATAAACTGGATTGAACATTTTTATAAAAAGGATACGAAATGAATGATTTTAAATGACACGCAATGAATCATTTTGGGTTTAAAGGCACGAAAAGAGGAAAACAAGTTATGGTTTGGGAAAATGGGCTAGAAGTTGGGTTGGTTTATGAAATGGAAATATGGATTTAAGCACTCCAAGATTAAATACTCAACCCGACCAATAATGGCGGTGAAAGATTGTTCATCATTGGGTTTGGTTTTGGGGAGACATTTTTAGGTGTCTACAATTATGGTAAGTGGAAAATCTGGAAGCTTAGAAATGGTGACATTTTTCATAATGAGATCAGCAATTCTAATTATGTGTTTAACAGGTTTATAATTGATTATCAAATCAATTCTTTTATTTTATAGGGTAAAGGGAAAGAAAAGTTGTTATGTGCTGTGGGTCCCCTTTCAGATAGGTTAATTCCATGGAGGCCTCCAAAGCCAGGATTCCTTAAACTAAACATAGTTGGGGCTTGGAAACATGTTGATGAGAAGGGAGCAGGAGGTGGAGGTGTTTTCAGAACTGAGAAGGGTGAATGGTACTTTGGCTATTCCAGCAAGTACAATGCAAAGAATGCTCTCCAAGCTGAATTATATGCTCTGAGGGACGGTCTCAACTTTGGTAGAACTTTCCTATGAAGTATCTAGAAGTTGAAACATATGCTGAAGCTATTAAGTCCTTATTAAATAGGGAATTTGAAAATATGCATCATTAATTGGCAGCTGTAATAATTGATATTGACAGATCTCTTAGGAACAAGGATATGACTGTTACTCTTAGACATATTCCTAGGGAGAGGAACTCTATTGCTCACTACTTGAGTCAACTTTCTATGAGGATGCTTCGAGGTCATGTTCCACATTACTCTGTTCTAACAAGTGTTGTGGCTACTTATGAATTGGATCGTGCTGCACTTCCTGTTTAGCCTTAATTATGGTATTGCTTTTATGTTAAAACAATATTTATGTTTATGTTCTCTTAGTAGTTTAAACTTTGTCCAAGATTTGTATTTTGGGTTTGATCAATTCTTAGACTTTATGATGTAATATTAAGGGCTTGCCCAAGTAATCTATGCTTCTCTTTATGTAAAAAAAAAACTAGTATTTAGCCAAAGAGAGCTTAAAGGGTCCTTCGAGTAGGGTTTTTTCTCTATTATCTTTGTTACGTTTCGTGCGCTATTTTCACAAATTTCGAGTGCAATTGTCCTAGATTAATTCAGTGATTAATAATTAATTTCTCAGTCTCTTGTCTGGTGCAATATGGATGATCATCTTATGAAAGCGTAGGATAATTTGAAGCTAACTAAGGAAGAAAATGTTGTGCTTGGAGATTCAAATGTTCTGGATGGCGATGATGAATCTGATCAAATAATTGCAGTCTTTAGTTGGATAACTGCTCACCAACAAGTCCTAAAAAACCTATGGCGTATTGATGACAATGTAGCGATTCAGACTATTGACACAAACTTATTTGTGCTTCAATTCTTCAATGCGAAGGATAGAAACAAGGTGCTTGATGGGAGACCTTGAGTGCTTGATGGGAGACCTTGGGCTTTCGATAACCAAACTTTGCTGCTCAAGGAAATCTATGCTACCGAACAACCATCTGATGTCTCTTTTGACTGCTACCCTTTCTAGATTAGAATCCTCGCTTTTCCTTTTGGATAACGTACTTCTCGTTTTGCTAAAGAGGTGGGCAATTGCGTTGGGGAATGTCTAGAAGTAGATGAATCAGATCCTCTAGGATGGGAGGAGTATGTCAGGGTGAAAGTTATGGTAAACATCAACAAACCCCTCTGATGAGGGATGAAGATTGCTGTCGACTCGGAACATACTAAGTGGGTTGGGTTCAAGTATGAACGTCTTGGCGATTTTTTCTATTATTGTGGTTGTATTGGCCATAACGATAAAGATTGTGAAGAAAAGGACAATTGTGATGATGAATCGCCCATTGTGTTCCAATATGGGCCATTTTTATTAGCCTCCCTTCACCATCCAAAAGTCTTTGCCATTGAACGTGAAAAGGAGAAGAAGTGAGTAAAGAATTTGGCAAAAAAAGGGAGAATTCAGAGGTCTGATTATAATAATCCTAATGGAATCCGTCTTGGCTCCCCCGGTGGAGCGAGGAAGCTCCTCTTTTCCTCACCAAGGAGTGACATGACCTCTTCACCAAAACCCCATGCTATTTCCTTGAAGGCCGTGGCTGATGAGATTGGTGGAAAAATGGTCTTGCGACCTGTCTCAACCATAGAGAATAACCACAATTCTATTGAGCATGTCTCTAGTGGGAATAACAATTCGGATGATGATAGGTGCCCTGATCATATGGTGATGTCGATTGATGGGCCTACAATGCAGAATGTGGAGTTGACTAGTACCCCTTTGGTTACTAAGGGGTCTCGAAGGAAAGCTCGAAAATAATATGATGTTTCCATGAATGTGACAGAAAATCTTAGTGTGTCCAGAAAAAGAAATGTTGATGCTTTTCTTGATGTCAACAACAACACTTCTGCTTCTTACTCTGATAAAAAATTAAAAACAGGTTCGAGTAGTGAGTTTTCTTCTATTAATGTTTATAAGGTAGAGGGACTTGGGGATGCCCAGGCCCTCGAAAAGCCATGAAAATTTTAAGTTGGAACTGTCACAGGATTGGCAACCCGTGGACAGTTAGGGCCCTCCAAGATCGATGTTAGAGGGATAGGCCAAATATTGTATTTGTTATGGAGTCTATGATTGAAGATAAACTTCTAAATAAAATTAAGAATAAATGTGGTTATATTGATGGTGTTTGTATTAGTAGTGTTGGGAAATCGGGTGGGATAGGGATGTGGTGGAAGGATGTGAAAGTCAATGTGGTGTCTTACTCGATTCATCATTTTTCTATTCATGTCCTTGATAATAATAATTGTGCAAAGTAGAGAGCTATTGGCATCTATGGTTGACCAGAGCTAACTAATAAACATTTGACTTGGTCTCTAATGTCTTCCCTTGAAGCGAATTGTAACTTGCCTTGCATTATGTTTAGTGATTTCAATGAAATTATGTGTATGTCCGAGAAAGAATATGGGGTGCCGAGATGTGATAGACTCATGGATTCTTTTAGGGAAGCCATGGATAATTGTGCTCTCGGAGATTTGGGGTTTTAAGGAAGTGCGTTTACATGGGAGAGGGGGAACTCGATTGAGACTTTCGTTAGAGAAAGACTGGATAGATTTGCTGCGGATGAAGCTTGGTGTAACTTGTTCCCTGACTTTGAAGTACGCAACATGCCCATTTTCAAATCTCATTTCGATCATGCTCAAATTTTGCTCTCTACTGAGAAAAAGAGGGATAAACACAGTGTCAATTCGCCCTTCAAGTTCGAATCATTATGGCTTTCCCGGGAAGAATGTGGGACTGCGGTGGCTCAAGAATGGTCGGATAGTGTTGGTCTAGATATCGCTCGGAAGGTGGCAGTTTGTGGTGAGAATTTGGCTTCTTGGGCTTCTCTTACTTTCGACTATGTGAAAAAGCGAATTAAGGAGGGGGAGGAAACATTGAAGGAGCTGAAAAGTGGCGTAATGGATGGGGCAAAATTGGAGGAATGTAATTCCTTAACTGTGGACCTTGAAGATTTATACAAATTGGAGGAATCGTATTGGTATACTAGAGCAAGGGCAAATGAGCTTCGAGATGGGGATAAAAACACAAAATATTTCCATCACAAGGCAAGTTAGAGAAAGTCGCAGAATAGAATTAAGGATCTTTTTATGAGAATGGGGTGTGGTTCAAGAAATGGGTGGACTTAGAGAGGTTAACTTCTGCTTTTTTCTCAAACCTTTTTTCTACTAGCTCCCCGACGAGGTTTTAGGATGCTATGGAGGGGATAGAAAGAGTCGTGTCTGATGATATGAACTTCATGCTAGATAGTGAGCAAATAATAAGATTAAAGCTACTCTTTTCTAGATGCACCCGAACAAAGCACCCGATCCTGATGGTATGCATGCTCTCTTTTTTTCTAAAATTTTGGCATATTGTTGGTCCCGATATCATTGCTTTTGTGAAGGGATGGTGGAGGGGTGATGTGAATTTGTCGAATGTTAACAATACTTATGTTGTTCTTATTCCGAAATGTGAGGACCCTACTCTAATGTCGGAGTTTAGACCCATTAGCTGTTGTAATGTGATATTTAAAATTGTTTCAAAAACGGTGGCAAATAAATTGAAGGGTATTTTGGATAAGGTGACCTCCCTTAATCAGAGTGCTTTTATTCCGGGTCGTTTAAAATCTGACAATGCGGTTGTGGCTTTTGAAATATTTGATGCTATGAAAAGAGGTGGGGAAGGGAAAGATGGAAGTATAGCTTTAAAATTAGACATAAGCAAAGCTTAAGACCGGGTAGAGTGGGTCCTTCTGGAAAAGGTGATGTGCAAGATAGGTTCCTCTAAGGCGTGGATTGGTAGGATTATGAGTTGCTTGTAGAGCATCCAGTTTGCTTTCAAAATTAATGGGATGGTTTCGGGTTTGATTATTCCTTCTAGAGCCTTCGACAAGGTGATCAGATATCCCCATATTTATTTTTATTATGTGCTGATGCTTTTTCGTGCTTGATCAATAAGGCGGCTGTAGAGGGGATTATTCATGGTGCCAGGATTTGCAGAGGCGCCCCCGGGTGTCACATTTAGTTTTTGCTGACGACAGTATACTTTTTGCTAGAGCTAATACTCAAGAGTACTATAGCTAATATTATTAGCAAGTATGAGAGAGCTTCGGGCCAAAAAATTAATCTCAACAAAACTGAAGTTGCTTTTAGCAAAAAAGTGTGCAACAATCCTCGTAGGGATATTGTGGATACTTTAGGTGTACGAAAAGTGGAAAAGCATGAGAATTATCTTTGTTTGCCTATAATAATTGGTAAATAAAAAGGAGTTATTTTTACAGGCCTTAAAGAACGTCTCTGGAATAAAATGCAAGGGTGGAAAGAAAACTTATTTTCAATGCTCGGAAAAGAAGTGTTGAGAAAAGCCGTTGTCCAAGCGATTTCGACTTATATGATGAACATCTTGAAGATTCCCGATGGTATTATTGATGAGTTTCACTCTATGTTTGCTCGTTTTTGGTGGGGGTCTTCGGCATCGAGGAAAAAATTGCATTTGTAGAAATGGGAGGACTTGTGCAAGCCGAAAAGTCCTGGTGAGATGGGTTTTCGTGACCTCCGATGTTTCAATCAAGCTATTTTGGAAAAACAATGTTTGCAACTCCACCATAATCCAAGTAATCTCCTACATTCTATTTTGAAAGAAAGATATTTCAAGAATTGTGATGTTTTGGAGGCTTGTCGGGGTTTTAACCCAACTTATACTTGGAGAAGAATTTGTGGTGCGAAATTATTACTTAATGGATTGAAATGGAGGGTTGGGAATGTTAGTAATATCACTGTGTGGGACTCGGCATGGCTGCCTGGAAACACGTCTGTTTGTGTACCGTCTCCTTTAAACCATAGCAATATGGGGCTGCGGGTTTGTGAGTTAATTGATCATGATACTATGATGTGGCGTGAGGATGTGATTAATGATAATTTTAATTTCGTTGACAAAGCGTTAATCTTATCGATTCCCTTATCTTATCGATCTATGAAAGATGTGATGTATTGGTGGCCGTCTAAGGAAGGTGAATACTCTGTGCGCTCGGGGTACTGGTTTGGTAAAAAAGGCATTTCAAGGGTGCAAAACCAACCTTTGGATGATGTATGGAAACTGATTTAGGGGTTAAAGGTCCCTCCTAAATTGGTTCATTTTTTGTGGAAGGCGTGTAAAGGATTCTTGGCAGTGAGGGAAATGCTACATTTTCGTCACCTGATTGAGGATAAAAATTGTTCGATTTGTGGGAATGGAAATGAATCAGTGATACATGATATGTTTAAGTGTACTGCAACTAGGAATAATTGGAACGCAAGCGTGTTCCCCCTTCATAGCTCAAGCTCTATCGGTGTGTTTCAGCTCAAGGTTATTGTGGCTTGCATCGAATGTCAGTGGTGATGAGCTGCGAGAGATGATTAATCTAGCCTGGGCTACTTGGTGGTACCGTAACCAGATTATTTTTGAAAACGCGAGTTTATGCTCGGTGACTGTGGCATCTAATCTACTAAAATATGTGCTGGAATATGGGGAGTATGCAAAAAGAGTGTTCATCGATCAAAGGGATCCTGCTCTACGATCAGCTTCTTCTTAGGTAAAGCCGCACTCAAGGATGGTGAAAATTAATTGTGATGCTTAATGTGGGAGTGTGACGGATTTAGGGGTGGTGATTAGAGATGAAACAGGGAGATTGTGTAGGGTTTTAGGTACTCTAAGCGGAAGTTCATGAATCTCATTCATACGCACCTAAACAGGATCTCATGCATATACAAATAAAGGATCACATAATAGTTTAGAATTAACCTTTGATGCGTGAATTCCCAAGCTTTCTTCTACCTTCTTGCGGAGATTAGAGCCCCAATTGTTGCTCCTCTAATATTGGTCCACAAGTGTAGATCGAACCTCCACCAATGCTAGTTGGACGGGAGAGATTAATCTCCTCTTCTATGGAGAACTTCTAACCGGTTGTAGAGAGAGAGGAAGGGAAAAATATTACGTTGTTTTCTTTTGAGAGATGAACGTCTGTATATATTTTTCCCATAAGCCCTTTATTATATATAATCATATTATCTAATTAGGGCAAGACTTATTCCTATCTTACTCCTTATGGCCAGTCATTCACTAAGCCCAATTTTTGGACTCGGTATTCATGTTCGACCTAACACTATAACGTGTGACCTCATAGGATCCATTTAGTTGGCATTGGTTTAACCCAATGATCAATATTGGTCTCTAGCAAGACGTAAAGACGACCCAACTAAACGAACTTATTATCTCTATAATACGATCCATATTATATTAGTAATTGCACGAGAGTCTAGGACACATTTCCTTTAGATTGTTGGTTGCGGCTGTACATAAGGAGTGTGCGGGGTGAGATTCTGCTGTGGCAGAAGCAACAGCTTGTCGTTATGGTCTACAGTTGGCTACAACGTTGGGCTATAGGGCTGTTATTTTAGAGATTGACGCTTTAAGAGTCGTTAATGGTGTCAAGAAGATGGATGGCAAATTTACTCCTTTTGCTCTTTTAATTGATGATGTTAATGTATTTTCTCAATGATTTCATGTTTTTTCAATTTCCCATGTAAAACATGCGGGTAATACCTTAGCACACAATGTGGCTAGGTGGGACTCTAGAGGTTGTAACGAGTTTGTTTGTTTTGGTCCATTTCCTTAAAGTATTTTAATTTTGGTGGAAATAAATTGATCTCCATTAATAATATTATCCGCAGGTGTTTAATAATATTAGCCCATGTAAATGTGTAATATAGAAGCGTTCCAAAAGACTAACAGTGAGCCCAAAAATTTGTCTTGCAAGGGTAGTACTATTAGGTAATCAAATAAAACAACCAGATATAAGCGGTATTAAGGGTCTGTTCACATTTATTGAACTGAAATGAGCTGAAGTGAACTGAACTAAACTGAACTGATTAGAGCTTAACTGAACTGATTGGAGCTAAACTGAACTGAGCTGAAAAGAATATTTTTTAGAGGGAAATTAGGAGTTGAATTGAACATAACTGAACTGAACTGATTGGAGCTTAATTGAGCTGAAATTAAGTAAATGTGATCAGGCCCTAAATACACTCTTGTAGTGGGTTTGATTCATTAAATTGAAATATATTGGTACAAAATCAGAAATCTCATACTAGAAAGGAACTCATACTACTTTAAAGTTGTTTGTTTTTAATGTTAGAATAGATTATTATAGGCTTCTATATAGAATGGATTTTAAATCTTAAGAGAAGAGGTGTGTATGAGATCATAGACATAAGGTTGAGTTAGAATCCCTTGAGTAGGAAATTCCATACTTAAAAAGTTCAACCAAACAAAAAATTAGATGGAATTGATTCCAACTTCATTCCAATCCAAACCATTTCCATCTAATCCATTCCAAAAGATCCTACCAAACGACCCCTTAAGTAGTACTTAGAAAAATATCAATTGTACTCCCTCTGTTTTGTAATAATCACACCACTTTTTTTCTTTTCATCCGTTTCTTAATAATCGTAATACTTTCTTATTTGATAATGTTAGTTGAGACGAACACTACAAGAGGGGGTGAATTATATGTAATTCCTAATGACTACTTTTTGCGGAATGTAAAACAGAACGTAAAGGAACTTGCAAAGCACACAATATTTTACGAGAAAACCTTCCAGGGCCCAACTTGAAGTAAAACCTTGACCTTGCTAAGGGATTTCCAAACCAAAACAATTCACTATAATAGGGAAAACTCACAAGTTACAAACCTATTATAATCAGACCTTTACTCACAAGTTCTAAACTGAACTTGCTACACAGTAGGACCCTATCCTACCCAACCTAAGTCCCTGACTTAGATTCACTCGTACTCCCTGAGCACTATTCACTCAGCTTCAACCTAGAAGCCTACAATACTATATGCAATGATAAATACGCAAACACGCACCCAAGAACCCAACCAATTACAAAATATAGACTCTATTATATGAGAGGCAATCTACGCATAAAACCCGAAACTAATACGACAAAGTGATGGACTTGGAAAACTTACACAATTAAGCACACTTCGATTTCTTCATGCATAATCTCACAGAAAAAGATGAATTAGGATTTCTACAATTTATACAAGACTTGCTTGCATAGAAAGTAGGGTTTTCAAAAGATAAACATGTTAATTTTCCAAAATCCTAAAACACGGTTTTAAGTAAATCCATTTTGAAGAAAATCTTGTAGAATATTTATCAAAGATAAATTATCAAAGAGAATAATATCTTTTTGATAATCGGTTTTCAAGAAGTAAATCTTTTTAGAAAATCTAATTTTAAGAAGCTTGCCAAGCTCTTTGTCACGTTTCTAATAACTTTTACACTTAAACCTACGTACTTAGCATATTTACAGCAAATCTAAAAGATAAAAACTTAACAAAACTATATTGTTGCGCCAATATTCTACAATGTAGGATACTTGTGCTTCACGCAGTCCAGGATTAAGTTCTTGCTGTCACTTGCCCTCCAGTTCTAAACAGGAACTTCGCAGGCCAAGTTCTTCCAAAATTTGTTGTCTTAAATGCAGACCAAGTCGACTCTTTACCTTGCTTTCTTCAAGTTATTGTTAGGGAACTCAGTTAGTTCCTGTAAAGGAACTCTTCTTCTATGTTCCTTGACTTTCCTTGAGCTCTCTTATGGGTTATCACAGCTAGGCTACTCAAAATCAACTTCACTTGTTCTAATCAAAACACTTAGAGCATAGTCAATGGATGCCCAAGCTAATGGTGGTCATCATATTTTTTATTACTTTCTCTCTCTTCCACCTTATTTATGCCCAACTCCCATGCACATACACTCACATTGGTTGCCCTCTAAATTTGTGGGCATTGATTCTCCTTTCCTTCCATTCCCATGTGAGTCTTCATCAATTGAAAAAAAAAACTAAACCTCCTCTCTTTGTTGGACAAGTGGCGAAATACCACTAAATGCCCACACTTAACAAATGGTCATGGCCATGACCTGGTCATGAACCATTTCTCACCAAAAGTACAACTTTTTCATTTTTTAAGCTTTTTTTATTTTTCTCTCTCTTCATGCCGACCCAAAATGGGCAACCATTGGCTATACTCTTAGTGAACTCTTATTAGTTTGAAGTTTACTTTGTTTAAGTTCATCATCATCAAAACCTTTAAGCTTTAACAATTTCCCCCTTTTTGATGATGACAAACATTCGCAAACTTCTAAGGAAAGTCAAATCTTATAAAAGGTCGTATTTTTGCATTTTTTATATTTTGATATAAAACTAAACAAACAAAAAAAAACTTTAAAAAAAAAAGACAAACATATAGACAAAAAAAAAACTTTAAAACAGAAAACAAACAGAACAGAAACTTAAAACTAAACTAAAACACAATAGCATCAGAGAAACTTCTGATAATTTATCAACTGGAACCTAAAATAACTTCAGCCTTCAAGTTTGCTTATTCTTTTCCCCTTTTTGGCATTATCAAAATTTTTTGCACTTCAAGTTTATTAAGCATCTAGCCACAACCCCACAAGCAATTCATCGAGTGTGGGGAACTGAAGGCATCGCTACTAAATCCCCTTTAGTTAGTTCCACTTTCCTACACATGCTTTCATAACATGCAAAACAAACATGTATGGAAAAAGTTCCAAATATTCATTAAACACAAAAGATAATCCTACATAGTTCGATTATAAACCCAAAATATTTTTCAAATTTTAACAAAATAAAAACTAAACAAGTTCATGACTTAAATAAAAAAGAGGAGGATTACGGCTAGGCTAGGTTGAGAGACTTTAAGATTGTGGTAGGCTTAAAAGATATAAACTGATTTAACTTTAAGGAAATCAAGAATCTTCTTGTTATCCTCCTTGTGATGCTCAATGCTTACCTCCAGTTTATCTTCCAGTTTCTAGATAGTTTTTTGGAACTCCACTTTCCAGCTTCTTAATTTTCTAAAGTCCTTGTACTCCTCTTTCCAGCTTCTTAATTTTCCCTTTAGCCTCTTTCAACTGTTTCTCAGCAAGATATGCTCTGTCTCTGAGTTTAGCAATTTATCCAGCCTCCACTTGCTCTTCAGCATCAAGTTCCAGTGGTTCCTCCATACTGGTTTGTGGGAAAGCAGTAGCAGATGCACTAGCAATGAGTCTTCTACTCTTCCTTAGAGGCTCACTAGATGGTGTCTTTTCTTTTCTTTTCCCACTTGTTGAACTCTTTTTCCCTTCCATCCTCTTAATCTTTCCTTCCACCACAGCTAGACTGATTCCCTGCCAGGTTTCTTCAATGATGACATTTTCTGGCTTTTCTCTTAAACCTCCATTTTCTCCCTTAAGCTTAACCCACAAGCTCTAAAAAAACGTAGACAAGAGTGCTCCATAGCCCACCTTATTCTTATTAGGAACACAGTTTGCTAAATGTTGATACATAAGAGATGGATTTATTTTTATATCGTGCCAAGTAGAAAATCATTGCAATGTCCATTAAGCATGCCTCCCCCTTTTTCTGTGTTCTGGGTAGAAAAGTTATCTAACTAGGTTAAACAACAATTTGTTTAAGGGGCTCATATCGTTGTGACTCATGACATTCTTCCCCATTTTTCCTTTTAGAAATTCAACTATGTTTCCCCCTAGATAGTTTCCAACCTTCACAATTGATTTTCCTTTGATGTACAATTTAAAACCCTCGGTTGAAACTTTCAGAATAGTTCCCAACCTCTCCACATCAAATTCAATTTAAAACTCATTAATTGTGCTTGTTATAACCCCTTGTTTAACTTTAAAGTGATGACAAAATTCATGCAAAGCAACTGGATACACAACATTATTTGAAGCCTTGCTCAACATATATTCCCATCCTTGAAAAATAATTAAATCAAGAAATTCCATAAACCTAGCTTTTCTAACCCAATTGAGATCAAGTCGGTGTCAAACAACATACTTATCAACAAATTGTTCTACATCCTCGAATGCTTCTCCTTTTTCCTCTTGCTCTCCCTCGAAATCTGATTGAACTTCCTCCTCAATGAAATCCTCCACTTCCTTGATGTGTTCTTCCACAGTCTTTCTCATCTCTTTAATTTCTCTTCACTCTCTCAATTGTTTGAGAATTTCATTGGCTTCAATTTCCTCAACTACTGTCTTTTTTTCTTTAGGGTTTTTCTGGGCCGAGAAGACGATGGACCATCTTTGCTTTGGGTTTTCTCAGTTTATTTGTAGGAGACCATGGTTAGCGGAGATACAATTTCAGGTTCCAATTAATGTTTGTCTAGTGAGTGTTCTGAAGAGCTGATGGAAGTGATTATTACCATTGTTTCAAGGTATAACGGATTTTTAGGAGATTGATGGTTTTTACTGAGTGGTTTCAATTGAATTGATAGTGGAGTAAAAAGGTGGGTGAAATATGCCTTTTATATTTAATGAAACGGTGTGACTGAAAAGGAAGGTTTAGTGTCGTTTGGTCATTAATTGAACAAGTTCAATTTATTTTTAAAATTAAGACAGGATCTTTTATTAAAATCTTTCCAAAATTTGTTTATTTTCCAAATTTAATTTATATCCAAAGATAATTAATTACCAAAATAAAAACACGTATTTGGAATAAGCTTTCTACACATATGCAATGTACATTACTAATTACACACGTAGTAGAGTGTTTGTGAACTAACCTCAAGAAATTCACCAACGGTGTCACTTCAGCTATGTTTTGCACACCATAATTGTTCTAGATGCCCTTTTTCCTCTATTTACATTATTTATGATTTTGCCATATCTTGGAACTTCAAAAGTAATCAAGTCAGCTTGATCATCCCAAGCTCCAATGTCAATTTCTCAAACCTTTCTCTGTTTAAGGGCTTGGTTAGAATATCTACAATTTAATTTTCAGCAGAACAAAATTCTAACTTAATGTGCCCTTGCTCCACATTATCTTTTAGAAAGTGATGCCTAATGTGGATATATTTAACCTTTGAATGTTGAAATTGATCTTTAGAAATACATATAGCACTTGTATTATAACAATAAATAGGAACACATTAAAAAATAATACCAAGATCTCTAGCCTGTTGCTTTATCCATAACATTTGAGAACAACAAGCTGCTGAAGCCACATATTTAGCTTCAGATGTAGACAAAGAAACTGTGTTTTGCTTCTTGGAACCCCAAGAAACTAAACAAGATCCTAAGAATTGTTCCATACCTGAAGTGATTTTTCTATTAACCAAATCACTTGTATGTTCAGCGCCAGTAAAACTATTTAAATTAAATGAGTCACTTCTAGGATAGAAGAGACCCAAATCATCAGTTCCTTTGATGTAGCGAAGGATTATTTTTACTGCTTTTAGGTAAGACTCCTTTTTATTGGTTTGGAACTTGGTACATAAACCTACACTAAAAGTTATGTCAGGTCTACTAGCCGTTAAGTAAAGTAGAGAGCCAATCATACCTCGATACATAGTTTGATCTATGCAAGTTCCAGATGGATATTTATCCAATCTTGTAGCTATACCCATAGGAGTTTTATTTGGTTTTGCACTGTCAAGATTGTATTTCTTTACCAGCACCAAGAAAGCAGTTTAACACTCCCATTATGCTCATCTCAAATTCTCCACTCATAAGGTCAGCAAAGTTCTTGCACAAAGATTCATTAGTTGCACCAAAAATTATATCATCGACATAAATTTGTACAACCAAGATATCAGTTCCATTTGATTTTAAAAAAAATGTTTTATCAATTTTACCTTGTTTAAAACCATTTTATAAAAGGAACTTAATTAGACAGTCTTTCATACCATGCTCTGGGAGCTTACTTAAGTCCGTAGATGGCTTTGTCGAGCTTATAAACATGGTTTGGAAACTGTGGATTTTTAAATCCAGGAGGTTGTTCCACATAGAAGTATGCTTTTAATAAACCATTTAGAAATGCACATTTTAGGTCCATTTGGTACAACCTAAATTCCATATAAGCAGCAAAAGCAATAAGTAAGTGAATAACCTCTAACCTGGCTACTGGATGAAATGTTTCTTCATAATCTATTCCTTCTTGTTGATTGATACCTTATACAACCAATCTTGATTTGATCCTACCAATAATACCATGCTTGTCTAGTTTGTTTCTGAATACTCATTTCAGACCAATTATCTTTTGATCACTTGGTCTAGGTTCCAGATGCCAAACTTTATTGCTTTCGAATTCATTCAACTCAGCTTACATAGCATTAATCCAGTTAGTGTCATTTAAAGCTTCAACATAGTCTTGGGTTCCATGGAGGAAAGGAAAGCATAGAATGCACATAAGTTCCTAAGTTGAGATCTGGTTTGAGTTCTGATCCTTTGGTATTATCGCTCAAGATTGCATCTACTTGATCTTATTTCTAATGCTTCCAGGACTTTGGTGCAAAGTCCTTGATTGGATACAACCTTTTTTTATTGTTGTTGATTGGTACTTCTGTTGGAACTTCATCTTGTGATTCAGCTGGAACTTCTTCTAGAACTTTAGGTTGTTCGTGGTTTTGATTTTGAGCTGGAGTTTCTTATGCATCCTCTATTGTTTGCTCATTATTTGCTTCAATGTTCTGCTCACCTTTATTTTCCACAAGCTGCTTCTCTTATGATGGCGATTCTTCATCTTGATTATTCTTCCTTACAAGTCCTATTTCGAAATCATCATCATCATTCTGTACATCGGTCAAATGATCAATTTCATCAAAAAACACATATACAGACTCCTCAACACACATTGTTATCTTATTATAAACTCTATATGCTTTACTATTTGAGGCATATCTTATAAATACTGCCTCATCACTCTGTTCATCAAACTTTTCCAAGTTTCTTTTACCATTATTATAAACAAAACATCTACAACAAAAAGATCTAAAGTAAGAACTATTAGGGTTTCTCCTTTTAATAAGTTCATATAGAGTCTTTTTGGTGATAGCTCTGACTGATACTCTATTAAAAATGTAACAAGCTGCGTTCAGTGCTTCTACCCGTCCTTGGCAAACCACTTGAAATCAGCATTGTCCTAGCCATGTCCTCAAGGCTTCTATTCTTTCGTTCAACTACTCCATTTTGTTGTGGAGTTCTTGGGGAAAAGAAGTTGTGATACATTCCATGTTCTATATAGAATTCATCAAACTTGGAGTTTTCAAATTATGTGTCATGAACTGGCCTTAAAATGCACCCATAGATTAACTATTCTTCTCTGTTCTTTATTTAAAAAAGCAACAAACTCATTGTTCGTTGAGATGAACACTACAAGAGGGAGGGTGAATTGTATGTGAGTTCATCGTATCTACTTTTTGCGGAATATAAAACAGAATTTAAAGGAACTTGCAATGCACATATATTTTTACGAGGAAACCTTCTAGGGCCCAAGTGGAAGTAAAACCTCGACCCTTCTAAGGGATTTCCAAAGCCAAATCACTTCACTATAATAGAGAAAACACACAAGTTACAACCTATTATACTCAGATATTTACTCACAAGTTCCAAACCGAACTTGCTACACAGTAGGACCCTATCCTACCCAATCTAAGTCCCACACTTAGAGTCACTCGTACTCTCTAAGTACTACCTCCCAGCTTCACACTAGAAGCTTAGACAACTATATGCGAAGTATGTTTCACACACTCACCCAAGAACCCAACCAATACAGAATACTTGACTCCTAGTATATGAAAGGTAAGCTATGCAAGAAACTCAAAACTAATATGACAAAGATTATAAGCTTGGAAAACTTACACGATTAAAGCACAAAATGAGTTCTTCACGCATAGACTCACAGAAAACCGAGAAATGAAATTTCTAATATACATAAAAGGCTAGCTCGTATAGCAAATAAGATTTTCAAAAAGATAAACATGTTAAATTAACAAAATCTCAAAAGAAAATTTTCATTAAATCTATTTTAAAGAAAATCTTTTTGGAAAACTTATTAAAGATACATCATCATTAGAATAATATCTTTTGATAATCAGTTTTTTAGATGCCAATCTTTTTATAAATTCTTTTTCTTAAAAACTTATCTTTTTTTAAAAAAAATCCTATTTAATTAGATTTGTCGAGCTCTTTACCACACTTCTAATATGTTTCACATGTTAATCATACTTATCATATTTATAGCAAATCTACAAGATAGAATCTCAGCTAAATAAATCTGCTGCGCCAATATTCTGTAAACATAGGATGCTTGGGCTTCACACAGTCTTGGACTAAGTTCTTGTTGTCACTTGTACTCCAGTTTGAAACTGGAACTTCGCAGGCCAAGTTCCTCCAGAACTTGTAGTTTTCAATGCATACCAAGTTAACACCTTAACTCGTTGTCTTCAAGTTCCTGTTAAGGAATGTTCCTATTAGGGAACTTATATAGTTCTTGTTAGAGAACTAATTTCCTATTAGGGAACTTTTCTTCTATCTTGTATAACCTTTCTACTTAATCTCTTCATGTCTTCTTAGATTAGGCTAATCTTCCACCTCCAAGGTCCACTTAGAAAAAAACTTTTATTAGTCCGAAGTTTGTTTTAAGTTTAAGTTCATCATCATCAAAACCTTTAAGCTTCAACAATTTCCCCCTTTTGATGATGACAAACTTAAGCAAACTTCTAAGAAAAGTTAAAACAATAGAAGAGGCGTATTTTTACATTTTTGGTTTATTGACAGAAAGTAAACACATAAATAAAACAAAGACAGAAAAAAAAAACAATCAAACTAAAAACAAGGTATAAAAACAATCTAAACTACTTGCATCAATATCGGAAGAAATTTTTGATACTTTCTCAAATGGAACCCAGAACAACTTTCTCTTCCAAGTTTGCTTTCGCCTTTCCCCCTTTTAGCATTATAAAAAAGCCTGTATTTTCAAGTTAATAATCATTTAGCCACAGCCCCACAAGCAATTCTTCGAGTGTCGGAAACTGAAGGCAATGCTGCTAACTTCCCTTAAGTTAATTCCACTCTCCTACATAAGTTTTCATAACATACAAACACACACATGTATAGGCAAGAGTTCCAAATCATTCATTAAAACCAAAAGATTATCATCCTGCTAAGTAAGTTAAAAATTATTACAAACCAAAGCAAATTGTTCAAAAACTAAATCGAAATTGTTCATGACTGAAAAGCAAGACTTAAATAGGCTAGGCTAGATTAATCTAGGTAGGCTAAGTTTGAGATAAGCATGGCTAAGTTTGAAGAAGACCAAGAATCTTCTTGTTATCTTCCTTAGTTTGATGTAAATTTGCCTCCAGCTTGTCTTCAAGGCTCTTGATAGCCTTCTGGAGCTCCAACCTCTGTAGCTTGAGACTATTTTCAGGTCCCTACAGTGTCTTTTCCAGCTTCTGCATTTTCCCTGTAGCTGCCTTGAGCTACTTTTCTGCTATCTCAGCTCTATCGTAATCTCAGCCACCTTTCCTACTAACATATTATCCTCAGCATCATCAAGTTCCAATGGTTTCTCCATACTTGTTCTAGGAATAGAGCTTGATGACAACCTCCTGCTCTTCCTTAAAGGTCTCTCTAGAACCTCTTTCTCTTTTCTCTTTCCACCAGCTTTCTTTTTCTCTTCCACTCTCTTGACCTTCCCATTCACTACCTCCAGGCTTATACCCAGTAGTGTCTCACCATTTATAACTTATTCTCAGGTTTTTCCTCTAATCCACTATAGATACCTTTGAGCTTCACCCCTAGTGACTCAAAGACAGTTGAAAGCACAGCCCCATAGCCTACTTTGTTCTTTCCAGGAAAACAATATACTAGATGCTGGTACATCAATGAAGGAAAATTTATCCTGATTTTCTTAGAGAGACAGAAAATGGCAGTCATATCCATCAAGCATGCTTCACTCTTTTTCCGTGTTCTAGGAAATATTGTTTTTCTCACCAAATTAAACAACAACTTATTTAAAGAAATCAGATCATTATGACTCCTAATGTTCTTCCCCCTTTTTCCTCCCTAAAATTCAACAATTTCACCTCTTAAATAGTCACCTACCTTCACAGTCGATTTCCCTATAATGTACATTTCAAACCCTTCGATAGGAACTTTCAGAATTGTTCCTAATTTTTCAACATCAAACTCAATTTTCTTTTTGTTAACTATGCTAGAAGTTTTTCCTTGTTTTACTGAAAATTTAATACAAAATTTAGTCATTGCAGTAGGATATAATACATTTTTAGACGCAGTTTACAACAAGTGTTCCCACCCTTAAAATTTAATTAAATCAAGAAATTCCAAAAACCTAGACTGCTTGCAACAAGACAAATCGAGTCTATGATTAACTACATACCTATCGGCACTTGCAGTGAGTTCCGATTGTTCATCTTGCTCTTCTTCCTCCTCTTCCTCTGCTTCATTCTCTTCTTTTTCGTCCTGAACCCCTTGAATAAAATCCTCAACTTCTTGAATATGATCCTAAAGAGTTCTTTCCTTTGCTTTCTTTTCCTTCCATTCTTTTAGTCGTTGAAGCAAATCTGAAGTTGAGACTTTCTCCTTTTCACTCTTACTCTCTGCTTCCCTTGAATTTAAGGGTGAGGGATTAGGGTTTTCAGTAGCTTTGGTCTTGTTGGGAGAGGAATTATAGTTCACCATTGCTAGAGGGGAAGTTTCTTCTTGGACAGATTTGTCGGAGTGAAGGGAACTTTCTGATGAACTTAGTTCAATGATAATGTCCATGGTTCTCTAGATGATGGTGGTTTTACTGAAAGGGTTAATTTGATTTGACAGTGGAGTGAAAAGGTGAGTGAAAGATTCTTTTTATAATATATGAATCGGTGTGAGAGAATTGAAGGGTTTTTATTGTTCAGTCAATTAATTGAACAAGTTCAATTAATTTTTTCGAAAGCCAATTAAGCAAGATGTATTTTGCCAAAAATATTTTCTTTCCAAATTAATTTAATTTCCAAAAGAAATTACTTTCCATAAAAAATACGTATTTAGCACACGCTTTCTACACATATGCAATGTACATTATTAATTACACACGTAGCTAAGTAATTATGAACTAACCTCCAGTGATCAACAACGGTGACACTTCAACTATGTTTAGCGCACCATAATTGTGCTAAATGCTCTTTTTGCTCTATTTATATTATTTTCGATTTTGTCATATCTTGGAACTTCAGAAGCAATCAATTTAGTTTGATCATCCCAAGTTCCAGTCTAAATTTTTCAAATCTTTCTCTGTTCAAGGGTTTGGTTAGAATATCAACAATTTGATTTTAAGTTTGACAAAAATCTAACTTTTTATTCCCTTGCTCCACATTATCTTTTAGAAAGTGATTATTAATGTCGATGTGTTTTATCTTTAAGTGTTGAACTGGATCCTTAGAAATACATATAGGACTGGTATTATCACAATAAATAGGAACACATTCAAAAATAATTCCAAAATCTATTACCTGTTGCTTTATCCATAAAATTTGTGAGCAACATGCTACTGCTGCTACATACCCTGCTTCAGCTGTAGATAATGCAACTGTGTTTTGCTTCTTAGAACCCCAAGAAACTAAACAAGGTCCTAAAAACTGTACCATACCTGAAGTTCTTTTTCTATTAACCAAATCACCTGCATAGTCAGCATCAATAAAGCCATTTAAATTAAATAAATCACTTCTAGGATAGAAGAGACTCAAGTCATTTGTTCCTTTTAAATATCAAAGGATTCTGTTTACTATTATCAAGTAGGATTCCTTTTGGTTCGCTTGGAACCTGGCACATAGACCTACACTAAAAGATATGTCAGGTTTACTAGCTGTTAAGTAAAGTAGAGAGCCAATCATACCTCGATACATAGTTTGATCTATGCAAGTTCCAGATGGATCTTTATCGAATCTAGTGGCAACACCTCTAGGAGTACTGTTGGTTTTTGCATTGTCCAACTTGTATTTCATGATCAGTTCCTTGATATATTTTTGTTGATGGATCATGAATCCTTCTTCAGTTTGTTTAATTTGCAAACCGAGGAAGAAGTTTAACTCCCCTATCATACTCATTTCAAATTCTCATCTCATTAGGTCAGCAAGATACTTACATAGAGACTCATTAGTTGCACAAAACAAAATAATTATCATAAATCTATACAAATAAAATATCAGTTCCACTTGACTTTAAAAATAAAGTTTTATCAATTTTTTTACGTTTAAATCCATTTTTCAAAAGGAACTTAGATAATTTTTCATACCGTGCTCTAAGAGCTTGCTTTAACCCATAAAGAGCTTTGTCAAGCTAATAGACATGGTTTGGGAACTCTAGATTTTCAAAACCAGGAGGCTATTCCACATAGACTTCTTCTTCAAGAAAACCATTTAGAAAAGCACATTTAACAACCATCTAGTACAGCCTAAATCCCATATAAGCAGCAACAACGATAAGTAAGCGAATAGCCTCTAACCTGGCTACAAGAGCAAACGTTTCTTCATAGTCAATCCCTTCATGTTAATTGAAAACTTGTACAACAAGTCTTACCTTGTTTCCGATAACAATACCATGTTCATATAGATTGTTCCTGAACACCCACTATAACCCGATAGTTTTCTTCTTCTCAAGTCTAGGTTCCAGATGCCAAACTTCATTTCTTTCAAACTAATTTAGTTCAGCTTGCATAGCATTAATCTATTTTGCATTAGTCAAAGCTTCAACATAGTTCTTATGTTCCATTGTGGAAAGAAATGAATATAATGCACAGAAATTCCTAAGCTGAGATCTAGTCTGAGTTCCTTTAGTGATATCACTTATGATTGCATCTACTGGATGTGATCTTTGGTGTAAAGTCATTCACTGGATAAAATCTTTCTTGATTGTTTTTTATTGGTACTTCTGTATAGGAACTCCGTCTTGATTCTTAGTTGGTACTTCTTCAGGAACTTCCTTATTTCCTTCATTATGTTCTTAGGGTGGAGTTCCTGGTGCATTCTCCATTGTAGCTTCTTCATTTGCTTCAGGATTTGCTTCACCTTCATTTTCAGCCTGCTGCTTCTATAATGATATGATGTTGATTCTTCATCTAGATCCTGCTTGTGTACAAGTCCAATTTCAAATTCATCATCTCAATCCTGTACATAAATTAACTATTCAGCTTCGTCAAATATAATATGTACAAATTCCTTAACACACATTGTTGTTTAATTATATACTCTATAAGCTTTAATGTTTGAGGCATATCCTAAGAATACTACCTCATCACTACGTTCATCAAGCTTTCCCAAATTCCTTTTACCATTTTTATGAGCAAAACATTTACAACCAAAATATCTAAAGTAAGAAACATTAGGTTTTCTCCCTTTAATGAGTTCATAGGGAGTTTTGTTGGTGATGGCTCTAACAGATACACAATTAAGAGTGTAGCATGCTGTGTTAACTGCTTCTGCCCACAAGTTCCTAGGCAATCCACTTGAAATCAGCATAGTTCTAGCCACGTCTTCAAGGCTTCTATTCTTTCTTCCACAACACCATTTTGTTGTGGAGTTCTTGGGGCAGAGAAGTTGTGATCAATTCCATGTTCAATACAGAATTCATCAAACTTAGAGTTTTCAAATTTTGTTCCATGATTTAATATGAGATGTATCAATTGATTACCTGTTCTTCTATGTTCTTTCTTCAAAAATGCAACAAACTCATCAAAAGTTTCATATTTACTCACAAGAAAGAATACCCAAGTACACCTTGAATAATTATCAACAATAATCATTACATATCTCTTACTAGTTTTGCTTTGGATTCTCATTGGATCACAGAGATCCATATGAATAAGTTCCAAAGGTCTTTTGGTGTTTACCATGTTTTTAGGTTTAAAGAAAATTCGAGTCTGTTTACCTCTAACACAAGCATCACACACTATATCATATAAGAACTTAATGCAAGGAAGTCGTTCCTCTAGTTTCTTAGATCTAAGCTTATCAAGCAAGGTGAAACTTGCATGACCAAATTTCTTGTGCTATAATAGAGGATCATCCTCAATAACACTAAGACATGTTAAACTGCTGTTAGGAACCTCATTGAGATCCACAATGTATGTGTTCCCTTTACAAGTTCCTTCTAGGATTATGTTCCCAGTGTTATTATGGATGATTTTACATTTATTAGAAGTGAAGCTAACAGAGTTACCTTTGTCACAAAATTGTGAGATATTTAACAAGTTGTGTTTGAGACCCTTGACCAAAAGTACATTATACATAGCATGGGAACTTGACCTTCCTACTTTACCAATAGCAACTATGTCACCTTTCTTATTATCACCAAAGGTCACAATTCCCCCATAATAGGCATCAAGTTAGAGAAATCTAGTTTTGTCTCCAGTTATGTGCTTAGAACAACCAATGTTGAGGTACCAAGTGTTGTTCCCCCTCATCGGAACCTGCATGAAGAATCAAACGTTAGTCTTAGGAACCCAGGTTTCCTTGGGTTCCTGTGTAATAGATGTAGGATCATATTTCTTAACCCATATCTATTCTACATGTTTTTCATTCTTCTGAGGGCTTTTTCTTTCTTTAGACACTTAACCTGCTTATGTCATGTATTACAATAGAAGTAGCAAACAATACTAATAGGCATATCAACATACTTTTTCTCCTTTTGGAACTTCTTCTTAAAACCTAAACCTTATGTTCTTTTAGTCTGAGCATTAGCAATCCAGTCTGGAACTTTATATTCTATTGGTTGCTTACCTTTCCTAGCTCTCTCAAGTTCCCCCCTCAAGGCTTGCTTCATCTATTTTTAATTACACCAAATCAGAATTCAATTTCAAAATTTGGATATTGAAAAAGTTGAGGAACTTCAGAGTTAGGAGTATCTACACTGAGTTTTAACAAAGATAGTTCCACATTCAAAAGTATGTTATCTTGTTTTAGTTTTTCAGCAGTTTTTTTTTTAAAATAACATTATCATCAAATAGACTAAAGAATCTTTTTTTAATATCAAACTTCATCTTGTCTAGCCATTCACGGTGTTCTTTATAAGTTGTTAAAGCCTTGTCACTTAGCTGTTTGGATCTATAAACTTCTTTTAGGTCCTCTTGAACTTCCAAAACAACACATATTAGTTTCTCTTTAGAAAAATGTCTTAGTTTGTTTTGAGAAAACCAAACCTCAGCCTCTAGTTCCTTCAGTTTGCCTTTTCATCAGTTTTGGCCATTAGGCAGAGATGTGCGGTTTCTTTAGAAGGTTGGTCTTCTTCTAAATCTGTGTCTCCCCAGGCATCCAACATAGCCTTCTTAACATTGTCCTTAGTAAAAAATAGCTTATAGACTCTAGAATCTTTTTATTGATCTTTTCCTCTTATCTTTCCTTTGTCACCTTCCTTAAGTGGACAATCCTTTATGAAATGATCTTTCGAGCCACACTTGAAATAGGTAGTGTCTTTGGAACTTGTAATCTTCTTGTCCCTATCTAACTTAATGTTGTTCATCATTCTTTTGAACTTCCTTACCAGCATGGCCATCTCTTCCTCGCTCGTCAGCTTCAGATTCATTTGAGTCTTGTGCCTTAAGAGCAAGACTCTTGTTCTTGGAACTCTCTGCATTGGAACTTAGATGAAGTTCATGAGTCATCAATGATCATGCCAGCTATTCAATGTTGAACTTTGTGAAGTCCTTAGCTTCCTGCATTGCAGTAACCTTGGATCTCCATCGTTCATCTTGTGGTAGACTCCTCAAGATCTTCCTTTCTAGTTCATCTATAAGAATGTGCCTGCCAAGGAAACTCAGTTCATTAATTATATCATTGAACCTCATAAATGTTTCTTCCATGGTTTCTTTGGATTGCATTTTAAACCTCTTATATCTAGACATCAGAAAATCAGTTTTAGAACGTTTTACCTCATTAGTACCTTCATGAGTAACTTCTAGTAGATCCCAAATCTGTTAAGCACACTTGTATCCCATGATATGATTATGTTCATGGGGTCCAAGTCCACAATGCCAATATTTAATAGCTAAAGCATTCAACTCAAGTTTCTGATAGTCTTCCTTTTCATAATAAGAAATAAGTTTAGGAACTACCTCGTTTTTCTCATTGGTTGCGGTTACCTCAAAATCACCAGATTCAATTACACGCCATACTTAGTAATTTTCAGCCTTAATGAAGATCTCCATCCTATTTTTCCAGTATGTATAAAACTTACCATTAAACACAGGTGGATGTTGGGTTGAATACCCTTATTCAAGTTTCTCCTTGTAATTCATCTGTCCTCAGGAACTTACTCGACAAAGTTATCTGCTTGCTCGTGAGAACCGTGCTCTGATACCAATTCACTACTACAAAAAATAAAAGTAAAGAGACCCGTTCAAATCTACCTTAGAGATCACTTTTGAACGGGTCTCTAGCTCAGGGGTCTGTTTGATAAAGAAACCCGTCTAAGTGTGGTGGCTTGTTTGAAAAAAAGAAAAGACCCGTTATTTCAGAGATGGGGTATGTAATGTTGATAAAAAAAACTAAACCCTTAAACAGACCCATTACGATAGAAATGGGGTCGGTTTGTTGGATGAAAAAGGCCCGTCCTTAGAGAAATGAGGTCTGTTAGTAAAATATAAGAGACCCCATATTAAAGATATGGGTTCTCTTACATCTTTGGTTTGTTAAAAATAAAATTAGTGTAGAGCGGCTTTTTTTTTTGTTATATCAGATTTAAAATTTAAAATTTAAAATTTGAAATTTTATGCTCCACTAAAATTGGCGGAATTGTAAATAGATTAAAATTGGTGAAATATCATAAAAATTAATTTATACGAATCATTAACTAATTAAAATTTCAATTACAAACTAATTTACAAGTGTAGACTAAGTGAAATTGAAATTTACAAGATTAAACTAACTTAAACAAAAATAAAGAAGTAAAGCATGAACTAATAAATTGTCGGTGGAGTATCATATGCCGATTTGTAATCCTATTCCTCAAAGCTCCATAAATCCAAACTCATCATTGTAATCTGCATTGCAAGTTCATTTAAATGTCAGTACAATGAAACAAATGCAACCCAATTCTACTATAGTACATGCATACTAAATTCATTACAAAGAATCACTCAATAACGAAAATAACTAAGAAAACAAATGCAAATTAAAACGCTTAACCACTTCACTCTATCAATTTGAGCCCCATTCTAGCTTTTGCCAATTTTAATTAATCTTGATGTATAAAAGAAATTCAATTAAAAAAAAATCCCAAAAAATCAAAAGAGCTAAAGATAGAAATTAAAACATATAATAGGGATAGTAGTGAAAACAAACCAAACAGATATAGCAAAATAACGAATTATTTTAAGAAAAATAAAATCAAACTCTAGATCTCCTCTGACGAACCAAATTCCTCTTCACCGTTAAACGCCTAATCAAAATTTTTACTTAAACGGAGAAAGTACAAAATTCAGTGAATGAATTAGCAATTAAATTAAAAAAAATAATAAAATAAAGACTAGTGTTGTGTAGTTTACTGCTTGTTGCTTGAATTGGTGTTGACACAATCGATTTAGATCTAAGACAACTCAAAATTTCTAAACAAATCGTGGCTATTGATGGCATGTTCAGACCTTTTCTAGACACCAAATATTCATACCTTTTCTCAAAAAACTCTAGATCTTGAAAACAGATCTTCATTTCGGGAAAGCCAAGGGGACGAAACACTCTCCGACAGAATTAATAAATTGCAATGTTGAAGCGGTGACCATGATGAATAAATTGAAATGTATTTTAGATGAAAATGAATTGGTAAAGATCGATGATACGGAGTAGAATGATGAAGGTAATTTCAATAAATGGGTAATGGTTTTAAAGAAGAAGGGCGTTGATAACTAAGTATTTAGAGAAAGAAGGAAAGAGAGAAATGGCTGAGTACATTGAGGAAAAAAGTCTTGAAATAAATCTATTATTATATACAATAATTACAGAAGGTAAGAGATCCGTTCAACCTGGAAACGGGTCTCTTATATATCTATTGTTTTTTCCCCATAAAGTAGTGGGCCCTAGAACATATTAGAGACCCGTTAGGTTTAGCAACTGGTCTCTTATCTCTCTTCTATTTAAAGTAGTGGGGCCTATTGCACATAAGAGACCCGTTATCTCTAATATTGGGTCTCGTACATCAAACAGATCTATTATTAAGATGACGGGTCTTTTATTAGGAGTCCTTTTTCCAGATTTTGTAGTAGTGATTGTTAGTTAAGACAAACACAACAAGAGGGGGGTGAATTGTATGTGATTTCCCAGTAGCTACTTTTTGCGGAATATAAAACAGAATGTAAAGGAACTTGCAATGCACACAGAATTTTACGAGGAAACCTTTCGGGGCCCAATTGGAAGTAAAACATTGACCCCTTCTAAGGGATTTCCTAAACCAAATCACTTCACAATAATGAGGCAAACACACAAGTTACAACCTATTATACCGAGACCTTTACTCACTAGTTCCAAACCGAACTTGCTACACATTAGGACCCTATCCTACCTAATATAAGTCTCACACTTAGAGTCACTCGTAATCTCTAAGTACTAGCTCTCAACTTCACACTAGAAGCTTACACAATTGTATGCAAAGTATGTTTCACACACTCACCCAAGAACCCAACCAATACAAATCACTTGACTCCTAGTATATGAAAGGTAAGCTACGCAAGAAATTAAACCCGAAACTTATATGACAAAGATTTTAAGCTTGGCAAACTTACACGATTAAAGCACAAAATGAATTCTTCACGCATAGACTCACAGAATACTGAGAAATGAAATTTCTATTATATATACAAGGCTAGCTCGTATAGCAAGTAGCGTTTTCAAAAAGATAAACATGATAAATTAACAAAATCTCAAATCACGATTTTAAGTAAATCTTTTTTAAAGAAAATCTTTTTTGAAAATTTATTGAAGATAGATTATCATTAGGATAATATCTTTTTATAATCAGTTTTTAAGAAGCCAATCTTTTTATAAAATTTTTTTCTTAAAAACTTATCTTTTTTTTAAAAAACTTTCCTATTTAATTAGATTTGTTAAGCTCTTTGCCACGCTTCTTACAGGTTTCACGCGTTAATCATACTTATCATATTTATAGCAAGTCTACAAGATAGAATCTTAGCTAAATAAATCTGCTGCGCCAATATTCTGTAAACATAGGATGCTTGGGCTTCATGCAGTCCAGGACTAAGTTCCTGCTGTCACCTGTACTCTAGTTTGAAACTGGAATTTTGTAGGCCAATTTCCTCCAAATTTTGTTGTCTTCAACGCAGACCAAGTCAACACCTTAACTTGTTGTCTTCAAGTTCCTGTTAGGGAACTTAGATAGTTCATGTCAAAGAACTAAGTTCCTGTTAGGGATCTCTTCTGCTATCTAGTTTAACCTTTCTACGGAATCTCTTCATGTCTTCTTAGATTAGGCTAATCTTCCACCTCTTAGGTCCAGTTCACCTATTCTAGTTTAACACTTAGAAAAACCTTTTAATAGTTGAAGTTTGCTTTAAGTTTAAGTTCATCATCATCAAAACCTTTAAGCATCAACACTCATGAAACGTTTCATCTTTGGTAACAAGAAAGAACACCCAAGTAAACCTTGAGTAATCATTAACAATAACCATTATATATCTCTTACCACTTCTACTTTAGGTTCTCATTGGACCACAAAGATCCATATGAACAAGTTCCAAAGGCTATTGGTGCTTACCATTTTCTTTAACTTGAAAGAAACTCGAGTCTGTTTACCTTTGACACATGCATGAAATACTTTATCATATAGGAACTTTATGCAAGGAAGACCTTCTACTAATTCCTTGGATCTAAGCTTGTCAAGCAAGGTAAAACTTGCATGACCAAATGTTTTATGCCACAAAAGAGGATCATCCTTAATAACAATGAGACATGTTAAACTACTGTTAGGAACCTCGTTTAGATCCACAATATATTTGTTCCCTTTATGAGTTCCTTCTAATATAGTGTTCCCAATGTCATTGTGAATGATCTTGCATTTACTAGAACAAAGCTAATAGAGTTACCTTTGTCACAAACTGTCAAATACTTAACAAGTTGTGTTTGAGACCCTCGACTAAGAATACATTATCAATGGCATGGGAACTTAACCTTCCTACTTTTCCAATAGCAATTATATCACCTTTCATATTATCTCCAAAGGTCACAGTTCCACCATAGTAGGAATCCAGTGAGAGAAATCTAGATTTATCTCTAGTCATGTGCTTAGAACAACCACTGTCGACGTACCAAGTGTTGTTCCCTCTCACTGGAACCTGAATAAAGAATTTAGTATCAAGAACCCTCATGGGTTTCTGTGTAACAAACATTGAATTAGATTTCCTAACCCATATTGCTTTAATATGATTTTCATTCTTTAAAGTGCTCTTTTCTTTCTTTACACATTTACCTTGATTATATCTAGTTTTACCACTGTTTTTAACAGACAATACTACTTGGTAAGTAAACATACTTCCTTTCTTTTTGGAAATTCTTCTTATATCCTAATCCTTCAGTTCTCTAGGTTAGGTCATTAATAATAATCCAGTCAAGCACATTGTATTCAATGGGTTGTTTACCCTTCCTAACTCTTTCAAGTTCCCCTTCAGATTAGCTTTATCCATTTTTAAATCTTCTAAAAAGTTTGAATACTGATCACGAAGAGGAACTTCAGAGTTAGGAGCTACTTCACTAATTTTAAATAAAGACAGTTCCACATTCAAAAGAGTGTTGTTAGGTTTTAGTCTTTCAAGATTTTCTTTCAAATTCATATTGTCATAAAAAAGACTACAAAACCTATTTTGAATATCAAATCTCATATTGTCCATCCATTCACTGTGTTCTTTGTAAGTGTCAAGTGCCTTGTCTCTTTGCGTTTTAGCCATGTGTAGCTCCTTTAAATCTTCCTGGATATCTATACACTATTATGTATCAAGTTTTCTTTAGAGAAATGTCTCAATTCATTAGAAGATACCATACCTCATCTTCATATTCTTGTAATTTGGCCTTTTCATCTGTCTTAGCCATAAGACATATATGAGCCATTTCTTATGAAGATTGTTCTTCTTCCTCTTCTGAATCCGAGTCACCCCAAGCAGCCATCATAACCTTCTTTACGTTTTTCTTTGTGAAATAAGGCTTATAGGCCTTACACTCCTTGGTTTGATCTTTTCCTTTGAACTTCCCATTGTCATTCTCCTTTAGAGGACAGTTTCTTATGAAGTGATCTTTGGAGCCACACTTGAAATAGGTAGTGTCTTTGGAACGTACAACCTTCTTGTTCTTATCAAACCTCCTGTTGTTCATCAACTTCTTAAATCTTCTTGCTAGCATTGCCATATCTTCCTCATCAGTTTCAGATTCATCTGAGTCTTGTGCCTTAAGAGCAAGACTCTTGCTCTTGGAATTTTCCGCATTAGAACTCAAGTGAAGTTCATAAGTCATCAATGAACCTGCGAGTTGTTCCATGTTGAACTTTGTAAAATCCTTGGATTCATGCATTGTAGTGACCTTAGATCTCCATTGTTCATCTTGTGGCAGTTCCTCAAGATCTTTCTAGCATGTTCATCTATTGTAATGTGTCTGCCAAGGGAACTCAGTTCATTAATTATATCATTAAACTTAGTAAACGTTTCCTCTAGGGTTTCCTTAGATTGTATTTCAATCCTCTCATATCTTGACATTAATAAATCAAATTTGGAACATTTTACCTCATTTGTACCTTTAAGAATAACTTCCAGTAATCCCAAATTCGTTCAGCAGTCTTGTATCCCATGATTTGGTTATGTTCACGGGGTCCAAGACCATAATGCAATTATTTTTTGATAGCTAAAGCATTTAACTCATGTTTCTGATAATCTTATTTATCAAAATCAGAATTAAGTTTAGGAGCTACCTCATTATTGTCATTGGTTGCGGTTACCTTAAAATCACCATATTTAATAACACGCCAAATCTAGTAATTTTCAGCCTTGATGAATATTTTCATCATGTTCTTCAAGTAGGTATAAAACATACCATTGAACATGGGTGGTCGTTTTGTAGAATACCCTTCTTCAAGTTTCTCTTTTTAATTCATCTCTCCTCAGAAACTTATTCAACAAAATTATCTGTTTGCACGTGAGAACCGTGCTCTGATACCAATAGTTAGTTGAGAATAACACTACAAGAGGGGGGTGAATTTTAAGTGAGTTCCTAATGACTACCTTATGCGGAGTGTAAAATAGAACGTAAAGGAACTTGCAAAGCACACAATATTTTACGAGGAAACCTTCTAGGGCCCAACTGTAAGTAAAACCTCGATCCTTCTAAGGGATTTCTAAACCAAAACAATTCACTATAATAGGGCAAACTCACAAGTTAAAAACCTAGCTATTATAATCAGACCTTTACTCACAAGTTCCAAACTGAACTTGCTACATAGTAGGACCCTATCCTACCCAACCTAAGTTCCTAACTTAGATTCACTCGTACTCCCTGAGCACTATTCACTCACCTTTAACCTAGAAGTCTACAATACTGTATGCAATGATAAATTCACACATACTCACCCAAGAACCCAACAAATTACAAAATATAGACTCTATTATATGAGAGGCAAGATACGCATGAAACCCGAAACTAATATGACAAAGTGATGGACTTGTCAAACTTACACAATTAAGCACACTTCGATTTCTTCATGCATAAACTCACAGAAAAATATGAATTAGGATTTCTACAATTTATACAAGACTTGCTTGCATAGAAATTAGGGTTTTCAAAAGATAAACATGTTAATTTTCCAAAATCCTAAAACACGGTTTTAAGTAAATCCATTTTGAAGAAAATCTTTTAGAAAACTTATCAAAGATAAATTATAAAAAAGAATAATATCTTTTTGATAATCGATTTTCAAGAAATAAATATTTTTAGAATATCTTTTCTTAAAAATTTATCTTTTTAAACTTTCCAATTTTTAGAAGCTTGTCAAGCTCTTTGTCACGTTTTGAATAAATTTCACGCGTAAACCTACTTAGCATATTTATAGCAAATCTAAAAGGTAAGAACTTAAAAACTAAATTGTTGCGCCTATATTTTGCAATGTAGGATATTTGGGCTTCACGCAGTCCAAAACTAAGTTCCTGCTGTCACTTGCTCTCCAGTTTTGAACTGGAACTTCATAGGCCAAGTTCTTCCAGAACTTTCTATTTTCAACGCAGACCAAGTCAACTCTTTCACTTATTGTCTTCAAGTTCTTGTTAGGGAACTTAGTTAGTTCCTGCAAAGGAACTCTTCTTCTATCTTCCTTGACTTTCCTTGAGCTCTCTTATGGGTATTCACAGCTAGACTACTATTCCACTTCCAAAGTCAACTTCCCCTGTTCTAGTCACAACACTTAGAGAACTCTGATTAGTTTGAAGTTTTCTTTGTTTAAGTTCATCATCATCAAAACCTTTAAGCTTCAACATATAGGGATCCACTGTTGAGTAATTAGGTTTGATGATTGTAAACTAATGATGATTATCAATCGAACGTGTTTGTTAAGTTGTGCATAGAAAGAACAAAGTATGCTTGCAATAGAATACAAGGAAAGTGAGCAATGACAAGTATATATATAAGGAACCTGAGCAGTATATGATAAGCAATAGAAGGAACAAGAGCAATGATGAGTGATGGTTGATAAGCACTATGATGGCGAAGGAACCATGAAAGTAACTATGTAAATAGCTGTATTCATATGTTAGCTTCAAGAGGTAAGTATCCTATACATACGTGAGTCATGTATGTGTCGGAGTCGTTCAATTTAGTTTATTTTCTAGTTTTCTTTTAGGTTACCCAAGTTCAGATTGGTTTTGTTTTAGTTTTCTTTCTTGTTTGTATAAATATAAAAATGTGTGGCTTTAAGTTTAATTAGTTCTCTACTTTGTGTAAACAAACAAATTTCAATCTAATGTTCTCTTAAGTGTTTATGTGAAGACATGAAGTGACTTAGGTGAAGTCAATGGGTTGGAACATAGAAGACTTCAAGGGGAACAAGAGAGAATGGATGAATGAACCTAAAGAAGGTTATCCCACGAGAACCTAACCACAAAGGAACTTGACAGTTTTACCTCAAACAAGATCTAGAAGGAAACTTCGGCAAGCTTTCCCACTAGAGCCAGAGCATGTTCCCTAACAGAAGCATGACAACAAGCTTAGTGAAACTTGGCCTGCGAAGAGTGACAACAAGTTCCAGTTATGAACTGGAACTTGGCCTACGGCTCCAAAAGTGGAATGTTGCTTGAGATCCAGAATACATTAAGACTATAACAGGATTCCTGAACAAGAGTTTCAAAGAAACAACATGAAGGCAGAGAAATTGACGTATATTGCTCTAGGATTCATGTAAGTATATTGGACATAAAAGTCGATACTGAAAAAGTTTATATAGAACCAAGGTGAACTCCAAACAGTCAATGAAATTAGAGTTACTGACTTATTAGGAACTCAAATATTGTCAGAGCTCTATACCTAATAGCAACTTAAGTATGCACGTCTTTAAAAGTCGGTTTTAATTGTATTTATCTTACTTAATACGTGCATATTTTTTTAGGGATTTGGTTTTACTGAATAAAGATCTTTATTTTCTAATAAATCCCTTTTGGAAAAAGATAACTTTGTTTAGAAAGTATTTTATACAAAAAGACAGAAGTATCCAACATATTAGTTTTATCTCTTTATTCATAGATATGTATTTAGAGTTATTCAATGAGATCTTGTGATGGGAAAAACAGTTTGAGTGTTTTGTTTATTGGGATGTGAGTGAACTTTTTCTAATTCTATTCTAGCTATGAGTGCATAGTGACTGAGCTTCTAGTGAGAAGCAGAGTGTAGGCACTCTGAGTGTAGGTACTTAGGTTGGGTAAGATAGAGTTCTCTCAAGTAGCAAGTTTTCGATTTGGAACTTGTGAGTGTAGTAGGATTTCGGGTAGAACCTACGAGGTAGCAGGATTACGGATAGTGGCTTGTGAGGGTAGCAAGTGTCCAGGTAGGAGCTTACGAGTGTATCAAGTTTGCAAGTAGGAACTTATGAGAAAGGTCCATGTTAAATAACTGTAACTAAAAGTGCTTCCCTATTATAGTGAAGTGTTTTTGTTGAAAATCCCTTAAAGGGTCGAGGTTTTACTTCCAGTTGGACCTTGGAAGGTTTCCTCGTAAAATCCGCTTTGCACTGTTTAAGTTCTAGATTAAAAACTAGTTAAGCAATTACACAGATTAACATTTACATGTATACTTCTACTTCTCTCTTTCGATTCTCAAATATTTTTTTTCCATTTTTTGAATTTATTTTCAACTTAAGATAATGTTTTCATAATATTATTTACATTTAAGATACCTTTTCCATTTTGTACTTAAAAAAACCGAGGCATCACCCATGTCACAAACAGTTGTTTAATATTTTTAACAAAGATGATCAAGGCTTAAAAACAAAAAACAAAAAGTTAAATTTTCAACGGTGACCCCTTACTTCTGTTACGCATACATGGTGACCCTCATGAAAATCAAGTATACAAAATGACCTTCAACTTTAGCCCATTTATAACCTTATTTCATTAAAATGTTAATTAAAATTAACACAAACTATTGTGTGCGGGCACCCGCACCTAAGTGTTTGTTTGTCCGAAGATGACGGTGATTTGTGCGTCCGAAGATGACGATGATTTGTGCGTCCGAAGATGACGATGATGATGAAGGTGACGATGACGATGACGGAAATGGTGGGCGATTGAAACCCTAGATTTGAAAATTTGAAGATTATCATAACAAAATAAAATCAAATTTTGAATATGATAATCTTGAAACACTACCCTCTGTTTTAAGATCCATTGCAACGAATCAGATCAAAGTGAGGTATGATGATTTGTGTGTGGTGGGTTTGCTGCTGGCCGTGACTGCACTAGGCTCCGGTAGGAGCTGTGATGGTGCCCTGTGGGTTGGTGGTTAGGTGGGGTGGCGTTGATTTTTAACTGGTTCTGATGAAGAAGGAGTGAGGAGTGTCGTGGGATTTTTGTTGGCTGATTGTGGGCCTTGTGAGTGGAATTTTCTTTGGGGAAACATGAGAGATCGATGCATACATGATAAAAAATAGAGCAAAATATGCATAAAAGCCAAAAAAATCAACATATCAGCTCATAAATGTGTTATATAAGTTAATATTAGAGACACATTAAACACTAACAAAAACGTATCAGCCAACAACAAGAACTTATCAGCCAACAAAAGATACATATCAACCAACAAGAGGAATATATTAGCCAGCGTAACAATATATATTTATCAGCCAAGAGATAGAACATATCGTCCAACAAATAAAGCATATCAGCCGACAAATTAAAAGGATGAAATCAGCAAACAAAAGCAACATGTAAGCTAATAAAATAAACATATCAGCTAAAAAAATTAAACATATTAGCCAACAAATAAAATATACATATCAGGCAAAAAAAAAAAAAAAATAGCCAACTAAAGAAACATATAACCCAAATGATGTCTCATATTTGCCAACAAAAGAAACCTATGATTTTTTTTTTTAAATATATCAGCCAACAAAACAATGTATTAGCCAACACAAAATCATATTAGCCAATAAATGAACATATCGGCCAACACATAAAACATATAAGCCAACAAGTAAAACATATTAGTCAAGCTTTCCGCATGAAAATATACGTGCGGGCATCCGCACGCAATAGTTTCTCTAAAATTAATTGTGGTTATATTTATTTTTAAAAAAACACTTAAAAAAATTAACAACCACCAACTATCTACCTCCACCACCTCCTTCACCGAAACCCTAGCCCTACTACCTCCCCTAAGCCACGACAAAGGGCTAGGTTGTTAGAAAAAGAGAAGGAGGGAGGTATTCAGGGTGGTTTAGGTCTGGGCGAAGGAGAGAGAGAGGGGAAGGTCGTGGGTAATGGTTGGAGGAGGAGCAGCACAGTTTGAAGGCCGCGATGGTGTTATAGTTTAGGGCAACGGTGACGAATTGGCGGTTACTGATGTTAGGTAGATGATGAGGGATGGTGATTGGTGGTAGCGGGGTTGATGTGACTACGTTTGTCGCTGCAATTTTATGCGGGAGCAGGGGAATGGTGTATGCGGTTTGGAGGTTGGTGGTGGCTGCGAAATTGGTGGTTGTTGCGGTGGAGATGCGGGGAGGTTGCAATTATTGTTGAAGAAAGGCGATGTGATGTGGTGTTTGCTTGATGGAGGTGGCATAAGATGAGGAGGACGAGAGAGAGAAAGAGGGTCATGGGCAGGGTTTTGTGTTTTGGCTGGGTGGTGGTCAGCTGGAGCTGAGGTAGCGTTGCTGCCGCTTAAAATGGGCGGCCATTTTTCAAACCGCCAAAAATCGACCACCATCAACAACCACTAATGGTAAAAAAATAACCAGTTTAGGGTCTAAGTGGTTGATCTCAACCATAAACTTGTTGTTTTCGACCCTTAGAACCCGTTTTTTTGTGGCTGTTTTGGGTGGTTTAAAGAACGACCACCCGTTTTTGGTGGTCGTTGGGGCAAGGTTGTCGATTTTAGTGTGGGGGAAAGGGAGGGGCCGTTGAATCCGGCGGATTTGGCTAGGAACGGGGGTGTTTTGGTGGGGTCATGGCCGGCTTCGCCAAGATGGCGATGGGAATGGGGTGGCTGGGTTGTTTAGAGTTTTTGTTTTTGTTTTAATTTTTTTTATTATTTTCTTCCAATAATATGCTGACACATAAGCAATATGGACCCTACTAAATGGATTTTGAGCTTGTCCTAATGGAGTTTCGTTATGCATAGAGAAATGCAGATAAGGGGCAAGAGTGTAATTACACGTAAATGCATATTCTGAATTTACAGTAGTACTATTAGGTGATTTTTACTACCATTGGATAATCAAAGAGTACCATTGAACATTCAGTGTTACAATGTTTGCATGTAGTGTACTATATTTGCATTCAGTGGTACTAGCTGTATGTAGAAATAGTATCACTAAATAGACAATGGTATTATATAAAGTGGCACATTTAAAAGTGGTCTCACTTATCTATTTCTCTCCTCCTTTTTCTCTCTTCCATGTACCTTTTAATATTTTTATATTAGTTATGCATTTGCGAATGCATAACAAAACTCCATTAGTACTTTATCACGGATTTCATCCATAAACAATTTAAGTGGTGGTAAAAGCCATTTTAAGAAAACTTGTGGTGTTAAACTAAAAGTTTTTTTTTGGTAGTGTTAAAATCCATTTTTTTTAACTTTTTTTGTGGTGTTGAAATCTAAAATTTCCTTTATTTTTTATTATTTGTTTTAAAATAATATTTTTTAAATAAATCTAACCATAGTTAATGTTAATTAATTATTTAATGAAATAAGGTATAAGTAGGCTAAAGTTCTAAAAGAAGGTCATTTTGTATAATTGATTTTCAAGAAAATCACTATGTGTACGTATTGGGGATCACCATTGAGAATTTCTTAAAACGAAACCTTGAACACTTTTGTTGTAATATTGAGAGTTTAGACCCAATACCTTGTCAGAACATCAATTTTTTTTTTTTTTTTTATTAGACATAATGGGGGTATTGAATATAGAACATAATGCGAAAAAAACAGCTACAAATATTAACAGCAGTGTGGTTGCTGACAACTCACGACATGGTCCAACAATAAATAGGTTGTTCTAAGTGTACAAAATTAAAAGGGACTTGTAACTTTACATTATATCATAAATGAGTATCACAAGCAACGTTGGAAGGTTGTGCAGCGACCAGAAGACTTGCTAGACGGTGATCGCTTGAAAAATACTGGTGCTAGCCAAACTGTATACATGAAGACAATGAAGCTGGCTGTTATAAGCTCTAGGAACGGGAACAGTGACAACATAGCATCACTAAAGCTTAACAGAGTTAACACCTGGAAAAGTAAGGTATGAAGATACTCAATGATCAAAATACTCAAAATGAGTATTACAAGCAAAGTTTGAAGGTTGTGCAGCGACCAGAAGACCTGCTAGACGGTGATCACTTGAAAAATACTAGTGCTAGCCAAACTGTATATATGAAGACAATGAAGCTGGCTGTTATAAGCTCTAGGAACGAGAACAGTGACAACATAGCATCACTAAAGTTTAACAGAGTTAACACCTAGCAAAGAAAGGTATGAAGATACTCAATGATCAAAATACTCAAATAATGAAATAAGATGAAGTATAGATAAGATGATTTACCGTGCAATTTTAGTATAACATGACAATTCAAAGGAAAAAGTTTTCATTGGGTTCTTAAGAGGTCCTTTCTTGGCTCCAATCACCCTGTCCAAGTAATTAGTCAAGTTGTTCAGGGTCATCGCGTTAAACACAATATTACTCTCCCAACTTTTTACATTAATCAGCTTTATTTCCTTCAACGAGTGACGCCAACATTAAGATTTTGAGAGCAATAACAATTTGGTTCTTCAGCCACCAAATAGTTCAGTAGCCTCTACAACAATATTTAACAATTTAAAATTGAAAAAAAAATGGAAGCTAATAATCCTACCTTTGGGGTTTCTGCGCAAAATAATCCTACCTTTTCAAAATTCCAAAACAGTCCCACCTTTGACACCCATCTGTTCAAAACGAGCCTTTTAACCTAAAACTTGTTTAATAGGTTAATTTTTTACTTTTTCATTTTTATTAATTTTTATTTTTTTCAATCTCTCATCTCCACCTTAGCGCACCACCATAACCACCATCACTCTTCCATAAGCGCCACCACATCACCACCTTAACTCCTCTTACCACCTTCATTCTCTCTCCTAACCTCAACCACCCCACCACAGGCAACCACAAACCCAGCAACCAGACCACCCGCATCCACCCACAAACCCTTTGTCCTAGCACCAATAACCACCCTAAAACCCCGATCACCCGAGTCCCCAGCTAACCTAAAACTCGACCACCCCAAAACCCACCCCCTTTTTCTTCTTCAATTCGAAGTGGCTAGCTGGATGCTCCAACTTGTGATTTGATCCTTTGCTTGGTTGCTTCAAACGCCATCGTCAATCTTCATAATTGAACATCCAACTCAAAAAATTCATAGTAGCTGCTTCTTCAAATCAGGTTTTCGGGTTAGAATTAGGGTTTAGGCTGGGTTACCGGCAGTAATGGGGTAAGGGGAAAGCCGATCTGATGGCGGCGATGGGAGAGGGTGGGGCGGGTTTTGCTTTAAACAAAGGTGGGGGATGGTCAGAGCTGGAGGAAAGCAGGGAAAGGGAGTGGGGTGGGTCGACGCCGGAAGGGGAAGGAGTTGAATCAACGCCGGAAGGGGAGGGAGGTGTGTCGGTTGGGGAAAAGATTCGGTCGCCGGCCAAAGTGTAGAGAAGGCAGCCGGTGTCGGTGGTGCGCTATTTCGTTGAATTTCCTTTGTCCAAATTTTTTTTCTGATATTCTTCAAAAAGCAAAAAAAAATAAAAAATAAATAAAAAATAAATAAAAAAAAGAAGGTGACACGTGTCAAGTCATCTTCTTAAACCGGTTAGTAATTTGCCAAACTGGTAAAAAGCTCATATTGAGCAGATGAGAGTTAAAGGTGGGATTGTTTTGGGATTTTAAAAAGTTGAGATTGTTTTGAGCAGAAAACCAAAAAGGTGGGATTATTAGTTTCCATTTTCCCTTTAAAATTTCAAATCATACTTTGTATTAGTAGAATCTTTTCACAAAGCAGCAAAGCATTCATGCTCTTTGCTTACCATACGCAATTATGTTAAAAATTTATGCATATATGATTGTTTTTTTTATTGACATAGATATCTAATGAAATTTATGTGAAAAATATTCTCATTTCTATAAACATTAATTTTCATATTTTCATACTAATGTAATGTTCCAATTCAAATGTTAAATGATATGTTTGTTATGAGTTTTATGGCATTCGTAATTACGGTATAAGAATACATATCCGTTACAAAAATAATTACACACTTTGATTGGTTAGATGATAAATCATGTTTTTTTGCTTATTATTTTAATACATATCTTTTATTTTTATAAAATAATTTATAATTATCCACACTTATATATTTGTGTTGTATCTTTAATCAATTGTTGATTGGTCTTGTTATTAATAATAGTTTATGATGTAATTCTTGATGGTATAAGAAGAATATTTTTAGTTGTTATTGTTTATATATATTTAGTGAATATGATAGGTAAAACAAGCATTAGTTTTTTCTCTACGGGAGATAGGAAATGAATTAGTCTACTTTTATATAGTTATTTGGAGCATACACTAGTAGAAAAATACAAATAGGCAGCCCCCAATTGACACCGGTTCAGACCAAACCGGTGCCAAAAACCGGCCTCAAATTGGGCGGGGATTTAGACCAAGAACAATGGCACCGGTGCCAAAAATAACAAGGCCACCGGTTTGAACCGGTGCCACTGAACCGGTGCTACAAAAAAAAAAACCCGGATTGTTTATTTATAAACCCTAACATCCTTATTTCTCCTCTTAGCTTCTCTCTCCTCTCTTTCTCCTCCAAGGCTCCAACTGAGCGCCTCTCCTCCTTCTCCTCCAACTGAGCGCCTCTCCTCCTCTCTCCTCTCAGCTTTCCGACCTCTGTTCTCTGTCTCTCTCCCTTCTCTGTCCTCTTCTTTTGACCTGAAAACTACATCTAAGCCCGGCTTCGTCCCTCTCGCAGTAGGTACTTCTTGCTCGCCTCGCTCTTGTGACATGCATGCTATCTTAGAGTGAGGTAATTGATCTTGGAATTATTTGATCTTGGAATTAATTGATCTTGGAATTATTTGGGTTAATTGATTTTGTCATTTTTTGCACTTAATTGATTTTTCGAAATTTCTGGGTGTAATTGATTTTCGAAAGTTTTGGGGTTAAGTGATTTTCTGGGTTTGCTGGGTTTAATCGATTGCTGGGTTTGCTTCTTGGTTTAATTGATTTTCTGGGTTTAATCGATTTTCTGAATTCTGGGGTTAATTGAATTTCTGGGGTTAATCGATTTTCTGAATTCTGGGATTAATCGATTAATTCAGAAAACTCAGCAAAATTCTGGGGTAACCTAATTTTGCTGGGTTTAATCGATTGCTGGGTTTGATTTTGGGTTAATTGATTTTCTGGGTTTGCTTCTCGTTTTTTTTTTTTTTTAGTTTTAATAATTTCTGGGTTTTAATTTATGCAGGTGTTAATTCAAGCAACAAGGATTCAAGATTTCAATTTTGGAATATTATTTTGATGTTGTAAATTTTTTTTTTTTTTTTATTGTTTTACAATTTCAATTTCTGAGTTAATTATAATTCATTGTAATTTTTTTATTTTTGTTTTGTATGGTACAATAACAATTTACTTGTTGAATTACCATTGTTTTGATGTTGAATATAACAATTTCAAGAATCCTTATTTCACCATTTATTTTTGTTTGGTTCGTATTTCATGTTTGTTTGTATATTATTTTTATTATTATTGCAAGAAAAAAGTTTAAAAAAAAAAAAAAATACCAAAAAGGCACCGGTTAACCGGTGCCTAAAACAACTACCACTAACAAAAAATATTCCGCGAAATTATTTAAGGCACCGGTTAACCGGTGCTAAAACCGGTTTATGGCACCGTTTTTGAACCGGTGCCAAATAGGGGTTTTTTAGCACCCCTCAAATAGGCGGCGGTTCAAACCGGTGCCTTAGACCGGGTTTGAATAGCTGTCTAATGCGTTTTTTCTACTAGTGATAACACATTTATTTTTCAATTAATAAAATAACATTATAGAAATGCAAATGACATAAATACTATTCAAATCACATTCCTTAATTTTGTGCTCATCGGTCTAAACAAAATTTTAATAATTAAGGGCTTGTTTGGCATCATTTTTTATTTTTAGTTTTCAGTTTTTTCGAAAATAAAAAACCAAAGACAAGAAACAAGAAAAAGGTGTTTCCATTTTTCTGTTGTCAATTTCCAAAATTATCATTATCTTAATAAAATAGACTAACTTTTTATTCATTATATGACATATATCATATGATTTTGAAAAACAAAAAACCACAAAATAGAAAATCACAGCGATGCCAAACAAACCCTAATTTGTTAGATTTATTATTTAAATGAATTATCTTTGTTTTTCTACGGGATTAATAATGTTTTTGTCAATAATAATAATAATAATTTAATTTATAAATTGTGCATTGTATGGACACTATGCTAGTTGCATAGCTAAATAATTAAGGAAAATTTAACATGAATAATCCAACCTTTCGTTGGTTCTCCCAAAATAATTCAACATTTAGATTAACTTTGAATAATCCCACCTTTACCTATTATTCTCCCACACCGCCCCTAGCAGGTCACCACACCCACTATGGCATGTTGCTAAGCCACGTGTCAGTTTTTTATTGCTTTTTTTTTTTTTAATTTAAAACTTAATTTTAATAGAGAAAAAAAAAAAATCCTACAAAAATAAATCAGAAACCCTCCCTAAGCTTCTCGCCATCAACCCCACCGTCAATTCACCATCATCCTCACTGCCATAGCCCCACCAACACCACCACAACCCCACCGTCGATCTACAATCACCAAAACCCATAGCACGCAACAACCCACCGTTCCACCTTCGCACCACCATCAACCATCCCAGAAACCCCCATTGTCCCACCACCTACTATGTTCCCGTCCACAATCCACCTCCGCACCACCATCAACCAACCCACAACGTCACACCTCGCATGTTATGTTAGCTAACAGCCAAAATAACAAGCAGCCATTTGATTACCAAAAACACCAAAACAATGCAAGAGAAATGCAGCATAAGCTAAAAAATATGTCCTACACATTCTTCTCCATGACCAAGTAGCTACTTACTCATCTGTTATTGTTGCATTTGATTTAGGGAAAGAAAGGTTTAGCGAATTGTGAATTGTCACCCTCTTGTTCGGTTGATAGGAAGAAGTTTGTATTTGATCATCTTGATGAGTTGATGAAGGAGGAAGAAAGGTTTTCATGGAGAGGAAGAGAGGTTGTCATGGAGGAAGAGAGAAAAAATTAGTGGTCTTCTAAAAAAAGGAAAAAAGAAATAAAATTACCTGATCTTCAGGTAACCGGTCACTTAGGCTTAGTATGAGAGAATATACACCAAAGGTAGGATTATTCCAGGTTAATCCAAAGGTTGAATTATTTTGGGAGAACCAGCGAAAGATTGGATTATTCAGGTTATATTTTCCAATAATTAATAACTTTAAATTTGTCACTGCAATTCAAACCAATAGAAAGTAAGCAATTTTATTTTTAATTTTTTTTTTAAAAAATGAAGGCATACCTCCAAAAGTTTAGGAGAAACAAAAATGAGCTTAAATGACGGAATCCTAGGACGCGGGTTCCATAATAAGCTATTTAAAAGAGATGCATAGTTTACTGATGTGGTCAACGTATGGATAACCAACTTCATGTTTTGAGTTCAAAGTGGGGAAATTGTTTTCCAGTATAGCCCTCAGCATTGAAGGAGTTTTCCTTACCCTGACGAACAAAGAAAAATATTATCACAAAATAGCCAAAGGAATAATTATTTACAATGGAATCAAAATAGAAATTACAAAGTTGATAGACAGTTAAAATGCAGACCGCATCTCAAAAGTTAGGTCTTGAAATTTGAAATGTCCGAGAACCTTGTACAACCTCATGAACCATAAATTGCCCATATCTTCAAGAAGAGTAGAGGAGTCTGTTGTCCGATAATCAACAACACTGCTTAAATAAAAACGAGGTATGGTCTTCCCATAATATTTAAAAGATTGTAAAAGATTTTAAAATGAGCTTAAATAAAAGAATACTAGGACACGGGTAAAATAAGTATTTAAAAGAGATGCATAGTTTACAGATGTTGTTGAGTCCCTTAGGTTTTGATTGATAGTTTTGAATGATGACAAACAGCTAAGGGAAACAGGTCTTTGAAAGTGTTCAATACAGTTGGGGGAACCAACTAAAATAGAACACTGTTTTCCTAGATAAGTTATTGATTATATGAGTTATCTATTGAACTAACTTATCTATATACAGGAAACAGTTAGGATGATAAATGTGCTATGTACTGGTGGGGAACCAGTATGAACCGTTTCCTTGACTGCTATGCGGAAAAGCAGTCACATACTCTTTATTGTGCATTAACCATGTTACATGTGCAGTAGTTGAGTTGATTCCAAGACTTGGAGCATAGAAGCCTTTCGAAGATATTTCGAAGAAAGATTGTTTGCTCATAATAGAAGTATTCAAGGAAGATTCAAGTCTTGAAGATTACATGAAGAAAAGACGATTTATGCTTTAATATGTTATCTAGGTTTTCATGTAATATGCTCCGTAGTATGCTTGCATGTTTGGGTTATATAAGTGCTTAAAGGTATATTGAAGTATGATATGAAATCTGGTACAAAGTTGGAACAGGTTTCATAACATGTTTCAATTCAGGGAACCAGGTCGGGGAACCAGGTTCACTGTACGAAATATTCGAGCTGCCGTTTTGGAAAAAGATTTTACAAAAAGATTTTTTCGAAAAGATTATTTTGAAAATATTTTGTGCAGCTGGAAATAAGATGAAATATTCTTGGTTACCTAAAAACTAGGAGTATTTATCTTAATTGATTCTATCTTTGTGATTAAATCAAATAAGATAAATACTTTCCTAAAATTACAATATATCTTATTCTCTAAGATTGTGTGATTTAAGGAAACTAGGTTTTAGGAATCTAAGCTTATATAAACTCATCTTATTTCACATATTTCGTGTGCCTCTCCAGAAATTAAAAAGAGCAATTATTTGAGAGCATATACTTAAGCACTAATCCCATTCATCAAGTCATATACAAGAGCATTCTAGTACAAAAACATTTTCTCTTAATTAGCTTCGTAGAAGTGAGATCAAAGGAGAGTTCTTGATTCTTGTATTGAGTCTTTAACAAAGGGGTTAAAGGCTGGGTGAGTGTTTGTGAGTTCAAACACATTGGGCTTACGAGTGTAAGTCGAGAGCACACTCGGAGTAGAGTGTGGGGTAGACTGGTTCCCGGAGTAGGGAAACAGTAGAGTGTTCTTTGTCTTTGTTTTTCGGAGTAGATTAATAAAGGACTTAGGATAGGAGGACGTAGGCCTGAGTTGGCTGAACCTCGTTAAATTTGTTGTGTTCTTTATTGCTTTGTTTTATTCCGCTGCATAAGGGAACCAGCACAACTGGTTCCTTACACATAATCCGAAAAGAAGCAAAAATCGCTAACGATTACTTAAAACTCAATTCACCCCCCCTCTTGAGTGCCCATTGAACCTTCAATTGGTATCAGAGCCTAAGCTTCTCGAAAGAGTAACATCTAGAGGAGTTAAGAATGAGTACTCAAGAATTAAGTGCAATCGGTTATGACAACAAGTCACCCAAGTTTAATGGAAATAATTATGCTTGGTGGAAGAACAGGATCCAGAATGTTATCATGGGTATTGATTATGAATGCTGGCTCGTAGTTAAAAATGGTCCTAATATCATTCTCAAGACAGATGTTGAGGGGAACCAGGTTCCCAAGAAAGATAGCGAATTGGTCACTGCTGATTACAAGTTGCTGGAGAAGAATGCTAAGGCAATGTCAATACTACAACAAGCAATAGGTGAGACCGAAACAAATCGTATATCTGGCTGCAGTAGTGCTAAGGAGATATGGGACACCCTTGAACTTGCGTTTGAGGGAACCAGTGAGGTAAAACGGTCTAAAATTGATTTAATCATGTCTAAATATGAATTGTTTGCCATGAATAAAAATGAAAAAATCAATGATTGCTTTCGTAGGTTTATGACTATTGTAAATGATCTTAGATCTCTTGGTAAAAATTTATCTGACGAGGATCTTGTGAGAAAATTATTGCGTAGTTTAACAGATGCATGGACAGCCAAGGTAACAGCAGTATACGAAGCAAAGGATCTGTCTACCTTGTCTCTGGAACAGATGATTGGTTCCCTTATGACTCATGAGATGCTGATTGACTCTAAGTCTGAGAAGGAACCAGCAAGAGGCATGGCGCTTAAGGGAACAGTAGAAGATGATGAAGATGAAATTAGCATGATTGCAAAAAGATTTGAGAGATCTCTTCGAGATCAAAGAAAGAATTTCAAAGGTAAGCATTTTAAAAACTATAAAAAATCTAACTCTAATTCTTCTTCTACAGGATGTTTCAAGTGTGGAGAAAAAGGACATCTTATTCGAGATTGTCCTAAGTGGAATGACAAACAGTCTAAATCCGGAGATAAACAAGCATACAAGAATGCCATGATAGCTTCCATGTGGGGAGACTCTGACTCAGGGTCAGATGAAGAAGAAGGATCACCCAACTCAGATGTTTGCCTAACTGCCTTTACAAACATCAAGGAAAACAGCACTGGTCCAGGAACCAGAGGGGGAACCAGTACATTCAACAAATGCTTTATGGCAAAGAAGGATGTACTACATGAACGCAAGGTAAGCTTAGAGCAAATTAGAGAAGATATGCATGAATATGATAGAGAAAATATGCTTGCTTGTATTGATTCCTTACTAGATGAATGCTATAAACTAAGTGAAACATACATAACTTGCAAAAGAGAATTAAAAGAAAAACGTGGTGAATGTAATATTGCTATTGCTAGTTGTGATCATCTAGAAGGAGTCTGTTATGAACTAAAAAATCAAGTAGCAGAACTAGAGGTTGAATTGGACAAGTGTAAAGTGGAACTAGAAAAGGAAAGATCGTTTGAACCAATTGATGGTGAAGAGGATCTGACCTCCTGGTTCCCTAGAGACTTATCAACCACTAGTGATACTCTTGATTTTTCAGTAGCTATAAGTAAAGCAAATTCGTGTACTAGAACTTCCTTGTTGAAGGCCTTTGAAACATTGGCTTACAACCTGGAAAACTCTCACAAGGAAATTGCTTCACTTAAAGCTGCACAGTTCACTGTTTCCCCTACAGGTACCAGTGTAGATGTCAGTAATACAATTGATAAGTATGAAAGTAATATTTGTGATTTGCATGCGGAAATCAATCAACTGAAAAAGGACAAGCAACCAGTGGTTGTTGACATGTCTATTGACTCTATGGTTTCAAAGCTTAATCTACAATTCGAAGCTTTAAAAAGTAACTTTGATTTTCTTAAAGAGAAAAACGAATTGTTAACTAAAACACTTGAAACCAGAGAAAAAGAACTTAATGATAGTCATAGACATGTGGACAAATTATTGAATGCTCAAGAATCCTTAAATTACCTGACTTCATCAAGAGGAAACAGAGGAAAAGTTGGTCTTGGTTATACTAGACAGAGAACCAGGACTAACTGGTCTCCCAGAGAAACCACCTGGATCAAAGAATATCAACGAGGCAAGTATGTCATGACTAAAGAGATGCATGTGTGTTTTCATTGTGGTAAAAATGGACATAAGATACATGAATGTCCAGCTAAGAAAATTAGTGCTAATAAGAACAGCAAATGTGTAAAATATGTGTGGAGAAGAAAGGATCAACAAGATGTTAATGTTGTTGAAAAGGGACCCAAGTATGTTTGGGTTCCTAAAACTAATGTTTGATTTGCTCTTGCAGGCTAGAGTGAAGGGAGACACCTATTGGTATTTGGACAGTGGTTGCTCAAGACACATGTCCGGGGATAAAGATCAATTCCTTTCACTAGTGGCCTTTGATGGAGGAAGTGTCACCTTTGGGGATAACAACAAGGGAACCATCACTGGTTTAGGTAAGGTTGGTAAGACACTTTCTAACGCAATAGATGATGTTTATTATGTTGAAGGCTTGCAACATAATCTCTTGAGTATTTCTCAATTATGTGACAAAGGTAATAGAGTTGAGTTTCAAGCCAACCTATGTCACATAGTTAACTCACAAACAGGAGAACTTGTATGTGAGGGAACCAGGAAGCATGATGTTTACATCACCTTCTTAGATAAAATCCCTCAAGACAAGTCCATCTGTTTGAGAGCTGTTTCTGACAATAATCAATGGATTTGGCATAAGAGGTTTGGACATGCTAGCCTAACACTTCTAAACAAACTTAAAATACGTGACTTAGTTGTAGGCCTTCCTAACATTAAGTATGAAGCTGATAAAGTTTGTTCTGAATGTGTAAGGGGGAAACAGGTCAAAATTTCTTTTAAGCCTAAAACTATTATGAGTACCAGCAGACCCTTCGAACTTGTACATATTGACTTGTGTGGTCCCATGAGAGTACAAAGTCGAAGAGGTCATAGATATGTCTGTGTTATGGTTGATGATTATTCTAGGTACACTTGGGTAATGATGTTACACACAAAGGATGAAACGTTTGAAGAATGGGTAACATTGGTGAAACAAGTGGAGAACCAGCTCACCCACAAGCTGGTCTCGGTAAGATCAGACCATGGTACTGAATTTGATAATGCTAACTTTATTGATTATTGTAGGGAACATGGAGTTAATCACAACTTCTCAGCCCCTAGAACACCTCAACAAAATGGTGTTGTAGAAAGGAAGAATAGAACTCTTGAGGAGATGGCGAGGACGATGCTCATTGAGAGTGGTCTCCCAAAGAGTTTTTGGGGAGAAGCTGTTGACACTGCTTGCTATATATTGAATAGAGGTCTCATTAGACCAAAGTTAAATAAGACTCCCTATGAACTTCTTAAAGGTCGAAAGCCCAACATCACATACTTTCGTGTCTTTGGATGTAAATGTTATGTGCATAATAATGGGAAGAATCAACTTGATAAGTTTGATCCTAGAAGTGATGAGGGAATCTTTCTTGGATACTCTTCTCACAGCAAAGCATATAGAGTCTTCAATAAAAGGACTCTTTGTGTTGAGGAGAGTGTCCATGTCATTTTTGATGAATTTAACATGTCTTCTGAGATTGCGCAGGTACAACCTGATGAAGTGATTGGATTGATGGATTTCACGGGGAACCAGTATACTGGTCCCACGGATGAAGTGCAAGCAGATCTAGGCCTACCAAATACTCCACCAGATGATAATGATGAAGTGCCTAGAGAAGAAAATGAAGATAATGAGGACTCTGAAGGGGAACCAAGTCCTGATGGTTCCTCAAATAATAGACAGGTAATGAGTTCAGGGGGAACAGAAGAAGGTACCACCCCTGAACCTGAGGTAAGTAATGATAGAGGAAACAGCATGAATGTGAATCCTCCTGGCTCCTCAGAAGAAGGAGAGATCCATGAACATGCTGGTTCCCAACTTAATGAGAAAGCACAAAACAGTCTTAATTTTAAAAGTTATAGATATCAATCTTCTCATCCCACTGATCAAATAATTAGTGATATAAATAAGGGGATTCAAACGAGAACAAATGTTTTTCAAAACTTTTGTGCTTTCTATTCTTTCCTGTCTAATGTAGAGCCTACTGACTATAAAATGGCATTGACTGATCCTGATTGGGTACTAGCTATGCAAGATGAGTTAAATCAGTTTCAGAGGAACCAGGTTTGGCACCTGGTTCCCCGTCCCAAGGAAAGATCAGTCATTGGCACTAGATGGGTCTTTAGAAACAAGTTAGATGACCTTGGTACTATAGTCAGAAACAAAGCAAGGCTAGTGGTGCAAGGGTACAATCAACAAGAAGGAATTGACTATGATGAGACGTTTGCACCAATAGCTAGGCTAGAGGCTATTAGGATTTTAATTGCTTATGCTGCTCACATGAATTTTAAGCTGTTTCAGATGGATGTAAAGACTGCCTTCCTCAATGGATATTTAAAGGAAGAAGTATATGTGGAGCAGCCACCTGGTTTTGAAGATGCACTGTTCCCCCAACATGTGTACAAGTTGGACAAAGCATTATATGGGTTGAAACAAGCTCCGAGGGCTTGGTATGAAAGATTGTCCAATTTCTTGATGGCAAATGATTACAAGAGGGGAACAGTAGACAAGACCTTGTTCATAAGAACCAGGGGGAAACACTTGATTGTAGTACAAATTTATGTTGATGATATTTTATTTGGTGCTACTAATCAGGTTTTATGTGATGAATTTGCTAATCTTATGCAGAGTGAATTTGAAATGAGCATGATGGGAGAACTAGGATTCTTCCTAGGGCTGCAGATTAAGCAAATGGATGATGGAATAATGATCCATCAACAAAAGTACTTAAAAGAGTTGCTGAAAAAATTCGGCATGGAGAACAGCAAAGCTTATGATACACCTGTTCCCCCATCTACAAAATTAGATGCTGATCTTAAGGGAAAAGATGTTGAAGCTTCTCTTTATAGAGGAATGATAGGTTCTCTACTTTACCTAACAGCTAGTAGACCTGACATTGTGTTTTCTGTTGGTTTGTGTGCTAGGTTTCAAAGCAATCCAAAGGAATCTCACTTGAAGGCTGTTAGAAGGATACTTAGGTATCTTGTAGGAACAGCAAATCTGGGATTGTGGTACCCCAAAGGCAGTACCATTGATCTTATTGGATACACAGATGCAGATTATGCTGGTTTCTTAGTTGATAGAAAGAGCACATCAGGTATGGCACACTTTCTTGGCTCTTGTCTAATTTCATGGGGTTCTAAAAAGCAAAATTCAGTGGCCCTATCCACAGCAGAGTCTGAATATATAGCTGCATCTTCATGCTGTTCCCAGCTACTGTGGATAAGGAACCAGCTGAAAGATTTTGGTGTTATTTATAAAAGTGTTCCTATTTTTTGTGATAACACTAGTGCAATCAATATTTCAAAGAATCCTGTGCAACACTCCAAGACAAAACACATTGAAATAAGACACCATTTTTTAAGAGACAATGTGGAAAAAGGATTGGTGGAGATGTTGTTTTGTAAAAGTGAAGATCAAATTGCTGATATCTTCACAAAGCCTTTGTGTAGAGAGTCTTTTTGTAGGTTAAGAGTCCTTTTAGGTCTAGTTAGATTTTAGGTATTGGCTTCAATTACTTCCTTCAATGATTGGTTAGAATGGTATTCTCTTGTATAGTGTGTGTACATACTTATGTTGATATCTTTCAAGTGTTGTGTAGATGGTTCAAAATCTCAAAAGGATTGAGAATCATTGTTGTAAGAAACAGGTGAAATCAGGCTGAATTGCCAGAAACAGCGTGACATGGTTCTATACAGGTACCAACAAAGGGAAACAGCAGACCAGCTCTGATATGTCATCCGATAATATCTTTTATTTTCGGAAGATTACTATAAGATATTTCCTTTTGGAAGGAATTTATCTTATTTCAGTTATTTAATCCCATATAAAAGGCAAACATATCATATGCCTTATTTATAGTTGGTTGAGATAATTATGGTAAAAGATAATTACCAAATTTTTGATTTCAATTTAAAAAAAAAAAAAAAAAAAATATCCTTTACAGTTGCTTTTTATTGGCTCAACTAACTCTTTTCTTTCCTTCTTCTCTCTTTGTGCTTTATTGTTAAAAATATACACTAACCCTTTGTGTAGATCATCAATCATCATCACTCGAAATTCTCTTTCTCTCTCTCGTATGCTTTAAATTCATCATTGTTCATTCGGTTACTGTTCACTTAAGAAACCAGCTCAGTCTCAGGGGGAACATCAGAAGGAAGCTCAAATGTCCTTAAGCCCGAAGTTGGAGGAAATTCGGAAAAGTCAGAGTGAAGAGGATGAAATAGAGATTGTTGGTTACAATGAGGAGACACTCATTGTTAAGACCATGGTACGAAGTAGAGTAACTCAATCTTCATTAAAGAAGTTCACTGAGAAGGTGTAGGAGGAACAGTCCATTAATTCTCTTCCGGAAACCAAGAGAAAAAGGGTACCAGCAAGAACCTTTCACACCACAAAAGGGTGGAGGTCTTTGCTTGATTAATGTGATGCTAGTCTTGTACTCGTTATGCAACAAGGAGAACTTTATGAATAAGTGCGGATCTCTCATGATTTATAAAAAAAAAAAAAGAAAAAAAAAATAGAGGAACCAGCAGGTCAGGAAGTGGTTTTGAAACAGATTGGGGAATCACAAGAATATGCTTAGTAATATAATGATGTTGGTTTAAGCAGAGCATGGTGACAAGGATGAAGAGGAATCAGATGATAATACAGAAGATGTTGCAAAGTTCGAGGAGGAGGAAGGGAACGAGAATGATGATGAGGAGTGATGCTGTTTCTGTTCTTGTTTCCTCACCCTCATGTTTATTCTAAAATAACTGATTTTGTTGGTCTGTCTACTTCTCTCCATTCCATGAACTTTCTTTTTGGATGGATTTGGGCTTCTTTGGTTGAACCTTGTTGGCTTGTATGAACTACTAACTCTGCTATGGTATGAACTGTTTGACTAATCTCTTTTTGCAGCATAATGCTTGAATGGTGGTTGATGCCATTGTATGGATAAGCACATTAACTTGTGCACATTGCTTTTACTTGTGGATACTTTTTAATGATGCCAAAAGGGGGAAGTAGTTTGAAGTTGAAGCCTAAGGTTTAGCTAGTTTAGATTGAGTCAGTTTGAGGTTTAGCTAGTTTAGATTGAGTCAGTTTGAGTCTTTTTATTTCGTATTTTCTATTTTCTGTTTAGGGGACCAGTTAGCCTAACTGACTTGTTCCAAAGAGTTTTGAGTCCTTGAAGTTTTTGACGGTTTTCTTTTTGAGCATGTCCACAGGTTCAAGAACTTCAAGAGTTTGTCATCATCAAAAAGGGGGAATTTGTTGAGTCCCTTAGGTTTTGATTGATAGTTTTGAATGATGACAAACAGCTAAGGGAAACAGGTCTTTGAAAGTGTTCAATACAGTTGGGGGAACCAACTAAAATAGAACACTGTTTTCCTAGATAAGTTATTGATTATATGAGTTATCTATTGAACTAACTTATCTATATACAGGAAACAGTTAGATGATAAATGTGCTATGTACTGGTGGGGAACCAGTATGAACCGTTTCCTTGACTGCTATGCGGAAAAGCAGTCACATACTCTTTATTGTGCATTAACCATGTTACATGTGCAGTAGTTGAGTTGATTCCAAGACTTGGAGCATAGAAGCCTTTCGAAGATATTTCGAAGAAAGATTGTTTGCTCATAATAGAAGTATTCAAGGAAGATTCAAGTCTTGAAGATTACATGAAGAAAAGACGATTTATGCTTTAATATGTTATCTAGGTTTTCATGTAATATGCTCCGTAGTATGCTTGCATGTTTGGGTTATATAAGTGCTTAAAGGTATATTGAAGTATGATATGAAATCTGGTACAAAGTTGGAACAGGTTTCATAACATGTTTCAATTCAGGGAACCAGGTCGGGGAACCAGGTTCACTGTACGAAATATTCGAGCTGCCGTTTTGGAAAAAGATTTTACAAAAAGATTTTTTCGAAAAGATTATTTTGAAAATATTTTGTGCAGCTGGAAATAAGATGAAATATTCTTGGTTACCTAAAAACTAGGAGTATTTATCTTAATTGATTCTATCTTTGTGATTAAATCAAATAAGATAAATACTTTCCTAAAATTACAATATATCTTATTCTCTAAGATTGTGTGATTTAAGGAAACTAGGTTTTAGGAATCTAAGCTTATATAAACTCATCTTATTTCACATATTTCGTGTGCCTCTCCAGAAATTAAAAAGAGCAATTATTTGAGAGCATATACTTAAGCACTAATCCCATTCATCAAGTCATATACAAGAGCATTCTAGTACAAAAACATTTTCTCTTAATTAGCTTCGTAGAAGTGAGATCAAAGGAGAGTTCTTGATTCTTGTATTGAGTCTTTAACAAAGGGGTTAAAGGCTGGGTGAGTGTTTGTGAGTTCAAACACATTGGGCTTACGAGTGTAAGTCGAGAGCACACTCGGAGTAGAGTGTGGGGTAGACTGGTTCCCGGAGTAGGGAAACAGTAGAGTGTTCTTTGTCTTTGTTTTTCAGAGTAGATTAATAAAGGACTTAGGATAGGAGGACGTAGGCCTGAGTTGGCTGAACCTCGTTAAATTTGTTGTGTTCTTTATTGCTTTGTTTTATTCCGCTGCATAAGGGAACCAGCACAACTGGTTCCTTACACATAATCCGAAAAGAAGCAAAAATCGCTAACGATTACTTAACACTCAATTCACCCCCCCTCTTGAGTGCCCATTGAACCTTCAGATGTGATCAACGTATGGATAACCAACTTCATGATTTGAGTTCAAAGTGGGGAAACTGTTTTCCGGTATAGTCCTCAGCATTGAAAGAGTTTTCCTTACCCTGAAGAAAAATATCATCACAAAATAGCCAAATGAATAATTATTACAATGGAAGCAAAATAGCAATTACAAAGTTGAAAGCAGACATAATGCAGACCACATCTCAAAAGTTAGGTCTTGAAATTTGAAATGTCTGAGAACGTTGTACAACCTCATGAACCATAAATTGCCCATATCTTCAAGAAGAGCAAAGGAATCTGTTGTCCGATAATCAGCAACACTGTTTAAATAAAAACGAGGTATGGTCTTCCTACAATATTTAAAAGATTGTAAATTAGGTGTATAATACACTGCTTCAACCAGTTCCATACCATTGTAGAAACATATCTCCTTCAGAGATTGAATTAAGAGTGTAATAACTTTTTGCAACATTCGTCCACCCAAAGACAGTTGATCAAGAAAAAGAAAGGATGTAATCATGCTTTGTAGCCACTTTACAACAATGAGAATAAAACACAAAGACAATTGTTTCAGATTTTGGAAATTAGAACTGACAATGATTAATTGGTCAAAGACTTGGTTAGGACTAAAAAAATGAAGATCTTTAAAAGTTCGCACTTTTCTGCAAAACCTTTTGGCTTTGAAAGCTTCAAGAGAATAGTACACAATCCTCTCCAATTTATCATGACCACATATATGTGAAGATTCTCAAAACCGAAACAATACTTTAAAGAGATCACTTTCATTCACTGAATAGAGGAAATGAGATCATGAATTGTATCCTCATCTATGAAGACATACTGAAGATGCAGTTGAGCGTAGTTTAATAGCTTTACTATCAAAAGGGATACTTAATACGATATAACCATTTAGATCTAAAACAGTTAATGACTCCATTGTAGATACAATCTTAGATAGGTCATAAAGTCTTCCTTTTTCTCGTAGAAATATGCAGAGCTAACTCATGAATATGCCATTTTGCAACCAACTCCATCAACGTATCAGCAAGGGAGGCCAAATCTTTACTCACAAGGGTTATATCAAGAATAAAATTGTTCACACGAAGTTTCTCCTCATGAAATCGAAGTAGTTTCTTATCAATATAGCTCATGAACTTGAGTCTTTGATTAAAAATCTTGCGTCGCTCATCTTTTAGGAAACCCATGCCTCCTCGGGTTTTTCAAAAATAATTTTTCACCAAAGTATAATTACTTAAAATCAAGGATGGGAAATGTTTCTGTAGACACCCATTTGTGTCTCCCCAAAACCTAACCCAGTGATGAGTACCTTTCACGTCGAATCATAATCGAATGAATTGAAAGTGTGGAAAGTTTAGTGTTGCGGATAGTTTTAATTTCTTTTCTCTTCTCTCTGTTTTTGAAAAAACCTATTTTAAGAAAATAGTCAATCCAGTTTGGTTGGTCCATGATATGGGTCCAATAGTAGAGTAGTTAGATAGGGCTTGAAAATAGCTTTCCAACGATATATTATAAGCCCAATTTCGATGAATATTGAGGAAGTTATGATCAAATTACTGAACTGGGTCGGTTTGAGCCTTATATGCGGCCCAATGATCTAGAGGAGGGCCTAATGTGGATTTATCATTCCTAATGCAATTAGGAATAGTTTTATTCTTCTAAATTCTTTAGAAGGTTCTTTTCATACCTAATTCAATTAGCATTGATAAATTGACTTTTGTTGACTTTTTAGAGTTTTTATCAGAATAAAAGAACGTTTTTGGGAAAATACGATTTTCTCCTCCTGTACGGCAATTTCTATCTAATTTTTAGAAAACACGTTAAAAACATAGTCAGCGCCAAACGCCAGCATTAGCGCCTGACGCTAAGCTTGGCACCTGGCGCTAGCGTTAGCGCTTGGCGCTAATGTCAGCGTCTGGCGCTAACCCTCGTTTTACGCGTCAGAACTCTGTTTTGATTTTTTATCTTTTTGGTTGATTTTCTCTATAAATAGCCTTCTAAAACTCCGTTTTCAGTCACCAACTCCCATCAAGATTTTCTTGATTACTCTCTCTCTCTCTTTTCTAAACTAGCCTTCTCTCAAATATAAAAATTCCGCATTCATTAGATTTAGAAACACCTAGCCATATTCGAAGTTGCCTTCGCCCTAGATATGAAAGGTTTAATTTCTGAGGCTTTGGTCCCAAATCTTTATTTAAATTATTTAATTTAATTGTTTGTTTATTATTTTCCTTGAAGTTACTAACGTGTGTATTTTGTTATTAGAAAGAGGTACGAGGCATCCAAGTAAGTGCTTTAATTGATTTATTGATATTATAATATAGAAATCATGTCTAGGTTGTTATTGTGATTCCTAGTATTATGTTAGGATGCTTGATGTTTAGAATGACAACAATAAATTCCTAGTATCATGTTTACGGTAACTTTAATACCAAGTACGATTATTATGATGCCTTTTATGTTCTTTCTAATATTTATTCATGTTAGTATCATGTTAGGGCTAAAGCTTTGATTTTTATTGCTTAGTGACATGCTAGGGTTTGTTATTAATCTTGTTAGTATCATGCCTAGGATCTTGCTATGCTTTAGCTTTAATATGATTATTTTAATTATCATGATTATGATTATTGTAATTATTGGGAAAAATTCACATTTACTACCAGCAAAAGCACCACGTATCAGATTTACTACCTGTTTAAAAAAATATTTTATATTACTACCACCATAATTCCCTAACTGTAGAAATAACTACCAGTGACTAACCCCGTTACTATTTCTGTTTGAGGGGCCCACAACAATGGCTAATTGGGTGTAACCACCTTGCAGCCACCCCTCCACTTCACTGCACCCCCTCCCCCTCCCCCTGCCACCCGTCCCCTCGACTGCACCCCCTCCCCCTGCCGGCGCCGGCGCGGCCCCACCACATCCCCTCTATCGGCCGCGACCCCACTCCCTCCATTTCCCCCACCTACGCAGACAACCCCCTCCCTTTTCCCGTTGTTGCTGCCCCGACCCCACCCGTACCGGAAACCACTCCATCCCTTTCCCTTTCCCACACCGGAAATCACCCCCTCTCCTATTCCCCACACCAAAATCGACCCCCTCCCTTTCCCTTTCGGCCATCCCTAATTCTAAACCACCAGCCCCAAACCACCCTAAACGAATTTTAGGGTTTCGCTTGTGGTGGTTTTGGGGTGGTGGTTTAGGGTTTGGGATGGCCAAAGAGGGTAAGGGAAGGGGAGGGGGTCGATTTCAGTGTAGCAATTACGGAGAAGGGGCTGATTCTGGTGGAGAAAGGGGAAAAAAGGTGGTTTTCGGTGGGGATCAAGGCAGGGGAAAAAGGTGGTTTCCGGTGGAGGTTGGCTGCGTATGGTGGGGGAAAGGAGGGGGAAGGTTCGCGCCGGCGCCGACCGAAGCCCTGGGCGCTAGCCGCCGGTAGGTGGGAGGGGGCGGCAGTCGAGGTGGAGGGGGTGGCTGGATTACTTTGTTTTATTTTTTTTTTATTTTTTTAATAAACTTAACGGAATCCGTACGGATTCCGTTAAGTGGTAGTGAAATTATAATTAAGTGATTTTAGGTGGTAGTAAAATAAAATATTTTTTTAAACGGGTAACAAATGTGATATAGGGTGTTTTTGCTGGTAGTAAATGTCAAATTTTCCTAATTATTGTTATGATTATTATTATGTTGCTTGATATTTATTGTTATTGCTTGATCACACTTTTTATGCATGGTTAAAGGGAATTTGGTACTTGTAATCACGCTTAATAAGATAATTAATAATCTTGTTTAGGGTTAATATGATTATAATTCAAGTGATCGCCAATAATAGTTTTATTTGTGCATTATATTCAACCAACATAGATAAACAGGTTTGGGGTAAACCTATTGATTGCATGTTAGTCAGAAAGCGCACATGAATACGATCAGAATAAAGTAGAAGCCTATTATTAGGACAGGTTCAATCTCTTTTAGGTTGGATTTGTACCTTCATCCCCGAACTACCAGTCATGGTTCTAGACCTATTGGAGTTGACGATCTCATGGATCATTAAGGGGTGTAACCTTCACCTCGTGAACGGTTTACAAGTTCCTAAAACATGTTGGCGACTCTTTTGCTCTATCTTCTCTCCCTTTGGACGCCACCGTACTTTAGTGTATGATCACAGTGGGGTTCAAGCTTGGGGTTAACGCTTGAAATATTCCCTACAGTTTTTGGCGACTCCATTGGGGAGGATTTCTATTTTAATTCCTGAAATTTATTTCGGCAATGATTTAGAATGAGTGGATGAGACTCGAAAAGTTCTAAGTATTTCATGTGCGTAATTTTGATTAACATTATTGTCATATGCATACAAAAGATCTCATTGGAAAGACCATCCGTAATGAGTTAAAAATATAGGATTTTTACACGTAGGAAATTTGAGGAATATCTTTCACAACTAGGATTGAAATAATGCTGCGCGAAACTGGAAAATTTTATCGAGCACAGAAAGCTGCTGAGGCATGTAGGAACTAGCGTCAGCGAACAAACACTAGCGCCAACATTTTGATGTTAGCGCTAGGAGATGGCTTCTGTCGCTAGGGGTTAAAGCCAAAAGGTGGCGCAGGACTCTGTTTGCTAGCGCCAAGTTCTTCCAATACCGAGCCAGAAATATGTGTTCTAATTTTGACCTGTTTTTAGCACCGTTTGCTCGATACTACTTCCTGATTGAGTTTTTCTCACTTTTCTGAAACCCATATGTGTTCTAAATATGGACATAACCCTCTGGGAATTCATGCTCCATCTACCTGATTGAATGCTCTGAGCAACAAAGGGTACATCCGAGAATGTTGAATTCACCAAACCATGGAAGCGAGTTTTTTTAACTCGCGGTGTCCCATCCACTCGCGCCAACCCTTCACGGTTAGGCTTCCACGTGGTGCATCCGGACAATTAACCATGGACCCTCTTTGACTAACCCATATCCCGAACTTTAGAGAACTAGAGCCATGGTTAGGTTGCAAACTCATTGTGTCATATTGTGCCTACTTGACTAATTGTGCATTATTTGTTGTGCATACTATATGTGTTTTTTCCTAACCGTTTGTTTGACTTGTGTTAAGACTAAATAAACTGATTAATGACTAAAGGTATTTTCTTAATTAATTAATTAATTAATTTGAGCTAATAAATATGTCTAAAATCGAGTCATAGTCCCTTTAAGCCAACCCGGATTTTTATTCCCGTATAATGCACAAGCGTCAACTTGTTTTGGTCATAGCCGGAGTTCTAGGAAGAACTACGAGTCTTAGAACCAATGGATCTGTAGCCCCGAGTTTTATCTTTAATTTTGCGTTGGTTTCATCCCAATCAGAGTCACAGATTAAAAATTATGACTAAAATACCACAGCCTGTCCAGTTTAATGCATATACGTGAAGTCTTAACTTAGTCTTTGCTTGAGTCTAGTCACATAGTCTAGCCACATGGTCATGACACGAATCTTAACATGTTACCTACACTCACTAGACTTAGCACACACTTTGTATATGTCACCATGACCATGTCTTAGGTTCATGCATGAGTCGGTTTTTTCCGTCATTTGAGTTGGGGGTACATTCTATTCCTAATTTTTTCATATCTCTCCATCTACATCAACTTTCCATTCTCTACCAAAACCTTCATTCTTCCTACCTTCTTCCATCCATGCATGTTGAATCGAGTTTGAGTCATGTGATTGACAAAAAAAAAAAAAAAAAAAAAGAGGGTAATGATGAAACAAAACACAAGGCAAGCTTCTCACCAAGTGTAGGGAATAATTTCAAGCTTTAAAATCCCACTGTGATCATACACTAAAGTACAGTGGCGTCCAAAAGGGAAGAAGATAGAGCAAAAGAGTCGCCAACAAGTTTTTTAAGGAACTTGTAAACCGTTCACGAGGTGAAGGTTACACCCCTTAACGATCCAAGAGATCGTCAACTCCATAAGGTCATGAACCAAATAAGGGTCCGGGGATGAAGGTACAAATCCAACCTAAAAGAGATTGAACCTGCCCTAATAATAGGCCTCTACTTTATTCTGATCGTATTCATGTGCGCTTTATGACTAACATGCAATCAATAGGATTAACCCTAAACCTGTTTAATCTATGTTGGTTAAATATTAATGCACAAATAAACTATTATTGGCGATCTTTTGAATTATAATCACAATTAACCCTAACAAGATTATTAATTATCTTATTAAGCGTGATTACAAGTACCAATTCCCTTTAAACATGCAATAAAGGTGATCAAGCAATAAATATCAATAATATATCAAGCAACATAATCAATAATCAATATCACAACAATAAAATTATAATCAAAATAATCATTATCAAAATAATAATAAATTATAACAATTTTAATCATAATCATGTTAATGTTAATATTAAAGCATAATAAACATAGCAAGATCCTAGGCATGATACTAACAAGATTAATAACAAACCCTATCATGTCACTAAGCAATAAAAATCAAATCTTTAACCCTAACATGATACTAACAATAATAAATATTAGGAAGAACATAGGAAGCATCGTAACAATCATGTTTAATATTAAAATTAATCTAGACATGATACTAGGAATATCATAATAACAATATAAACATGATTTCTACATCATAATATCAATTAAAACATTAAAGTACTTACTTTGATGCCTCATACCTCTTTCTAATAACAAAATACACACGTTAGTAACTTCAAGGAAAATAATAATCAAACAATTAAATTAAATAATTGAAATAGAGATTTGGGACCAAACCCTCAGAAATTAAAAACCTTTCACATCTAGGGCGAAGGCAACTTCGAATATGGCTAGGTGTTTCTAGATCTTGTGAATGCGGAATTTTGTATGAAAAAGTAAGAAAGAATTGAATGAAAGAATGCTAAAGAATTAATGATTGTTGATGAAAGCTTGAGAATGAAGAGAATTGGTTGTAGGTGAATGTAGAAGATGAATTGGTGAAAATTGGTGAATGAAAACGGAGTTTTTGATACGATGTTTATAGAGAAAATTAGCCAAAAAAGATAATATAACCAAACAGAGTCTGACGCACGCAAAACAAGGTTGGCGCCAACCCTGGCTAGCTGGCGTCAGCCACCAATGGCTAGCGCCAGGCGCTAATGGCTAGCGCCTGGCGCCAAGCCTGGTTCCAGGCGCCAATGCCTTGGGTTGGACGCCAAACTGGATTTTAACGCATTTTCGAAAATCTGATAAATTTCCCGTACTGGAAGATAAAATAATATAATTTCTTCGAAAATGCTATTTGATTTTGATTAAAACTCTGAAAAGTCAACAAAGTCAATTTATCAATGCTAATTGAATTAGGAATGAAAAGAACATTCTAGAAGATTCTAGAAGACTAAATCCATTCCTAATTGCATTAGGAATGATAAATCACATTAGGCCCTCCCCAAGATCATTGGGCCGTACATAAAGCTCAAACCGGGCCCAGTTTGGTAAATTGGCCATAACTTCCTCACTATTCATCGGAATTGGGCTTATAATATATCGTTGGAAAGGTCTTTGCAAGCCCCATCCAACTACACTACTATTGGACCTATATCATGGACCAACCAAACTGGATTGGATTTTTTCTTAAAATAAAGTTTTCAAAAACAGAGAGAAGAAAAAATTAAAACTTTCCGCAACACTAGACCTTTCCACACTTTCGTTTCATTCGATTATGATTCAACGTGAAAGGTACTCATCACTGGGTTTGGTTTTGCGGAGACACAAATGGGTGTCTACAGAAGCCCCCACTTTGACTGAGTTTGGAGAAACACAAGTTTCGAAAACAAAAGTCAAAGTATCGATAGGGACGGAGAATGATTCAGAACGTTCTGCGATCCTAAATCACTCTTGTAACGCCGATACCTGCAAAACTAGCATTAGTTAAATTGATAGAAGAGTTAAGAAACGCGTATCTTGCACCGTCGAGCACACGTCTCTGAAAGTAACCGATTGTTGCCGCTGTTTTGATGACCTCCTGCAAGCTAGAGAATGCCATCCCGCTTGAAAACCGCTACGCCTGTAACTGCTTCCAAATTAGAAGATTGCTTCGCCTGACACTATCCTCCTCCGCAATGATAATATTCCACGTCCAAGGGAATACTATCGAAGATTACTTCTCTTGAAACAAATCTCCATCTGCATTGACAATATTCCACATCCTAGGGAATACCATCGAAGATTATCTCTCTTGAAATAATCCTCATCCGCATTATGATTATCTTCCATGCCTAAGGGAATATGATTAAAGACAACTTCGCCCGAAATTACCTCCAGTTGTTTGTGACAACTCTCCGCAAGCTAGGGAATGATGTTGAAGATATCTTCTCTTGAAGTCATCCTCATTCGATGCGATAATTTTCCAAAGGAAATTACCGAAGATCCACGCCTGTCGATCTTAGAAAAGTTCGCCTGAACTTTGCCTCCGATATGCCTGTACGTCGGCGCTCTTTTGCTTTGAACCTGTATGTCGGTGCCTTTTGCTTTTGAACCTATATGTTGGTTCCTTTTGATCTTGAACCTATATGTCGGTGCCTTTTGCTAATGAGCCAATGCTTAGGCGCTTTAAGCTAAGTGAGACGATCTCTTATCAGGTCGATCACTTTATGTAATCAAGCCGATTACTTAATCATGTCAAATTGCTTAGAGGGGCTAACTGGCGTACCAAGGAACCCAAAAATATATTGCAGAAGACTAGCACATCCTCAACAAGTGGTTGGGTGCTTTTGCGTCGCTGAAAAACCACCAGCGCCAGCCATTTGGCGTTAGCGCCAGGCGCTGATGTTGGCGCGAAGCGCCAAGCCCAAATTGTGACGCCAATGCCTAGGGATTGGCGCCAGTACGGGATTTTCTTTAAATGCCCGTTTTCGTTTCATTTGCTGCTCTGTTCGTCGCAAAACTGCTCGAAAGAAGCCCTACACTTCAATTGCTCACTGCTTGCTTATTTTTCAACCGAATTCGCTCAAATTTGTTGCAAATCAAAGCTCTTCTCACCTTTTTTCCCGATCTATGTAAGTTTTCCTCAAACTCACACCGGTTTTTACGAATTCTTGGCATGAATATTCACGAATTTCATGAAAATTCGAATTCTATGATGCTCAATTTGCTTTGTTTGTCACGTTTTATGCCATGAAATTGCTTGTTTATGTTTATATATTGCCTTGGGAGTGATTTGAGACTGTTTGACTCAATTTGGTGAAGAAATGAGCAATCTGCCATTGTTGGACCTCTTAAGGTCGTGAAGAACAATGTGGCTTGTTCTTGACATTTTCCCTAGCAATTCTTGTTCAATTTGTCACAATAATCACTATAGTATTGCAAGAAATTGTTTGATTGCTTGAAAAATGCTGTCATGCTCAATTTGAATTTATGCTCTGTTTTAGTACTACGTACTCTATTTTTGCGAACATAGTATCATGCGGCTAGGCGAACCTTAGATACTATAGAACCTTAATTTATGATGATTCTGCACAATGTAGCATGGCTAGACAACGAGGCTCGGGTTCACGGTCTCGAAACACTAGACGGGAGCATGAGCCCGTGGAGGACGACGCCACGCCGTCCACTTCGCTTGGTCGGCTTCCAGAGTGGGATGAGCAGACTCTGTTCTTTGCCCCTGTCCACCACATTTTTGAGAGGGTGAGACGGGGTACCGAGCCCGGGAGGACACAAAATCACGGCTCTGGCTATGACGGTCTAGGCGATTTGTACAGGATGCACATCGCCAGGGATCTCGAGACGAGACTCCTATGGGAGTCTTGCGGGCTAGTTACTCTGTTCGAGACCTCCGAGGCTATGGCCGCCTCCAGTGGGGTCATCACGTAGTGCGCGCTTTGGTGGAGTTCTTCTGGGACACCACCAACACCTTCCATTTTCCATGGGGCGAGATGATGGTCACCCCTACAGACTTCAGTCTCATCACAGGACTGGAGTTCACTTCTATGCCACTGCCGTTCGACGGTGAGATCGACGTCTTTTCTTCAGAGGTTGAGGAGTTGTTGGGGCCAATTGCTATTCGGGCCCGAGCTGAGGTCGAGACGACTCAGTTCAGTGCTAGAGGGATTCGCCGCTCAACGCTGGCAGCGACTCTTGATGATGATGCGACCACTCGAGAGCAGCGGGTGCGCATCTTTGTGCTGATGTTATTGTCAGGGACATTCTCTCTTGATAAGGGTAGTAGGGCATTGCTTTACTACCTCCCTACTGTCCGTGATCTCCAGCGGATCGGGACTTATGACTGGGCCAGCTTAGCCTACGCTGATTTCGTTCGTGCACTGAGGGACTCGTGTCGTCACCGATCCTTTAGGACGAACGTCACTTTGTCTGCTTTATGGAAAGTCGTAGAGGTAAACATTCTTTCCTATAAAGTTTAGCCCTACATATTAGTTAGCATTTATTCACACTTTTAACTCTTTGTAGATCTGGTTCTACGAGTACTTTCCTTCTGTTGCGCCGGTGAGACCATCGCCGAAGGGATATCCGGTGAGCGGATCTTGGGGTGGCCATCACGTGGACATGTCTACTGCACGTGTTCGGAGCTGGATCATCTCGGTATGACTTTTAGTGTTTATCTTGCTCTTCCGCGGTGCTTTTAGATATATTCTTGCCTGATTGGTGCCTTTTATAGGGACCTGAGGTGGTATACCGACCGTGGGGTGGTTGGACAGTCCCCGAATTAGCCGCACAGTACTCTACTGAGCGTCGCTATTTTCTGGGGACCTACGGAGCGGTCGCGTATTTAGGAGAGAGAGTTGCTAGACAGTACTCTTCTGATGTCTTCGTTGTTGCTGCTCCCCCGCCACGTCACATGTTCGACGAGGCACGGTTATCGAGCATGGCTGAGGGAGCTGGTTCCCTCTGGCGGTCCCATGTGATCCTCGGGCGGTGTTACGCCGAGGAGCTACTACCTTTGTTAGCTCCAGCCCCCGTGCCGGCTGAGGATGTGAGGGTAAGATCTTTAGCTTTTTATTTTTCACTAAGTAGCCCCCAAGTAATACCTTACTGATTTCTTCTGTTTTATCAAGATGGTCCTGTTGAGTTTGTGCTGCCCCGTATGTCCATTCACTACCAGGGGATGTACGGGCTGATCGAGGAGATGTTTTCTCCGGCTCCCGAGGGCTAGCGCTTCGTGGAGCGATAGATTCCTCTCCACCAGACTAGTGTAAGCCTAGTTTAAGTTCTGAATTTTGTGTTCATTTATCATGTATTTTCACTGACTTATTTTACTGACATTTCTCACGCGAGGTGGTTTTGGCTATGGCACGATGCATAGGTTCCTTCCGGAGCCAGCTCGTCCGGATGAGGAACGCGGCCACTTGTCGTTGGGACGACGTTGTCCGAGAGGTAACCTTTTTTTACTCATTATTTCCGCATTATGGATTTAGTTTTACTTTGTTTCTGATTTAATTCTTTTTGCAGGGCCAGCCTATCGTTTCTCACACCCGTACGAGATCTGAGGGGCGGAGAGATCCGGCGAGGTCTAGCTCGAGATGTCGTCGTACTTCGTCAGGGGGTAGAGGCGGTCGCTCTGAGGCTGCTCGAGCCGACGTTGCTGAGGGCTCATGATCTTCTTCTGAGGGTGCTCCTGCTGCACCGGTAGGAGAGGCTACCTCGGCTTTCAGAGGTGGTGGGATGTACGAGGTTGGCTCTTCATCGCAGCAGCGTCCGCGGTCTCAGCCTCAGGTTGATCCTGGCGGGAGTGGTCCTATCTTGAGTCTTCCTCCTCCCACGGAGACTGGAGCTGGTGCTGAAGCTGGAGCTGGTGGAGAGGTGACTCCTCAAACGGCGCAATTTTATGGCATGATGGGCCTGCGTCCTCTGGCGCTGTAGTCTGTTTCTGTATATATATTTTATTTTGACTTTTTATAGAACTTTGCCTTTGACTCATTATTTAGACACATTTTGTATTTTTATGCTATCGTAAATTCCGTCATTTTTATTCTTGATGGAGGATATTATCCGACTCTCTCCCCCAAAAAGAAAAAATAAAAAGGAAAAGAAAATGGAAAAATGCCGGTTTTTTGAAAATTAAAATAAAATCCAAAAAAAGGAAATGAAATAAAATGAATTAAAAATAATTGCTATATTTAATTAATTAAAAAAAGATAGAAAATATATTTAGGAAAATTAAACGGGGCCATAAAGTCATTAACCGACTCAAGTTTAATATCAAAAACGCAAACTGAGCACGCGCGGCTGTCATGGTGACTTGGCGCCAGCTGGCGTCAAACTATGGCGCGTGGCGCCAGGCGCTACACTTAGCGCGTGGCGCCAAGCTCTGGGGGGTGGCGCCAATGTCGGGGCTTTGACGCCAATTGACGCTGACTCCGTATTTCATTCAGATTAAAATTCTTCGCAATTTGTGCATAAATAGCCCCATGTTCAGCCGATTCTTCTCATAATTCAAGCGAAAAAATTTATTCTCTTCTTCAGAAAAAATAATAATCACGTCTTTAGCCACTAAAACCTTCACCCAATACACTCATGAATGGTGTCGATCTCTTAATGCTAGAGAAAGAAAAGAATTAGATTTATTTCACTTGGGAGGAATTTATGGCATCAAAGGGGTAGATCTAGCCTAGACTTCATACATACAGCTTTAGAATTTTGGAATGTTGATACGCATTGTTTCAGAATAGGGTATGATGAAATTAGCCCTTTGCTAGAGGAATTTGGTGCTATCTTAGGCTTCCCTGCAATAGACCTGGTAGTAATCCCTAGAGTAGATGCATATTACTATAAGGACTTCGAACGCTTTTTAAATTTAAAGGAAAGGGATTTATCAAAAATAGTAGATGGCAATATAGCTAATTTGAAAGAATTCGCACCCTATTATTTTGATAAACCTCTTTCTGAATCCTTTCATATATATAGAAGAAGGGCGTTTTTATTTTGCATGCTCAATCAATTCTTTCTTAGTAGTGATAAAAATAATGAGGGTCAATCAATAATCACTACTGTGCTAGAACAAATTGAATCAGGGAGGAATCCAATGCCATTAATAGTTGGAGAGACCATGATTAGTCTTGATGAATTGAAAAGGGACCCAAAAGCGCCTTTTCGTGGTTCTCCAATATTACTACAGGTAGAAAAAAAACATTTTTAATTACAGAAATCAAAAAATATATTTTTGTATTGTAATAATAATTTTGTTTGCATTGCAATTGTTTACAGATGTGGCTAATGGAGAGGCTAGGATTAATTAGCCCTCCGGATGACATCGAAAAATATACTCCCAATTGCTTCGTGAGAAGAAAGAAGCGCATCCCTAAGATTGGGCGTCATGGGTGGAGAAAAGTATTTGAATCACGTGATTTTGCTATCAAGTGGGTCATCCCATGGTGGAAAATAGAAAGGATGGTTGGTGTTAACAAGCAACCTTTCTGCCGTCTTCCAAGCTTGTCTCGCGTAACATATTATTATCCATGCAGGGTAAAGAGACAATACAGCTTACTTCAAAATATTCCTTCCGGGGATCTTCGTCCTCCCTATGAGTACCCTGTATCTCAAGAAGTAGATAAATTCGACGCTTAATGGAGCGCTAGACCTTTATGGGAAGTGATTACCCAAAAGGTTCCCCCTTCTTTACCTAATGATGTAAAGAAGTGGTTGCTGAAAAAATCTTCGATTGATCAAGGTAGAACCGATGTGAAGAAACGTCTAGGTGACAGGGTGACACCTGCCAAAGAACGCTTAGGTGCAAGAATTGAATTCAAAACACCTACAATGCCTAGGAAGAAAAATACTACTAGAGACAAAGGAAAAAGGAAAGCTAACACCACAGACAAAAAGGCTTGGGTGGAAAAGAAGCATGGAGTGCTAGCTGAAGGGGAGACAATCTATTCCACAATTAAATGTAGGTCCTCTAAAGGATGCTTACTAGCTAAAGTGATGGATGAAGAGGAGGAAGCAGAAAAGAATTGGAAAAGAGCTAAAAAGGAAAAAAAAAGATTAAAAGCATTGCTTAGCTTTAGATTTATTAGACTTAGATTGTTATTTTTATTTAAATTTAATTTATTTCAGCCTTATTTAAATTCCATTAACAATGTAATTTTATTTTATTAACGAAATTTTAGCTTTCAATTAAATTATTTACTTTAAATTTATTTTATTAAAGCAATAAAAATCGAAAAAATTAATTTTCCAGAAAGTCTTCGAGTACGGAAGTCGAAAATTTTCCGAAAAACACCGAAATTCTCCCAGATTTTATCCCTGAATTGGCGCCAGTAATTGGGGTTTGGCGCCTGCCATTGAAGTTTGGAGCCAGGCGCCAATTCCATCGGCTAGCGCTGATGACTTATGGATGGCGCCAGGCTCTGTTCTGCGACGCCGACAATTGGCCGACTTTGTGTTGACTTTTTAGTTGATTCTCGAACGCGGAGATGTCGAAAAATAAAGTGGCCGCACCCGTAAAGGGTTGCCTACGTATCCTTTCCTAAGGAATCAGGCCGAACGTAGCTCTCTTGAGTATCCTACTCAAGTAATTATGGGTAGTATTTTTTAAGTTGGTCAAGATTGGTCATGTTTGAGAATTCATTGCCATCTATATCAGTTAATTTTGCTGCACCACCTGACAGGATTGTTTTGACAATGTAGGGGCCAGACCAATTAGGTCTAAATTTTCGCCTTGGGTCTAAAACATTTTTCCTTAGTGCTTTTAATACCAAATCTCCTACTTTGATATTTCTTGTCTTGACCTTCTTATTAAAATGTCTAGCCATACGAGTTTGATAACACTGAGTGTGATGTAGAGATTCTAGTCGTTTTTCGTCGAGTAGGATCAATTCTTCATATCTTGCCCTGGTCCATTCAAATTCATCGAGTTTACTCTCTAGTGCAATGCGTAGAGATGGTATTTCCAGTTCGACAGGTTTTACGGCATCCATTCCATATACCAAAGAATATGGTGTATTTCCCGTTGATGTACGGATTGACGTGCGATAACCCCACAACGCGAAGTGGAGCTTGTCAGGCCAATCCTTGTAATTTTCTGTCATTTTCTCGATGATAGTCTTTAGATTCTTATTAGCTGCCTCGACTGCTCCGTTTGCTTGAGGTATATAAGGGGACGAATGATGATGTTGGATACCATATTTATATAGCAATTGTTCACATTCGGCTTGAAAGTGAGTTCCATTGTCACTTATCATTTCATGTGGGACTCCATATCGACAAATAATATTTCTCTCGATAAAGAGTGATACATATTTTGCAGTGAGTTTAGCGTATGATTGCGCTTCGACCCACTTTGTAAAGTAATCAATAGCTACTAGAATAAATTTGTGGCCTCCTGTCCCTGGGGGAGTGATTTTGCCAATTATGTCAATTCCCCATGTAGAGAATGGCCATGGCGATGTGTAGGTGTAGAGCATAGATGGAGAGACATGTTGTAAATTGGCATAAATTTGACACTTAGGGCATTTTTTTACGTATTGATGGCAATCCCTATTCATTGTAGTCCAATAATACCCTTCTCGCATTATTTTCTGGACTAACATTTTACCATTTACATGAGTTTTACAGATTCCTTCGTGAACCATTCTCATTATTCTTTGTGCATCCACCTTTCCTACACATAGGAGAGCTCGACCTTTAGGTACCCTTTTATGTAGCTCGTTGTCTATGAGTACATATTCAGGAGCCAAAAGTCTCAATGCTCGCTTTGCCCTTTTGTCAGCATGAGGAGGGTAATCTCCATTGGTGACGTAGTTGATATGTCTGTGTACCATGGTTCTTCTTCTTGTTCTTCTTCTTCGTCTTGGACTGAGTCGTCGTCTTCTGTAGCCTGTATATATGCTGGTTTATGTCTTTTTACGATAGTTAGAGGCATTTGCTTGATTTCCGTGGGAATCCCAACCATTGAGGCTAATCTTGCCAAGGCATCAGCAAATTGGTTTTCTTCTCTAGGTAGATATGTGTATTCTACCTTCTCTAACTGATCGGTAAGAGTTTCCAGATAAGTTTGGTAAGGGGCTAGGCTTTTGCTCCTTACTTTCTACCTTTTAGATATCTGATTGATAATCAAAGAAGAGTCTCCGAATATCCTTAACTTCTTTACTACCAATGCCAGGGCTGTTTCAAGGCATACCACGCATCCCTTTTGGTTTGAGGCTCCGTCGAAATACAAGGTCCAAGTATCATCTTCGGTGACCATCAAATATTCATCCGGAAATTCATTGTCCTGTATTGGTGTCGAGTCTTCTATTGGAAAGTCTGCCAGAAAGTCTGACACCACAGATCCTTTAATAGCTTTTTGTGGCATAAACCGTACATCAAACTGGGCTAAGTTGACTATCCATCTTGAAATACGTCCATTGAGTGTTGATTTCTCGAACAGATACTTGAGTGGATCCAATCGGGAGACTACGAAAATGGTATGTACCAACATGTAATGTCTCAACTTAGTTGTGGCCCACACCAAAGCGAGGCACAATTTCTCGAGCGGTGTATAGCGTGTTTCGTATTCGAACATCTTCTTACTTAGGTAATAGATTGCATTCTCTTTGCTTTCTTTCTCTTGTGCTAGCATGGCTCCCATTGTCTCTTTGGTAACCGTCAAGTATAACCTAAGAGGTATTCCGGGAAGTGCCGGCGCTAATACGGGAGGATTTGCGAGATAGGTTTTGATCTTGTCGAAGGCTTTTTGACACTCATCATCCCATATTACTGGTACATTCTTCTTGAGCTTTTTGAAGATTGGTTCACATATCGCTGTCAGTTTTGATATGAACCTACTTATGTATTGCAACCGGCCAATAAATCCTTGAATCTGTTTCTCGGTCTTGGGCGGTGGCGTCGACATGATTGCTTTAATCTTGGTTGGATCTATCTCTATTCCTCTAGAGCTTATGACGTATCCCAAGAGCTTACCCGAGGTGACTCCAAAAGCACATTTTGATGGATTCAACCTCATATTATATTTTCTTAACCTTTCGAAAAATTTCCTTAAGGCTTCTTGATGGTCTGGACGGTCCTTTGATTTCACAATCATGTCGTCGACATATACTTCGACTTCTTTATGCATCATGTCATGGAGTAAGGCGGTTGCTGCACGTTGGTAAGTAGCACCTGCGTTTTTCAACCCAAATGGCATTACCGTGTAGCAGTAAGTGCCCCATGGTGTGATGAAGGTCGTTTTCTCCAATTCTTCTTCTGCCATGAGAATCTGATTGTACCCTGCGTATCCGTCCATGAATGAGAGAAGCGCGTGATTTGTCGTGTTGTGTACCAGAATATCGATGTGTGGCAAAGGGAAGTCGTCCTTTGGACTTGCCTTATTTAGATCTCGATAGTCGACACACATCCTTACCCTTCCGTCATTTTTTGGAACTGGGACGACGTTGGCGACCCATTCGGGTTATTTGGATACCTTGATGAAACCTGTAGTTATTTGTTTTTGAAATTCTTCTTTTATCTTAAGTGCTACGTCGTGTTTCATTCGACGCAACTTTTGTTTTACAGGTTTCATTCCTGGGATTAGTGGTATAGTGTGTTGAGCTATTTCTCTGTTAATGCCTGGCATATCTTCATATGACCAAGGAAATACATCGATAAATTCTTTAAGAAAGTTAATTAAATCGGGTCTTTCCTGTTTATTCAACATTAATCCGATTTTAACTTCTCTTTTATGAGTTGAATCATTCGAGATGTCAACTGTTTCAGTCTCTTCAATTACTGGTGTTTTCTTTTCGAGTGTTTCCATTTCTTTAATAATTTCTTTGTCTTTTTCATCGTTAGCTAAGCAATGCTCGTCATCTTGGGTTAAGGAAGAACACAAGCAGTAAGGAGAACGAGAAATATTATTATACTCTGAGATCATTACATCAAAGAGTGATATGTCCTTAGGGACTGGATCACTAACTATCCTAGGAGGAGAAATAGGAAGGGAAGGTGTTATTGCTAAAGACTTAGAAGACTCTAAAGGGAAAGACTCTGACTCGGACTCTGACTCCGACGACTCTTCGAACATCGGCCTTTGCCCTGTCGTGATTGATATCTTCCTTCTGCTTGGAGTAGTCACTTTGATAGTCTTGCGCCACCCTTGTAGTGATCCTTCGGCTGGAGTAATTAGCTTCGAGGGGTCGAAGTTTTCGCTTTGTAGGACTGTTTGAATGAGCGAGGAGTTATCTTCTTCATAAGTTGGCTCATTCTTTTCTCGCCCAAACAGTAATCCCATGACGTTAAAGTCAAAGCATGGGGGTGCTTTCTCCTTATGGACGGGAGTTGGGATTTCATCAGTGAAGTAGCAATCTAAGAAAATCTCGAATCCTGGTTGTCGTATGCCATTTACAACAAATGGCTTGGGAAATTCATGGCATGGATAGTCCTCTCCTTCTTTTATGAACTGACCATTAAGCGTAAGAGGGTACTGATCCATTGGAATTGCTTTCTTTTGAATGCGTGCGTCCCTACGTGCTTTTAACTTGTCCTGGGCTCGCTTGAGATCTTTCCGAGTCGGTTCGAAACCAAGTCCGAAAGTATCTAGCTTAGAGAGGCCAGGTGACTCCGGCGATTTTGCTATCCCCTTCTTCTTTCCTAGGGTCATCCCAGGGAAGTGTCCTTGTTTCCTCAGCATGGTGTTGACAATCATGTTGGAATGGGGGTCATGGCAAAGATATGTCCTTTCATCCTCTTGGATTAAGGAGACTTCTTCGTTAAAGCCCCATAAGTCTTCATCATCTTCATCGTGCTCCACATTGATGATTGGATTTTCTATGGATTTGATTCTCATCGGCGAAGCATCAATAGTGATTGGAATTCCTCCAACTATGGCTTTCACTTGTTGGTGGAGAGATGAAGGGACGGCCTTTAGATCATGGAGCCAAGGGCGTCCTAACAACAAATTGAATGAGGCTTTGATATCTACTACTTGAAAAGTAGTAGCATGTTCTATTGCTCCTGCCGTCACATTTAGGGTTATTTTGCCAAGAGCTTGACGGCGAGTATTATCGTAAGCTCTTATTCCTTGTGTGGACGGAGTTAAATCCTCATCCCTTATGCAGAGCATCCTCGCAGTTCTAAGTGGACAGACATTGATAGCTGATCCATTGTCTACAAGAGTCATGGGAACATTCATCCTTTTGCAGACTACCGTGAGGTTTAATGCCTTGTAGTGTTTGTCACCTTCAGGGGGTAAATCTTTGTCTGAGAAGGTGATTAGATTAATCGGACTAGGAAGGTCACTCGTGAGGAATTTAGCTAGTCCCTCAGGAGTGGTGTAAGAATCTATCCCGATTTTATCTAAGGCATTCATTACAGCCAACCTATGTTCTCGAGATGTTGCCAGGAGCTTCCACACATTCATCTCAACTTTTTTCTTCTTAAACTGTTTAAAGATGTCGTTGTTGATTAGGGGATTTTGCTCCCACCAATCGGAATGCGCCACGTGGGCCAATCAGGTCCTGCCAAGTGTCCCCCAGTTGGAACTGTCAGGGCTTGCCACGTGGCACATGCTTATTCGTCCACCTTGGACCTATTATGTCATGACACGTGGCATACTCCATGCCTAATGGAGAAACCGGCCACCCAGGCCCAACTTTCGAGGGAAGCCCAATCAGCCCTAGGTTAACCTAAACCTAGGATTGGCACGTTTCCCAAGGTTATAAGTACCTCCCTTAATCCTCATTAAGGGGGATTACATGAATTACATGCTGATCACGCTAAAAAAGCAGATTACATACATTAAACACTCTCACCTAGAGAGACCCAATCACTTTAATTTCCGCATTAATTACTCCTTAATCAAGTACTAACTTGACCGTTGGAGGCGGAGCTCCCACCACCAGGAGTCTCCGTTATTTTGCAGGTACAGGCGTCCGGTTCGAGTCTCGGAATTGTAACTCTCCCGCAGGACATCAGAAAACCCCGAAACATTTGGTGCCGTCTGCGGGGAGAGTACTTATGAGATGGCATCCAAGTTTGTACCGACTCCTGAAGAGAGGCGTCCCCTAGACGACCCTCAAGTTCAGTCGGACCACGATACTGAGGATGAATTTGAAGTTGAAGCTCACACAGCTTCAGACGGGACCCTAAGGGCCCGACGTACCCGTCATACCGAAAGGAGGGAACGGGAACATCTTCAAACTGGAAGTGAGCCAGCAGGCGCACCGCCTGTTCGGCAGCAGCCGACTGATGGGTCTGCTCCCATCACAAGGAACGAACTCATGACCTTCATGAGGGACTTCAAGGGAGAAATTCAAGAGTTGATCAACAAGAAGCCGCCTGCTCTGGACAAGGAGCAGTCGGCTAAGAAACCCTCCACTTCACTGAAGAGGAAGCCAGTTCAAGGGCGAGAGGCGACTCCTCATCCTAAATCTAGGAAGCGGGAGCCGACTGCCCTTGATTTCACAAAATACCGTTTTCCTACTCCAGGAAATAGGAAACCTGTTCGTCATATTCAGGCGGACGGGTCGAGGAAATCATACACAGACGCTCGGCTACTGCTAGAGCAGAAGAAGAGTGACCGATTGTCAGAGTCGGCCTCTACTTCAAACTTCCAAAGTCTGCGAAATACCTCAATGAGGCATACTCAGTCGTATCATGAGAGTCAGTCAGGCGGCACCTCCCGTCAGTCCGGCTTTCATAGCGACCAGGCGGTACCAAACTTACCGTTTGTGCCGCAACAACAATATTTTTTACAGCCACCTCCGTTTGGTGGACATGCAGCAAAAAATGTCCAACCTATGGACTGGCAGCTTCGGTTGCTTAGACTTGGTGAACAGCCGTCGGCCTTCTCCAAGGAAATTACTGAAGCCGCTCAGCCGGCCAAAGTGAAAAATGTATTAGTAGGCGCCTATGACGGCACTACTAACCCAGAAGACCATCTGATGGCATTCACCAACTTGATGTACCTTCAAGGGTTGGATGATCCCACTTGGTGCAAGTGTTTCCCAGCGACTCTCAAAAGAATCGCACAACAATGGTTCGGAAACTTGCCGACTGGTTGTGTAAATAACTTCAGGACGCTTGCTTACTTATTCACCTCCAACTTCGCCATGAACATCCCTGCGAAGAAGACGACCCTTGATTTAGGAACAATTCAGCAGGGCGAGAAGGAGAGGCTTCGTTCTTACATCAGGCGGTTTAACCTGATGAGAATACAGATTCAAGGGTTACCGGATGAAGTAGCCTATACTGACTTTTTCAGAGGTCTCAAAGACGGGTCGACCTTCAAATTTAATTTGGTCCAAAAGAGGGTGGCGACTCTTCAAGAGGCCTTGATTGAAGCGGAAGCCTATATACAGGCGACTGATCTTTGTACGGTAAAACAGTCGGACGGGAAAAGGACCGACAAAAGAGAAGGACGACAGAAACAGTCGTCAAACAAAGATGAGAAGAGAAAAGAGGTCTGGGCGGCTGATTCCTCTAAACAGCCGGCCCTGAAAAAGAAAAAAGAATTCAAACCATACTCCCCAAAGTATGAGTTTAACAAGGATAGCCAATTTATCCTAAAGGAAATCAAGGGACGGATCTCAATTAAGAAGCCGGTCCCCATGAAGGGTTCTGCAAACAACCGGAACCAAGAAAAATTCTGTGCTTATCATGAAGATGTTGGTCATCACACCAATGATTGCATCAGTCTCATGCGGTATCTGGACCGCCTGGCTGAGCAAGGTGATCTTGACATTTATGTCAAGAAATCTACCGGGAACACTTCCTCAAAAAAGCAGTCGGCCAAAAAGAATCAACAGGCCGACAGCTCCGATACAGATGATGCAGTCGTCTACACCATTGCAGGCGGCTTCTCAGGAGGCGGCCCCACTATTAGGGGCAACAAAGACAATATCAGACGGTTAGATGTAAATTCCGTTCACCAAGAACGGCCCTCCAAATATTCATTTCCTGAGATTGTCATCACTGAAGAAGATCTAGGAGGGGTAAGAGGGCCGCATGACGACCCTATCGTTATTGAATGTAAAGTGGCCAACCAGAGAGTTGGCCGAATCCTCATAGATACCGGAAGCTTCTCAGATCTCATCAGTAGAAAATGTCTGTCGAAACTAAAATATCAGACTAATTGCATACATCCGACATCCCACCCTTTAGTAGGGTTTGGAGGAGGAGTCGTCCACCCACTGGGACGAGTGGATTTACCCATCCGCCTGGGCGAAAAAGGGGAAGGACGACACATGGTAGTCCGGTTCCTGGTAGTAGAAGAACTTTCGGCCTACAACATGATTCTGGGACGACCAACCCTGAATAATTCCAAGGCTGTTATAATCCCATCTCTTATGTTGCTCACGTTTCAGAGGGATAATGGAACAGTCGGCTCCCTAAGGGGTGATCAGAAGATGGCCCGAGAGTGCTATCTCTCGGATGTCAAGCCCACTGTTATGGCCACTGGGTCGACTGGTGGAAAAACAGACCTTGACAAAGTCAAGGAGAGTGCGCCTGTTCAAGAAGCAGGCGGAAAGAAGAGAAAGGCATCCCAGACAGGGGCCGCAAGAAAAGACAAAAAATAGCAATCATTGGCAGAGGAGCGGTCGGATGAATTCCGCCCTCAGCCGGCTGGTGAGCATACGTACCTGATCTTAGACGACTCGCATCCTGACCGAACAGTCAAAGTTGGGACGACTGCTCTGAGAGTCCTAGGTGACGACTTTCACAAACTATTGAAAGAATACAAGGACATCTTTGCATTCGAAGTCCATGAAATGCCAGGCATTAGTCCTGATCTGGCGGTACATAAACTGGCTGTGGATCCGAAAAAGAAGCCGGTACGGCAGAAGAAGCGAAACCATGGCGAAGAAAGAAGTCAGGCGGCAGCCGCCGAAGTTAAAAAATTACTTGATGCAGGGTTCATTCGGCAATGTTACTTCCCAGACTGGGTTGCAAATGTGGTGCTTGTTAAAAAGCCGAATGGCACCTGGCGAATGTGTGTAGACTACACAGACTTAAACAAGGCGTGCCCCAAAGACAGTTACCCTCTGCCTAAAATTGATAACCTTGTCGACTCAACAGCCGGCCATGCTTTGATGAGCTTTATGGACGCCTACTCTGGTTTCCATCAAATTCCTTTATGGAAGAAAGATCAGGAGAAGACGTCCTTCGTCACTGATCAGGGGTTATACTGTTACACGGTCATGCCGTTTGGTCTTAAGAATGCCCCAGCCACTTTCCAGCGAATGATAAACACTGTGTTCTTTGATCAAATTGGGAGAAATGTCGAGGCATATATTGATGATATGATTGTCAAGTCTAAACTTCAGAAAGATCATCTGTCGGACCTCCGAGAAACTTTCGCCACACTCAGGCGGCACCATGTCATGCTCAATCCCAAGAAATGTGTCTTTGGAGTTGAGTCTGGGAAATTTCTCGGATTCCTTATCAATCAGAGAGGAATAGAGGCGAACCCTGAGAAGGTGCAGGCGGTCATTGACATGCAGTCGCCTCGTACCATCCGAGAGGTTCAGAAGTTAACAGGTTGTCTGGCGGCCTTGGGAAGATTTCTAAGCCGATCAGGCGACAAATGCTTATACTTTTTCCAGGCAATTAAGAAAAAGGCAAGGTTTGAATGGGGGCCGGATGCTGAGGCCGCCTTCTAGAAATTGAAAGTTCACTTGCATTCCTTGCCGAGGCTGGTCAGCCTTTTGCCCAAAGAAGTACTCTACATGTACCTGGCCGTCTCTGATCATGCGTTAAGCGCTGTTCTCCTTGCTGAAAGAGACGGCTGTTAAAAAATTGAAGCCCTACTTTTTGGCACATGCAGTCGTCGTGTATACAGACCAACCTATCAAGCGGCCACTAACCATCATGGAGTCGTCAGGCCGAATGATTAAATGGGCCATAGAAATTCAGAGCCTCGAAGTTACTTTCGAGCCTAGAAAAGCAGTGAAGGGGCAAGCCTTTGCTGACTTTATTGTTGAGATGACTCGTCCTCCTGACTCTCAAGTTACAGACCAAGTCTGGAAGGTATATGTGGACGGAAGCTCTACTTCAAATGGTTGTGGAGCAGGCGTCATATGTCAGTCGCCAGAGGGCGACAGGTACGAGTATGCTCTACGCTTCAGTTTTCAGGCCTCAAACAATGAGGCAGAATATGAAGCTTTACTAGCCGGAGTCCGCATGTGCAAGGCGGCAGGGGCAAGAAAAATAGACGCCTATTCCGATTCACAATTGATAGTGAGTCAGTACAATGGCGAATACGAAGCAACCCATCCGGCCATGATCAAGTATTTACAGGCGGTCCGACAAGCAGTCGGCTCCCTTGAGGATTTCCATCTGACCCAAGTGCCGAGATCAGAAAACAACCAGGCGGATGCACTTTCGAAATTAGCATCATCCGCCTCCTGTGATACTCCTCGAACTGTTTTTTGGGAAGTAATAGTTAGGAGAAGCATTGAGGAAGAACCTATTGCAATCCTAGACAGAAGCTCAACCTGGATGGATCCAATCAGGGCATATATGACAAACGGTACCCTGCCGGATGATCATCAACAGGCGGCAGCACTGAAAAAACGAGCAACCAGTTTTGAAATAATAAAGGGAGAACTTCACAAAAAGGGGTACCTTCAACCCTTCTTAAAGTGTGTTACTCCAGAAAAGGGACGAGAGATACTAGACGATCTTCACTCTGGTTACTGTGCTTCTCATATAGGCGGTAGGACGCTTGCTCAACGGGCAAGGCGGCAAGGCTACTTTTGGCCTACTTTAGAAGCAGATGCAATGGAGATGGTGAAAAAATGTGACAAGTGCCAAAGGTTTGGCAAACTAATTCACCGTTCGGCTACTGACCTCACTACCATTCATAGCCCACTACCGTTTTCTAAGTGGGGCATGGATATTCTGGCTCCATATACGCCTGCTACAGGCGGAAGGAGGTAAATACTTGTTGTCGTCGACTACTTCACTAAATGGGTAGAGGCGGAGGCTGTAAAGGGAATCAAGACGAAGGATGTAATTTCATTCATTTGGAAAAATGTCATCACTCGGTTCGGGGTTCCCATATCTATGGTTTTTGATAATGGTCCCCAATTTGAGACGCCTGTTCTCAAAAGCTGGTTGGGTGACCAAGGAATTGCACACTACTTTGCATCTGTCACCCGTCCACAAGCAAACGGCCAGGTAGAAGCCTTTAATAAAATCATCTCAGACGGTCTCCAGAAAAAGATTGAACGAGCAGGCGGCCTATGGGCGGATGAATTACCACATGTTCTCTGGGCCATTAAGACGACTGAAAAAGGGGCGACTTGAGAAACTCCATTCCTCCTAACTTATGGTGCGGAAGCTGTTCTTCCAATAGAACACTACGAGCCGACTCTTCGAGTAATGCTATATGACGAAGAGGCAAACTGGGAAGCCATGCGCCTAGCATTAGACTCACTTCCTGAAAGGAGGGGCAATGCTGTCTTGCGCCATGAAATTTACCGCCTGAGAATGACTAGATCATACAACAAAAAAGTACCCAGGCGTCCACTCAAAGTGGGGGAATTTGTACTTAGAAAAATGGAAGCAATTGGTAGGGCTAATGAGTCTGGCAAACTAACTCCCAACTGGGAAGGACCCTACCGAATCTGTGAAGAGGTCAGGGACGGTACCTACCGTCTGGGAACACCAGACGGACAACCGTTGCCTTGAACTTGGAATGTAGATAATCTTAAGAAATATTTCTTTTGAATGATGTAAATAATCAAGGGCTACTTAATAAAAGTTTGCACTTAATATTCAATTTTGTACTAAGAGGGGCACGCCTACTAACAAATAGTCGGCTACTCTCCATGTTTAATTTTTATTCTTACTTAAGAGGGGCATGCCGTCTGTACCTTTACAGTCTGCTACTCTCCATTGAGTATTTTACTCTCTTCAGAGGGGCATGCCGTCTGTACCTTTACAGTCGGCTACTCTCCATTGAGTATTTTACTCTATCTTCAGAGGGGCATGCCGCCTGTACCTTTACAGTCGGCTACTCTCCATTGAGTTTTACTCTATCTTCAGAGGGGCATGCCGCCTGTACCTTTACAGTCGGCTACTCTCCATTGAATATTTTACTCACCATAGGGGCATGCCGTCTGGACATAAAGTCGGCTACTCTCCATAGAAGAGGGCCGACTGGTTCCAAAAACATAGCCACCCCCCTTATACTTAGCTAAAAAAGATTAGGGCCTGGCCGACCCTGTGCCTAAACAGGCGGCTAGCCTCCTCTTACTTAGCACCTACGTTCACCAAGAACTAACCAAGGCGACAAGCCGAATGATCAGACCAGGCGCCAAGCCAACTGATCCAATCTTCAAAACTAATACGACTTGTCCCAACATCATAACAGGCGTCCGGCGGCATCCCTCCGGATGAAATTCGTCGCAGAGAGCAGCTCCCTTTTGGGTGGAACATTGCTCTATAAACTAATTACACGGCACCTATACGACTGTCCCCAAGGGCAACCACGTAGCCGTTTTTGAGACAAGGATAACTCTATCACTAACCAAACCAGTGGTAGCAGTTGACATCTGAGTCAGATGACCGCCTGTATTACTTGGGATAAATGCAGGGGGTACCTCTTGAGTTAATAGCCAACAAACATTGGCGAATCAAAAGGTTCAGTCGGCCTCCGCCGCCAGGTACCTTTACTACTCAAGCAGGAGTGACGGCGACTGAGTAACACCAAAGTTAACTCATAGTCACTCTCTCAAACTTAGTATGGAGCCTAAAAGGTATGAGTCGTCCGCCTGTTTTTAGCAAACAGGGGCTCTCAACCACTACTCCTGCTAGGTTAACAACCTATGAGTTAAAAGCCAACAAACATTGGCGAATAAAGGGGAACAACCGGTACCCACCGCTTGATACCTCTATTACTCAGTTACTTGGCGACTAGGTAACAATCATGTTTACTTGGTCAAACCACTTTCCTACTTGGTTAATTTTACAAATGACAGGACCGCCTGCCTAAAGGGGATCCAGTCTTTAAAATGGTTCGAATACCGATTGGATAAATGGCCGACTGATCGTCTATCCTGGAAACAGACAACCAGTCGTCCAGGGGCATAGGCGGCGTGACTAACTATCCGTACCTGTCTGCAACTATCGGCCATGTAAAAAAGTCGGTATAGTGTACAATTGGATCAGAATATTCAATACTTGAACAAATTTGAAGCAAAACAAAAAAATTCATTAAAAAGAAGCCGGTCATTAAAGACCGGCAAAATATTCAGAGCCCCGGCCCCCTGGCTGGGTAAATACAAAACAAACGGCACGCAGGCCGTGGAAAGAAGACATAAAACTTAAGAAGGGGGCAGATCTTCAATATTAGCAGCTGCCGCCTGGTCAGCACTCTTCTTGCTGGACTCGGCTTCAGCTGCAACCTTTTTTGATGCATTACCCCCAAGCGGCACAAGCGCCACTACCGGCTCCTCCTCCTCCAACGCCTCCTCCAACGCTTCTTCCTCAGCAGCCGCCAGGATCTCTTGATTATATATATCAGAACACTGGCGGTACGTTTTTTCCCATGAGGCAAAGTCGGCATTGGGGAAGAGGCGGCCCCAAGTCAAACGCTAGATTTGAGCAGAGTCTTCCATCATCTCCCGGACCAGCTCTTTCTTTTCTTGCTCGGCCTTTTCCGAGAGCTCCTGAGTAAGACTCTTCTCCTAGGTCACCAGGCGTTCCTTTACGTTGGCCAAGGATTTCTCCAAGGCTTCGTATGAGGACATCTTGTGGCGAAGAGGTCTCAGCTCGGCCTTGAGGTTGTTGATGGTCGCCTCCAGCTCGCCATTCCTCTTCTGGGCCGCCTCTAACTGAGCCCGGATAGCGGCGGTAGCTTGCGCCTGATAATAAAGAATATCAATGGTCAGAACTTTATTTTGGGCAATTTGAAACATTGCCTTATCACAGTCAGAGGCGGCCATAGCTTTTGCAGCCTTTACCTCTTTGTTCTTCCGGTCAAGAGGTTTGCGAAGGCCGTTCACTCGGAGCAGGGCCTAAGTAAAAAGGGGAACAGGCGTCAGTTTCCAAACAAAAAGAAAACAGGCGTCCTGGAATTCAAATACTCAAAAATATGCTAAGTATACCTCAGCAAGGACCCCTGCAATCCCGTCTAGGTCAAGGGTGCCGACACCCCTGACCGCCTCCCTTTCAGCTGGAGGAACGGCCTTGATCATAGACTTGGCCACCTCTACCAAGTCAGGCTCCGTAGGGCCGGCTGCATCAAGCATAAACAAACGGATTAGACCTAGTAAAAAAGGGAGCAAGTCTAAAATTTACAAGGACAACTTCATACTTCTAGGCGGCCCAGCTGGAGTTTTTGAAGAAGTGGCCGGCTGTTTCTCAGCCGCCGCATGTTTCCTGGCAGAACCAGGAGAGCTCGCAACAGTCGTCCTCTGGGCCTTGGGGTCCGGCTGTTGGGAAGAAGAAGCTCTTGGAGCGCCCGTCTAAAAAAGAAGAAAAAAGTCAGTATATGCATAAACACAACTCCAAAAAGAGGGTGAAAGGTTCGAAGCCCACGAAGGGTGCCCCCTTGTTGGGGGAGTCGGTTGAAGATTGTTGCATGATGGAGGCCCGCAACATGGCCGCCGCAGTCTTGGAGGCGGTAATTTTGCTCATGGCGTCCGCTGCAAAAACAAACAGCAAAGTTAATAAAAGTTATAACAAAATGCACGGAACATCAGAGTATTCGACAGGCCGACTACCTCTTGAGCACCGACTGCTAAGGCCACAGGCGGCCAAAAAGTACTCGTCGTAGAGCCATTTGAATTTCGGGACGCAGTGCAGGGGTACTTGCTCTCGTACCCCTGAAGTAGAGTTCACCTTCGACTCTACTTTAAAGAGTCCTTTATCAAGGATCTCTTTCTTAGCCTTGGGGGGAACAGGCGGCATGCTACGCCCGCCTGCAAGAAGGGGCGGATTCCTGTTCCACCTGTTGAAGCGCTTGTTCAGCTCTGTGTCTGAACTCTAAATGATGAAGAAGGTGCACCGCCAGTCCTTCCATTTGTTTGCTTTACCTCTCGTCATGAGGTAGCCCCTGTGGCTCGTCAATTGATACCAGCCGGTACCGCCTGCCTTAGGGGTCCGACTGAGGTAGTTCATGTGGGCGAAAGCCTCGAAGCTCGGCTCCACCCCGTGCAGTTCGCACCCGGCCACATAGCCGAGTAAGTTGACCCAGGAGTTCGGGGCTAACTTCCATAACCCCAACTCATACCCATCCAAGATCCGCTGAACAGCCGGATGTAATGGGAAGCGCAGCCAACCTTGATGGCCGCCTCGTAGCAGCCAAAGCAGGCGCTATCATAACTGGTACCAGTCGGCCAGACGACTGTGTCTTCTGGATCCGGCACAAACACTAAAAAGCCGGGGCCCATTGTGTGGTTTGCGATAAAGCTCTCCACTTTCTCTTGCATGGCTGTGATCCGGCCCCGAGGTACTGTGCAGTAGTAGGGGGTATTTTGCTCTCGGTGCGAGGCGGATGGCTCCGCCCAATCGTCCCCCTTCTCAACTGCGTGAGAAAGCCTCGCTTCTTGCAAGCGATTGTTTTTCTCTTCTGTGTCCAGAGAAGCATGGCAAGAAGAGCTAGACTCGGAATCGTCCTCTGACGAGTCCGAAGAGGACGACTCCTCCCCTCTCCCGGAGGGGCCCGCCTCCTCTCCTTGAAAAGGAACATAATTGTCAACTGTAAAATGGGAAGGGGTCACTATGACTCCTCCCTCAGAATTGCCGGCTTTCAGGCCGCTTTGTTTCACTTCCACATCTGGCGCCTGGTCAGATGTTTCACTAATCGGCACCCTGTGGGAGGAGCCGTCTGAGTTTGAGATCCTGGCAGTCTTTTTTGTCCTGGCCATCATGCTCTGCATAGACACAGATACAGTCGGACTTTGTATAAAGGGCAAAGATGGGTCCAGAAAAAGGCAGGCGGCACTCCTAGTCCTAGATTAAGCCGTCCCCGGTGACCGGCTGATCACTAACCTAGGTCGTGTCGTGTGCTTCCGTGGTGCCATTTCAAAAAAAATAAAATAAAGAGAAAATTAAGAGTAAGAGAACCGACGGTTACCTGAACGAGTGACGTTGATGGAGTTCTGAAAATCCTGTGCAGTCGGCTTGTCAGAGTAGGCGGTAGGCAGAAAGGGTCCAAAGTGTCAGAGCAAGTTCAAGGGTCCGAATGTTCTCTCAAAAAGTTCTCAAGTGTGAAAATGACTGAAGTCAACACTCCTTTATATAGGCGAAGTGAGAAGGCGAAGGGTCATTTCCAGAATTCATAATTTGGGCGGGAGAATCTCTCGGCCTTTCGCCGAGTGACACCTGTAGCAGGCCGTCGCCTGTTACAGTGCGACACCTGTCATAGGTAACACGTGACCAGTCACGTGCCACCTGTGAGGGGCAAATGATTAGGGGATTTTGCTCCCACCAATCGGAATGCGCCACGTGGGCCAATCAGGTCCTGCCAAGTGTCCCCCAGTTAGAACTGTCAGGGCTTGCCACGTGGCACACGCTTATTCGTCCACCTTGGACCTATTATGTCATGACACGTGGCATACTCCATGCCTAATGGAGAAACCGGCCACCCAGGCCCAACTTCCGAGGGAAGCCCAATCAGCCCTAGGTTAACCTAAACCTAGGATTGGCACGTTTCCCAAGGTTATAAATACCTCCCTTAATCCTAATTAAGGGGGATTACATGAATTACATGCTGATCACGCTAAAAATGCAGATTACATACATTAAACACTCTCACCTAGAGAGACTCAATCACTTTAATTTCCGCATTAATTACTCCTTAATCAAGTACTAACTTGACCGTTGGAGGCGGAGCTCCCACCACCAAGAGTCTCCGTTGTTTTACAGGTACAGACGTCCGGTTCCAGTCTCGGAATTGTAACTCTCCCGCAGGACATCAGAAAACCCCGAAACAGTTGTCTTCGATGATAGGTATGGGAACTTGTTGTACAATAGGCATAGGTTGTGTTGAAACGGGAGGTTGCATCCTCCCGGATCTTGTGAGGACGTCTATTGATGAATCTTCTTCAGCCCAAATGTCGTCAGTGGTGTATGATACAGAAGGTGAAGGTCCCACTATGTTCTTTAGGTAGACATCTTCTTCATCACCGTCCCACACTCCATTAACGGTTATGTCCTCTTCTTGTTGAACTTGGATTAATTCCTTTTCATCAATCGTTTTCTGCACCAAATCCTTGAATTTGAAACAGTTTTCTATGGTGTGCCCCCCTGATTGATGGTGCTGACACTAATATCTATCTGTCCCTTTTAATGACTCAAATGGTCTTAGTTCGAGAGGTTTGACCTTGCCACTCTCGGAGAGCATTTCGAACATTTGTGCATATGGGATCCCAATTGGAGTGTAAACTCTATTGTTCTTCTTGGGTTTTTCGGTGACTTGTAAGGGAAAATACTTTGCCTCATAAGTCGTTCCCTTGCTAGCTAGAGGTAAAGAGATCTTATTAGCTTCCACAAGATCTTGAATGAGGTTTTGAAACCTATAGCATTCATTTGTGGTATGACCGTTTCCTTGATGGTACTTGCAGTAGGATTTGGGATCCCATCTTGGGGATCGTTTTTCTGGTGTTGGATCCTCTGTTGGACCAATAGGTTTGATTAGTCCTTGATCATAGAGACGATCAAAAGTAGCATCGTAGGTCATTCCTATGGGTGTGAATTCTCTTTTAGGTTTATCCTTTGGACATGGAAGCTCATCATATTTCTTGTGAAGTTCGTTCATAACTTTGAGAGCTTCACGTAATAGTTGCGATGCCTCCTTCATGGATAGTGTGAGCAATTGTATGTCTTCCTTATTTGCTGGTTCTGGAAGGTTATCTCTGACATCGAAAAAGATCTCTTCTCCTTTTTCTTCGACATTGATTTCTTTGACAGGCTTAATGAGAGATGAGGGGTCAACCTCGCTTTCTTCATCGGAGATAGCCAAAGTATGAGCTAGAGGTGCATTGTCAATGCTTGGCTTCTTACTGGCAGGGGGCAACGGCAGTTTGTTATTGTCAATCTGGTCTTGGATAGCTTCCTTAAGCTTCCAACAACTTTCAGTAGAAAGGCCCCTACCTTGGAGATATTTGCAATGTGCGTTGGGGTTCCAGTTAACCGACCTCTTCTCAACTGGTGGATCCCCAAATGGTCCAATGGGAGTTATAAGACCTTTTGCATTTAACCGATCAAATGCGGTGTCATAACTCATGCCAATAGGAGTGAAGTTCCTCCTAAATGGTTAAAGGTGAGGACTTCTCCTAGATTAAAGGTGCTAACGTTATTTGAGTGGGCGGTTTTGGAAGAAGAAGGATTGTCGTTCTTCTTTCCTTTCCAGCCACTGTTGGAGTTATTGTTGGCAGCTTTAGACTTAACCAAGTCATCTTCAATATTGATCCCAATATCATAAACAGCCTTAAAGGTATGGAGGTTATTTTGATATTTAAGATGTTTGGAATATTTTTCTTGGAGATTCTTGATAAACAGTCTCACAGACTCTTTTTCGCTTGGTACCTCGATCATTTTAGCTGAGGTTTCTCTCCACTTGTTAATGAAAGAAGTGAAGCCTTCATTCTCTTTCTGTTTGAGGATTTCAAGTTCTCTATGGTCAGTCTCGACTTGAATGTTGCATTTGTACCTATCAATGAAAGTGTTTGCTATAGACTCCCAGGTAGAGGTCTTTTCTTTCTCGAGAGAAAAGAACCATTATTGGCAAACGGTCTCGAGAGATAGTGAGAACAGAGAAGGGAAGACCTTCTTATCAATACCCTTGATACTCATTATTGTTTCAAATGCTCTTAAGTGGAATTAAGGGTTGTCAATTGCTCTGAATTTTGGGATTTCGTTGGCGTTGAACTTCTGCGGAAGAAGATCTTTATCCACCGAGACCCCTTGGGATGTGAGTTCTTGAAACTTGTAGTCGCTGGACAACTTTCTTAGGCTCTCTTGCATGAGGTCCATTTGTTGTTGTTTCACGGGATCATCGATCCTAAGTGCGAGAAGCTTCAGTGTCTCAGTCACAGTAGCCAGTTGGTTCTTAAGATCATTGACTTCTTCTTGAGTTGCCATTATAACTCTTGCTTTCCTCTTGCGGGCTATAGGTTTTTCGAAAAGTTGGACTTGCACGAAGAGGTTATCTTTGATTAATCGTCCTTCCTTTCTTGACCACGCGCTGTAAATTAAACCATTTTGCGTTTTAATTACTTGACTCGAATCAACTTGACTTTATGGTTTATTTTAAGAAGGGTGCATATTTTTGTTAAAAATAACGTACATATTTTTAAGGAACTATGGCAAAAATAACGTACATATTTTTAAGGAACTAAGTATTATTATTTACATTGGAGGATTAATATCCGACTTACCCCCCTAAAAAAAATGACGGAAAAAACGCGCACACAAGACTCTCTTAATCATGGTCAAAACATGTGTATTGGTGTGTGCATTGAGTGTAAGTGACATGCTTGGACTCTTGTGTAAGACCATGGGATTTAGTGCCTAAACTCGATCATTGATTTAATTAAGCATATTGTCAGCAAAATTAACCGAATTAAACAGAAGACTGATTAATTAGACTTTAGACGATGACTCGACAAATAATCCGAACTGTCGGCCAAGATACAGGACTGGCGTCACACTTTGGTGGTTGGCGCCAGACAATTTAGTTAACGTCTGGCGCTACACATCATAGTGTGGCGCTACAGCTCAGACTTTGGCGCCAATAGTGGAACTTTGGTCTGGGACTGTTTTCGGTATTATTAGTCAACTGGGGTATGCCTAAAGTCGTACTAGGTCAATTCCGATTCAAAAATTAGACTTTATTGACTCAAATTAATTAATTAATTAATTAATTAGGCAAAGTTCTTTAAGTCATTAATGTATTTAATCTCAACACAAGTCAACAAACGGTTAAGAGAAATATAGAATATATATGCACAACAAATAATGTATAATTAGTCAAGTAGGCACAATATGATGCAATGCGTTCGCAACCTAACCATGGCTCTAGTTCTCTAAAGTTCGGGATATGGTTTAGTCAATAGAGGGTCCATGGTTAATGTCCGGATGCACCGCGCGGAAGCCTAACCGTGAAGGGTTGGCGCGAATGGATGGGACACCGCGAGTTTTAGAAAAAAAACTCGCTTCCATGGTTTGTTGAATTCAACATCTCGGATGTACCCTTTGTTGCACCGAGCGTTCAATCGGGTAGATGGAGCATGAATTCCCAGAGGGTTATGTCCATATGTAGAACACATATGGGTTTCAGAAAAATGAGAAAAAATTCAATCAGGAAGTAGGATCGAGCAAACAATACGAAAAACCGGTCAAAATTAGAACGCATATTTCTGGCTCGGTATTGGGGGAAATTGGCGCCAACAAACAGAGACTGGCGCCAATACTGGCGTCTGGCACTACGGCTAAAAGTGTGGCGCCAAGCTCTGGCCCCTGACCCTACTTCCCACATGCCTCAGCAGCTTTCTGTGCTCGATAAAATCTTCCAGTTTCGCGTGGTGTTATTTCAGTCCTAGTTGTGAAAGACATTTCTCAAATTTCCTACGTGTAAAATCCTATGTTTTTGACTCATTACGGATGGTCTTTCCAATGAGAACCTTTTTTATGTATATGACAATAATGTTAATCAAAATGACGCACATGAAATACTTAGAACTTTTCGAGTCTCATCCACTCATTCTAAATCATTGCCGAAACAAATTCAGGAATTAAAATAGAAATCCTCCTTAGTGGAGTCGCCAAAAACTGTAGGGAATAATTTAAAGCTTTAAAATCCCACTGTGATCATACACTAAAGTACGGTGGCGTCCAAAATGGAAGAAGATAGAGCAAAAGAGTTGCCAACAAGTTTTTAAGGAACTTGTACACCGTTCATAGGATGAAGGTTACACCCCTTAACGATCCAAGAGATCGTCAACTCCATAAGGTCATGAACCAAATAAGGGTCCGGGGATGAAGGTACAAATCCAACCTAAAAGAGATTGAACCTGCCCTAATAATAGGCCTCTACTTTATTCTGATCGTATTCATGTGCGCTTTCTGACTAACATGCAATCAATAGGATTAACCCTAAACCTGTTTAATCTATGTTGGTTGAATATTAATGCACAAATAAACTATTATTGGCGATCACTTGAATTATAATTACAATTAACCCTAACAAGATTATTAATTATCTTATTAAGCGTGATTACAAGTACCAATTCCCTTTAGACATGCAATAAAGGTGATCAAGCAATAAATATCAATAATATATCAAGCAACATAATCAATAATCAATATCACAACAATAAATTTATAATCAAAATAATCATTATCAAAATAATAATAAATTATAAAAATTATAATCATAATCATGTTCATGTTAATATTAAAGCATAATAAACATAGCAAGATCCTAGGCATGATACTAACAAGATTAATAACAAACCCTAGCATGTCACTAAGCAATAAAAATCAAATCTTTAACCCTAACATGATACTAACAATCATAAATATTAGGAAGAACATAGGAAGCATCGTAACAATCATGTTTAATATTAAAATTAACCTAGACATGATACTAGGAATATCATAATAACAATATAAACATGATTTCTACATCATAATATCAATTAAAACATTAAAGTAATTACTTTGATGCCTCGAACCTCTTTCTAATAACAAAATACACACGTTAGTAACTTCAAAGAAAATAATAATCAAACAATTAAATTAAATAATTGAAATAGAGATTTGGGACCAAACCCTCAGAAATTAAAAACCTTTCACGTCTAGGGCGAAGGCAACTTCGAATATGGCTAGGTGTTTCTAGATCTTGTGAATGCGGAATTTTGTATAAAAAGTAAGAAATAATTGAATGAAAGAATGCTAAAGAATTAATGATTGTTGATGAAAGCTTGAGAATGAAGAGAATTGGTTGTAGGTGAATGTAGATGATGAATTGGTGAAAATTGGTGAATGAAAACGGAGTTTTTGATTCGATAATTATAGAGAAAATTAGCCAAAAAAGATAATTTAACCAAACAGAGTCTGACGCACGCAAAACAAGGTTGGCGCCAACCCTGGCTAGCTGGCGTCAGCCACCAATGGCTAGCGCCTGGCGCCAAGCCTGGTTCCCGGCGCCAATGCCTGGGGTTGGACGCCAAACTGGATTTTAACGCGTTTTCAAAAATCTGATAAATTTCCCGTACTGGAAGATAAAATAATATAATTTCTTCGAAAATGCTATTTGATTTTGATTAAAACTCTAAAAAGTCAACAAAGTCAATTTGTCAATGCTAATTGAATTAGGAATGAAAAGAACCTTCTCGAAGATTCTAGAAGACTAAAACCATTCCTAGTTGCATTAGGAATGATAAATCACATTAGGCCCTCCCCAAGATCATTAGGCCGTACATAAAGCTCAAACCGGGCCCAGTTTGGTAAATTAGCCATAACTTCCTCAATATTCATCGGAATTGGGCTTATAATATATCATTGGATAGGTATTTGCAAGCCCCATCCAACTACATTACTATTGGACCCATATCATGGACCAACAAAACTGGATTGGATGTTTTTTTAAAATAAAGTTTTTTAAAAACAGAGAGAAGAAAAAATAAAAACTTTCCGCAACACTAGACCTTTCCACACTTTCGTTTCATTTGATTATGATTCGACTTGAAAGGTACTCATCACTGGGTTTGGTTTTGGGGAGACACAAATGGGTGTTTACAGAAGCCCCCACTTTGACTGAGTTTGGAGAAACGCAAGTTTCGAAAACAAAAGTCAAAGTATCGATAGGGACGGAGAATGATTCAGAACGTTCTGCGATCCTAAATCACTCTTGTAACGCCGATACCTGCAAAACTAGCATTAGTTAAACAAATAGAAGAGTTAAGAAACGCGTATTTTGCACCGTCGAGCACACGTCTCTGAAAGTAACCGATTATTGCCGCTGTTTTGATGACCTCCTGCAAGCTAGAGAATGCCATCCCGCTTGAAAACCGCTACGCCTGTAACTGCTTCCAAATTAGAAGATTGCTTCGCCTGAAACTATCCTCCTCCGCAATGATAATATTCCACGTCCAAGGGAATACTATCGAAGATTGCTTCTCTTGAAACAAATCTCCATCCGCATTGACAATATTCCACATCCTAGGGAATACCATCGAAGATTATCTCTCTTGAAATAATCCTCATCCACATTATGATCATCTTCCATGCCTAAGGGAATATGATTGAAGACAACTTCGCCCGAAATTACCTCCAGTTGTTTGTGACAACTCTCCGCACGCTAGGGAATGATGTCGAAGATATCTTCTCTTGAAGTCATCCTCATTCGATGCGATGATTTTCCAAAGGAAATTACCGAAGATCCACGCCTGTCGATCTTTGAAAAATTCGCCCGAACTTTGCCTCTGATATGCCTGTACCTTGGCGCTCTTTTGCTTTGAACCTGTATTTCGGTGCCTTTTGCTTTTGAACCTATATGTCGGTGCCTTTTTCTCTTGAACCCATATGTCGGTGCCTTTTGCTAATGAGCTAATGCTTAGGCGCTTTAAGCTAAGTGAGACGATCTCTTATCAGGTCGATCACTTTATATAATCAAGCCGATTACTTAATCATGTCAAATTGCTGAGAGGGGCTAACTGGCGTACCAAGGAACCCAAAAATATATTGCAGAAGACTAGCACATCCTCATCAAGTGGAAAACCACCAGCGCCAGCCATTTGGCGTTAGCGCCAGGCGCTGATGTTGGCGCCAGACGCCATGCTCAAATTGTGATGCCAATGCCTAGGGATTGGCGCCAGTACGGGATTTTCTTTAAATGCCCGATTTCGTTTCATTTGCTGCTCTTTTCGTCGCGAAACTGCTCAAAAGAAGCCCGAAACTTCAATTGCTCATTGCTTGCTCAGTTTTTTAACCGAATTCGCTCAAATTTGTTGCAAATCAAAGCTCTTCTCACATATTTTCCCAATCTATGTAAGTTTTCCTTAAACTTACACCGGTTTTTACGAATTCTTGGCATGAATATTCACGAATTTCATGAAAATTCGAATTCTATGATGCTCAATTTGCTTTGTTTATGTTTATATATTGCCTTGGGAGTGATTTGAGACTTGTTTGACTCAATTTGGTGAAGAAATGAGCAATCTGCCATTGTTGGACCTCTTAAGGTCGTGAAGAACAATGTGGCTTGTTCTTGACATTTTTGCTAGCAATTCTTGTTCAATTTGTCACAATAATCACTATAGTATTGCAATAAATTGTTTGATTGCTTGAAAAATGCTGTCATGCTCAATTTGAATTTATGCTCTGTTTTAGTACTACGTACTCTGTTTTTGCGAACATAGTATCATGCGGCTAGGCGAACCTTAGATACTATAGAACCTTAATTTATGATGATTCTGCATAATGTAGCATGGCTAGACAACGAGGCTCGGGTTCACGGTCCCGAAACACTAGACGGGAGCATGAGCCCGTGGAGGACGACGCCACGCCGTCCACTTCGCTTGGTCGGCTTCCAGAGTGGGATGAGCAGACTCTGTTCTTTGCCCCTGTCCACCACATTTCTGAGAGGGTGAGACGGGGTACCGAGCCCGGGAGGACACGGCATCACGGTTCTGGCTGTGACGGTCTAGGAAATTTGTACAGGATGCACATCGCCAGGGATCTCGTGACGAGACTTCGAGTCTATGGCCGCCTCCATCGGGGGTCATCACGTAGTGCGCGCTTTGGTGGAGTTCTTCTAAGACACCACCAACACCTTCCATTTTCCATGGGGCGAGATGATGGTCACCCCTACAGACTTCAGTCTCATCACAGGACTGGAGTTCACTTCTGTGCCACTGCCGTTCGACGGTGGGATCGAAGTCTTTTCTTCAGAGGTCGAGGAGTTGTTGGGGCCGATTGCTATTCGGGCCCGAGCTGAGGTCGAGACGACTCAGTTCAGTGCTAGAGGGATTCACCGCTCAACGCTGGCAGCGGCTCTTGATGATGATGCAACCACCCGAGAGCAGCGGGTGCGCATCTTTGTGCTGATGTTATTGTCAGGGACATTCTCTCCTGATAAGGGTAGTAGGGCATTGCTTTACTACCTCCCTGCTGTCCGTGATCTCCAGCGGATCGGAACTTATGACTGGGCCAGATTAGCCTACGCTGATTTTGTTCGTGCACTGAGGGACTCGTGTCGTCACCGGTCCTTTAGGACGAACGTCGCTTTGTCTGCTTTCTGGAAAGTCGTAGAGGTAAACATTATTCCCTATAAAGTTTAGCCCTACATATTAGTTAGCATTTATTCACACTTTTAACTCTTTGTAGATCTGGTTCTACGAGTACTTTCCTTCTGTTGCGCCGGCGAGACCATCGCCGAGGGGATATCCAGTGAGCGCATCTTGGGGTGGCCACCACGTGGACATGTCTACTGCACGTGTTCGGAGCTGGATCATCTCGGTATGACTTTTAGTGTTTATCTTGCTCTTCGGCGGTGCTTTTAGATATATTCTTGCCTGATTGGTGCCTTTTATAGGGACCTGAGGTGGTATACCGACCGTGGGGTGGTTGGAAAGTCCCCGGATTAGCCGCATAGTACTCTGCTGAGCGTCGCTATTTTCTGGGGACCTACGGAGCGGTCGCGTATTTAGGAGAGAGAGTTACTAGACAGCACTCTTTTGATGTCTTCGTTATTCCTGATCCCCCGCCACGTCATATGTTCGACGAGGCACGATTAGAGCATGGCTGAGGGAGTTTGTTCCCTCTAGCGGTCCCTTGTGATCCTCGGGCAGTGTTACGCTGAGGAGCTACTACCTTTGTTAGCTCCAGCCCCCGTGCCGGCTAAGGATGTGAGGGTAAGATCTTTAGCTTTTTATTTTTCACTAAGTAGTCCCCAAGTAATACCTTACTGATTTCTTCTGTTTTATCAGGATGGTCCTGCTGAGTTTGTGCCGCCCCGTATGTCCATTCACTACCAGGGGATGTACATGCCGATCGAGGAGATGATTTCTCCGGCTCCCGAGGGCGAGCGCTTCGTGGAGCGGTCGATTCCTCGCGACCAGATTAGTGTAAGCCTAGTTTAAGTTCTGAATTTTGTGTTCCTTTATCATGTATTTTCACTGACTTATTTTTCTGACAGTTCTCACACGAGGTGGTTTCGGCTATGGCATGATGCATAGATTCCTTCCGGAGCCAGCTCGTCCGGATGAGGAACGCGGCCACCTGTTGTCGGGACGACGTTGTCCGAGAGGTAACCTTTTTTTGCTCATTATTTCCACATTATGGCTTCAATTTTACTTTGTTTCTGATTTAATTCTTTTTGCAGGGCCAGCCTATCGCTTCTCACACCCGTACGAGACCTGAGGGGCGAAGAGATCCGACAAGGTCTAGCTCGAGACGTCGCCGTACTTCGTCAGGGGGTAGAGGCGGTCGCTCTGAGGCTGCTCGAGCCGACGTTGCTGAGGGCTCATGATCTTCTTCTGAGGGTGCTCCTGCTGCACCAGTAGGAGAGGCTACCTCGGTTTTCAGAGGTGGTGGGATGTACGAGGTTGGCTTGTCATCGCAGCAGCCTCCGCGGTCTCAGCCTCAGGTTGATCCTAGCTGGAGTGGTCCTATCTTGAGTCTTCCTCCTCCCACGGAGACTGGAGCTGGTGCTGAAGCTGGAGCTGGTGGAGAGGTGACTCCTCGTACGGCGCAATTTTATGTCATGATGGGCCTGCGTCCTCCGGCGTCGTAGTCTGTTTCTGTATATATATTTTATTTTGACTTTTTATAGAACTTTGCCTTTGACTCATTATTTAGACACATTTTGTATTTTTATGCTATCAGAAATTCCGTCATTTTTATTATTGATGGAGGATATTATCCGACTCTCTCCCCCAAAAAGAAAAAATAAAAAGGAAAAGAAAACGGAAAAATGCCGGTTTTTTAAAAATTAAAATAAAATCCAAAAAAAAGGAAATGAAATAAAATAAATTAAAATTAATTTCTATATTTAATTAATTAAAAAAGATAGAAAAGATATTTAGGAAAATTAAACGGGGCCATAAAGTCATTAACCGACTCAAGTTTAATATAAAAAACGCAAACTGAACAAGCGCGGCTGTCATGGTGACTTGGCGCCAGCTGGCGTCAAACTACGGCGCGTGGCGCCAGGCGCTACACTTAGCGCGTGGCGCCAAGCTCTGGGGGGTGGCGCCAATGTCGGGGCTTTGACGCCAATTGACGCTGACTCCGTATTTCATTCAGATTAAAATTCTTTGCAATTTGTGCATAAATAGCCCTTGTTCAGCCGATTCTTCTCATAATTCCAGCGAAAAAATTTATTCTCTTCTTCAGAAAAAAAAATAATCATGTATTTAGCCGCTAAAACCTTCACCCAATACACTCATGAATGGTTTCGATCTCTTAATGCTAGAGAAAGAAAAGAATTAGATTTATTTCACTTGGGGGGAATTTATGGCATCAAAGGGGTAGATCTAGACCTAGACTTCATACATACCGCTTTAGAATTTTGGAATGTTGATACGCATTGTTTCAGAATAGGGTATGATGAAATTAGCCCTTTGCTAGAGGAATTTGGTGCTATCTTAGGCTTCCCTGCAATAGACCTGGTAGTAATCCCTAGAGTAGATGCATAGTACTATAAGGATTTCGAACGCTTTTTTAATTTAAAGGTAAGGGATTTATCAAAAATAGTAGATGGCAATATAGCTAATTTGAAAGAATTCGCACCCTATTATTTTGATAAATCTCTTTCTGAATCCTTTCATATATATAGAAGAAGGGCTTTTTTATTTAGCATGCTCAATCAATTCTTTCTTAGTAGTGGTAAAAATAATGAGGGTCAACCAATAATCACTACTGTGCTAGAACAAATTGAATCAGGGAGGAATCCAATGCCATTAATAGTTGGAGAGACCATGATTAGTCTTGATGAATTGAAAAGGGACCCAAAAGCGCCTTTTCGTAGTTCTCCAATATTACTACAGGTAGAAAATAACATTTTTAATTACAGAAATCAAAAAATATATTTTTGTATTGTAATAATAATTTTGTTTGCATTGCAATTGTTTACAGATGTGGCTAATGGAGAGGCTAGGATTAATTAGACCTCCGGATGACATCGAAAAATATACTCCCAATTGCATCGTGAGAAGAAAGAAGCGTATCCCTAAGATTGGGCGTCATGGGTGGAGAAAAGTATTTGAATCACATGATTTTGCTATCAAGTGGGTCATCCCATGGTGGAAAATAGAAAGGATGGTTGGTGTTAACAAGCAACCTTTCTGCCGTCTTCCAAGCTTGTCTCGCATAACATATTATTATCCATGCTAGGTAAAGAGACAATACGGCTTTCTTCAAAATATTCCTTCCGGGGATCTTCGTCCTCCCTATGAGTACCCTGTATCTCAAGAAGTAGATAGATTCGACGCTTAATGGAGCGCTAGACCTTTATGGGAAGTGATTACCCAAAAGGTTCCCCCTTCTTTACCTAATGATGTAAAGAAGTGGTTGCTGAAAAATCTTTGATTGATCAGGGTAGAACCGATGTGAAGTATCGTCTAGGTGACAGGGTGACACCTGCCAAAGAACGCTTAGGTGCAAGAATTGAATTCAAAACACTTACAATGCATAGGAAGAAAAATACTACTAGAGACAAAGGAAAAAGGAAAGCTAACACCACAGACAAAAAGGCTTGGGTGGAAAAGAAGCATGGAGTGCTAGCTGAAGGGGAGACAATCTATTCCAAAATTGAATGTAGGTCCTCTAAAGGATGCCTACTAGCTAAAGTGATGGATGAAGAGGAGGAAGCGGAAAAGAATTGGAAAAGAGCTAAAAAGGAAAAGAAAGATTAAAAGCATTGCTTAGCTTTAGATTTATTAGACTTAGATTGTGATTTTTATTTAAAGTTAATTTATTTTAGCCTTATTTAAATTTCATTAACAATGTAATTTTATTTTAATAATGAAATTTTAGCTTTCAATTAAATTATTTACTTTAAATTTTATTTTATTAAAGCAATGAAAATTGAAAAAATTAATTTTCCAGAAAGTCTTCGAGTACGGAAGTCGAAAATTTTCCGAAAAACACCGAAATTCGCCCAGATTTTATCCCTGAATTGACGCCAGTAATTGGGGTTTGGCGCCTGCCATTGAAGTCTGGAGCCAGGCGCCAATTCCATCGGATGGCGCTGATGACTTATGGCTGGACGCCAGGCTCTGTTCTGCGACGCCAACAATTGGACGACTTTGTGTTGACTTTTTAGTTGATTCTGGAACGCGGAGATGTCGAAAAATAAAGTGGCCGCACCCGTAAAGGGTTGCCTACGTATCCTTTCCTAAGGAATCAGGCCGAACGTAGCTCTCTTGAGTATCCTACTCAAGTAATTATGGGAAGTATTTTTTAAGTTGGTCAAGATTGGTCATGTTTGAGAATTAATTGCCATCCATATCAGTTAGTTTTGCTGCACCACCTGACAGGATTGTTTTGACAATGTAAGGGCCAAACCAATTAGGTCTAAATTTTCCCCTTGGGTCTAAAACATTTTTCCTTAGTGCTTTTAATACCAAATCTCCTACTTTGATATTTCTTGTCTTGACCTTCTTATTAAAATGTCTAGCCAAACGAGTTTGATAACACTGAGTGTGATGTAGAGCTTCTAGTCATTTTTCGTCGAGTAGGATCAATTCTTCATATCTTGCTCTGGTCCATTCAACTTCATCGAGTTTACTCTCTAGTGCAATGCGTAGAGATGGTATTTCCAGTTTGACAGGTTGTACGGCATCCATTCCATATACCAAAGAAAATGGTGTATTTCCCGTTGATGTACGGATTGACGTGCGATAACCCCACATCGCGAAGTGGAGCTTGTCAGGCCAATCCTTGTAATTTTCTGTCATTTTCTCGATGATAGTCTTTAGATTCTTATTAGCTGCCTCGACTGATCCGTTTGCTTGAGGTCTATAAGGGGATGAATGATGATGTTGGATACCATATTTATATAGCAATTGTTCACATTCGGCTTGAAAGTGAGTTCCATTGTCACTTATCATTTCATGTGAAACTCCATATCGACAAATAATATTTCTCTCAATAAAGAGTGCTACATGTTTTGCAGTGAGTTTAGCGTATGATTGCGCTTCGACCCACTTTGTAAAGTAATCAATAGCTACTAGAATAAATTCGTGGCCTCCTGTCCCCGGGGGAGTGATTTTGCCAATTATGTCAATTCCCCATGTAGAGAATGGCCATGGCGATGTGTAGGTGTAGAGCATAGATGGAGAGACATGTTGTAAATTGGCATAAATTTGACACTTAGGGCATCTTTTTACGTATTGATGGCAATCCCTATTCATTGTAGTCCAATCATACCCTTCTCGCATTATTTTCTAGACTAACATTTTACCATTTACATGAGTTTTACAGAATCCTTCGTGAACCATTCTCATTATTCTTTGTGCATCCACCTTTCCTACACATAGGAGAGCTCGACCTTTAGGTACCCTTTTATGTAGCTCGTTGTCTATGAGTACATATTGAGGAGCCAAAAGTCACAATGCTCGCTTTGCCCTTTTGTCAGCATGAGGAGGGTATTCTCCATTGGTGACGTAGTTGATATGTCTGTGTACCATGGTTCTTCTTCTTGTTCTTCTTCTTCGTCTTGGACTGAGTCGTCGTCTTCTGTAGCCTGTATATATGCTGGTTTATGTCTTTTTTCGATAGTTAGAGGCATTTGCTTGATTTTCGTGGGAATCCCAACCATTGAGGCTAATCTTGCCAAGGCATCAGCAAATTGGTTTTCTTCTCTAGGTAGATATGTGTATTCTACCTTCTCTAACTGATCGGTAAGAGTTTCCAGATAAGTTTGGTAAGGGGCTAGGCTTTTGCTCCTTACTTTCTACCTTTTAGATATCTGATTGATAATCAAAGAAGAGTCTCCGAATATCCTTAACTTCTTTACTCCCAATGCCAGGGCTGTTTCAAGGCCTACCACGCATGCTTCATATTTAGCAGCGTTGTTGGTAACGTCGAAATTAAGCTTTATTGAGATTGGAACGTGTTCTTCTATAGGTGATACTAGTAGTATTCCGACGCCACATCCTATTTGGTTTGAGGCTCCGTCGAAATACAAGGTCCAAGTATCATCTTCGGTGACCATCAAATCATCATCCGGAAGTTCATTGTCCTGTATTGGTGTCGAGTCTTCTATTGGAAAGTCTGCCAGAAAGTCTGACACCACAGATCCTTTAATAGCTTTTTGTGGCATAAACCGTACATCAAACTGGGCTAAGTTGACTATCCATCTTGAAATACATCCATTGAGTGTTGATTTCTCGAACAGATACTTGAGTGGATCCAATCGGGAGACTACGAAAACGGTATGTACCAACATGTAATGTCTCAACTTAGTTGTGGCCCACACCAAAGCGAGGCACAATTTCTCGAGCGGTGTATAGCGTGTTTCGTATTCGAGCATCTTCTTACTTAGGTAATAGACTGCATTCTCTTTGCTTTCTACCTCTTGTGCTAGCATGGCTCCCATTGTCTCTTTGGCAACCGTCAAGTATAACCTAAGAGGTATTCCGGGAAGTGCTGGCGCTAATACGGGAGGATTTGCGAGATAGGTTTTGATCTTGTCAAAGGCTTTTTGACACTCATCATCCCATATTACTGGTACATTCTTCTTGAGCTTTTTGAAGATTGGTTCACATATCGCTGTCAGTTTTGATATGAACCTACTTATGTATTGCAACCGGCCAATAAATCCTCGATTCTGTTTCTCGGTCTTGGGCGGTGGCATCGACATGATTGCTTTAATCTTGGTTGGATCTATCTCTATTCCTCTAGAGCTTATGACGTATCCCAAGAGCTTGCCCGAGGTGACTCCAAAAGCATATTTTGATGGATTCAAACTCATATTATATTTTCTTAACCTTTCGAAAAATTTCCTTAAGGCTACTTGATGGCCTGGACGGTCCTTTGATTTCACAATCATCTCGTCGACATATACTTCGACTTCTTTATGCATCATGTCATGGAGTAAGGCGGTTGCTGCACGTTGGTAAGTAGCACCTGCGTTTTTCAACCCAAATGGCATTACCGTGTAGCAGTAAGTGCCCCATGGTGTGATGAAGGTCGTTTTCTCCATGTCTTCTTTTGCCATGAGAATCCGATTGTACCCTGCGTATCCGTCCATGAATGAGAGAAGCGCGTGATTTGCCGTGTTGTCTACCAGAATATCGATGTGTGGCAAAGGGAAGTCGTCCTTTGGACTTGCCTTATTTAGATATCGATAGTCGACACACATCCTTACCCTTCCGTCTTTCTTTGGAACTGGGACGACGTTGGCGACCCATTTGGGGTATTTGGATACCTTGATGAAACCTGCAGTTATTTGTTTTTGAACTTCTTCTTTTATCTTAAGTGCTACGTCGGGTTTCATTCGACGCAACTTTTGTTTTACAGGTTTCATTCCTGGGATTAGTGGTATAGTGTGTTGAGCTATTTCTCTGTTAATGCCTGGCATATCTTCATATGACCAAGAAAATACATCGATAAATTCTTTAAGCAAGTTAATTAAATTGGTTCTTTCCTGTTTGTTCAACGTTAATCCGATTTTAACTTCTCTTTTATGAGTTGAATCATTCGAGATGTCAACTGTTTCAGTCTCTTCAATTACTGGTGTTTTCTTTTCGAGTGTTTCCATTTCTTTAATAATTTCTTTGTCTTTTTCATCGTTAGCTAAGCAATGCTCGTCATCTTGGGTTAGGGAAGAACACAAGCAGTAAGGAGAACGAGAAATATTATTATACTCCGAGATCATTACATCAAAAAGTGATATGTCCTTAGGGACTGGATCACTAACTATCCTAGGAGGACAAATAGGAAGGGAAGGTGTTATTGCTAAAGATTTAGAAGACTCTAAAGGGAAAGACTCTGACTCGGACTCTGACTTCGACGACTCTTCGAACATCGGCCCTTGCCCTGTCGTGATTGATATCTTCCTTCTGCTTGGAGTAGTCACTTTGATAGTCTTGCGCCACCCTTATAGTGATCCTTCGGCTGGAGTAATTAGCTTCGAGGGGTCGAAGTTTTCGCTTTGTAGGACTGTTTGAATGAGCGAGGAGTTATCTTCTTCATAAGTTGGATCATTCTTTTCTCGCCCAAACAGTAATCCCATGACGTTAAAGTCAAAGCATGGGGGTGCTTTCTCCTTATGGACGGGAGTTGGGATTTCATCAGTGAAGTAGCAATCCAAGAAAATCTCGAATCCTGGTTGTCGTATGCCATTTACAACAAATGGCTCGGGAAATTCATGGCATGGATAGTCCTCTCCTTCTTTTATGAATTGACCATTAAGCGTAAGAGGGTACTGATCCATTGGAATTGCTTTCTTTTAAATGCGAGCATCCCTACATGCTTTCAACTTGTCCTGGGCTCGCTTGAGATATTTTCGAGTCGGTTCGAAACCAAGTCCGAAAGTATCTAGCTTAGGGAGGCCAGGGGACTCCGGCGATTTTGCTATCCCCTTCTTCTTTCCTAAGGTCATCCTAGGGAAGTGTCCTTGTTTCCTCAGCATGGTGTTGACAATCATGTTGGAATGGGGTTCATGGCAAAGAGATGTCCTTTCATCCTCCTAGATTAAGGAGACTTCTTCGTTAAAGCCCCATAGGTCTTCATCATCTTCGTCGTGCTCCACATTGATGATTGGATTTTCTATGGATTTGATTCTCATCGGCGAAGTATCAATAATGATTGGAATTCCTCCAACTATGGCTTTCACTTGTTGGTGGAGAGATGAAGGGACGACCTTTAGATCATGGAGCCAAGGGCGTCCTAACAACAAATTGAATGAGGCTTTGATATCTACTACTTGAAAAGTAGTAGCATGTTCTATTGCTCCTGCCGTCACATTTAGGGTTATTTTGCCAAGAGCTTGACGGCGAGTATTATCGTAAGCTCTTATTCCTTGTGTGGACGGAGTTAAATCCTCATCCCTTATGCCGAGCATCCTCGCAGTTCTAAGTGGACAGACATTGATAGCTGATCCATTGTCTACAAGAGTCATGGGAACATTCATCCTTTTGCAGACTACCGTGAGGTTTAATGCCTTGTAGTGTTTGTCACCTTGAAGGGGTAAATCTTTGTCAGAGAAGGTGATTAGATTAATCGGACTAGGAAGGTCACTCGTGAGGAAGTTAGCTAGTCCCTCAGGAATGGTGTCAGAATCTATCCCGATTTTATCCAAGGCATTCATTACAGCCAACCTATGTTCTCGAGATGTTGCCAGGAGCTTCCACACATTCATCTCAACTTTTGTCTTCTTAAACTGTTTAACGATGTCGTTGTCTTTGATGATAGGTATGGGAACTTGTTGTACAGTAGGCATAGGTTGTGTTGAAACGGGAGGTTGCATCCTCCCGGATCTTGTGAGGACGTCTATTGATGAATCTTCTTCAGCCCAAATGTCGTTAGTGGTGTATGATACAGAAGGTGAAGGTCCTACTATGTCCTTTAGGTAGACATCTTCTTCATCACTGTCCCACACTCCATTAACGGTTATGTCCTCTTCTTGTTGAACTTGGATTAATTCCTTTTCATCAATCATTTTCTGCACCAAATCCTTGAATTTGAAACAGTTTTCTATGGTGTGCCCCCCTAATTGATGGTGCTGACAGTAATATCTATCTGTCCTTTTTAATGACTCAAATGGTCTCGGTTCGAGAGGTTTGACCTTGCCACTCTCGGAGAGCATTTCGAACATTTGTGCATATGGGATCCCAATTGGAGTGTAAACTCTATTGTTCTTCTTGGGTTTTTCGGTGACTTGTAAGGGAAAATACTTTGCTTCATAAGTCATTCCCTTTCTAGCAAGAGGTAAAGAGATCTTATTAGCTTCCACAAGATCTTGAATGAGGTTTTGAAACCTGTAGCATTCATTTGTGGTATAACCGTTTCCTTGATGGTACTTGCAGTAGGATTTGGGATCCCATCTTGAGGATCGTTTTTCTGGTGTTGGATCCTCTGTTGGACCAATAGGTTTGATTAGTCCTTGATCATAGAGACGATCAAAAGTGGCATCGTAGGTCATTCCTATGGGTGTGAATTCTCTTTTAGGTTTATCCTTTGGACGTGGAAGCTCATCATATTTCTTGTGAAGTTCGTTCATAACTTTGAGAGCTTCACGTAATAATTGCGATGCCTCCTTCATGGATAGTGTGAGCAATTGTATGTCTTCCTTATTTGCGGGTTCTGGAAGGTTATCTCTGACATCGAAAAAGATCTCTTCTCCTTTTTCTTCGACATTGATTTCTTTGACAGGCTTAATGAGTGATGAGGGGTCAACCTCGCTTTCTTCATCGGAGATAGCTAAAGTATGAGCTAGAGGTGCATTGTCAATGCTTGGCTTCTTACTGGCAGGGGTCAACGGCAGTTTGTTATTGTCAATCAGGTCTTGGATAACTTCCTTAAGCTTCCAACAGATTTCAGTAGAATGGCCCCTACCTTGGTGATATTTGCGATGTGCGTTGGGGTTCCAGTTAACCGACCTCTTCTCAACTGGTGGTCCCCAAATGGTCCAATGGGATTTATAAGACCTTTTGCATTTAACCGATCAAATGCGGTGTCATAACTCATGCCAATAGGAGTGAAGTTCCTCCTAAATGGTTTCCTTTGTCCTTGGTTGTTCATGGCGAGGACTTCTCCTAGATTAAAGGTGCTAACGTTATTTGAGTGGGCGGTTTTGGAAGAATAAGGATAGTTGTTCTTCTTTCCTTTCCAGCCACTGTTGGAGTTATTGTTGGCAGCTTTAGACTTAACCAAGTCATCTTCAATATTGATCACAATATCATAAACAGCCTTAAAGGTATGGAGGTTATTTTGATATTTAAGATGTTTGGAATTTTTTTCTTGGAGATTCTTGATAAACAGTCTCACAGACTCTTTTCGCTTGGTACCTCGATCATTTTAGCTGAGGTTCCTCTCCACTTGTTAAAGAAAGAAGTGAAGCCTTCATTCTCTTTCTATTTGAGGATTTCAAGTTCTCTATGGTCTGTCTCGACTTGAATGTTGCACTTGTACCTATCAACGAAAGCGTTTTCTATAGACTCCCAGGTAGAGGTCTTTTCTTTCTCTAGAGAAAAGAACCATTGTTGGCAAACGGTCTCAAGAGATAGTGAGAACAGAGAAGGGAAGACCTTTTTATCAATACCCTTGATACTCATTATTGTTTGAAATGATCTTAAGTGGAAGTAAGGGTTGTCAATTGCTTTGAATTTTGGGATGTCGTTGGCGTTGAACTTCTTGAAACTTGTAGTCGCTGGACAACTTGCTTAGCCTCTCTTGCATGAGGTCCATTTGTTGTTGTATCACGGGATCATAGATCCTAAGTGCGAGAAGCTTCAGTGTCTCAGTCATAGTAGCTAGTTGGCGCGAGTGAATGGGACACCGCGAGTTTTAGAAAAAAACTCGCTTCCATGGTTTGGTGAATTCAACATCTCGGATGTACCCTTTGTTGCACCGAGCGTTCAATCGGGTAGATGGAGCATGAATTCCCAGAGAGTTATGTCATATGTAGAACACATATGGGTTTCAGAAAAATGAGAAAAAATTCAATCAGAAAGTAGGATCGAGCAAACAATACGAAAAACCGGTCGAAATTAGAACGCATATTTCTGGCTCGATATTGGGGGAAATTGGCGCCAGCAAACAGAGACTGGCGCCAACTTTTAACTGTAGCGCATGGCGTCAATACTGGCGTCTGGCGCTACGGCTAAAAGTGTGGCGCCAAGCTCTGGCCCCTGACCCTACTTCCACATGCCTCAGCAGCTTTCTGTGCTCGTTAATATCTTCCAGTTTCGCGTGGTGTTATTTCAGTCCTAGTTGTGAATGACATTTCTCAAATTTCCTACGTGTAAAATCCTATGTTTTTGACTCATTACGGATGGTCTTTCCAATGAGAACCTTTTTTATGCATATGAAAATAATGTTAATCAAAATTACGCACATGAAATACTTAGAACTTTTCGAGTCTCATCCACTCATTCTAAATCATCGCCGAAACAAATTCAGGAATTAAAATAGAAATCCTCCCCAGTGGAGTCGCCAAAAACTGTAGGGAATAATTTCAAGCTTTAAAATCCCACTGTGATCATACACTAAAGTACGGTGGCGTCCAAAAGGGAAGAAGATAGAGCAAAAGAGTCGCCAACAAGTTTTTAAGGAACTTGTAAACCGTTCATAGGATGAAGGTTACACCCCTTAACGATCCAAGAGATCGTCAACTCCATAAGGTCATGAACCAAATAAGGGTCCGGGGATGAAGGTAAAAATCCAACCTAAAAGAGATTGAACCTGCCCTAATAATAGGCCTCTACTTTATTCTGATCGTATTCATGTGCGCTTTCTGACTAACATGCAATCAATAGGATTAACCCTAAACCTGTTTAATCTATGTTGGTTGAATATTAATGCACAAATAAACTATTATTGGCGATCACTTGAATTATAATCACAATTAACCCTAACAAGATTATTAATTATCTTATTAAGCGTGATTACAAGTACCAATTCCCTTTAAACATGCAATAAAGGTGATCAAGCAATAAATATCAATAATATATCAAGCAACATAATCAATAATCAATATCACAACAATAAATTTATAATCAAAATTATCATTATCAAAATAATAATAAATTATAACAATTATAATCATAATCATGTTCATGTTAATATTAAAGCATAATAAACATAGCAAGATCCTGGGCATGATACTAACAAGATTAATAACAAACCCTAGCATGTCACTAAGCAATAAAAATCAAATCTTTAACCCTAACATGATACTAACAATAATAAATATTAGGAAGAACATAGGAAGCATCGTAACAATCATGTTTAATATTAAAATTAATCTAGACATGATACTAGGAATATCATAATAACAATATAAACATGATTTCTACATCATAATATCAATTAAAACATTAAAGTACTTACTTTGATGCCTCGTACCTCTTTCTAATAACAAAATACACACGTTAGTAACTTCAAGGAAAATAATAATCAAACAATTAAATTAAATAATTGAAATAGAGATTTGGGACCAAACCCTCAGAAATTAAAAACCTTTCACGTCTAGGGCGAAGGCAACTTCGAATATGGCTAGGTGTTTCTAGATCTTGTGGATGCGGAATTTTGTATGAAAAAGTAAGAAAGAATTGAATGAAAGAATGCTAAAGAATTAATGATTGTTGATGAAAGCTTGAGAATGAAGAGAATTGGTTGTAGATGATGAATTGGTGAAAATTGGTGAATGAAAACGGAGTTTTTGATACGATATTTTTAGAGAAAATTAGCCAAAAAAGATAATATAACCAAACAGAGTCTGACGCACGCAAAACAAGGTTGGCGCCAACCCTGGCTAGCTGGCGTCAGCCACCAATGGCTAGCGCCAGGCGCCAATGGCTAGCGCCTGGCGCAATGGCTAGCGCCTGGCGCCAAGCCTGGTTCCAGGCGCCAATGCCTGGGGTTGGACGCCAATGTACTGGAAGATAAAATAATATAATTTCTTCGAAAATGCTATTTGATTTTGATTAAAACTCTGAAAAGTCAACAAAGTCAATTTATCAATGCTAATTGAATTAGGAATGAAAAGAACCTTCTCGAAGATTCTAGAAGACTAAAACCATTCCTAATTGCATTAGGAATGATAAATCACATTAGGCCCTCCCCAAGATCATTAGGCCGTACATAAAGCTCAAACCGGGCCCAGTTTGGTAAATTGGCCATAACTTCCTCAATAGTCATCGAAATTGGGCTTATAATATATCGTTGGAAAGGTCTTTGCAAGCCCCATCTAACTACACTACTATTTGACCCATATCATGGACCAACCAAACTGTATTGGATGTTTTCTTAAAATAAAGTTTTCAAAAACAGAGAGAAGAAAAAATAAAAACTTTCCGCAACACTAGACCTTTCCACACTTTCGTTTCATTTGATTATGATTCGACGTGAAAGGTACTCATCACTGGGTTTGGTTTTGGGGAGACACAAATGGGTGTCTACAGAAGGCCCCACTTTGATTGAGTTTGGAGAAGCGCAAATTTCGAAAACAAAAGTCAAAGTATCGATAGGGACAGAGAATGATTCAGAACGTTCTGCGATCCTAAATCACTCTTGTAACGCCGATACCTGCAAAACTAGCATTAGTTAAACATATAGAAGAGTTAAGAAATGCGTATCTTGCACCGTCGAGCACACGTCTCTGAAAGTAATCGATTGTTGCCGCTGTTTTGATGACCTTCTGCAAGCTAGAGAATGCCACCCCGCTTGAAAACCGCTACGCCTGTAACTGCTTCCAAATTAGAATTGCTTCGCATGAAACTATCCTCCTCCGCAATGATAATATTCCACGTCCAAGGGAATACTATCGAAGATTGCTTCTCTTGAAACAAATCTCCATCCGCATTGACAATATTCCACATCCTAGGGAATACCATCGAAAATTATCTCTCTTGAAATAATCCTCATCCGCATTATGATCATCTTCCATGCCTAAGGGAATATGATTGAAAACAACTTCGCCCGAAATTACCTCCAGTTGTTTGTGACAACTCTCCGCAAGCTAGGGAATGATGTCGAAGATATTTTCTCTTGAAGTCATCCTCATTCGATGCGATAATTTTCCAAAGGAAATTACCGATGATCTACGCCTGTCGATCTTTGAAAAGTTCGCCTGAACTTTGCCTCCAATATGCCTGTACTTCGGCGCTCTTTTTCCTTGAACCTGAAAAGGTCCACCCCTTGTAGGCACATCATATCACCTTTAACCCTTCAAATATACAATCCTTTCTTCATAAACCACTTTGAGCCTCGTCTACCGACGATAAACCTTGCATCTTTCAACCCATATCTACCTAACCATGGGATGAGATTGTGTGCAACTTATGCAATTTTCAAAATAAAATAAAATAATCTTGAGTGACTTCAAAAGATTAAAATAGAAAAAATAGAAAAATAAATAAATAAAGTGTACAAAAGGGTAAGTGTTTCAATGTCTTTGATATGAAAATATCTTTGATAAGAACACGTCGCAGATTGCGTCTCTTATCGAGTGCTCGGTATCGTGCCTGAGAAACATGAATCCCAAGTGAGTGATAGACCGCATGATCGGGATTGCCCACACTTATAAAAATAAAATAAATGCTAAAGCAAAAAAAAAAAAAAAAAGAAAAGAAAAGAGAGCTAAAAAAGAGTAGAAACTCAAGCATAAAAATACAAATATTCAAAAGCAAAGTTGCACACCTTGGGGGCTTATCTAGGGTCTTAAGCCTTTTATCCCCTTCTTTTTCAACCTTTAGCCTAACCACGTTACAACCCTTAAAAAGACCTTTTTGAGGTATACACACTTGTGCGAGGTTTGGCTAGAGCTACGTTCGGCCTGATTCCTAACGGATACGTAGGCAACCTCACATCGAGGTGCGCCCGTAACACATTCACACACTTACACCGTGATCATATCAAGGGACCCCATGTGCTCATCCCTATTCATTTAGAGCTAGACTTGGGGGCTTGATCCTTACATCATTAGCTTGCCTAGCCTAAGAGTCACCACTATTTGACTCTTCTAAAAATAATATTTTCCCACACACTTAGCTCTTGAGGCCTAACTTTAGTGTCACTATCACACACTACACACATACATGACCAAATATACTTCCCTTAGGAACCCTTTGTCATGGAATCTTAACAAAACGCTGAAGCATGCCTTGTCATATCAACATCACTCATCAATCATAATTGTCATTGCATCACGAAGTATGAAGTGCTTAGCCTCCGTGCCTAATTTACCCAAATTCTTTCATCATTGAGTCAGCAATTGAGATAGCCTAGGATGGGTTAATCCTTGCACCTTGAGAGATAGTATCAAATGACATTTTATTAAGCTCATTCAACATGCATCTTCAAAATACTTCACTTCGATTCCTTTTCGTGTCTTTCTTTTTCGGGAGAAAGTAGGTACCCTCCACAAAAATGACGAAAGGAAAATTTTTGCTTTTTTGCATTTTTGATTCACATTGAATCAACACTATGCACACACGGGTCATGAGTCACACGTGTCATTGCACTTCGAGTCGAGTCAACCTCGAGTCAATCACAGCGAGTCAAGTTTATACCTTGAGTCGTGTCGTGTCAATGACTCAAGCAACGCTAAGCCTTAGGTCAACCCTAAGATAATTAAAGAAATTGGCAAAGTCCTATAATCAAAGATATAAATACAGGTGCAGGAAAATAGGGAAGACCCTACTCCAGCGCCAGATGAAAACGTCTAGCGTCTGGTAACAGTTTTTAGCATTTGGCGACAGAGTCAATTCTTGGCGCCAGAGATATTACAGCAGCGACAGAGTCAAAGCCTCTCAGAAAGGTGATTTCGACCTCATACAACAATTTCGGGTTCCTTGGTACGCCAGTTAGCCCCTATAAGCAATTTGACATGATTAATTAGTCGGTTTGATTACAATCGCAATAAGTGATTAACTTGACGAAAGATTGTCTCCCTTAGCTTAAAGCGCCTAAGCATTGGCTCATCGTAGAGACACCGACGTACTGGTTCATAAACAGCAGAGACACCGACGTACTGGTTCATAAATAACAGAGACACCGACATAATGGTTCGCAAGCATCAAAACTGCCGACGTACTGGCATAGCGGAAGGAAAGTTCAAGCGAGCTTTAGAGATCGACAAGCGTTGGTCTTCGGAAATTTTTCTTCAGAATATTATCGCAATAAACATTTAAGCTCTTTTGTTCAGAGACGCGTGGACATATTATCAAGCTCTTTGTTTAGAGACGCGTGGACATATCTTCAAGCTCTTTTGCTCAGAGACGCGTGGGCATCCTATTATCAAGCTCTTTTGTTCAGAGACGCGTGCACATATCATCAAAGCTCTTTTGCTCCAGAGACGCGTGGGCATATCATTCAATCTCTTTGTTCAGAAACCCGTGAACATATCCAAAAGCTCTTTGTTCAGAGTCGAGTGAGCATCAAAACAGCAAGATGGCGTTCCATAGATTGTGGAGAGTTGTCACAAACAACTGAAGGTAATTTCAAGTGAAGTTGTGTTCAATCGTGTTCCCTAAGATGTGGAAGATGGTCATAAAGCGGAAGAGGATCGTTTCAAGAAAAGCAATCTTCGATAGTGTTTTTTGTTATTAGAAAGAGGTACGAGGCATCCAAGGAAGTGCTTTAATTGATTTAGTGATATTATAATATAGAAATCATGTCTAGGTTGTTATTGTGATTCCTAGTATTATGTTAGGATGCTTGATGTTTAGAATGACAACAATAAATTCCTAGTATCATGTTTACGGTAAATTTAATACCAAGTATGATTATTATGATGCCTTTTATGTTCTTTCTAATATTTATTAATGTTAGTATCATGTTAGGGCTAAAGCTTTGATTTTTATTGCTTAGTGACATGCTAGGGTTTGTTATTAATCTTGTTAGTATCATGCCTAGGATCTTGCTATGCTTTAGCTTTAATATGATTATTTTAATTATCATGATTATGATTATTATTATGTTGCTTGATATTTGTTGTTATTGCTTGATCACACCTTTTATGCATGTTTAAAGGGAATTTGGTACTTGTAATCACGCTTAATAAGATAATTAATAATCTTGTTTAGGGTTAATATGATTATAATTCAAGTGATCGCCAATAATAGTTTTATTTGTGCATTATATTCAACCAACATAGATAAATAGGTTTGGGGTAAGTGTACTTCAAAAAAAAAATCTTGAGTGACTTTAAAAGATAAAACTAGCAAATATAGAAAAATAAATAAATAAAGTGTACAAAAGGGTAAGTGTTTTAATGTCTTTGATATGAAAATATCTTTGATAAGAACACGTCTCAGATTGTGTCTCTTATCGAGTGCTCGGTACCGTGCCTGAGAAACATGAATGCCAAGTGAGTGATAGACCGCATGATCGGGATTGCCCACACTTATAAAAATAAAATAAATGCTAAAGAAAAAAAAAAAGAAAAGAGAGCTAAAAAAGAGTAGAAACTCAAGCATAAAAATACAAATATTCAAAAGCGAAGTTGCACACCTTAGGGGCTTATCTAGGGTCTTGAGCCTTTTATCCCCTTATTTTTCAACCTTTAGCCTAACCACGTTACAACCCTTAAAAAGACCTTTAGGTATACACACTTGTGCGAGGTTCGGCTAGAGCTACGTTCGGCCTAATTCCTAACGGATACGTAGGCAACCTCACATCGAGGTGCGTCCGTAATAAAAATGCATTCATATTCACATTCACACACTTACACCGTGATCATATCAAGGGATCCCATGTGCTCATCCCTATTCATTTAGAGCTAGACTTGGGGGCTTGATCCTTACATCATTAGCTTGCCTAGCCTAAGGGTCACCACTATTTGACTCTTCTATAAATAATATTTTCCCACACACTTAGCTCTTGAGGCCTAACTTTAGTGTCACTATCACACACTGCACACATACATGACTAAATATACTTCCCTTAGGAACCCTTTGTCATAGAATCTTAACACAACGCTGAAGCATGCCTTGTCATATCAACGTCACTCATCAATCATAATTGTCATTGCATCACGAAGTATGAAGTGCTTAGCCTCCGTGCCTAAGTTACCCAAATGCTTTCATCATTGAGTCAACAATTGAGATAGCCTAGGATGGGTTAATCCTTGCACCTTGAGAGATAGTATCAAATGACATTTGATTAAGCTCATTCAACATGCATCTTCAAAATACTTCACTTCGATTCCTTTTCGTGTCTTTCTTTTTCGGGAGAAAGTAGGTACCCTCCACAAAAATGACGAAAGGAAAATTTTTGCTTTTTTGCATTTTTGAGTCACATTGAATCAACACTATGCACACACGGGTCATGAGTCACACGTGTCATTGCACTTCGAGTCGAGTCAACCTCGAGTCAATCACAGCGAGTCAAGTTTATACCTTGAGTCATGTCGTGTCAATGAGTCAAGCAACGCTAAGCCTTAGGTCAACCCTAAGATAATTAAAGAAATTGGCAAAGTCCTATAATCAAAGATATAAATATAGGTGCAGGAAAATAGGGAAGACCCTACTCCAACGCCAGATGAAAACGTCTAGCGTCTGGTAACAGTTTTTAGCATTTGGCGACAGAGTCAATTCTTGGCGCCAGAGATATTACAGCAGCGACAGAGTCAAAGCCTCTCAGAAAGGTGATTTCGACCTCACACAACAATTTCGGGTTCCTTGGTACGCCAGTTAGCCCCTATAAGCAATTTGACATGATTAATTAGTCGGTTTGATTACAATCGCAATAAGTGATTAACTTGACGAAAGATTGTCTCCCTTAGCTTAAAGCGCCTAAGCATTGGCTCATCGCAGAGACACCGACGTACTGGTTCATAAACAGCAGAGACACCGACGTACTGGTTCATAAATAACAGAGACACCGACATAATGGTTCGCAAGCATCAAAACTGCCGACGTACTGGCATAGCGGAAGGAAAGTTCAAGCGAGCTTTAGAGATCGACAAGCGTTGGTCTTCGGAAATTTTTCTTCAGAATATTATCGCAATAAACATTTAAGCTCTTTTGTTCAGAGACGCGTGGACATATTATCAAGCTCTTTGTTTAGAGACGCGTGGACATATCTTCAAGCTCTTTTGCTCAGAGACGCGTGGGCATCCTATTATCAAGCTCTTTTGTTCAGAGACGCGTGCACATATCATCAAAGCTCTTTTGCTCCAGAGACGCGTGGGCATATCATTCAATCTCTTTGTTCAGAAACCCGTGAACATATCCAAAAGCTCTTTGTTCAGAGTCGAGTGAGCATCAAAACAGCAAGATGGCGTTCCATAGATTGTGGAGAGTTGTCACAAACAACTGAAGGTAATTTCAAGTGAAGTTGTGTTCAATCGTGTTCCCTAAGATGTGGAAGATGGTCATAAAGCGGAAGAGGATCGTTTCAAGAAAAGCAATCTTCGATAGTGTTTTTTGTTATTAGAAAGAGGTACGAGGCATCCAAGGAAGTGCTTTAATTGATTTAGTGATATTATAATATAGAAATCATGTCTAGGTTGTTATTGTGATTCCTAGTATTATGTTAGGATGCTTGATGTTTAGAATGACAACAATAAATTCCTAGTATCATGTTTACGGTAACTTTAATACCAAGTATGATTATTATGATGCCTTTTATGTTCTTTCTAATATTTATTAATGTTAGTATCATGTTAGGGCTAAAGCTTTGATTTTTATTGCTTAGTGACATGCTAGGGTTTGTTATTAATCTTGTTAGTATCATGCCTAGGATCTTGCTATGCTTTAGCTTTAATATGATTATTTTAATTATCATGATTATGATTATTATTATGTTGCTTGATATTTGTTGTTATTGCTTGATCACACCTTTTATGCATGTTTAAAGGGAATTTGGTACTTGTAATCACGCTTAATAAGATAATTAATAATCTTGTTTAGGGTTAATATGATTATAATTCAAGTGATCGCCAATAATAGTTTTATTTGTGCATTATATTCAACCAACATAGATAAATAGGTTTGGGGTAAGTGTACTTCAAAAAAAAAAATCTTGAGTGACTTTAAAAGATAAAACTAGCAAATATAGAAAAATAAATAAATAAAGTGTACAAAAGGGTAAGTGTTTTAATGTCTTTGATATGAAAATATCTTTGATAAGAACACGTCTCAGATTGTGTCTCTTATCGAGTGCTCGGTACCGTGCCTGAGAAACATGAATGCCAAGTGAGTGATAGACCGCATGATCGGGATTGCCCACACTTATAAAAATAAAATAAATGCTAAAGAAAAAAAAAAGAGAAAAGAGAGCTAAAAAAGAGTAGAAACTCAAGCATAAAAATACAAATATTCAAAAGCGAAGTTGCACACCTTAGGGGCTTATCTAGGGTCTTGAGCCTTTTATCCCCTTATTTTTCAACCTTTAGCCTAACCACGTTACAACCCTTAAAGAGACCTTTAGGTATACACACTTGTGCGAGGTTCGGCTAGAGCTACGTTCGGCCTGATTCCTAACGGATACGTAGGCAACCTCACATCGAGGTGCGTCCGTAATAAAAATGCATTCATATTCACATTCACACACTTACACCGTGATCATATCAAGGGATCCCATGTGCTCATCCCTATTCATTTAGAGCTAGACTTGGGGGCTTGATCCTTACATCATTAGCTTGCCTAGCCTAAGAGTCACCACTATTTGACTCTTCTATAAATAATATTTTCCCACACACTTAGCTCTTGCGGCCTAACTTTAGTGTCACTATCACACACTGCACACATACATGACTAAATATACTTCCCTTAGGAACCCTTTGTCATAGAATCTTAACACAACGCTGAAGCATGCCTTGTCATATCAACGTCACTCATCAATCATAATTGTCATTGCATCACGAAGTATGAAGTGCTTAGCCTCCGTGCCTAAGTTACCCAAATGCTTTCATCATTGAGTCAACAATTGAGATAGCCTAGGATGGGTTAATCCTTGCACCTTGAGAGATAGTATCAAATGACATTTGATTAAGCTCATTCAACATGCATCTTCAAAAAACTTCCCTTTGATTCTTTTCCGTATCTTTCTTTTTCGTGAGAAAGTCAGTACCCTCCACAAAAATGACGGAAGGAAATTTTTTGCTTTTTTGCATTTTTGAGTCACATTGAATCAACACTATGCACACACGGGTCATGAGTCACACGTGTCATATCACTTCGAGTCGAGTCAACCTCGAGTCAATCACAGCAAGTCAAGTTTATACCTTGAGTCGTGTCGTGTCAATGAGTCCAGCAACGCCAAGCCTTAGGTCAACCTTAATATAATTAAAGAAATTGGCAAAGTCCTATAGTCAAAGATATAAATACAGGTGCAGCAAAATAAGGAAGACCCTACTCCAGCGCCAGATGAAAACATCTAGCGTCTGGCAACAGTTTTTAGCGTTTGGCGACAGAGTCAATTCTTTGTGCCAGAGATATTTCAGCACCGACATAGTCAATTCTTGGCGCTAGAGATATTTCAGCAGCGACAGAGTCGAAGCCTCTCAGAAAGGTGATTTTGACCTCATATAGCAATTTCGGGTTCCTTGGTACGCCAATTAGCCCCTATAAGCAATTTGACATGATTAAGTAGTCGGTTTGATTACAATCCTAATAAGTGATTAACCTAACGAAAGATCGTCTCACTTAGCTTTAAGCGCCTAAGCATTGGCTCATCGCAGAGACACAAACGTACTAGTTCATAAACAGTAGAGACACCGACGTACTGGTTCATAAATAACAGAGACACCGACATAATGGTTCACAAGCATCAAAACCGCCGACGTACTGGCATTGCGGAAGCAAAGTTCAAGCGAGCTTTAGAGATCGACAAGCGTTGGTCTTCAGAAATTTTTCTTCAGAATATTATCGAAATAAACATTTAAGCTCTTTTGTTCGGAGACGCGTGGAGATATTATCAAACTCTTTGTTCAGAGACGCGTGGAGATATCTTCAGGCTCTTTTACTCAGAGACGCGTGGGCATCCTATTATCAAGCTCTTTTGTTAAGAGACGCGTGGACATATCATCAAAGCTCTTTTGCTTCAGAGACGCGTGGGCATATCATTCAAGCTCTTTGTTCAGAGACGCGTGAACATATCCAAAAGCTCTTTGTTCAAAGACGAGTGAACATCGAAACAGTAAGATGGCGTTCCCTAGATTGTGGAGAGTTGTCACAAACAACTGAAGGTAATTTCAAGCAAAGTTGTCTTCGATCGTGTTGTTTAAGATGTGGAAGATGGTCATAAAGCGGAAGAGGATCGTTTCAAGCGAAGCAATCTTCGATAGTGTTCCCTGGTTTGCGGAAGATTATCATGGCGGAATTGGAGGCAGTTACAAGCGTAGCAGTTTTCAAGCAAGATGGCATTCTCTAGCTTGCAGGAGGTCATCAAAATAGTAATACAGTAGCAAATCGGTTACTTTTAGAGACGTGTGCTCGACGGTGCAAGATACACGTTTCTTAACTCTCTTATCTGTTTAACGAACGTTAGTTTAAAGGTATCGGCATTGCAAGAGTGATTTAGGATCGCAGAATGTTCAGAATCATTCTCCGTCCCTATCGATATTTGACTTTAGTTTTCGAAACTTGCGTTTCTCCAAACTCAGTCAAAGTGGGGGCTTCTGTAGACACCCATTTGTGTCTCCGCAAAACCAAACAAGGTGATGAGTACCTTTCACGTCGAATCATAATCGAATGAAGTGAAAGTGTGGAAAGTTTAGTGTTGCGGATAGTTTTAATTTCTTTTCTCTTCTCTTTGTTTTTAAAAACACCTATTTTAAGAAAATAGCCAATCCAGTTTGGTTGGTCCATTATATGGGTCCAATAGTAGTGTAGTTGGATAGGGCTTGAAAAGAGTTTTCCAACGATATATTATAAGCCCAATTCCGATGAATATTGAGGAAGTTATGACCAAATTACTGAACTGGGCCGGTTTGAGCCTTATATGCGGCCCAATGATCTAGAGGTGGGCCTAATATGGATTTATCATTCCTAATGCAATTAGGAATGATTTTAATCTTCTAGATTCTTCTAGAAGGTTCTTTTCATTCCTAATTCAATTAGCATTGATAAATTGACCTTTGTTGACTTTTTAGAGTTTTTATCAGAAGAAAAGAACGTTTTTGGGAAAATACGATTTTATCCTCCTGTACCGCAATTTCTATCTGATTTTTAGAAAACGCATTAAAAACTTAGTCAGCACCAAACGCCAGCATTAGCGCATGACGCTAAGCTTGGCGCCTGGCACTAGTGTTAGCGCCTGGCGCTAATGTCAGCGTCTGGCGCTAACCCTCGTTTTACGCATTAGAACTCTGTTTTGAATTTTTATCTTTTTGGTTGATTTTCTCTATAAATAGCCTTTTAAAACTCCGTTTTCAGTCACCAACTCTCATCAAGATTTTCTTGATTACTCTCTCTTTCTCTTTTCTAAACTAGCCTTCTCTCAAATATAAAAATTCCGCATTCATTAGATTTAGAAACACCTAGCCATATTCAAAGTTGCCTTCGCCCTAGACGTGAAAGGTTTAATTTCTGAGGCTTTGGTCCCAAATCTTTATTTCAATTATTTAATTTAATTGTTTGTTTTTTATTTTCCTTGAAGTTACTAACGTATGTATTTTGTTATTAGAAAGAGGTACGAGGCATCCAAGTAAGTGCTTTAATTGATTTATTGATATTATAATATAGAAATCATGTCTAGGTTGTTATTGTGATTCCTAGTATTATGTTAGGATGCTTGATGTTTAGAATGACAACAATAAATTCCTAGTATCATGTTTAGGGTAACTTAGCTTTAATACCAAGTATGATTTTTATGATGCCTTTTATATTCTTTCTAATATTTATTCATGTTAGTATCATGTTAGGGCTAAAGCTTTGATTTTTATTGCTTAGTGACATGCTAGGGTTTGTTATTAATCTTGTTAGTATCATGCCTAGGATCTTGCTATGCTTTAGCTTTAATATGATTATTTTAATTATCATGATTATGATTATTGTAATTATTGTTATGATTATTATTATGTTGCTTAATATCTATTGTTATTGCTTGATCGCATCTTTTATGCATGTTTAAAGGGAATTTGGTACTTGTAATCACGCTTAATAAGATAATTAATAATCTTGTTTAGGGTTAATATGATTATAATTAAAGTGATCGCCAATAATAGTGTTATTTGTGCATTATATTCAACCAACATAGATAAACAGGTTTGGGGTAAACCTATTGATTGCATGTTCAGAAAGCGCACATGAATACGATCAGAATAAAGTAGAGGCCTATTATTAGGGCAGGTTCAATCTCTTTTAGGTTGGATTTGTACCTTCATCCCCGAACTACCAGTCATGGTTCTAGACCTATTGGAGTTGACGACCTCATGGATCGTTAAGGGGTGTAACCTTCACCTCGTGAACGGTTTACAAGTTCCTAAAACTTGTTGGCGACTCTTTTGCTCTATCTTCTCTCCCTTTGGACGCCACCGTACTTTAGTGTATGATCACATTGGGGTTCAAGCTTGGGGTTAACGCTTGAAATATTCCCTACAGTTTCCCAAACACATTTGTAACGCCCCATATTTTTGAACTAATAAATTTTGAATTATTATGTGTATAATGTTGTTTTCTATTCAAATCATAACACTTTTAATTTATGATTGATAAGAGTGTAAAACTAATTTGAAATGTTAATTGTTAAAACTAATTCGAATCATACCGAGGTTACTTTTATGGACTAAACCAAATTTCGGTTTTTGGGCTATAACCTATGAGGTGTTGGGCTGATTTGGCGTGGGATTTGAGTAGTATACAAGTATTTGGATTGATATTGAAAGATAATTATAGGATTCTTTCATTGACTCTTTAGTTGCCAATTAGTTAATGCTCCCCTTGATTCTTGCCTCCAATTCATACTCTCTTGCCTCTTATAACTCCCAAACCCATTGTAGGGAATATTTTAAGCATTAATCTCCTAGCTTGAACCCCATTGTGATCATACACTAAAATACGGCGGCATCCAAAGGGAAAGCAGATAGAGCAAAAGAGTCACCAACAAGTTTTTTAGGAACTTGTAAACCGTTCACAGGGTGAAGGTTACACCCCTTAACGATCCAAGAGATCGTCAACTCCAATAGGTCTTGAACCATGACTAGTAGTTCGGGGATGAAGGTACAAATCCAACCTAAAAGAGATTGAACCTGTCCTAATAATAGGCCTCTACTTTATTCTGATCGTACTCATGTGCGCTTTCTGACTAACATGCAATCAATAGGATTAACCTAAACCTGTTTATCTATGTTGTTTGAATATTAATGCACAAACAAAACTATTATTGGCGATCACTTGAATTATAATCAAATTAATCCTAAACAAGATTATTAATTATCTTATTAAGCGTGATTACAAGTACTAATTCCCTTTAAACATGCATAAAAAGACGTGATCAAGCAATAACAATAAATATCAAGCAACATAATAATAATAATCATAATAATAACCATAATAATCATAAAAATAATCATAATCATGTTAAAGCATAATAATAGCAAGGTCCTAGGCATGAGATTAACAAGATTAATAACAAACCCTAGCATGTCACTAAGCAAAAAAAATCAAATACATAGCCCTAACATGATACTAACATGAATAAATATTTGAAAGAAAATAAAAGGCATTATAACAATCATACTTAATATTAAATTTACCCTAGACATGATACTAGGAATATCAAAATAACAATCTAAGCATGAACTCTATATCATAACATCAATAAAAACCATTAAAGTACTTACTTTGATGCCTCGTACCTCTTTCTAATAACAAAATACACACGTAAGTAACTTCAAGGAAAATAATAATTAAAACAATTAAGTTAAATAATTAAAAGAGAGATTTGGGACCAAACCCTCAGAAATTAAAACCTTTCACGCCTAGGGCGAAGACAACTTCGAATATGGCTAGGTGTATCTAAGTCTTGCGAATGCGGAATTTTTATATTTGAGAGAAGGAGAGTTTAGAGAAGATAGAGAGAGAGAGAGTAATCAAGAAAATCGTGATGAGAGTTGGTGAATCTTCGTGAATGAAAATGGAGTTTTTACGACGTTATTTATAGAAAAAATCAGCCAAAAAGATAAAACATCAAAAACTGAGTTCTGACGCAAAAAGCCAAGTTGGCACCAAACGCTGACCTTGGCGCCAAACGCTAAGGCTAGCGCCAGGCGCCAAGCGTAGCGTCAGGCGCTACAGCTGGCGTTTGGCGCTGACTTAGAAATTCACGCGCTTTCTTAAAATAAGATAGAAATTGCCGTACAGGAGGATAAAATCCTATTTTCCCTCAAAAATGTTCTTTGATTTTAATTAAAACTCTGAAAAGTCAACAAAAGTCAATTTATCAATGTTAATCGAATTAGGAATGAAAAGAACCTTCTAGAAGAATCTAGAAGACTAAAACCATTCCTAATTGCATTAGGAATGATAAATCCATATTAGGGCCTCCGCTAGATCATTGAGCCGCATATAAGGCTCAAACCAGGCCCAGTTCATTAATCTGGCCATAACTTCCTCAATATTCATCGGAATTGGTCTTATAATATATCGTTGGAAAGCTCTTTTCAAGCCCCATCTAACTACACTACTACTAGACCCATATCATGGACCAACTGAACTGGATTGGCTGTTTTCTTAAAATAGGTTTTCAAAAACAGAGAGAAAAGAAAAGAAATTAAAACTATCCGCAACACTAGACTTTCCACACTTTCACTTCATTCGATTATGATTCGACGTGAAATCTACTCATCACTGTATTTGGTTTTGGGGAGACACAAATGGGTGTCTACAGACGCCCCCAATTTGACCGAGTTAGGAGAAACGCAAGTTTCGAAAACAAAAGTCAAAGTAGCGATAGGGACGGAGAATTATTCAGACGTTCTGGGATCCTAAATCACTCTTGTAACGCCGATACCTGCAAACTAGTGTTAAAAGAACAGATAAGAGAGTTAATAAACATGTATCTTGCATCGTCGAGCACACGTCTCTGAAAGTAACCAATTTGCTGCTGTTTTACTGTTTTGATGACCTCCTGCCAAGAGAATGTCGTCCCGCTTGAAAACCGCTACGCTTGTAACTGCTTCCAATATTGAAGATTGCTTCGCTTGAAACGATCCTCTTCCGCTTTTATAATATTCCACGTCCAAGGGAACACTATCGAAGATTGCTTCACTTGAAACAGTCCTCTTCCGCTTCATGACCATCTTCCACGTCTAAGGGAACATGATCGAAGACAACTTCGCTTGAAATCACCATCAGTTTTTTTTTGACAACTCTCCACAATCTAGGGAATGATGTCGAAGATATCCTCACTTGAAGCTATCCCCATTTGTTGCGATAATTTTCCAAAGGAAATTACCGAAGATCTCTGCTTGTCGATCTTTAAAAGCTCGCTTGAACTTTTCTTCCGCTATGCCTATACGTCGGCGCTCCTTTTGAACCTGTACGTCGGTGCCTTTTGAATTTTGAACCAATATGTCGGTGCCTTTTGCAAATGAACCAGTATGTCGGTGCCTTTTCTTAATGAGCCAATGCTTAGGCGCTTTAAGCTAAGTGAGACGATCTTTCATTAGGTCGATCACTTTGTGCAATCAAGCCGATTACTAGAAATCATGTCAAATTTCTTAGAGGGTCTAACTGGCGTACCAAGGAACCCAAAATATATTGCAAAAAATTAGAAAAACCGTACTGATGGCTGAACATTCTGGCGCCGCTGAAATAACATCAGCGCCACATAACTGGTCATAGCACCATACGCTGGAATTAGCGCCAGGCGCCAAGCCTATCTGTTGACGCCAAGGTCTGGCGCTTGGCGCCAGAATCGGGTATTCCTTAAATACCCTTTTCTTCTTCATTTTCGCTGCTGCTCGTCGCGTTTTTTGCTCGAAAATCTCCAGAAATTCATTTGCTCCATTCTTGCTCGTTTCTTAACCAAACGCTCAAATTTGTTGCAAATCAAAGCTTATTCCATCCATTTTCCTGATCTATGTAAGTTTTCTTTGAACTCACACCGGTTTTTATGAATTTTACATGTGTTTATTCTCAAACTTCATGAAAATTCGAAACTTAGAATGCTTAATTCTCTTTGTTTGTCAAATTTTATGCCATGAAATTGCTTGATTATGTTTATATATTGCCTTGGGAGTAATTTGAGACTTATTTGACTCAATTTGGTGAAGAAATGAACGAATTGCCATTGTTGGACCTCTCATGGTCGAGAATACAATGTGGCTCGTTCTTGATGTTTTTGCTAGCAATTCTTGTCCAATTTGTCACAATAATTATTATATTATTGCAACTAATTTTTTGATTGCTTGAAAAATGTCGTTATGCTCAATTTGAATTTGTGCTCTGTTTTAGTACTACGTACTCTGTTTTTTTTTTTTATTTTTTTTTTTTTTTTTTGGCGAACATAGTATCATGCGGCTAGGCAAACCTTAGATACTATAGAACCTTAATTTATGAATATTCTGCACAATGTAGCATGTCTAGACAGCGAGGTTCCGGTTCACGGTCCCGAGACATTCGATGGGAGCACGAGCTCGTAGAGGACGATGCCGAGCCGTCCACTTCGCTTGGTCGACTCCCCGAGTGGGATGAGCGAACCCTGTACTTTTCTCCCATCCACCACATTTCTGAGAGGGTGATACGGGGCATAACTGTTGGGAGGACGCGCTGTCATGGTTCCAGCTGTGACGGCTTGGGCGATTTGTACAAGATGTACATCGCCAAAGATAATCAAACGAGAATTCTATGGGAGTCTTGCGTCTTACTGCGCTGTACGAGACCTCCGAGGCAATGGTTGCCTCCACCGGGGGTCACCATGTAGTTCGTGCTCTAGTGAAGTTTTTTTGGGACACCACCAACACTTTCCACTTTCCTTGGGTTGAGATGATGGTCACTCCTACCGACTTCAGTCTCATCACATGACTAGAGTTTAGTTCTGTTCCATTGTCGTTCGACAGTGGGATCGACGTCTTTCCCCCAAGGTCGAGGAGCTGTTGGGTCCTATTGTTGTTCGGGCTCGACCTGAGGTTGAGTCGTCTCAGTTCAGTGTCAGGGGGATTCGTCGCTCGACTCTAGCAGCGGCTTTGGATGATGGTGCGACCACCCGAGAGTAGTGCGTGCGCATCTTTGCACTTATTTTGCTGTCAGGGACGTTCTCCCCTAACAAGGGTAGTAGGGCGCTGCTTTACTACCTTCCTACCGTCCGCGATCTGCACCGGATCGGACTTATGACTGGGCCAGCTTGGCCTATGCTGATTTCATTCGAGCGCTGAGGGACTCCTGTCGACATCGGTCCTTTGGGACGAATGTTGCTTTGTTCAGCTTTTGGAGGGTCGTAGAGGTAAACCTTATTCCCTGTAAAGTTTAGCTCTACATTTTAGCTAGCATTTGCTGATAATTTTAGCTTCTTGTAGATCTGAATCTACGAGTACTTCCCCTCAGCTGCGCCGGCGAGACCGTCGCCGCGCAGGTTTCCAGTTAGTGCTTCCTGGGGCAGCCGCCGTGTGGGGTTGTCCACTGCATATGTCCAAGATTGGATCATCTCGGTATGATTCTAGTCTTTTTAACATTTTGAGATGTTTAGATAGATTCTTGCCTGATTGACGTTCTTTGCAGGAGCCTGAGGTGTTGTACCGACCATGGGACGGTCTGGCAGTCCCTGGGTTAGTCGTGCAGTATTCTGCTGAGCGTCGCTATTTCTTAGGGACCTATGGAGCGACTGCTTATCTTGGAGAGAGGGTTGCTAGACAACATTCCTCCGATACCTTTGTCGTTCCTGCTCCTCCACCACGTCACATGTTTAACGCCACGAGGTTATTGAACATGTCACAGGGAGCTAGTACCCCTTGGCGATCTTACACGATCCTTAGGCGATGCTATGCGGAGGAGCTACTACCGTTGTTAGCTCCAGTTCCTGTACCAGCTAAGGATGTGGCGGTACGATTTTTTAGCTTTTACCTTTCGTTAAGTAGCCCCCAAGTGATGCTTCACTGACTTTGTTTTGCTTTATCAGGACGATGCTGCTGAGTTCGTTCCACCTCGTATGTCTATTCATTATCGGGGACATATGGGCCGATTGAAGAGATGATTCCTCCAGCTCCTGAGGACGAGCGCTTCGTAGAGCGGTCGATTCCTCACCACCAGACTCAGGTAAGCTTATTTATTTGCAACTTTTGTCCATATATATTATGCATGTTTACAAATTTACTTCTTTGACAATTCTCGCGCGAGGTAGTTTCGGCAATGGCACGATGTATAGATGCCTTCCGGAGCCAGCTTGTCCGGATGAGAAATGTGGCTACCTGCCGTCGGGATGACGCCGTTCAGGAGGTAGTCTTCCTTTCATATGTTTTTGTATTACCTGCTTTGATTTTCTCGTTTCTGATTTTAATTTCTTTTGTAGGGTTAGCCCATTCCTTCTCGTACCCGCACGAGACCTGAGGTGCGGAGGGATCCGGCGAGGTCTAGCTCGAGACTTCGCTGTACTACTTCGGGAGGTAGGGGCGGTCGTTCTGAGGCTTCTCGGGTAGAGTGCTCAGGTTCTTCCTCTGAGGGTTCACATGTTGCGCAAGTAGGCCGAGGAGAGGCTACCTCAGCTCTTAGAGGTGGTGGGATGTACGAGGTTGGCTCGTCATCGCAGCAGCCTCCGCATCCTCAGTCTCAGGTTGATCTTGGGTGGACTGGTCCCACGTTGAGCTTCCCACCTCTTGCGGAGACTGGAGCTAATGCTAGAGCTGGAGCCGGAGCTGGTGGAGAGGTTACTCCCCGTACAGCGGAGTTTATTTTATTTATCATGTTTTTTCATTTTTTATATATTATTATGTGCATGTTTGTGTGTGCAAGAAAGTGTGACAAATAATTTTGCGCAAAAAAAAATTTGTCATCTTTATTATTGATGGAGGGTATCCGACTTTCTCCCCCAAAAAGAAAAGATGAAAAAAAGGAAAAAGCCAAATAAAAAATTGATTGGATATATAAAAACTTGGGAATAAGTCTAAATAAAATAATATAATTAATATAATAGCTATATTAATTAAAAAAAGGAATAAACGGATATTTAGAAAAACATAAGGAAGCCGTAAAGTCATTAGCAAACTCGAATTAAGTTAAAAAAGCGGTTTTTAGAAAGCGCGTACGACGAGGCAAATTGGCGCCACCTGGCGCCACGCGTTTTGGTGTAGCGCTAGGCGCTACACTTAGCGTTTGGCGCCAAGCTCTGGCGTCAGGCGCCAATAATAGCGTATGACACTAAATATCGCTGACTCCGTATCCTTCTCAGATTAAAACTGCTCCGATTTCGTGCATAAATAGCCCCCTGCCCAGTCGATTCTTTTCATAATTTCAGCAGATAAAATATTTCTTAGCTTTAGAAAAAATAATATCATGTCTCTAGTCACCAAGAATTTCACCAACTACACCCATGAATGGTGTCGGTCTCTTAATGCCAAAGAAATAAAAGAATTAGATGTATTTCACTTGGGGGTATTTATGGTATCAAAGGGGTAGATCTTGACTTAGATTTTATTCATATCGCCCTAGATTATTGGGATGTAGATACCCATTTCTTTAGAATAGGGTATGTTGAAATTAGCCCTTTGCCGGAAGAATTTGGTGATATTTTAGGTTTCCCTGCAATAGATCTTGTAGTAATCCCTAGAATAGATGCATATTATTACAAAGATTTTGAACGCTTCTTCAATTTAAAAGAAAGGGATCTATCGAAAATAGTAGATGGCAACATAGTTAATTTGAAAGAATTTGCTCGCCATTATTTTGATAAACCTTACTCCGAATCTTTTCATATTTATAGAAGAAGGGCTTTCTTATTTTGTATGCTTAATCGATTTTTTCTTACTAGTGGTAAAAATAATGAGGGTCAATCAATTATAACCACCGTATTAGAACAAATTGAATCAGGGAGAAATCCAATGCTATTAATAGTTGGAGAGACTATGATTAGTCTTGATGAATTAAAGAGGAATCCAAAAGCACCTTTTCGGCTCTCCAATTTTATTACAGGTAGAAAAATAATATTTTTAATTACAGAAATCAAAAATATATTTTTGTATAGTAATAATAATTTATTTGCATAGCAATTTTTACATATGTGGCTAATGGAAAGGTTGGAATTAAATAGCCCTCCATACGACATTGAGAAGTATACTCCAAATTGCTTTGTGAGGTGGAAAAAACGCTTCTCTAAGATGGGGCGCCACGAGTGGAAGAGGGTCTTCGAATCCTGCAATTTTTCCATCAAGTGGGTCATCCCTTGGTGGAAAATAAAAAGGATGGTTAGTGTCAACAAGCAACCATTCTGCCGTCTTCCAAGCTCGTCCCGTATGACGTATTATTATCCCTACAGGGTAAAAAGGCAATACGGCGTACGTCAGACTATTCCTTCCGGAGATCTTCGTCCTCCCTACGAGTTCCTTGTCTCCCAGGAAGTAGACAAATTTGATGATTATTGGAGTGTCAGACCTCTATGGGAAGTAATTACCCAAAAGGTTCCTCCTTCCTTGCCCAATGATGTGAAAAAGTGGCTGCTGAAGAAACCTTCAAAGGTCTTGAAGAAAAATCAGGGTAAAACTGATGTGAAGAGTCGTCTAGGTGACAAGGTGGTTCCTGTTAGGGAACGCCTAGGTGAAAGAGTTGAATTCAAAACACCTACAGTGCCTAGGAAGAAAAGTACTACGAAAGATAAGGGAAAAAGGAAAGCTGACACCACAGAGAAAAAAGCTGGGTAGAAAAGAAGCATGGAGTCCTAGCTGAAGGGGAAACTATCTACTCTAAGATTGAATGTAGGTCCTCTAAACGATTCCTACTAGCTAAGGTTATGGATGAGGAGGAAGAAGCAGACAAAAATTGAAAAAGGGCTAGGAAAGAAAAAGAAGATTAAGAGCATTGCTTAATTTTCAATTATTAGACTTAGTTTTTTTTTTATTTAAAGTTAATTTATTTAAGCTTTACTTAAATTCCATCAATAATGTAATTTTATTTTATTAATGAAATTTCAGCTTATAATTAAATTATTTACTTTAAATTTATTTTATTAAAGCAATGAAAACCGAAAGAAATTAATTTACCAGAAATTTTTCGATTACAGAAGTCGAAAATTTTCCGTAAAACACCGAAATATTCCTAGAATTTAAATTGTGAATTGGTGCCACAATTTCGAGACTGGCGCCGGCCACAGCAGTCTGGCGTCAGGCGATGGTGTCGTCATCTGGCGCTAACGATCATCGCTGATGCCAGAATTTTTTTATGCGACGCCGATATTTCGCCGATCTTCTGTCGAATTTTTAATTAATTCTGGGATGCGAGATTTTTTGAAAATAAAGTGGTCGCACCCGTAAAGGGTTGCCTACGTATCCTTTCTTAAGGGATCAGGCCAAACGTAGCTCTCTTGAGTATCCGACTCAAGTAATTATGGGTAGTATTTCTTAAGTTGGTCAAGATTTGTCATGTTCAAGAAATCATTGCCATCCATATCAGTTAATTTTGTTGCACCTCCTTACAGGATTGTTTTGACAATGTAGGGTCCAGACCAATTAGGTCTAAATTTTCCCCTTGGATCTAACACATTTTTCCTTAATGCTTTTAACACCAAGTCTCCTACTTTGATGTTCCTTGTCTTGACCCTCTTATTAAAATGCCTAGCTATACGAGTTTGATAACACTGAGTGTGATGTAGAATTAGTTCTTCATATCTTGCCCTAGTCCATTCAACTTCATCGAGTTTGCTCTCTAACGCGATGCGTAGAGATGGAATCTCTAATTCAACAGGTTGTACGGCATCCATTCCATATACCAAGGCAAATGGCGTATTTCCAGTTGATGTGCGAATTGACGTGCGATAACCCCACAACGCAAAGTGAAGTTTGTCAGGCCAATCCTTATAGTTTTCCGTCATTTTCTCGATGATAGTCTTTAAATTTTTATTAGTTGCCTCGACTGCTCCATTTGCTTGAGGCCTATAAGGGGAAGACTGATGATGTTGAATGCCATATTTTTGTAGTAATTTTTCACAATCGGCTTGAAAGTGAGTTCCATTGTCACTTATCATTTCATGTGGGACTCCGTATCAACAAATAATATTTCTCTTGATAAAGAGTGCTACCTGTTTTGCAGTGATTTTAGCGTATGATTGCGCTTCGACCCACTTTGTGAAGTAATCAATTTCTACTAGGATATATTCATGGCCTCCTGTTCCTGGGGAAGTGATTTTGCCGATAATGTCAATTCCCCACGTAGAGAATGGCCATAGCGACGTGTAGGTGTAGAGCAAGGATGTGGAACATGTTGTAAATTGGCATAGATTTGGAACTTAGGCCATCTTTTTACGTATTGATGGCAATCCCTATTCATTGTAGTCCAATAATATCCTTCTCGCATTATCTTTTGGGCTAACATTTTGCCATTTATATGAGTGCCACAGATTCCTTCGTGGACTATCCTCATTGCTCTTTGTGCATCCTTTTTTCCTACACATAAGAGAGCTCGACCCTTAGGTACCCTTTTATGTAGCTCGTTGTCTATGAATACATATTGGGAAGCCAAGAGTTTTAATGCTCGTTTTTCTCTTTTGTCAGCATGGGGAGGGTATTCTCCTTTGGTGAAATAATTGTGTATATCCGTGTACCACGGTTCTTCTTCTTCTTCTTCTTCATCTTGGACTACTTCGTCATCTTCTATAGCCTGGATGTATGCTGGTTTGTGCCTTTTCTCTTTAGTTAGAGGCATTTGCTCGATTTCCGTGGGAATCCTAACCATTGAGGCCAGTCTTGCCAAAGCATCAGCAAATTGATTTTCTTCTCTAGGTAGATATGTGTATTCTACCTTCTCTAACTGATCAGTAAGAGTTTCCAGATAAGTTTGGTAAGGGGCTAGACTTTCACTCCTTACTTTCCAGCTTTTGGATATTTGATTGATGATTAATGAAGAGTCTCCGAATATCCTTAATTTTTTTACTCCCAATGCCAAAGCTGTTTCAAGGCCTACCACGCATGCTTCGTATTTAGCAGCGTTGTTGGTAACGTCGAAGTCAAGCTTTATGGAGATTGGGACATGCTCTTCTTTAGGTGATACTAGTAATACTCCTACGCCACATCCTTTTTGGTTTGAGGCTCCGTCGAAGTACAAGGTCCAAGTATCATCTTCAGTAACCATTAAGTCTTCATCTGGAAATTCATTGTCTTGTATTGGCGTCGAGTCTTCTATTGGAAAGTCTGCTAGAAATTCTGACACCACAGATCCTTTGATAGCTTTTTGCGGCATAAACCTTACATCAAACTGGGCTAAATTGACTATCCATCTTGATATGCGTCCATTAAGTGTAGATTTCTCGAATAGATACTTGAGTGGATCTAATCGAGAGACTACGAAGACGGTATGCACTAGCATGTAATGTCTTAGCTTGGTTGTGGCACACACCAAGGCGAGGCACGACTTCTCAAGTGGTGTGTAACGTGCTTCATATTCAAGCATTTTCTTGCTTAGATAGTAGATTGCGTTTTCTTTGCCTTCTACTTCTTGTGCTAGCATAGCTCCCATTGTCTCTTTGGTAACCGTCAAATACAACCTAAGAGGTATTTCGGGAAATGCAGGTGCTAATACGAGAGGATTTGCGAGATAGGCTTTGATCTTTTCAAAAGATTTTTGACACTCGTCATCCCACAATACTCGTACATTCTTCTTAAGCTTCTTAAAGATTGGTTCACATATCGTCGTCAATTTTGATATGAACCTACTTATGTATTGCAACCGGCCAATAAATCGTCGAATCTGTTTCTTGGTTTTTGGCGGTGGCATTGACATGATTGCTTTAATCTTGGTTGGGTCTATCTCTATTCCTCTAGAGCTTATGACATAACCCAAAAGCTTGCCTGAGGTGACTCCAAAAGCACACTTAGATGGGTTCAACCTCATATTATATTTTCTTAGCCTTTCGAAAAATTTCCTTAAGGTTACTTGATGGCCTGCGCGGTCTTTTGATTTCACAATCATGTCGTCGACATATACTTCGACTTCTTTATGCATCATGTCATGTAGTAAGGCAGTTTCTGCATGTTGGTAAGTAGCACCCGCGTTTTTCAACCCGAATGGCATTACCGTGTAGCAGTAAGTGCCATATGGTGTCATGAAGGTTGTTTTCTCCATGTCTTCTTATGCCATGATAATCTAATTGTAACCTGCATATCCATCCATGAACGAGAGAAGTGCGTGATTTGCCATGTTATCTACCAGAATATCGATGTGTGGTAAAGGGAAGTCGTCCTTTGGACTTGCCTTATTTAGATCTCGATAGTCGACACATATTCTTACCCTTCCATCTTTTTTCGGAACTGGTACGACGTTGGCGACCCATTCGGGGTATTTGGATACCTTGATGAAACCTGCAGTTATTTGTTTTTGGACCTCTTCTTTTATTTTAAGTGGTACATCGAGATTCATTCGACGTAACTTTTGTTTTACAGGTTTCATTCCTGGAATTAGTGGTATAGTGTGTTGAGCTATTTCTCTATTAATGCCTGGCATATCTTCGTATGACCAAGCAAATACATCGATAAATTCTTTAAGTAAGTTAATTAAATCGGTTCTTTCTTGTTCGTTTAGTGTTAGTCCGATTTTAACTTCTCTTTTATTGGTTGAATCATTTGAGATATCAATCGTCTCAGTTTCTTCAATTACCAGTGTTTTCTTTTCGAGTGTTTCCATTTCTTTAATAAGTTCTTTGTCTTTTTATTATTAGTTAAGCAATGCTCGTCATCTTGGGTTAGAGAAGAACACAAGAAATAAGGAGAAGAAGAAATATTATTGTATTATGAGATCATTACATCAGAGAGTGATATGTCCTCAGGGACTTGATCACTAACTATTCTAGGAGAAGAGATGGAGGGGGGAGGTGCTACTACTAAAGACCTAGATGACTCTATAGGGAGAGACTCTGACTCAGACTCTGACTCAGACGACTCTTCAAACATTGGTCCTTGCCCTATCGTGATGGATATCTTCCTTCCACTTGGAGTAGTCACCTTGATAGTCTTGTGCCACCCTTGTAGTGATCCTTCAGCTGGAGTGATTAGCTTCAACGGATCGAAGCTTTCGCTTTGTAAGACTGTTTAAATGAGTGAGGAGTTATCCTCTTTTTAAGTTGGCTCATTCTTTTCTCGCCCAAATAATAATCCCAAGACGTTAAAGTCAAAACATGGGGGTGCTTTCTCCTTATGGACAGGAGTTGGGATTTAATCTGTGAAATAACAATCCAAGAAAATCTCAAATCCCGGTTGTCTTATGTCGTTTACAACAAATGGCTCGGGAAATTCATGGCATGGATAGTCCTCTCCTTCTTTTATAAATTGACCATTAAGTGTGAGAGGATACTGATCCATTAGGATTGCCTTCTTTTGAGTGCGAGCATCGCTACGTGCCTTTGATTTTTCCTGGTCTCGCTTGAGATATTTCTGAGTCGGTTCGAAACCAAGTCCAAAAGTGTCTAACTTAGGGAGGCCAGGTGATTCCAGAGATTTTTCTATTCCCTTCTTCTTTCCTATGGTCATCCCAGGAAAATGTCCTTGTTTCTTTACAATAGCATTTACAATCATGTTGGAATAGGGGTTATGGCAAAGAAGGGTCCTTTCATCCTCCTGGATTAAGGAGACCTCTTCGTTAAAGCCCCATAAATCTTCATCATCCTCGTCGTGCTCCACATTAATTATTGGATTCTCTATGGACTTGATTCGCATAGGTGAAGCATCGATGGTGATAGGAATTCCCCCAACTATAGATTTTACTTGTTGGTGGAGAGATGAGGGGACGTCCTTTAGGTCATGAAGCCAAGGGCGTCCCAACAGTAGATTGAACGAAGCTTTAATGTCTACTACTTGAAAAGTAGTAGCATGTTCTATTGCTCCCGCCGTTACATTCATGGTAATTTTACCAAGATCTTGACGACGAGTGTTGTCGTAGGCCCTTATTCCTTGTGGAGACGGAGTTAAATCTTCATCCCTTATGCTTAGCATCCTCGCAGTTCTAAGTGGACAGAAGTTGATGGTCGATCCATTGTCTACAAGAGTCATAGGGACGTTCATTCTCTTGCAAACTACCGTGAAGTTTAATGCCTTGTACTGTTTGTCACCGTCTGGAGGTAAATCCTTGTCAGAAAAGGTGATCAAATTGATTGGACTAGGAAGATCACTCGTGAGGAACTTAGCCAACCCCTCAGGAGTGGTGTCAGAATCTATCCCTATTTTGTCCAAGGCATTCATTACAGCCAACCTATGTTCTCGAGATGTCGCCAGAAGTTTCCATACGTTCATTTCAACTTTTGTTTTCTTAAACTACTTGACGATATCATTGTCTTCAATGATAGGTATGGGAACTTTTTGTGTGGTTGGCATGGGTTGTGTTGAAACGGGAGGTTGCATTCTCCCGGATCTTGTGAGGACCTCTATCGATGAGTCTTCTTCAGCCCAAAAGTTATCCATGGCGTATGACACAGAAGGTGGAGATCCTACTATGTCTTTTAAGTAAACGTCTTCTTCATCACTGTCCCAAACTCCATTAATATTTGCATCGTCTTCTTGTGGAACTTGGACTAGTTTCTTTTCATCAATCATTTTCTGAATTAAATCCTTGAATTTAAAACAATTTTTGATAGTGTGACCCCCTGATTGATGATACTGACAGTAATATCTATCTATCCTTTTCAATGATTCGAATGGTCACGGTTCATCTTTCGGGAGTGGAACCTCGTCTTATTTCTTTTGAAGTTCCTTTATAGCCTTGAGAGTTTCACGTATCAAATGCGATCCTTCCATCATAGATAGTGTGAGCGATTGTATGTCTTCTTTATTTGCCGGTTCTGGAAGGCTATCCATGGTGTCGAAAAAGATCTCCTCCTCTTCTTCGATGGCATGGATTTCTTTGACAGGTTTAATGAGAGATGAAGGGTCAACCTCGTTTCCTTCATCAGAGATAGCCAAGGCATGAGCGAGAGGTGCATTATCAATACTTGGCTTCTTACTAGCAGGGGGTAATGGTAGCTTGTTGTTATCTATTAAGTCTTGGATAGCTTCTTTAAGCTTCCAACAGTTTCGGTGAGATGGCCCCTACCTTGATGGTACTTGCAGTGTGCATTAGGGTTCCAATTAGCCGACCTCTTTTCGAATGGTGGGTCCCCAAATGGTCCAATAGGAGTTATAAGACCTTTTGCATTTAATCGATCAAATGCGGTGTCATAACTCATGCCAATAGGAGTAAAGTTCCTCCTAAATGGTTTCTTTTGTCCTTGATTGTTCATAGCAAGGACTTTACCTAGGTTAAAAGTGCTAACGTTGTTTGAGTGGGTGGTTTTGGAAGAAGAAGGATTGTCGTTCTTCTTGCCTTTCCAGCCACTGTTGGAGTTATTGTTGGCAGCTTTCAACTTAGCCAGGTCGTCTTCAATATTGATTCCAATGTCGTAGACAGCCTTGAAGGTATGGAGATTGTTTTGATACTTGAATTGCTTGGAATACTTTTCTTGAAGGTTTTTGATGAACAACCTTACAAACTCTTTTTCACTTGGCACCTCGATCATCGTAGCTCAGGTTTCTCTTCATTTATTAAAGAAGGAGGTGAAGCCTTCGTTTTCTTTCTGCGTGAGGATTTCAAGCTCCCTATGATCAGTCTCAACTTGAATGTTGCACTTGTATCTATTAACGAAAGCGTTTCCTATGGACTCCTAGGTGGAGGTCTTTTCTTTCTCGAGAGAAAAGAACCATTGTTGGCAAACGGTCTCGAGGGATAGTGAGAACAGAGAGGGAAACACCTTCTTATCGACACCCTTAATACTCATTATTCTCTCGAAGGCTCTTAAATGAAAATAAGGGTTATCGGTTTGAATTTCGGGATGTCGTTGGCATTGAACTTCTGCGGAAGAAGATCTTTGTCCACCGAGACCCCTTGAGAAGTAATCCCTTGAAACTTGTAGTCGCTAGATAGCTTGCTTAGACTCTCTTGCATGAGGTCCATCTGTTGTTGCTTCACGGGATCATCGATCTTAAGTGTGAGGAGCTTTAGTGCCTCAGTCATGGTAACCAGTTGGTTCCTAAGCTCATTGACTTCTTCTTGTGTTGCCATTATTGTCCTAGCTTTCCTCTTACGAGCTATGGGTTTGTCGAAAAGTTGGACTTGTACGAAAAGGTTGTCTTTGATTAACCGTCCTTCCTTTCTTTACCACGTGTTGTAATTTAAACCAATTTGCGTTTTAATTACTTGACTCGAATTGACTTGACTTTACGGTTTTTAAAGAGGAAAAAATTAAACAATAAAAATGGGTGCATATTTTTTAGGCAAAAATAATGTATGTATTTTTTTAGGGAATAAGTATAGTTTTTATATTGGAGGATTAATATCCGACTTACCCCCCTAAAAAAATGATGGAAAAAACGCGCATACAAGACTCTCTTAGACATGGTCAAAGTGTGTGTATTGGTGTGTGCGTTGAGTGTAAGTGACATGTTTGGACTCTTGTGTAAGACCATGGGACTTAGTGCCTAAACTCAATTAATGACTCAACCAAGTGTTATTGACAACGAAAATTAACCAAATTAATTAGCAAACTGGTTAATTAGACACTAGATGATGACTCGATCAATAATCCGAACTGTTGTCAAAACGACAGGACTGGCGCCTCTCTTTGTAGTGTAGCGCCAGACGACAGAGTTGTCGCCAGGCGCCGCACTCCACCGAGTGGCGCTACAGTTCAGATTTTGGCGCCAATGCTGGAGCTTCAATCTGAGACTGTTTTCGGTGTTATTAATCAACAGGGGCATGCCTAAAGTCGTACTAGGTCAATTCTAATTAAAATATTAGACTTTATTTATTCAAATTAATTAATTAATTAGGCAAAGTTCTTTAAGTCATTAATTTATTTAATCTCAACACAAGTCAAACAAACGGTTAAGAAAACATAGTATATGCACAACAAATAATGCACAATTAGTCAAATAGGTACAATATGATGCAATGAGTTTGCAACCTAACCATGGCTCTAGTTCTCTAAAGTTCGGGATATGGTTTAGTCAATAGAGGGTCCATGGTTAATTGTCCGGATGCGCCGCGCGGAAGCCTAACCATGAAGGGTTGGCGCGAGTGGATGGGACACCGCGAGTTTAGAAAAACTCGCTTCCATGGTTTGGTGAATTCAACATTCTCGGATGTACCATTTGTTGCTCAGAGCGTTCAATCAGGTAGATGGAGCATGAATTCCCAGGGGGTTATGTCCATATGTAGAACACATATGGGTTTCAGAAAAGTGAGAAAAACTCAATCAGGAAGTAGGATCGAACAAACAATACGAAAAACTGGTCGAAACTAGAACGCATATTTGTGGCTCGGTATTGGAAGAATTTGGCGCCAACAAACAGAGATTGGCGCCGGATTTTTTGCTGTAGCGCCTGCGACAGAACTGTCGTCTGGCGCTACAGTTAAAAGTCTGGCGCTAATATTCTGTTCGCTGACGCTAATTCCTATATGCCTCAGCAGCTTTCTGTGCTCGATAAAATTTCCCAGTTTTCGCGCAGTGTTATTTCGGTCCTAGTTGTGAAAGATATTTCCCAAATTTCCTACGTGTAAAATCCTATGTTTTAACTCATTACGGATGGTCTTTCCAATGAGATCTTTTTTATGCATATGACCATAATGTTAATCAAAATTACACACATGAAATACTTAGAACGTTTCGAGTCTCATCCACTCATTCTAAATCATTGCCGAAACAAATTCAGGAATTAAAATAGAAATCCTCCCCAGTGGAGTCGCCAAAACCTGTAGGGAATATTTCAAGCATTAATCCCCTAGCTTGAACCCCACGGTGATCATACACTAAAATACGGTGGCGTCCAAAGGGAAAGAAGATAGAGCAAAAGAGTCGCCAACAAGTTTTTTAGGAACTCGTAAAACGTTCACAGGGTGAAGGTTACACCCCTTAACGATCCAAGAGATCGTCAACTCCAATAGGTCTTGAACCATGACTGTAGTTCGGGGATGAAGGTACAAATCCAACCTAAAAGAGATTGAACCTGCCCTAATAATAGGCCTCTACTTTATTCTAATCGTACTCATGTGCGCTTTCTGACTAACATGCAATCAATAGGATTAACCTAAACCTGTTTAACTATGTTGGTTGAATATTAATGCACAAACAAAACTATTATTGGCGATCACTTGGATTATAATCAAATTAATCCTAAACAAGATTATTAATTATCTTATTAAGCTTGATTACAAGTACTAATTCCCTTTAAACATGCATAAAAAGGCGTGATCAAGCAATAACAATAAATATCAAGCAACATAATAATAATAATCATCATCATAAAAATAATAATCATAATAATCATAAAAATAATCATAATCATGTTAAAGCATAATAATAGCAAGATCCTAGGAATGATATTAACAAGATTAATAACAAACCCTAGCATGTCACTAAGCAATAAAAATCAAATACATAGCCCTAACATGATACTAACATGAATAAATATTAGAAAGAAAATAAAAGGCATCATAACAATCATACTTAATATTAAATTTACCCTAGACATGATACTAGGAATATTAAAATAACAATCTAAGCATGAACTCTATATCATATCATCAATAAAAACCATTAAAGTACTTACTTTGATGCCTCGTACCTCTTTCTAATAAAAAAATACAACGTTAGTAACTTCAAGGAAAATAATAAAACAAACAATTAAATCAAATAATTGAAAGAGAGATTTGGGACCAAACCCTCAGAAATTAAAACCTTTCACGTCTAGGGCAAAGGCAACTTCGAATATGGCTAGGTGTATCTAAGTCTTGCGAATGCGGAATTTTTATATTTGGGAGAAGGAAAGTTTAGAGAAGATAGAGAGAGAGAGAGAGTAATCAAGAAAATCGTGATGAGAGTTCGTGAATCTTCGTGAATGAAAACGGAGTTTTTACGACGTTATTTATAGAAAAAATCAGCCAAAAAGATAAAACATCAAAAACAGAATTCTGACGCAAAAGGCCAAGTTGGCGCCAAACGCTGACCTTGGCGCCAGACGCTAAGGCTAGCGCCAGGCGCCAAGCGTAGCGTCAGGCGCTACAGCTGGCGTTTGGCGCTGACTCAGAAATTCACGCGTTTTCTTAAAATAAGATAGAAATTGTCGTACAGGAGGATAAAATCCTATTTTCCCTCAAAAATGTTCTTTGATTTTAATTAAAACTCTGAAAAGTCAACACAAGTCAATTTATCAATGCTAATTGAATTAGGAATGAAAAGAACCTTCTAGAAGAATCTAGAAGACTAAAACCATTCCTAATTGCATTAGGAATGATAAATCCATATTAGGCCCTCCTCTAGATCATTGGGCTGCATATAAGGCTCAAACCGGGCCCAGTTCAGTAATCTGCCATAACTTCCCTAATATTCATCGGAATTGGGCTTATAATATATCGTTGGAAAGCTCTTTTCAAGCCCCATCCAACTACACTACTATTGGACCCATATCATGGACCAACCAAACTGGATTGGCTGTTTTCTTAAAATAGGTTTTCAAAAACAGAGAGAAAAGAAAAGAAATTAAAACTATCCGCAACATTAGACTTTCCACACTTTCACTTCATTTGATTATGATTCGACGTGAAAGGTACTCGTCACTGGGTTTGGTTTTGGGGAGACACAAATGGGTGTCTACACCCATCATATTTGCTGCCCTCATTAAGCAAAAACTCATCAGTTTATTTTCCCATTTACCGTGGGAATTATTCACAAAAGTATTTGCACTCTTCCATCTTTCACCTCCATAATACATCTCCTTCTTCCTCAATTTTTGTGAGATTGTTGCTGGGTTTTATTATTGCAAGGATCATCTTATTTTTCCCTCTTAATTTGGCTGTGAAAATAAGTAAGTTTAATGGGTTAAACCCTTCCCTTTTTCGTCCCCCTCTTGTATGGTTTGTTATACATACGTCTTCTTATTTCAATCTTGTTTTATATAGGTATTCAAGGTCATCAAGAGGACTAGTTCTTTTTGAGTTCTTCTAGTTTCGTGGGTGTTATCGGAAGTTTATCGAGGTAACTAGCATTATTCCATTACTTTAGAAATCATGGTTGGGTTAAGATAAGATTAGATGCGTCTAGGATTAGTTAATTGGGTTTTCGGTTGCGGTTTCGATAAAAACCTGTACTCTGTTTGATAGTGTATTTTTGCGTGAGATATACCAGTTGTAGATCATGTATTTTCTTGTTTATCATGTCTACATATATATTGTTGTTTGATCATGTTTAATTACAAAAGAAATTGGGTTGAGATCCTGTTGTTAGTTCCTTCGGTTGAGCATGAATTATGTATGAACTTCGGTATGAATATAATGTATGTTGCCCATTCTCGTTGGTTTGTGAGTGAGCTACTAGTCAATTTCAAGTGGATTTTTGTAGCCTTGTTTACATGTTTAGATTCCCAAAGCATACATTGTTTATCTTAAACTAGTTTATTGTTAATCATGCTCCATTTTATTCACCTAAGGCTAAACTAATTTGCTCCATGATGTATCATTGTTACTGTTGCAAGTTTGTACAATTTATTATGATCCTTTGGCTAAGTTTTTCATGCTTAGATTGATTAATTTCATGTTTAGCTAGTGGTGTAATCATAGGTGGTTATAATTGAGCTAAATATTTTAACAGTTGTCATGCTTGATGGTGGCCGAAGGCTGGTAGTTCAATATATTAAGGAAATCTTTCATTTTTAGTTGATTGATTGTAGTGTTAAAATTACATTATGAGTAATTAATTTTTATTGTATTTATATGATTCTATATTTTATTTTGTTGTATAGTGTTGGATAACTTACTACATATTTTAATGAGTTGGTATAATGATGGAAATTGTGATCAAGGATTAATGTTAATTTAAATTATGAGTGTTTATAGAGTTTTTTTTTAAAAAAAATGGTTTTAAAGTGTGAAATAAGTTGTCAACGTCGTTGTGCTTTAAAGTAGAATAACATTGTTTTTAGCACCGCTTCGCCAAGGGTTGTGTACGGAGTGTATTGTGATATTTTGTTATAATTAGCTTCGTACCCAAATCCAAACAATAAGAGTGACATCTTAGTATGATATATGGGTTATTTTATATTTTGAAGAATTTTGAAGTTAAACTCTTTTGAAGGATTTTTATTGAATTTTGGTCTTAGAAGTAAAGACCTGCGGTACTTTAAATTGGGGTTGATGATCCCTAAATGTATTTTAAATGATTTTTAAGAAGTATGTTTAGAAATGTCATATATTTTTGTGAGTGTAAGACAACCATTGGGCTGCGAAATTCAATGGTTGGAACATGCCAACATCTTGGGCTGCGGAATTCGAGGTGTAATTTTCTAGGTTAATTGTTGTCGTACGGAACTACTCGGGCTGCGGAATTCGGGTAGGAAAACTGGGAGTTTGGCCATTCTCAGACGCAGACGGCTGTGGAATCCTCTATAGGTTCGCCCTGACAACCCTTTGATAGTGGGCTGCGGATTTCACCGGCGTTCATATTTTATATGCTTGCCTCACTATAAATCTTATTTTCAAAAAAAAAATTAACATTTATTTATTTTAAAGATACTATTGATTTTGCGAAGGGAAACTTTATAAGTGTTAATTATCGTTTGTATGAGTTACCATTTGTTTGGAGTTTCTATATTTATTCCGAATTCTTGTGGTAATATTTTTTTTTTACGTTGTTCTATTCACATGCTTGATCTGTATTATAATCATGCCTCCATGTTTTATCTTTTCCTCGAGTTTAACTGGTAATTATTATTTTAGTTGTTGTTCCTACATGTTGTTAAGTTTTGTGCTGGTGTCTAAGCTTTTCTGTACTTAGCTTTGTATTTCTACAAGTACTGGGAGAACTGCTAGTTACTCCCCACTGATTGTGGAACCTTAATGTTATTTGCAGGTGAAGAGTAGTTCATGTTGAGTCTGGGGTGAGAGCAGAGCGTTTACATTATTTCTTAGCAGTGATATAGACTTGCTTTAGTTGTCTTTAGACATTCTCTTTTGGGATTTTCAGATTTGAGGATTGTTTTCCCTCTTTGGAAGTGTTTATTGTTTATATGGGATTTCTTACACTTTACTTTATTTGTCTCAGATATTTTAATCATTGTCTTTATTTCTTTGGGTAACCTTTAGAGTGACATTTCCGTCTCGACGTTTTTTTCCGCTTACGTCATGCCTTATGTTCTAGACGGGGTGTTACAACATTGCTATCTCTTGGAAACAACACCCATATGATCAGCCTGCTTTGTTGAAAGATAAGATAACATATGATGAAAAATGAATTCAAGTACTTCGGATATTCGATCAATACAACTTGTTTCCTTATCATCCATATTCAAGCAGCAAAATAAATCACTCAATTTGCAAGTTAAGTTATGTTCAGACCCCATTAATACAAACCTTGCATAAAATGAGAAGCAATTAAATCCCAATAATTCAGAACAATGATTCTATAAATCTGTAATCCAAATCCAAAATTTTGGAGAAAAGTAAATTCCAAATAAATTAGCAAATTAACATAACGAATTAAGGATAAAAAAATAAAAAAAATAAAAAAAAAAAAAAAGCAAATCTACCCCATAATATTAATACGAGTACCATTTATGTAAGGAATTATTAAATTACCACCCAAAAATGTAACCATTTTTGAACTAACCACCCATTAAATTTTTTATTTTAAATTACCACCTGTTAAATTAAATAAATGTTTAGATTACCACTCATTTCCAAAATCCGGTGGATTTTTCGTTTGTGGGCCCCACCTATCACTTATTTGACCCTTTTTACTGATTTTTTTCCCCGTTTTTTCTCTTTAAAAAAGCTCTCCTAACTTCAATTCACATTTTTTCTCTTTTAAATTTGGTTGAATTTGGAGATGGAAATGTGAAATAAAGTATATAGAGCGTTTTTAAAAAGAAAAATCAGGGAAAAAATAAATCAAAATGGTTTAAATAAGTGTTAGGTGGGGCCTACAGACGGAAAATCTACCGAATTTTTGAAATAGGTGGTAATCTGAGCATTTATTTAATTTAAGGGGTGGTAATTTAAAATAAAAAATTAAACGGGTAGTTAGTTCGAAAATGGTTACATTTTTAGGTGGTAATTTAAAAATAAACCTTTATGTAATTAACAAAGAAGAACACAAATTACTTTAGCTTGAACTGAAATTGTTAAAAAATAAGATTAATTGTTAGTGTCATTTCATCGAATAATCAACCAACAAACTAAAAAATGGGGTTAGGGTTTATTTTCTTCAAAAATAATTTCGGCATGAAATCACCAATTAGCAATTAATTTATAAACATTGTTCATACACAAAATTAAACATGCATAATAACAAATGATTGATAGCAAAAAGAAAAAAAAACGAAAGTTAAAAATATCTTTAAAAACTAAACATAAGCAAATAACTGCAATTAGTCAGCTTTACGAAGAATTGAGCGTAGAAATGGGAGTGGAGTGTAAAAATTTTGATTGGATGAATTTTTTTTACTGGATAACACTCCATACCAAGCAAAATTTCTGATTACTTGGAGAGCTTTGCTTTTTATCTTCTTTCAGAAATTGGGTTCTAGGCTTTTAGCATTAGCTTTCAAGAGAAGCTATGTTTACTCCCTTTTTTTTCTTCTTCTTCTTTCTCCAAAACTAGAGTTGAAATTGAATGTAATTTAAGGAGTTTAATAAACTACTCCCTCCATTTTCCATTAATCACAATGATAAGGTTGTCTCAAAGTTTAAGAAAATTATAGACCAACCTACTCTGACCATTGCCCTTTTTTTTGGAGGTTCTTTATTTACTATTGTGAATCATCCCTTTAGATGTAGAGACCACCGGATTCATAATCCCAATTTTGATGATTTTTTCAAAATTTTGTGGAATAAGGGAAGTGATAATTTTATTAAAGCAAAAAATCAATTTATTAGTGATGTTAAACTCTGGAAAATGAATTTTTTTCAGGCTAGTACTAATAATAAAAAACGGTTGATTGCCTGCATTTATGGTATACAAACTTATCTTAGTAAGAAGTTCTCCCCCTTTCTTATTAATTTCGAAAAATCTTTATTGCATGAGCTTAATGATGTTTTAAAGTTGGAACGGAGTAATTAGGTTTAAAAGGCCAGGGTGGATTGGAGAAAATATGGGGAATGGTACACGAAGTATTTTCAAATTTTGGCTCGGGTTAAAAACAGTAGAGGAAAACTTTTGAGCTTAAAAAATAAGAAAGGTGTATGGATTGATAATCAACTTGTCCTAAAAGAACTATGTATTAGTTATTTAAAAAAAAATTACCTCCAAACAACTATCCCAACCTAGAGTTGTTATTTTCTGTCCTAATGTTGTGCTTAAGGGTGATGAAAAAAAAATTTGCAAGTAATATTAGTGCTTCGGAAGTTAAAAATGCCTTATTTACGATGGCCCCCATGAAATGTCCCGGACCGGATGGAATTCAACCAATTTTTTCCAAAAATATTGGGAATTGGTAGGTAGTTTGTTTATTAGCTTGGTTTCTAAATGTTTTGATGAAGGAAAAATCCCGAGTTGTATAAACAATTCCTACATTTCTCTCATTCTCAAAATTAACCACCCTACTAATATGAACGAATATAGACCTATTGGCCTTTGTAACACCATTTATAAATTTATTACTAAAGTAGTGGATAATAGGGTTAAACCACTCCTTGGTGATCTCATCAACGCCTTCCAATCCAGCTTTATTAAGGGAAGAAGGATTGGTGAAAACATCTTGGTTATTAAGGAAGTTGCTCATATGTTTAAGAAATCCAGCAAGAAATACATCATGGCTTTTGAAATTGGCATTTTCAAGGCCTATGATAGCTTGGAATGGGGTTTTATTTTAGAAACCTTGCTTGGTCTAGTGTTTCCCAATAATCTTGTTAATCTCATTCTTAGCTGTATCACTACTCCTGCCATTTCCATTCTTTGGAATGGAATTACTAAGATTTTTACTCTTTCGAGGGGTATTAGACAAGGTGACCCTTTATCTTCTTACATTTTTGTTTTATGCATTGAAAGACTTTCCCTTATGGTTAAAAATCAAGTTGGAAATGGTAATTAAAAGCCTAAAAAAATGGGTGACGATATTAGCATTTCCCATCTTTTTTATGTCGATGATGTGTTTCTCTTTGCTAAAAATTCCGTTAACAATGTTGAGGTAATCAAGGATACCCTCCTTGATTTTTATCTAAGTTCGGCCTTTACATTAGTCAAGCTAAGTGTAAGGTTATTTCCCCCAAAAAGTGAGTTTGTCCCTTAAATTAGCCATCCTAGATGCCTCTAATATTAAGGGAGCTCCTTCCTTTGGATATATTTGGGTGTCGAAATTAGTCCTAATAGACTTAGGAAACCCGACTACTATGAACTCTTATTTAAGACTAAAAATAGGATAAAAAGGGTGGCAAGCTAAGCTTCTTAATATGGCCGGGAGATGTACTTTAATCAAGTCGGTCCTCAACTCTTTTCCCTTATATTCCATGCAAACCACCCTTCTTCCTTCTATTGTTAATAATCTTGAGAAAAGTTGTAGGAGATTCTTATGAAATAAGGTTGATAGATCTCATTAATTACCGAGAACTAGTTGGGAGAAATTTTTTCTTCCCTTGGGTTTGGGGGGCCTTGGAATGCGAAATCTTAGGTTATGGAACTTGGCTTTTGTGGCTAAAGTAGCTTGGAAGATTATTCATAATCCGGATAAACATTGGGTTAGAATTCTTAAAGCTAGATATTTCAAGTGATCCACCTTTTTAAACTTCTTCTCCAATGCTAACCCTAGAGACTCCCCTCTTTGGAAAGATATTATGAAAGGTATAGAACTCTTGTTGAGAGGAAGTTCTTATAGGATTGAGAATAGTAGAGATGTTTGTTTATGGCATCACTGCTGGGTGGGGGAAAAACCTGTTTATCTTCTTACCGATACCCTTATTCCGGATTCCATTGCCCATTGGGCTGTTAGTAACATTATCTCTAATGGCCAATGAAATACTAATAGGATTAAGCATATTATACCGGAGTATTTATGTACTTTAATTGAAAATATTCCCCTCCTCATGGTGGTTGATTTAGAGGACACTATTTGTTGGGGTAAGGAGATAAATGGCCGATTTCAATCTGTAGTGCTTATCAACTTGCTAGTAACTTTACTAGTCATCCCTCTTTTCCTTCGATCAAGTGGAAACTTATTTGGCACCTCCAAATCCCCTATAAGTACAAGATGCTTGTGTGGAACATTGCCGACCAAATTCTCCCCGTAGCTACGGTTCTAGCTAGAAATATTTGTGACTTTAATTCTATTTGCACTAGGTGTAATTTAGATGATGAAAGTCATATTCATTTGTTTAGAGATTGTATTAATTCTAAAGTCTTGTGGTCAAGAGTTTTTGTAGGTAATAAAATGGATAATAACTTTAACTACCATACTTTCTTTAATATTATATGGGAAGGTTGGATAAACTATAACCTTTCTCTTAGTACCAATTGGAAAACATTTTTCTGGGTGACCATTTGGCACATTTGGAGAGTTAGGAACTTTACCCTTTTTCAACTTGCTATGCCACGCCCTATATCCATGTTTAACGGGTATATGGTTGACTTGGTTGCAAATATTAACTCTGTGGTACCTGGTTTTTAGTGGAAAAATATTAGTCTATAAAGGTTCCACTTAAGTGTCTAATAAGACTTATAAACAGAACTTAGAGTCGCCACCTCGCCACCTTATTTTTATCCGAATATGGAAGGATTTTAAAACAGTCAATTAAAGAAATAAAACTTACAAAAAAAAAATCAAATGTTAACTCCATAAAGATAAATAAGGCACAGGGTTCGGGGTTTAGGTTAAGAGAATCGAACGTCTGGAACTCGTCTTCCCTTCCGTTCTAAAGAACGGGCTCTTACTATTGCATTGTTAAAAATCAAGTTTTAAGACATGTTAATCACAAAAAAATGATATAATAATTCATATTAGGTAGGTTTGAGCACCAAAATTTTACTACGTACCGATCAGTGAGATTTTGAATTCACTCACGGATCAAAACCTTCGTAGTTCGGGCATGTGCCATGTTTTAAATAGCCATTTCCATTGGGTTTTCTAATTTGGGTAGTTGACATAAACGTCACTTTTTGTAAGTAGGATATTATTAATCTTTGACGGATTCACTCTTAAAAGTAAATTGAACCACCTTGGTTGAGGAAAATCACCCCGATTAGTGATCACCAAAAATGTCTTTTGAAGAAGATAATTCAACAAATGCATCTCAATTGACGACTTTTTTAGTGGGAAAAGTTAGTTTTTGGAGTGAAAATTGTATAATCTCACTTTGGGTTTAAAAACACACAGGGGGTGTTTGGAAAGTGGGAATTGAGGGTGGGATTGGGAATTTTAAACCTAATTGAAAAAATAAGCCTTGTTTGTTTGGTGGGAATGGGAATAAAAAGGGGTTTGAGAATGAGAAAATTTATGGGTGAATTCCCACCATTTTATTACCTAGGATGGGAATGGGAATAGGGGAAAAATGACATTTTTGTCATTAATAAAAAGAATGAAATAATAATCTTAGTAAGGGTATTTTTGTAAAATTGTTATTTATTCCTTACATATTCCCACCCATTATCCAAACAAGGTATTGACATATTTTCATGTATTCCCATCAATTAATTCTCAATCCCATTCCAACCTTGAATCCCCAAAATCCCATTCCCACAATCATCCAAACGCCCCGTTGGGGTAATTTTGGTAAGGTTTTAAGGGTTATGTGTTTAGGCTTAATGGAATTGACCAAGTAAAACACGACACCTGTCAAGGCCTTACTTCCAAATTAAAGGGAATAATAAACTATTTAATCATATCCGATTGTAAATTAATCCATCGGGTAATTATAATAGGATATAAGCATATTTTTATGGAGATTGATAATTGTCCCAACCTTATACAACTAAATAATTAATCTTAACCTCATGTTTGGGAATGAGGCCATAACCTTATATTAAATATCATTAATTATTAGAAATAAACAAGCAAAGTTATGATTCATTCTTGTGTTACAAAAGGATTTGAAATAAGAAGGCTCACAAAATTATAAAAGAAAATAGAGTTTGTTAAAACTTTTATTTCTAAAGTCTTCTTAAAATGAAATTAAAGTCCTTAAGACATCACTTATTTTGAAAATCATCTTTAAATTAAAATTAAAGATTTTTTAAACATCTTTTAGATTCAGAGTTTGTCAAAAATTCTTATTTCTAAAGTCATCTTTAAAATAAGATTAAGATTTCTTAAAACAACATTTAGAATTAAAGCTTGTTAAACTCTTATTTCTAAAATCATCTCTAAATAAAATTAAAGCATTTAAAACTCTTGATAATTAAAGTTACATAAAAAAAATAATATAATGTAATAAAGAGAACTCTTGAAAAATTGATAGCTTACACTAAACAAATCACTATAAATCATAGAAAAATTGAAAAATTAATTGTGAGATACTGTTGGAAAGCTCTTAAAAAGTTGTATCATTTGAGCTAAATAAAGAGAACTTCTTTTGGACGTAAGGGTTATTTCATAGGCCATCTTTGGGACGTGGTAAGTAACTCTTCACTCTTGAACATCCTTTACATAAACTCTTAATTCCTTAGGTGTTTAAGCTCACTTTAAGAAGGAAATTATTTTTAAAAAAATATATCTTAGACAAACACATGAATGTAATAACCTTTCATATTTAAAATGCATTAGAAAGAGATGCTATGAAAAATGCAATTAACTCCCCTCTTCGTAACCTATCGCCTCACCAATAGGTTTGGCTTTCTAATTTGGAGTAATAAAAAAATTTAGGGCTAATTTAGCACCTAACATCGTCATTACCCCTATTGGTATCATCACATGAAAACAAACACATTAGTTAGCATAATAATAATAATAATAATAATTAAGGAAATTAAGAAAGGAATAAAGATAATACCTTGAGCTAGATGTAGCAATTTTTTGGATAACCTCTTTTGTTTATCAAGAATGAAAAGATGATAAATCCTTAATTAAAGTGCAATAAAAGAGACGAAGTGATATTTTTTGAGATATTAAAAGAAATTAGTGCAAAATAAAGCTAATGAACTTTTTTTTTCAATTATAGAATAAACTTGAAAAATAAAACTAAATCTTAAGAAATAAACTTTTTTTTTTGGTTTTAATATAGAATAGGAACACTTAAACAATTAAACTAATTTTTTAACAAAGATGAAAATAACAACAATAATTGAACTTGGAATATTTTTGTTTTTTGTTTTATAGGAATTGAAGATAATAACAATACTTAAATTAAAGTAACAAATTAGTTATATGATGCTTTTAATAAGATAAGAACTTAAAAATAAAGGTAAATTAGAGAGATTTTAACTAAAGTAAAATATTAGAGGAGAATTTTTTAGAGAGAATTTTTAGAGAGAGAATTTGTAGGAAATTTTGGTGTGTTAAAATGAGAAAATTAAGGTGGTATTTATAGAAAAATAAAGGGGTTAATTTGTAAATAAAATATAATTCAAGGATTATAAAGGTAAATATCAAGATTTTGGTAATTATGAGAATCTTGATATTAAATTCTTTTGTTTTATATGTAAAAGAATTACTTAATCTGTTTTGCAACACTTAAACTTATAAAATAAACAAAACCTAATTAAATCAGACTCTAATATTCATATAATCAGAAGGATATAAAATGACATGGTATAACAAAAAAGAAAATATATAACCAAGTCATGTCACAACTCAAAAATACTCACATGGTATACGTATGGCAGAAAGCTTAAATTTATGTAGTGACTATTATACTTACCAAGGTACTAAAACAATACTTATAAAATAGACATCTCCCTAAGATGTCAACTCTGAACGTTACACAAAGACATTAGGTAATAATACTATTAGGGTTGGACAAAATATTTTCAGAGCTTAAAAAAAATAATAAAATAAAATAAAAAATAACCCTTGCCCTTATTAGACTGTACATATAAATTACCAAAGAAACATCTAATCATACGACAAAATCTTATAAATACAAGAATTACAAACAATAACCCTTACTAAAAGTATAAAGTAAGCTAAATCATATAAAATCATAAGATTGACATGGTCAAAGTGAAAATACACATGTAAAATCATACAATATTAAGTCATACGACATAAATTTAATGTAGTCAAGAGTAAAATATATTCCCTTAACTAAATGACCTTTAAAAAAAAGGCTAAACTCTTATCTTGCCTCACTCTACTAAAACACAAATTTATATTTATCATAGTCACAAGAAAAAAATAAATAAAAGATACAAAACTAGATCAAAACAATAGGAAAAGAATAAAACTGAAGACGGAATTCACGTCAGCAAAAAAAGAGTAACGGAAAATACTATTTGGATAGTGTCAAATAGTGTTTTGAATAGTGATAAGCAATATGTGACGCGTATGAAATCTAATTGTCCCATAAATATTGATACAATTCATCCAAATTGAAATTTATTGTATACAATATTAACCACGAGGGATAAAAAAAGGTAAAGTTATTTCACTATTGACAATGTTCATCAAAATTGACGAAAGGATACAAAAACTAGACTGAAATAAACAAGTCATATAAAAAATAATAAGATAGAAGAAAAAAAATCAAAATCGAAATAACCATAAAGAAAGATGTCAGAGCCATGAATCCACTAGCAAAGTGGAAGAACAATTGCCGCTAAGGGTGATAATTCGCAGCGATGGAACACGATCCTAAACTTACGCTGAAAAAAAACTATTCATCTAAAGCTACGCGTAACAAACATGCCCAATTATACACATGTATCCCTCTTTTACTCTCGTTCATACAACACCTAGATAAATACTGACGTGTTTGGTCCAAACTTGTATTTATCGGAACAAGTATTAATTGTGGAATAAAAAGACGATGATATTTTAACAAGTGTATATAAAAGGAGGTCCCTTTAGCACTACAACATGTAGTACCTATTTAGTTGTGGAAATGTTTGTCATTTCTCTACATTGGTTGGGCATGAGTCTTAAGAGTAGGTAAGCTGGCGAAATAACGGAATATTGTACAAATCACAAAAATTACTAGATAAAAAAAACTCTATCACGCTAAGTGAACATACGAATACACTTATTATACTCTAAAGGAGTAAACGATGACATTATCCCTTGGCGAGACAAAAAAAATTGTACTTTATACTATATGATTATTATACATATACGTATAAAAATTACGATATAAAATACCCACTGTACTATTTAAAAGAAAATTACCCATATCCAAAATCTCCACTCACCACTTAATTCTTATCTTCTTCCAACTCCCTCCTTACCCGAAAAAACCAAACAAAAACCACCATTAATTTCGGCCACCATGTTTCAAGATAACCAAGAAGATCAGCCTATCTTTACTTTTGAGGAAGGCATGAGGATGATACTTGTGTACTTCATGTACATTGTGGGGCTAGTGGTCCTCCTAATGGATGTATTAATTTACTTGATAATTCATAAGTAAAGCCCGAAAATTACTTCGGTGGAGCACGGTAAAAATGCAGGTGATGTTAGTTGTACTTCAGTATTTTGCAATTTAGTAGCTTAGAAGAAGTACAAATTGTAACATATATTTTGGAAATTTAATAAAAATCAGTATTATTACTCGTTTTCTTTGTTTTAAATAATAAAAAAAAAGTCGTTAAGTTATAAAAATACTTGGCAAAATAATAGTAATTATTTACAAAAACAATAGCTATAATAATAAAATATAATAATAGTGATAATTACAAAAGTGGGATCCAAATTTGGTGTCTACAGATTGCCCCACATTAATTGAGTTTAAATAAAATGATAATCAATGTTTGAGAAAAGGCACAAAATTTTAATATATGTTTCTGAAAAAAAAGGAAGGAAAATCCCAATTGATTTTTATTTAAACATTGGCTTGGGTGCAATTGAAAAATTTACTGAAAAAAAGAGTGAAATTCCCACTCAATTGGAACACAAATGTTGGCTTGGGTGCAGTTGAAAATCTGGCTGCAAAATAGAGTGAAATTCTCACTCATTTGCTACACAAATATTAGCTTCGATGTAGCTAAAAAACTGGTTGAAAAATAGAGTGAAATTCTCACTCAATTGCAACACAAATATTGGCTTGGGTGCAGTTGAAAAACTGGCTGAAAAATAGAGTGAAATTCTCACTCAATTGCTACACAGATGTTGGCTTGGATGCAGCTGAAAATCTGGCTGAAAAAAAGAGTTAAATTCTCACTCAATTGCAACACAAATGTTTGCTTGGGTGTAGTGGAAGAACTGCCTGAAAAATAGAGTGAAATTCTCACTCAATTGCAACTCAAATATTAGCTTAGGTGCAGTTAAAGAACTGGATTAACAATAGAGTGAAATTCTCACTCAATCGCAACATTAATGTTGGCTTGGGTGCAGTTTGAAAATTGGCTTATCCTTGCACTAGTTTAATTTAGACGGATGTTTATTGGATCCTCAAAGCAAAAATCAAAATTCCAAATTGCATGAGTTTGAGGGAAAATAACAATCATTCTTGAAAGAATATAACATAGTCTATGGATTTCGGATGCAAAAACATAAGGTGGTTTGTATTGAGTATTCGGAAAAGCAAATCCTCTCGGCCTTTTCTTCCTAGCACCATTATCACCACAACCCCTATATAAAGGGAGGTGATGTTCATTCATTCTACACCAAATCATTTTCCTCCTTATTTCAAGCTTCTTAAGTCTTATTTCTTCTCTCCTCAATTTTTCTAAGAAACATGAATGTCATGTTTCCAGAAATCAATGAAATCAGTGGAGCTAGAAAGCTCCAACTAAAAGGGGTGGTAGAAAATATTTCTCCACCTCGCCTTTCCCCTTATACTAGTGTCTTTACAGAACCATCACCCATCTCCTATCTATTCAACCTCGGTATGATATGATTCATGCAGCAGTTGAATTTTGGGATGAAAAACGCCATGTTTTTCGCTTTGGAGAGACGGAAATGATTCCTCTTCTGGAAGAAATGGAGGGTTTATTAGGTCTTCATAAACGAGGCAGTGTGATTACACCTGCTGACCCAAGGGTACCTGATGCGGCCGTGAGGGATTTTCTAGGTATACCATTAAATATGGAAAGCAACTACCGTCTGCTTGACATTTTGATGTTAAAGAACTTCCTTGAGACTTTCTCTTTATCTCATTGGGAATTTCTCAACAATGAAAATTTTCACAAGTGCTAAGAAAGAGCTTGCATCCTTTTATTACTTGGCCTTGTTTTACACAAGGAATCATTATTTTCCTATCATGTTCGTTGCCTTTCTTTGTTGTCACATATGGAGTCAGGGAACCGTTTAGGGCCTCTTATCCTAGGGGAACTTATGATGGGGCTTGACCATCTGAAACAAAATCCAGGGGGTTTTGTTAAAAGGTGTCCAATTATGCTTCAACTCCAATTATTTGAGAAATTTAAGATGTCTAGACCACCTATTCGAATTCCTTACTAAACCCGACATATTCGGGAGAGAGGTTTTTTTCCTATATTCCGTCAATGTTGCAATCATGGTGCATGGACAGACCTCTTTGTCGAAGCTGATTGGAATGGATCATTTCGTTTCTCAACATAAATTCCATAACAATTAGCACTAGCAGGCGCAAAGGTGTTCAACTTCCAAGATTGGGTCGCGTAACTTTCTATCTTCCTTGGAGATGCTTGAGACAAGCGGGCCAACTTCAATGACTCCTAGAGCTCCATGAGCTCCTAGTGGTACCTTGTACCACTTATGAAATTGGCAATGTGGAAGCTCTTAGGGTATCATCTCGTGTATGGCAATTTGCACGAATTCTCCCAGCACTTCCAGTTCTTGAAAATAATGTTCCTACCTCGTCCTACACAACATGGTTGTTGGAGGACCTCAAGGAGGATGCCTGAACAAATCCTTAGAAGGATTTCCTTATTGTAGTTCAATACTTGTACTTGTGTTTCCTTTGTTTGCGTATTTTTAATTCCTAAAGAAGAAATCATATCCGAAGGCGTTAGTCTTTCAGGTATGGTGTAAGTGATTGCTGTTTTCATGGTTTAAAAGAGTAGTTGTAATTTTCGCCAAAAAGCGATAGAGTTTGTGTTGTGTTTGAATAAAAAAAATTGTTTGTTTGTTGTAATCATATTTTGTAAAGTATCGATTTGATCATGATCTTTTAATAATAATGAATATTTCTACATGACCCCTGAGCATGCAATGCAAACATGAATGAAATCTAAACATTAACATGATACACATATACCTATCTAACCTGGTAGGAGTTTCACGTTTTTTTTATTTTAATTTATATATATATATATATATATATATATATTTCTTTTTGCGAATCTCACAAATACAACACTGTAAAAATCAAGCATTATATTTTTTTCACTGATCAAGGTTAGTGAAATGAACAAACTCATTTCCATCTAGATCCATCAATTTTATTGCTCTTGCTGGTGTAAGATGTTTGACCAAAATTGGACCAGACCAGTTTAGCTTGAACTTTCCACGCGGATCATGAACCGGTGCTCGATTTTCCTTAAGTACCTGTAGGCGTCTTTCGAAGTGTGTCTACGTTAAATCATGTGTGAATACGCTTGGCACTCATAGGAAATGGGAATTGACATATACGATTAGGGACAAGGAAAGTAGGGAGCCGCCAACAAGTTTGTAAGGAACTTGTAAACCGTTCATGGATCATAAAAGGCAACAACGATTAAGGGACAACGATAGGAAACAACGATTGACTCGTGAAGGTTACACCTCATTCATAATCCATGAGGTTATTAACTCCATATGGTTCGGAACCACGAAAGGAGGATCAGGGATGATGGTAAGAAGTGACTCATGGAGTCACATTCGCCCGTGTTTGCCTCTACTCATTTCTTATTATGAAACGTGATTCCTGCAATCTCAAAGGCATACAAACAAAGATTCAATTTGCTCCAACCTATTATTAAGCTAAATTGGTTTAATATTAATGCAACACATTGTTCTAAAATATCGTGATCACTTTAATTAATAACAAGATTAAAAAGAAACCTAAACCGGTCGTCCAAATTATCTTATTAGGCGTGATTTTCAATTACATATTCCCTTTAAACATGCAATATAGTGATCATAAATAATCTAATAGAATAAAAATTAATATTGGAAGCAATTCAACAATAATAATGTTAGTCAAATCGAATAATAAATTAACCTAATCATGATACTAGAAATATTAAAATAAAATAAGAGTAATTAAATTAATTAATAACTCACATTCTGTGCGTTCCTTTAAATTGCTACATCATGAATAAACTGTTAGTAACTTCAATAAAAAATATAAATCAAATGAAAATTAGATTAAATAAATGTAGATTTGATTTGGTCCAAACCCTCAGTTATATGTACCTTTCACGCCTTGATTTAAGGACGGAACCTCGGGTTAAGTATGGACTCCTTGGAGCCCTTAGGGGAATTATTACGGAAGAATAAAGAGGCTAGAAATTAGGTTAAAGAAGGAGAAGAGAATGATTTTTGGTGTAAGGTGAGAGAGAATGATTATTGGTTCCCCGAATTGCAGAAAGAAGGGTCCTATTTATAGGGAAAATGAGCAGAGGGAACACGCGGAACTCTAAAAAGATAAAAAAAAAAAAACCTAAAAAATAACACCGTGTCACGGCAAAGAGCACCGTGTTAGATAAATTTAAAAGTTATGAAGGGCTTGTAACCTTCATTCACTTGCTAAAGAAAGTTCATCGTATCGTTCTTTAAACCATTGTTCTTCAATATCTCGCTTTCATTCATTACGCGAAGCGATTGAATCTCTGTTTCGATTGGAAGAAGTGGATCCATTCCATATACCAAAGAATATGGAGTAGTCCCAGTTCGCGTTTGAATAGAAATTATATATCCCCACATTGCATGGGCAGTTTATCAGGCCATTCTCAAGCCCTATTCGTCATCCTGGAAATTATCACCTTGATGGTTTTGTTAGCTGCTTCAACAGCTACATTGGTTTGAGGATGATATGGAGATGATTGGTGATGCCTGATTTTGTACTTCTCAAGGGTTTCTTTAAGATGGCCTTCAAATTGTGAACCATTGTCGGAGATAATTTCAAAAGGTACCCTATACCGACATATAATGTTATTGATCACAAATTTTGAAACTTGTTTTGCCCCTAGTTTTGAATATGATGATGTCTCCGCCCATTTTGAAATATAATCAACAGCAACCAATATATATTGATTCCCTTTCAAAGCTTTTAGATGTATTTTCCCAATGATATCTATGCCCCAGCTGAAAAAGGGCCATGGCAAAGTAAAATTATTAAAGCTAGCAGGCGGCATATGTGAAAGATTTGCAAATAGCTGACATTTTTCATGTTCATACGAAATGGATGCAATCACTTTCCAAAGTGGTCTAGTAATAACCTGTTCGAAGAATCTTCCGAGAAAGCATCCTTCCATTCATATGAGGCCCACATTCTCCCCCATGTACTTCTTCCATGATCCTTTGTGTCTTTTCCCCATCGATGCATAATTGCAGGTTTCCATAGAAAATTTTATTATACAACAAAACTTATAATATTGTGAAATGAGAAGCTAGCCTTCGAATAGCAAACTAATCCTTCTTCTGACTTCCTTTGGGATATTCTCCGTCGATTAATACCAAGCATCCTCATTATCTTCTTGGGTTAATAGAGCAATTATTGGTTCAAAATTAACCACTAGACTTTCTTTTTCTACAATCGTCACCGGCTGTACCTTTACATCATCGTCCCTAGTAAAATTTACTACAATATTTGCCAAAGCATCGGTGAAGCTGTTTTGCTCGCGAGGGAGATGTTTGAACTCTATTTCTTCAAAGAATGGGATAAATTGTTGAAGATACTCTGTGTACATTTGCAACCTTTCATCCCGAACTTTCCAAGCTCCAATAGTCTAGGAGATTATGAGATAAGAATCATCGTATACCGTGTGATTTTTTGCACCGGCTGCTAATGTTGCTTTGATTCCATAAATGCAAGCTTCAAACTCAGTCGTCTTATTCATCGATTGGAAACTAAGCTTCACAACGAAGGGAATATGTACTTTGTAAGGATCAATTAATAAAATTACCGCGCCATTGCCCCTCCTATTAGAGGCTCCGTCAAAATACATCTTCCATTGTGACGTACTAAGACAGAAAATATGTTCATCTGGAAAATCATCATCAAATTCATCACCTGGTATAGGTCCATCAGCCAAAGCTTCAGATATAGCCCTCCCTTTGACAGACTTTTGAATCACACACTAAATGTCAAATTCTGACAATATTCCATGCCATCTTGCTACTCTTTTACTCAAGATTGGATTCTCAAAAATGTACTTTATTGGATCTAACCTCGAAACTAGATAAGTAATATGTGCTTGCAGATAATGTCGAAGCTTCTTCATTGCGTAAATAAGGGCAATGCAAGCTCTTTCCAAAGGGGTGTATCTAGTTTCAAACTTAAGGAACTTTTTGCTGTGGTAGAAGATAGCTATTTCCTTCCTTTTACCCTCTTGGTATTAGCCAAAAGGGCTCCCAAGGCCATTTCCGTGATAGTAAGACATAATATCAAGGGATGCTCGTCTTTGGTGGCATTAAAACTGGAGGATTGGAGAGGTATTCTTTCATTAAATCGAATGAAGCCTAACATTCGTCATTCTATTTTGTAGGAACATTTTTCTTAGGTAACTTGAATATAGGTTTACACCGGGTTGTCAATTGTGATATGAACCTACTAATATATTTGTAACTACCAAGAAATCCTCGAATCTCCTTTTCCGTTCTTGGTGGAGGGAGCTCTTGTATGGCCTTTATCTTGTCAGTGTTGACTTTAATTCTGTCTTGACTCACAAAGAAACCCAGAAGTTTTCCTAAGTTACTCCAAATACACATTTTTGAGGATTCAGTCTCAGATTATATTTTCTAATTATGTCAAAGAATGATTTTAAGGCGTCAATGTGCGTCTCACGATCATGACTTTTAACAATCATGTCATCAACATAGACCTCCACAATATCATGGATGAGATCATGCAAAATCGTTGTTGCAGCCCATTGATAGGTGGCCCTAGTATTCTTTAATTAGAAGGGGATTGCTCTATAACAAAAGGTTCCCCAAGGGGTAATAAAAGAAGTTTTCAACATGTCCTCTTCCGACATGAGTATCTGATTGTATCTTGAGAATATGTCCATGAATGAGAACATGGCGTGTCCGGCATTGTTATCAACCAGAACATCAATGTGGAGCAATGAAAAATAGTCTTTTGGTGATGCTGAATTTAAATCCATAAAATCAATGCATACTTTGACCCTTTCTTTTTTTTTGGGCACTACCACCACATTCGCCAGCCATTGCGGATGCTTGATTGGTTTTATTAAGTTGGCATCAAGCTGCTTTGAATTTCTTCTTTAACTTTGAAAATAACTTCTAGTTTCATTTTATGAAGCTTTTGTTGCTTTGGCTTGCTATCAGGGTAGCGTGGTATACGATGTTTAGCAATATCACGATCGACACTAGGCATATCAGCATAGGACCATGCCAACACATCCACATACTCTTCAAGTAAAATCATGAATGCATTTTGTTCATCAAGGGAAAGGGACGATCCTACCTTGACTGCATTTTGTTCACCAATGCCAAAGCTATTTCAAAGCCTACCACGCATGCTTCATATTAAGCAGCATTGTTGGTAACGTCGAAGTCAAGCTTTATGAAGATTGGGACATGCTCTTCTTTAGGTGATACTAGTAATACTCCAACGCCACATCCCTTTTGGTTTGAGGCTCCATCGAAGTACAAGGTCCAAGTATCATCTTCAGTAACCATTAAGTCTTCATCTGGAAATTCATTGTCTTGTATTGGCATCGAGTCTTCTATTGGAAAGTCTGCTAGAAAGTCTGACACCACAGATCCTTTGATAGCTTTTTGCAGCATAAACCTTACATCAAACTGGGCTAAATTAACTATCCATCTTGATATGCGTCCATTGAGTGTAGATTTCTCGAATAGATACTTGAGTGGACCTAATCGGGATACTACGAAGACGGTATGCACTAGCATATAATGTCTTAGCTTGGTTGTGGCCCACACCAAGGCGAGGCATGACTTCTCAAGTGGTATGTAACGTGCTTCATATTCGAGCATTTTCTTGCTTAGATAGTAGATTGCGTTTTCTTTGCCTTCTACTTCTTGTGCTAGCATAGCTCCCATTGTCTCTTTGGTATACGGGAGGATTTGCGAGATAGGATTTGATCTTTTCAAAGGCATTTTGACACTCGTCATCCCACATTGCTGGTACATTCTTCTTAAGCTTCTTAAAGATTGGTTCACATATCGTCGTCAATTTTGATATGAACCTACTTATGTATTGCAACCGACCAATAAATCCTCGAATCTGTTTCTTGGTTTTTGGCGGTGGCATTGACATGATTGCTTTAATCTTGGTTGGGTCTATCTCTATTCCTCTAGAGCTTATGACATAACCCAAAAGCTTGCCTGAGGTGACTTCAAAAACACACTTAGATGGGTTCAACCTCATATTATATTTTCTTATCCTTTCAAAAAATTTCCTTAAGGTTACTTGATGGCCTACGCGGTCTTTTGATTTCACAATCATGTCGTTGTTATATACTTCGACTTCTTTATGTATCATGTCATGGAGTAAGGCAGTTGCTGCGCGTTGGTAAGTAGCACCCGCGTTTTTCAACCCGAATGGCATTACCGTGTAGCAGTAAGTGCCCCATGGTGTTATGAAGGTTGTTTTCTCCATGTCTTCTTCTTCCATGAGAATCTGATTGTAACCTGCATATCCATCCATGAACGAGAGAAGTGCGTGATTTGCCGTGTTATCTACTAGAATATCGATGTGTGGTAAAGGGAAGTCGTCCTTTGGACTTGCCTTATTTAGATCTCGATAGTCGACACACATTCTTACCCTTCCATCTTTTTTCGGAACTGGGACGACGTTGGCGACCCATTCAGGGTATTTGGATACCTTGATGAAACCTGCAGTTATTTGTTTTTGGACCTCTTCTTTTATTTTAAGTGCTACATCGGGTTTCATTCGACGTAATTTTTGTTTTACATGTTTCATTCCTGGAATTAGTGGTATAGTGTGTTGATCTATTTCTCTATTAATGCCTGGCATATCTTCGTATGAACAAGCAAATACATTGATAAATTCTTTAAGTAAGTTAATTAAATCGGTTCTTTCTTGTTAGTTAAGTGTTAGTCAGATTTTAACTTCTCTTTTATTGGTTGAATCATTTGAGATATCAACCGTCTTAGTTTCTTCAATTACTAGTGTTTTCTTTTCGAGTACTGTTTCCATTGCTTTAATAAGTTCTTTGTCTTTTTCATTGTTAGTTAAGCAATGCTCGTCATCTTGGTTTGAGAAGAACACAAGAAATAAGGAGAAGAAGAAATATTATTGTACTCTGAGATCATTACATCAAAGAGTGATATGTCCTCAGGGACTTGATCACTAACTATTCTAGGAGAAGAGATGGAGGGGGGAGGTGCTACTACTAAAGACCTAGATGACTCTATAGGGAGAGACTCTGACTCAGACTCTGACTCAGATGACTCTTCAAACATTGGTCCTTGCCCTGTCGTGATGGATATCTTCCTTCCACTTGGAGTAGTCACCTTGATAGTCTTGTGCCACCCTTGTAGTGATCCTTCGACTGGATTGATTAGCTTCGAGGGATCGAAGCTTTCGCTTTGTAGGGCTGTTTGAATGAGTGAGGAGTTATCCTCTTTATAAGTTGGCTCATTCTTTTCTCGCCCAAATAATAATCCCATGATGTTAAAGTTAAAGCATGGGGGTTCTTTCTCCTTATGGACAGGAGTTGGGATTTCATCTGTGAAATAACAATCCAAGAAAATCTCAAATCCCGTTTGTCTTATGCCATTTACAACAAATGGCTGGGGAAATTCATGGCATGGATAGTCCTCTCCTTCTTTTAAAAATAGACCATTAAGTGTGAGAGGATACTGATCCATTGGGATTGCCTTCTTTTGACTACGAGCGTCGATACGTGCCTTTGATTTTTCCTGGGCTCGCTTGAGATCTTTCCGAGTCGGTTCGAAACCAAGTCCGAAAGTGTCTAACTTAAGGAGGCCAGGTGATTCCAGCGACTTTTCTATTCCCTTCTTCTTTCCTAGGGTTATCCCAGGAAAATGTCCTTGTTTCTTTACAATAGCATTTACAATCATGTTGGAATAGGTGTCATGGAAAAGAAGGGTCCTTTCATCCTCTTGGATTAAGGAGACCTCTTCGTTAAAGCCCCATAAATCTTCATCATCCTCGTCGTGCTCCACATTAATTATTGGATTTTCTATGGACTTGATTCTCATAGATGAAGCATCGATGGTGATAGGAATTCCCCCAACTATAGCTTTTACTTGTTGGTGGAGAGATGAGGGGACGACCTTTAGGTCATGAAGCCAAGGGCGTCCCAACAGTAGATTGAACGAAGCTTTAATGTCTACTACTTGGAAAGTAGTAGCATGTTCTATTGCTACCACCGTTACATTCATGGTAATTTTACCAAGAGCTTGACGACGAGTGTTGTCGTAGGCCTTTATTCCTTATGTAGACGAAGTTAAATCTTCATCCCTTATGCCTAGCATCCTCGCAGTTCTAAGTGGACAGACTTTGATGGCCGATCCATTGTCTACAAGAGTCATAGGGACGTTCATTCTCTTGCAGACTACCGTGAGGTTTAATGCCTTGTAATGTTTGTCACCGTCTGGAGGTAAATCCTTGTCAGAAAAGGTGATCAAAAAGATTGGACTAGGAAGATCACTCGTGAGGAACTTATCCAACCCCTCAAGAGTGGTGTCAGAATCTATCCCTATTTTGTCCAAGGCATTCATTACATCCAACCTATGTTCTGGAGATGTCGCCAGAAGTTTCCATACGTTCATTTCAACTTTTGTTTTCTTAAACTACTTGACGATATCATTGTCTTCAATGATAGGTATGGGAACTTGTTGTGTGGTTGGCATGGGTTGTGTTGAAATGGGAGGTTGCACTCTCCCAGATCTTGTGAGGACGTCTATCGATGAGTCTTCTTCAGCCCAAAAGTTATCCATGGCGTATGACACAAAAGGTGGAGATCCTACTATGTCTTTTAAGTAAACGTCTTCTTCATCACTGTCCCAAACTCCATTAATATTTGCATCGTCTTCTTGTGGTACTTGGACTAGTTTCTTTTCATCAATCATTTTCTGAATTAAATCCTTGAATTTAAAACAGTTTTCGATAGTGTGACACCCTGATTGATGATACTGACAATAATATCTATCTGTCCTTTCCAATGATTCATATGGTCTCGGTTCGAGAGGTTTGATCTCGCCACTCTCGGAGAGCATTTCGAACATTTGTTTATATGGGATCCCAATTGGAGTGTAGAGTCTATTACTCTTCTTGGGTTTTTCGGTGACTTGTATAGGAAAACGCTTTACCTCATAAGTCGTTCTCATGGGTGTGAATTCTCTCATGGGTTCATCTTTCGGGAGTGGAACCTCGTCATATTTCTTTTGAAGTTCCTTTATAGCCTTGAGAGTTTCACGTAGCAAATGCGATATCATAACAAGGACTTCACCAAATGGTCCAATAGGAGTTATAAGACCTTTTGCATTTAATCGATCAAATGCGGTATCATAACTCATGCCAATAGGAGTAAAGTTCCTCCTATATGGTTTCTTTTGTCCTTAATTGTTCATAGCAAGGACTTCACCTAGGTTAAAATTGCTAACGTTGTTTGAGTGGGTGGTTTTGGAAGAAGAAGGATTGTCGTTCTTCTTGCCTTTCCAACCACTGTTGGAGTTATTGTTGGCAGCTTTCAACTTAGCCAGGTCGTCTTCAATATTGATTCCAATGTCATAGACAACCTTGAAGGTATGGAGATTGTTTTGATACTTGAGATGCTTGGAATACTTTTCTTGAAGGTTTTTGATGAACAACCTTACAGACTCTTTTTCACTTGGCACCTCGATCATCTTAGCTGAGGTTTCTCTCCATTTATTAAAGAAGGAGGTGAAGACTTCGTTTTCTTTCTGCTTGAGGATTTCAAGCTCCCTATGATCAGTCTCAACTTGAATGTTGCACTTGTATCTATCAACGAAAGCGTTTTCTATGGACTCCCAGGTGGAGGTCTTTTCTTTCTCGAGAGAAAAGAACCATTGTTAGCAAACAGTCTCGAGGGATAGTGAGAACAGAGAGGGAAACACCTTCTTATCGATACCCTTAATACTCATTATTGTCTCGAAGGCTCTTAAATGAAAATAAGGGTTATCGGTTTGAATTTCGAGATGTCGTTGGCATTGAACTTCTGAGGAAGAAGATCTTTGTCCACCGAGACCCCTTGTGAAGTAATCCCTTGAAACTTGTAGTCGCTAGATAGCTTGCTTAGACTCTCTTGCATGAGGTCCATCTGTTGTTGCTTCACAGGATCATCGATCTTAAGTGTGAGGAGCTTTAGTGCCTCAGTCACGGTAACCAGTTGGTTCCTAAGCTCATTGACTTCTTCTTGTGTTGCCATTATTGTCCTAGCTTTCCTCTTACGAGCTATGGGTTTGTCGAAAAGTTGGACTTGTACGAAAAGGTTGTCTTTGATTAACCGTCCTTCCTTTCTTGACCACGCGCTGTAATTTAAACCAATTTGCGTTTTAATTACTTGACTCGAATCGACTTGACTTTATGGTTTTTAAAGAGGAAAAAATTAAAAAAAATAAAAATGGGTGCATATATTTTAGGAAAAAATAATGTATGTATTTTTTTAGGGAATAAGTATAGTTTTTATATTGGAGTATTAATATCCGACTTACCCCCCTAAAAAAAATGACGGAAAAAACGCACATACAAGACTCTCTTAGACATGGTCAAAGTGTGTGTATTGGTGTGTGCGTTGAGTGTAAGTGACATGTTTGGACTCTTGTGTAAGACCATGGGACTTAGTGCCTAAACTCAATTAATGACTCAACCAAGTGTTATTGACAGCGAAAATTAACCGAATTAATTAGCAAACTGGTTAATTAGACACTAGATGATGACTCGATCAATAATCCGAACTGTCGTCAAAACGACAGGACTGGCGCCTCTCTTTGTAGTGTAGCGCCAGACGACAAAGTTGTCGCCAGGCGTCGCACTCCACCGAGTGGCGCTACAATTCAGATTTTGGGGCCAATACTGGAGCTTCAATCTGAGACTGTTTTCGGTGTTATTAATGAACAGGGGTATGCCTAAAGTCGTACTAGGTCAATTCTGATTAAAATATTAGACTTTATTTATTCAAATTAATTAATTAATTAATTAATTAGGAAAAGTTCTTTAAGTCATTAATTTATTTAATCTCAACACAAGTCAAACAAACGGTTAAGAAAACATAGTATATGCACAACAAATAATGCACAATTAGTCAAGTAGGCACAATATGATGCAATGAGTTTGCAACCTAACCATGACTCTAGTTCTCTAAAGTTCGGGATATGGTTTAATCAATAAAGGGTCCATGGTTAATTGTCCAGATGCGCCGCGCGAAAGCCTAGCCGTGAAGGGTTGGCGCGAGTGGATGGGACACCGCGAGTTTAGAAAAACTCGCTTCCATGGTTTGGTGAATTAAACATTCTCGGATGTACCCTTTGTTGCTCAGAGCGTTCAATCAGGTAGATGGAGCATGAATTCCCAGGGGGTTATGTCCATATGTAGAACACATATCAATCAGGAAGTAGGATCGAGCAAACAATATGAAAAACTAGTCGAAATTAGAACGCATATTTGTGGCTCGGTATTGGAAGAATTTGGCGCCAGCAAACAGAGATTGGCGCCGGATTTTAGCTGTAGCGCCTGGCGACAGAACTGTCGTCTGGCGCTACAGTTAAAAGTCTGGCGCTAATATTCTGTTCACTGACGCTAATTCCTACATGACTCAGTAGCTTTCTGTGCTCGATAAAATTTTCCAATTTTCGCGCAGTGTTATTTCGGTCCTAGTTGTGAAAATTATTTCTCAAATTTCCTACGTATAAAATCCTATGTTTTAACTCATTACGGATGGTCTTTCCAATCAGATCTTTTTTATGCATATGACAATAATGTTAATCAAAATTACGCATATGAAAAACTTAGAACGTTTCGAGTCTCATCCACTCATTCTAAATCATTGCCGAAACAAATTCAGGAATTAAAATAAAAATCCTCCCCAGTGGAGTCGCCAAAAATTGTCGGTAATATTTCAAGAATTAATCCCCTAACTTGAACCCCACTGTGATCATACACTAAAATACGGTGGCGTCCAAAGGGAAAGAAGATAGAGCAAAAGGGTCGCCAACAAGTTTTTTAGGAACTTGTAAACCGTTCACAGGGTGAAGGTTACACCCCTTAACGATCCAAGAGATCGTCAACTCCAATAGGTCTTGAACCATGACTGGTATTTCGGGGATGAAGGTACAAATCCAACCTAAAAGAGATTGAACCTGCCCTAATAATAGTCCTCCACTTTATTCTGATCGTACTCATGTGCGCTTTCTGACTAACATACAATCAATAGGATTAACCTAAACCTGTTTATCTATGTTGGTTGAATATTAATGCACAAACAAAACTATTATTGGCGATCACTTGAATTATAATCAAATTAATCCTAAACAAGATTATTAATTATCTTATTAAACGTGTTTACAAGTACTAATTCCCTTTAAACATGCATAAAAAGGTGTGATCAAGAAATAACAATAAATATCAAGCAACATAATAATAATCATCATCATAAAAATAATAATCATAATAATAATCATAATAATCATAAAAATAATCATAATCATGTTAAAGCATAATAATAGCAAGATCCTAGGAATGATATTAATAAGATTAATAACAAACCCTAGTATGTCACTAAGCAATAAAAATCAAATACATAGCCCTAACATGATACTAACATGAATAAATATTAGAAAGAAAATAAAAGGCATCATAACAAACCCTAGCATGACACTTCTCTCGTTCATGGATGGATATGCAGGTTACAATCTAACGCAAAAGGCCAAGTTGGTGCCAAACGCTGACCTTGGCGCCAGACGCTAAGGCTAGCGCCAGGCGCCAAGCATAGCGTCAGGCGCTACAGCTGGCGTTTGGCGCTGACTCAGAAATTCACGCGTTTTCTTAAAATCAAATAGAAATTGCCGTACAGGAGGATAAAATTGTATTTTCCCTCAAAAATGTTCTTTGATTTTAATTAAAACTCTGAAAAGTCAACAAAAGTCAAAATATCAATGCTAATTGAATTAGGAATGAAAAGAACCTTCTAGAAGAATCTAGAAGACTAAAACCATTCCTAATTGCATTAGGAATGATAAATCCATATTAGGCCCTCCTCTAGATCATTGGGCCGCATATAAGGCTCAAACCGGGCCTAGTTCAGTAATCTGCCATAACTTTCTCAATATTCATCGGAATTGGGCTTATAATATATCGTTGGAAAGCTCTTTTCAAACCCCATCCAACTACACTACTATTAGACCCATATCATGGACCAACCGAACTGGATTGACTGTTTTCTTAAAATAGGTTTTCAAAAACAGAGAGAAAAGAAAAGAAGTTAAAACTATCCGCAACACTAGACTTTCCACAATTTCACTTCATTCGATTATGATTCGACGTGAAAGGTACTTATCACTGGGTTTGGTTTTGGGAGACACAAATGGGTATCTACACCCATCATATTTGCTGCCCTTATTAAGCAAAAACTCATCAGTTTATTTTCCCATTTACCGTGGGAATTATTCACAAAAGTATTTGCACTCTTCCATCTCTCACCTCCATAATACATCTCCTTCTTCCTCAATTTTTGTGAGATTGTTGCTGGGTTTTATTATTGCAAGGATCATCTTATTTTTCCCTCTTAATTTGGCTGTGAAAATAATAACTTTAATGGGTTAAACCCTTCCCTTTTTCGCCCCCCTCTTGTATGGTTTGTTATACATACGTCTTCTTATTTCAATCTTGTTTTATATAGGTATTCAAGGTCATCAAGAGGACTAGTTCTTTTTGAGTTCTTCTAGTTTCGTGTGTGTTATCGGAAGTTTATCGAGGTAACTAGCATTATTCCATTACTCTAGAAATCATGGTTGGGTTAAGATAAGATTAGATGCGTCTAGGATTAGTTATTTGGGTTTTCGTTTGCGGTTTCGATAAAAACTTATACTCTGTTTGATAGTGTATTTTTGCGTGAGATATACCAGTTGTAGATCATGTATTTTCTTGTTTATCATGTCTATATATATATAGTTGTTTGATCATGTTTAATTACAAAAGAAATTGCACTACAAAAATCAAGCCTTTTAGCGACAAGAGGAATCCGTCGCTAGTTTCAGAAAATCCGTCGCCAAATTTAGCTAGCAACAGATATAGCAACGGAATCAGTTTGTTGGTAAATATGTTGTCGCTAAATGGACTTAGAAACGGAAAACAAGTAATCCGTAGCTGTTTTAGCGACAATTTATTTTCCGTTGTAGAATCCGTTGCAAAGACTTAGAAACGGATATAACTTGCTCTGTCGCTGGAATCAGCAACGGATTTGTCAAATCCGTCGCTGGAATCAGCAACGGAATTGATAATTCCAGCGACGGATTTGTCAATTCTGTTGTAAATTGATAATTGATAATTGATAAATCCGTCGCTGGAATCAGCAACGGAAGTTTTAAATCCGTTGCTGATGGCAGCGACGGATTTGTCAATTCTGTTGTAAATTTGTCGCTAGTGTTGAGACGGAAATAAAATTATTCGTCGCTAAGTGTAATAATGGATTAAAATTTTAATAAGCAATATTGTTTGTATTTTTCCATTAAATATCAGTTTTTTTTTTTTTTTTTTTTGTCACATGATATTAAAAAAGAAAGACAAATTTATTTTTATTTTATTTTTTGAAAGAAAAGAAAGACAAATTTAATACATTAAATCATAAGGGCAAAGTTCACAGTGTAACTTACAAGGGAACATGTAAGCTAGAGTTAGTAGCAAAATATACAAAAGCAGCCTTTTAGACTTAGTTAATACCCAATGCTATATACTTGGTCCAAAATATGCTACCATGAGACTAAGACCTATATTAGAAGCATGTCAATTGTAATAATTAGAGACTTTACATGCAATATATAAAAAGGATCCTTGTTATTTGCACTTGATGATCATGCATCAGTAGGAGAGGATGTAGATGTTGCAGAGTTTGAGATTTTCTTAGATTGGAGAAGCATTTGCACTTGTTGTTCAAGGGCCTTCACAGTGTTTTGAGTTTCGGCAAGACTTTTTTGGGTTTCGACGAGGCTCTCTTTTGTTGCATCAAGCTCTTTCTGTTGTTCCACATTCTCCGTAACGAGATCAATAAATTTGTTTTCCAGCTCCATTGCATACTCTCTTCTTGATTTCTTTGCCCTCTTCTCTTTGGTTACTGGTTTCTCATAATATGAGTCAGCAGCAGCTCCCAAACCAAATAATATTCCCTTGTCATTCCACCCACCAGCAGCCTCAAGGAACAACTCATCTTCAGTTTTATGATTCTCGGTCTCACATTCAAGATTTGCAGCTTTTTTACTATTATAGTTATTCTGAAAAAAAAAGGTTACAAGTACTTAACATTATTGCAAATATGAGCAGATTTAAAATTTCACTTCTGTGCAAGCAAAGACTAAACATGATTGCAAATATGCACATATTTTAAATTCACAAGCAATGAAAAGGCACACTAATTTCCAATATAGTAAATATGAGGTGAAAATAAGATTATTAAGTTAAATATTGACTAAAAATTTTGGCAGCACTTCCCCTAAATATGGACAGCCTAAATTTAAATTTAGGTAATTACGTCGTTTTAATTTGTACATCCTGTAATTTACAACCTATTTCCAATTTTGACCCGTTTCAATGTCCATCATTCCAAGAAATTCAAATACCAATCATCAACCAACAGCTATTGTAAGTTACATATAATTTATAAACAATAATGCAAAGATTAGACAATATCCATCAGACTTGGTTCTCTGAGTACACAACCCATCAAACATAGCTTGATTCTTAAATAAACAATACAACAAACAAAGAATACAATAGCTTGTTTCTCAATAGCTAACATATATCAAGTAAGAATACTCACCCACACTGTTTCTGCATTAGAATTAACAAATCGACCACCACTATCTGCATGGCACTCGAAGTAAAGTTCAGCAGCTGTTGGTTTTCGTCCCAATTTTTTTTCCTATTCATAAAATACACTAACATTAGAACTGCATATAAACTAAGGAGACATACAATCAGTGATACATATCTAAATCAACACTAGAGGTTATTTTTGAGTGGCTTGGTCAAAAAATGGGAAAGACTTAATATATACACTAACATCAAATAAGGAACAATGTATTCTATAATTTATAATCAATCCACTAAGACATCATGTGAAATTCACCTTGCAAGGAAGAAATGGAAGTGACTACTAAACAAGAAAAACAAGAGAAAGTATTAGTGGGTCATTATATGTCAGAATACGTAAACTTGTAGGAATAATATAATAAAGCAACCTCAGGTTTATTACATGAATTTCTACAGAAATATGTTCACTATGGACAACCATTACTATCAAGCTCGTGCTTTCACAAGTTTAGGATTGTATCATATTTTAACAATATATTGAAATTTCAGGTGTTTAGAAGTCATTACCAATTTCAGCCGCTCTTCTTCAGTAGATATAGACCCTTGTCGATGGTGAATTTTTTGGGTTCCATTGCCCATTCGGTTTTTTGAGCATTGCTTTGATTTTTCTTGGAATTCCTTTCTTTTTCTAATTTGAATCATCTCCTCCCTTATGGTAGGAGGGCACCAGTCAGCATTATACTTAGGATCCGTGCAAACCTTCGACACCATATCACTAATACGCCTACTACATTTTGATTTCCAACCCTTCTTAACTTCCTTAGCTATTGATGGGTCCCATGAGAACTCTTGCTGAGGTTAAATATAAAAGATCAAGCAAAAAGGCTATTAATTTGTCTATATTAAATGACAATCAAAACTACTTCAGCAAGTTTGCAACTACTATCTGATACACTAAACAAATATAACCTAAAACATCAATCTTACAAAAGACAAACCTTGAAAGCATTCCACCATCTCCGTCGAGCTTCTAATGGAGTCATAGCCCAATTGCAATATGGTCCCTTAAAGTACGCCTTATATGATGTCTCGGAAACAATATCAGTCACCTCACGATGGGCAAACCTATTAAAGTTGGAATTATCAATATAATCACATATGCATAATAAAAAAAAATTTAAAAAATCAAGCTATAGATTTTTTTCTGTTTACAGTTAATGCTACTCACCATAAACCATTAGGATGCAGGACTGAATCAATTTTTTCAGGGTTACCAGTCTCATCAGATACACTTGTATTAGGCATTGAATCAACTTGGGTTGTTTGGGGCTCCTGGTGAACTGTTGCTTCAGTTGTAGAATTAGGCACCTCATCTTGGTGTGAAATTGTTGCTGCTACATTGGTCACAGGTGTTTGTGGAGCAGCTTGAATGTTAGGCATTTGATTTGGTGTACTCAGTGTTGTGTGGGGCAGGGTACTTGGAGTTATATGAGGTGCAGCTTTAGAAGGTATCTCATGAATCATCGCTTCACTGGTAATGTGAGGACTATTTCGATAGCCTGGAGATCGAATGATCGCACCTCTCCCATTCAGGCCACCTCTACGTCTATACGACATCTGCATGTTAGATATATAAATAAACATTCATAATAACAACTAATTAAAATTACAAATAGACAGTAAAAGTAATATGAATAATAATAAATAAAACTAGATATCAATCCACATAATTTTAAATAAATAAACACATCAGCAAGTACACCAAAATATTTAGTTTAATTTTTAGGTTTGGAGTTGGCTGGCTTAAATTTCAGCATCTTCATCATCGTCATCTTCACCATCAGTATACTCTTCTTCTTCTTCTTCTATTTCTTCTTCCTCTTCCTCCTCCTCCTCCTCCTCCTCTTCTTCTCTTTCCTCTTCTCCTTCTCCTTCTTGCTCAGCCTCATCAACCTCATCTTGGACTATTTCCGAAAGTGATGGAGGATTTTGATTGTCCATTTCTTGAAATGCCAACTCATCTAATGGGGCATCAATGGTACCTCGAGGTTTGACATAAAAGACATGTAGCCATGGATTCCTCTCTTTTTTCACAGTTGGGTTTGGTGCAAAATACACTTGATATAACACTTTTCCGCTGTAGACTTTGTTGCATATAACCTTTGTAACCTCGGAGCAATGGGCAGGTAGTATAACACTTTTCTAGGACTTTTTTTTACTTTTGATCTTGATGTCTTGTAGCGATTTACTTTACAAACACGACATTTTTCAAGATCACTATTCTCCTTCCAAAACAACATACACCCATTAGGACATACATCTATCTTATGGTGAGGTAGCTCTAGCCCATCAAGTAATTTTCGGGTCTTATAAAAAGAATCTGTCATGTTATTAATTTCTGGACAGATATCCTTGATCAATGAAGCGACACAATCAATGGCTTTATGTGGCATGTTGTACTCGCATTTCAAATTAGTTATCCTCGCAGCAACGGACAACAAAGACAACTTACAGCCATCATATAAAGGCTTCTCATCAGCTTTGAGCATGTCAAAGAACTTCTTGAACTCGGGATTTGGTTCTTCCCTATCAGATGATCCTTCTAATGCATATTCCAAATGGTAATTAGATTCGAATGCATCTAAAACCATGCTTTTATATGGGTTTGATGTATCACCGATTGAAGTGTAACCACATTCTGGACTTTTATTGTCAAAGTCATCTTCTCCATGAAAAGTCCATTTGTGGTAATTAGGTCGAAACCCATTTTGGTAGAGATGGAACTTTACATCATCCGGATTCAAATATGGAACATTACGACATTTTGCACATGGACATTTTAATAGTCCATCAATCATGACATTGTCTTGCGTACTAGCAAATTCAATAAATTCGTCGACTTTTTTTGCATAGGTTGAACTAAAAAATTTTCCATTAACCCTTTCATACATCCATTGACGATCTACCATTGCCCTTTGCATCCTTCCGATAAGCTCACTATGTATTCGGAACCTTAAATATAATTTTAGTATTAATAAACACTACCCAAATTATTCTAAACAAAAACCAGAAAAAACAAACAAATAAAAAGATGGTGTGCACACTTCATAAGCAGCACTTACTCAACAAACGAAGTACACATAATACATATCTTCATTTAATTATATTTTAATTAAATAAGGGAAAAAATTAAACTACTTTTACATGTAACAAATTTGACTTTAGCTAAATTTAAAACTTAAGTCAACTTTAATCCTATAGCTAGTTGAATCAAATACTTCATATAAAAACCAACAATAATATATGTATATTAAACTAAGTTATAAACAATGATGAGCCCAACAAACAACCTACATACAAGATTAGAAAGCATACTTCAGTCACCAACTCAAATTAAGATAAACAAGGGGGGCATCTTTAGCAATACCACAAATTTCACTATATCCCCACTAAAAATCAACACATAGACCAATAATTATAAATATTTAAAATTAATAGCCTTATAATCTGATTTGAAAGTAGCTAGCAATTATCTTAAATTGATAGATTTATCATTTAGCTCACAGTTATGTAACAAAGATAAATTTATAGCACTAATTCACTAAAGACATATAATTATATTTAACTTCAATGGAAAAGAGTAAATGTTGGCACCCTTCTTGAACTTATTCAGTGAACTATTCAAGAGTACGTAAATGTGTTATTAAACTTATCAATCCTCACCTAATTTCAAACTATGACAGTATGTGTGCACTAATTAATATATATAATCAACTACAATCCAAATTGCCAACTACTCATTTCAAGCTGGATTTAAGGGACCTAATGAAGTACTCCCTTCCTGTCAAGTTTTGCTGATATTCGTAACAACTTACCCAATTTCTAGAATATCATAAGAAAGAATTAATATCTGATTATATCTAGTTTCCATATCCCTGAGCAATACAACGAGCTCAAAATTCCAAAAAAAAAAAAAGGAAAAAAGGGGATAAGCTAAGTAAGCAGTAAGACAAACAAAATTCAACCAAATTGTAATTAACAATATAAATATACACACTTAAGTAGTAGATCTTCATATCTCTGTATAATCAATTGTAATTCAACCAAGAACTCAAATAAAGCACATGCCATAAAAATTCAAAAAGCACATGCAAAAGTTTCAACTCCAATAACTCAAATAAAACTCATCAATGGCGATAATTTCAACTCAAATGCCAAATTCCCAAACAATAACATGTTAAACCAAAATACCATTTATAAATTAATAAAACCCTAAAATCAATTGATAGATCTACATACCTTGGACTGTTCGACAGGTCCTTAGGAGTTGTCGTTGGCCGTCTTCACCATCGTCTTCACCTTCGCCGTCACCGTCAAGAGAAAAGAGGAGTTAGCAAAGTGGAGTGAGAACTTTGTTTTTGGGGTTTACAGAGAAAAGAGGGGAAAAATTTTAAGGCGGGTTAATGAAATGTTCAGCGCGAATACTCGAAATTTTCAAGAAATAAAAGTTGCTGACTTTTTTTTAAGAAACCTCTAGATTACCTATTCTCCAAATTTTTTTAAAACAAAAAAAATAAACTAAGGGACGGATTACATTTTTCTGTCGCTGCTTAGCAACGGAATATTTTAATCTGTCGCTAAAGTTATCGGCGGATAAAATATTTCCGTCGCTGACTTTATTTAGTGACGGATTTTTATAATCCGTCTCTATATTAGAAACGGAATCAAAATTGTCGCTATATTTCCATAGCTAAAAAGCCTAATTTTTGTAGTGTTGGGTTGAGATCCTGTTGTTAGTTCCTTCGGTTGAGCATGAATTATGTATGAACTTCGGTATGAATGTATGTTGCCATTCTTGTTGGTTTGTGAGTGAGCTACTAGTCAATTTCAAGTGGATTTTTGTAGCCTTGTTTACATGTTTAGATTCCCAAAGCATACATTGTTTATCTTAAACTAGTTTATTGTTAATCATGCTCTATTTTATTCACCTAAGGCTAAACTAATTTGCTCCATGATGTATTATTGTTACTGTTGCAAGTTTGTACAATTTATTATGATCCTTTGGCTAAGTGTTTCATGCTTAGATTGATTAATTTCATGTTTAGCTAGTGGTGTAATCATAGGTGGTTATAATTGAGCTAAATATTTTAACAGTTGTCATGCTTGATGGTGGCCGAAGGCTGGTAGTTCAATATATTAAGGAAATCTTTCATGTTTAGTTGATTGATTGTAGTGTTAAAATTACATTATGAGTAATTAATTTTTATTGTATTTATATGATTCTATATTTTATTTTGTTGTATAGTGTTGGATAACTTACTACATATTTTAATGAGTCGGTATAATGATGGAAATTGTGACCAAGGATTAATGTTAATTTAAATTATGAGTGTTTATAGAGTTTTTTAAAAAACATGGTTTTAAAGTGTCAAATAAGTTGTCGACGTCGTTGTGCTTTAAAGTAGAATAACACTGTTTTTAGCACCGCTTCGCCAAGGGTTGTGTCCGAATGTATTGTGATATTTTGTTATAATTAGCTTCGTACCCAAATTCTAACAATAAGAGTGACATCTTAGTATGATATATGGGTTATTTTATATTTTGAAGAATTTTGAAGTTAAACTCTTTTGAAGGATTTTTATTGAATTTTGGTCTTAGAAGTAAAGACCTGCGGTACTTTAAATTGGGGTTGATGATCCCTAAATGTGTTTTAAATGATTTTTAAGAAGTATGTTTATAAATTTCATATATTTTTGTGAGTGTAAGACAACCATTGGGCTGCGGAATTCAATGATTGGAACATGCCCACATCTTGGGCTGCGGAATTCGAGGTGTAATTTTCTAGGTTAATTGTTGTCGTCCGGAACTACTCGGGCTGCGGAATTCGAGTAGGAAAACTGGGAGTTTGGCCATTCTCAGACGCAGACGGCTGCGGAATCGTCTGTAGGTTCGCCCTGACAAACCTTTGATGGTGGGCTGCGGATTTCACCGGCGTTCATATTTTATATGCTTGCCTCACAATAAATCTTATTTTCAAAAAAAATTAAAATTTATTTATTTTAAAGATACTATTGATTTGGGAAGGGAAACTTTATAAGGGTTAATTATCGTTTGTATGAGTTACCATTTGTTTGGAGTTGCTATATTTATTCCGAATTCTTGTGGTAATATTTTTTTTTTACGTTGTTCTATTCACATGCTTGATCTGTATTATAATCATGACTCCATGTTTTATCTTTTCCACGAGTTTAACTGGTAATTATTAATTTAGTTGTTGTTCCTACATGTTGTTAAGTTTTGTGCTGGTGTCTAAGCTTTTCTGTACTTAGCTTTGTATTTCTACAAGTACTGGGAGAACTGCTAGTTACTCCCCACTGATTGTGGAACCTTAATGTTATTTGCAGGTGAAGAGTAGTTCCTGTTGAGTCTGGGCTGAGAGCAGAGCATTTACATTATTTCTTAGCAGTGTTATAGACTTGCTTTAGTTGTCTTTAGACATTCTCTTTTGGGATTTTCAGATTTGAGGATTGTTTTCCCTCATTGGAAGTGTTTATTGTTTATATGGGATTTCTTACACTTTACTTTATTTGTCTCAGATATTTTAATCATTGTCTTTATTTCTTTTGGGTAACCTTTAGAGTGACATTTCCGTCTCGACGTTTTTTTCCGCTAACGTCATGCCTTATGTTCTAGACGGGGTGTTACAACATTGCTATCTCTTGGATACAACACCCATTTGAGCAGCCTGTTTTGTTGAAAGATAAGATAACATATGATGAAAAATGAATTCAAGTACTTCGGATATTCGATCAATACAACTTGTTTCCTTATCATCCATATTCAAGCAGCAAAATAAATCACTGAATTTGCAAGTTAAGTTATGTTCAGACCCCATTAATACAAACCTTGCATAAAATGAGAAGCAATTAAATCCCAATAATTCAGAACAATGATTCTATAAATCTGTAATCCAAATCCAAATTTTGGAGAAAAGTAAATTCCAAATAAATTAGCAAATTAACATAACGAATTAAGGATAAAAAAAAAAAAGCAAATCTACCTCATAATATTAATACGAGTACCATTTATGTAAGGAATTTTTAAATTATCACCCAAAAATGTAACCATTTTTGAACTAACCACCCATTAAATTTTTTATTTTAAATTACCACCTGTTAAATTAAATAAATGTTTAGATTACCACTCATTTCCAAAATCTGGTGGATTTTTCGTTTGTGGGCCCCACCTATCACTTATTTGACCCTTTTTACTGACTTTTTCCCGTTTTTTCTCTTTAAAAAAGCTCTCCTAACTTCAATTCACATTTTTTCTCTTTGAAATTTGGTTGAATTTGGAGATGGAAATGTGAAATAAAGTATATAGAGCGTTTTTAAAGAGAAAAATCAGGGAAAAAATAAATCAAAATGGTTTAAATAAGTGTTAGGTGGGGCCTACAGACGGAAAATCTACCGGATTTTTGAAATGGGTAGTAATCTGAGCATTTATTTAATTTAAGGGGTGGTAATTTAAAATAAAAAATTAAACGGATGGTTAGTTCGAAAATGGTTACATTTTTGGGTGGTAATTTAAAAATAAACCTTTATATAATTAACAAAGAAGAACACAAATTACTTTATCTTGAACTGAAATTGTTAAAAAATAAGATTAATTGTTACTGTCATTTCATCGAATAATCAACCAACAAATTAAAAATGGGGTTAGGGTTTATTTTCTTAAAAAATAATTTCGGCATGAAATCACCAATTAGCAATTAATTTATAAACATTGTTCATACACAAAATTAAACATGAATAATAACAAATGATTGATAGCAAAAAGAAAAAAAAACGAAAGTTAAAAATATCTTTAAAAACTAAACATAAGCAAATAACTGCAATTAGTCAGCTTTACGAAGAATTGAGCGTAGAAATGGGAGTGAAGTTTAAAAATTTTGATTGGATGAATTTTTTTTACTGGATAACACTCCATACCAAGCAAAATTTCTGATTACTTGGAGAGCTTTGCTTTTTATCTTCTTTGAGAAATTGGGTTCTAGGCTTTTAGCACTAGCTTTCAAGAGAAGCTATGTTTACTCCCTTTTTTTTTCTTCTTCTTCTTTCTCCAAAACTAGAGTTGAAATTGAATGTAATTTAAGGAGTTTAATAAACTACTCCCTCCGTTTTCCATTAATCACAATGATACAGTTGTTTCTTACATTTTTGTTTTATGCATTGAAAGACTTTCCCTAATGGTTAAAAATCAAGTTGGAAATGGTAATTAAAAGCCTATTAAAATTGGTGACGATATTAGCATTTCCCATCTTTTTTTTATGTCGGTGATGTGTTTCTCTTTGCTAAAAATTACGTTGACAATGTTGAGGTAATCAAGGATACCCTCCTTGATTTTTTATCTAAGTTCGGCCTTTACATTAGTCAAGCTAAGTGTAAGGTTATTTTCCCCAAAAAGTGAGTATGTCCCTTAAATTAGCCATCCTAGATGCCTCTAATATTAAGGGAGCTCCTTCCTTTGGAAATATTTGGGTGTCGAAATTAGTCCTAATAGACTTAGGAAACCCGAGTACTATGAACTCTTATTTAAGACTAAAAATAGGATAAAAGGGTGGCAAGCTAAGCTTCTTAATATGGCCGGGAGATGTACTTTAATCAAGTCGGTCCTCAACTCTTTTCCCTTATATTCCATGCAAACCACCCTTCTTCCTATTTCTGTTGTCAATAATCTTGAGAAAAGTTGTAGGAGATTCTTATGAAATAAGGTTGATAGATCTCATTAATTACCGAGAACTAGTTGGGAGAAATTTTTTCTTCCCTTGGGTTTGGGGGGCCTTGGAATGCGAAATCTTAGGTTATGGAACTTGGCTTTTATGGCTAAAGTAGCTTGGAAGATTATTCATAATCCGGATAAACATTGAGTTAGAATTCTTAAAGCTGGGTATTTCAAGTGATCCACCTTTTTAAACTGCTTCTCCAATGCTAACCCTAGCGACTCCCCCCTTTGGAAAGATATTATGAAAGGTATAAAACTCTTGTTGAGAGGAAGTTCTTAGAGGATTGAGAATAGTAGAGATGTTTGTTTATGGCATCACTGCTGGGTGGGGGAAAAACATGTTTATCTTCTTATCGATACCCTTATTCCGGATTCCATTGCCCATTGGGCTGTTAATAACATTATCTCTAATGACCAATGAAATACTAATAGGATTAAGCATATTATACCGGAGTATTTATGTACTTTAATTGAAAATATTCCCCTCCTGATGGTGGTTGATTTAGAGGACACTATTTGTTGAGGTAAGGAGATAAATGGTCGATTTCAATCTGTAGTGCTTATCAACTTGCTAGTAACTTTAATAGTCATCTCTCTTTTCCTTCGATCAAGTGGAAACTTATTTGGCACCTCCAAATCCCTTATAAGTACAAGATGCTTGTGTGGAACATTGCCGACCAAATTCTCCCCGTAGCTACGGTTCTAGCTAGAAATATTTGTGACTTTAATTCTATTTGCACTAGGTGTAATTTAGATGATGAAAGTCATATGCATTTGTTTAGAGATTGTATTAATTCTAAAGTCTTGTGGTCAAGATTTTTTGGAGGTAATAAAATGGATAATAACTTTAACTACCATACTTTCTTTAATATTATATGGGAAGGTTGGATAAACTATAACCTTTCTCTTCGTACCAATTGGAAAACATTTTTCTGGGTGACCATTTGGCACATTTGGAGAGTTAGGAACTTTACCGTTTTTCAACTTGCTATGCCACGCCCTATATCCATGTTTAATGGGTATATGATTGACTTGGTTGCAAATATTAACTCTGTGGTACCTGGTTTTTAGTGGAAAAATATTAGTCTATAAAGGTTCCACTTAAGTGTCTAATAAGACTTATAAATAGAACTTAGAGTCGCCACCTTATTTTTATCCGAATATGGAAGGATTTTAAAACAGTCAATTTTAAGAAATAAAACTTACAAAAAAATCAATAGTTAACTCAATAAAGATAAATAAGGCACAGTGTTCGGGGTTTAGGTTAAGAGAATCGAACGTCTGGAACTCGTCTTCCCTTCCGTTCTAAAGAATGGGCTCTTACTATTGCGTTGTTAAAAATCAAGTTTTAAGACATGTTAATTACAAAAAAATGATATAATAATTCATATTAGGTAGGTTTGAGCACCAAAATTTCACTACGTACCGATCAGTGAGATTTTGAATTCACTCACGGATCAAAACCTTTGTAGTTCAGGCATATGCCATGTTTTAAATAGCCATTTCCATTGGGTTTTCTAATTTGGGTAGTTGACATAAACGTCACTTTTTGTAAGTGGGATATTATTAATCTTTGACGGATTCACTCATAAAAGTAAATTGAACCACTTTGGTTGAGGAAAATCACCCCGATTAGTGATCACCAAAAATGCCTTTTGAAGAAGATAATTCAACAAATGCATCCCAATTGACGACTTTTTTAGTGGGAAAAGTTAGTTTTTGGAGTGAAAATTGTATAATCTCACTTTGGGTTTAAAAACACACAGGGGGTGTTTGGAAAGTGGGAATTGAGGGTGGGATTGGGAATTTTAATCTCAATTGAAAAAATAAGCCTTGTTTGTTTGGTGGGAATGGGAATAAAAAGGGGTTTGGGAATGGGAATATTTATGGGTGAATTCCCACCATTTTATTACCTAGGATGGGAATGGGAATAGGGGAAAAATGACATTTTTGCCATTAATGAAAAGAATGAAATAATAATCTTAGTAAGGGTATTTTTGTAAAATTGTTATTTATTCCTTACATATTCCCACCCATTATCCAAACAAGGTATTGACATATTTTCATGTATTCCCATCAATTAATTCTCAATCCCATTCCAACCTTGAATCCCCAAACTCCCATTCCCACAATCATCCAAACGCCCCGTTGGGGTAATTTTGGTAAGGTTTTAAGGGTTATGTGTTTAGACTTAATGGAATTGACCAAGTAAAACACGACACCTGTCAAGGCCTTACTTCCAAATTAAAGGGAATAATAAACTATTTAATCATATCCGATTGTAAATTAATCCATCGGGTAATTATAATAGGATATAAGCTTATTTTTATGGAGATTGATAATTGTCCCAACCTTATACAACTAAATAATTAATCTTAACCTCATGTTTGGGAATGAGGCCATAACCTTATATTAAATATCATTAATTATTAGAAATAAACAAGCAAAGTTATGATTCATTCTTGTGTTACAAAAGGATTTGAAATAAGAAGGTTCACAAAATTATAAAAGAAAATAGAGTTTGTTAAAACTTTTATTTCTAAAGTCTTCTTAAAATGAAATTAAAGTCCTTAAGACATCACTTATTTTGAAAATCATCTTTAAATTAAAATTAAAGATTTTTTAAACATCTTTTAGATTCAGAGTTTGTCAAAAATTCTTATTTCTAAAGTCATCTTTAAAATAAGATTAAGATTTCTTAAAAAAACATTTAGAATTAAAGCTTGTTAAACTCTTATTTCTAAAATCATCTCTAAATAAAATTAAAGCATGTAAAACTCTTGATAATTAAAGTTACATAAAAAAATAAAAAATAAAACATAATATAGTGTAATATAGGTTCCATGACACCAGTAGTTTTTTGGAAATAAATTAATACAATTTAAGAAAGCAATTAAGAGAAAAAAAAAACGTGCCTTTTTCATCTCTTTGATAGCTTACACTAAAAAAATCACTATAAACCATAGAAAAATCGAAAAATTAATTGTGAGATACTGTTGGAAAGCTCTTGAAAAGTTGTATCATTTGAGCTAAATAAATAGAACTTCTTTTGGGCGCAAGGGTTATTTCATAGGCCATCTTTGGGACGTGGTAAGTAACTCTTCACTCTTGAACATCCTTTACATAAACTCTTAATTCCTTAGGTGTTTAAGCTCACTTTAAGAAGGAAATTATTTTTTAAAAAATATATCTTAGACAAACACATGGATGTAATAATCTTTCATATTTAAAATGCATTAGAAAGAGATGCTATGCAAAATGCAATTAACTCCCCTCTTTGTAACCTATTGCCTCACCAATAGGTTTGGCTTTCTAATTTGGAGTAATAAAAAATTTAGGGCTAATTTAGCACCTAACATCGTCATTACCCCTATTGGTATCATCACATGAAAACAAACACATTAGTTAGCATAATAATAATAATAATTAAGGAAATTAAGAAAGGAATAAAGATAATACCTTGAGCTAGATGTAGCAATTTTTTGGATAACCTCTTTTGTTTATCAAGAATGAAAAGATGATAAATCCTTAATTAAAATGCAATAAAAGAGACTAAGTGATATTTTTTTTTGAGATATTAAAAGAAATTAGTGCAAAATAAAGCTAATGAACTTTTTTTTTCAATTATAGAATAAACTTGAAAAATAAAACTAAATCTTAAGAAATAATTTTTTTTTTTTTGGTTTTAATATAGAATAGAAACACTTAAACAATTAAACTAATTTTTTAACAAAGATGAAAATAACAACAATAATTGAACTTGGAATATTTTTGTTTTTTGTTTTATAGGAATTGAAGATAATAACAATACTTAAATTTAAGTAACAACTTAGTTATATAATACTTTTAATAAGCTAAGAATTTAAAAATAAAGGTAAATTAGAGAGATTTTAACTAAAGCAAAATATTAGAGGGGAATTTTTTAGAGAGAATTTTTAGAGAGAGAATTTGTAGGAAATTTTGGTGTGTTAAAATGAGAAAATTAAGGTGGTATTTATAGGAAAATAAAGGGGTTAATTTGTAAATAAAAAAATAAATAAAATATAATTCAAGGATTATAAAGGTAAATATCAAGATTTTGGTAATTATGAGAATCTTGATATTAAATTCTTTCGTTTTATATGTAAAAAAATTACTTAATCTGTTTTGCAACACTTAAACTTATAAAATAAAGAAAACCGTAATTAAATCAGACTTTAATATTCATATAATAAGAAGGTTCTAAAATGCCATGGTATAACAAAAAAGAAAATATATAACCAAGTCATGTCACAACTCAAAAATACTCACATGGTATACGTATGGCAGAGTGCTTAAATTTATGTAGTGACTATTATATTACCAAGGTACTAAGACAATACTTATAAAATAGACATCTCCCTAAGATGTCAGCTCTGAACGTTACACAAAGACATTAGGTAATAATACTATTAGGGTTGGACAAAATATTTTCAGAGCTTAAAAAAAATAATAAAATAAAATAAAATATAACCCTTGCCCTTATTAGACTGTACATCTAAATTACCAAAGAAACATCTAACCATACGACAAAATCTTATAAATAAAAGAATTACAAACAATAACCCTTACTAAAAGTATAAAGTAAGCTAAATCATATAAAATCATAAGATTGACATGGTCAAAGTGAAAATACACATGTAAAATCATACAATATTAAGTCATACGACATAAATTTAAGGTAGTCAAGAGTAAAATATATTCCCTTAACTAAATGACCTTTAAAAAAAAGGCTAAACTCTTATCTTGCCGCACTCTACTAAAACACAAAATTAAATTTATCATAGTCACAAGAAAAAAATAAATAAAAGATACAAAACTAGATCAAAACAACAGGAAAAGAATAAAACAGAAGACGGAATTCACGTCAGCAAAAAAAGAGTAAAGGAAAATACTATTTAGATAGTGTCAAATAGTGTTTTGAATAGTGATAAGAAATATGTGACGCGTATGAAATCTAGCTGTCCCAATTAGCGTCAGATAAATATTGATACAATTGATCCAAATTGAAATTTATTGTATACAATATTAACCACGGGGGATAAAAAAGGTAAAGTTGTTTCACTATTGACAATGTTCATCAAAATTGACGAAAGGATACAAAAACTAGACTGAAATAAACAAGTCATATAAAAAATAATAAGATAAAAGAAAAAAAAAAATCAAAAGTGAAATAACCATAAAAGAAAGATGTCAGAGCCATGAATCCCCTATCAAAGTGGAAGAACAATTGCAGCTAAGGGTGATAATTCTAAAGCTACGCGTAACAAACATACCCAATTATACACATGTATCCCTCTTTTACTCTCGTCCATACAACACCTAGATAAATACCGACGTGTTTGGTCCAAACTTGTATTTATCGGAACAAGTATTAGTTGTGGAATAAAAAGACGATGACATTTTAACAAGTGTATATAAAAGGAGGTCCCTTTAGCACTATAACATGTAGTACCTATTTAGGTGTGGAAATTTTTGTCATTTCTCTACATTGGTTGGGCATGAGTCTTAAGAGTAGGTAAGCTGGCGAAATAACGGAATATTGTACAAATCACAAAAATTACTAGATAAGAAAACTCTATCACGCTAAGTGAACATACGAATACACTTATTATACTCTAAAGGAGTAAACGATGACATTATCCCTTGGCGAGACAAAAAAATTGTACTTTATACTATACGATTATTATACATATATGTATAAAAATTACGATATAAAATACCCACTTTACTATTTAAAAGAAAATTACCCTTATCCAAAATCTCTATTCACCAGTTAATTCTTATCTTCTTTCATCTCCCTCCTTACTCGAAAAAACCAAACAAAAACCACCATTAATTTCGGCCACCATGTTTCAAGATAACCAAGAAGATCAACCTATCTTTACTTTTGAGGAAGACATGAGGATGATACTGGTGTACTACATGTACATTGTGGGGCTAGTGGTCCTCCTAATGGATGTATTAATTTAGTTGATAATTCACAAGTAAAGCCCGAAAATTACTTCGGTGGAGCACGGTAAAAATGCAGGTGATGTTAGCTGTACTTTAGTATTTTGTAATTTAGTAGCTTAGAAGAAGTACAAATTGTAACATATATTTTGGAAATTATGAATAAAAATCAGTATTATTACTCGTTTTCTTTGTTTTAAATAATAAAAAAAAGTCGTTAAGTTATAAAAATACTTGGCAAAATAATAGTAATTATTTACAAAAACAATAGCTATAATAATAAAATATAATAATAGTGATAATTACAAAAGTGGGATCAAAATTTGGTGTCTACAGATTGCCCCACATTAATTGAGTTTAAATAAAATGATAATCAATGTTTGAGAAAAGGCACAAAATTTTGATGTATGTTTCTGAAAAAAAGGAAGGAAAATCCAAATTGATTTTTATTTAAACATTGGCTTGGGTGCAGTTGAAAAACTTGCTGAAAAAAGAGTGAAATTCCCACTCAATTGGAACACAAATGTTGGCTTGGATGCAGTTGAAAAACTTGCTGAAAAATAGAGTGAAATTCTCACTCATTTGCTACACAAATATTGGCTTCGATGTAGCTAAAAAACTGGCTGAAAAATAGAGTGAAATTCTCACTCAATTGCAACACAAATGTTGTCTTGGGTGCAGTTGAAAAACTAGCTGAAAAATAGAGTGAAATTCTCACTCAATTGCTACACAGATGTTGGCTTGGATGCATCTGAAAATCAGGCTGAAAAAAAGAGTTAAATTTTCACTCAATTGCAACACAAATGTTTGCTTGGGTGCAGTTGACGAATTGCCTGAAAAATAGAGTGAAATTCTCACTCAATTGCAACACAAATGTTAGCTTAGGTGTAGTTAAAGAACTGGATTAACAATAGAGTGAAATTCTCTCGCAATCGCAACATAAATGTTGGCTTGGGTGCAGTTTGAAAACTGGCTTATCCTTGCACTAGTTTAATTTAGACGGATGTTTATTGGATCCTCAAAGCAAAAATCAAAATTCTGAATTGCATGAGTTTGAGGGAAAATAACAATCATTCTTGAAAGAATATAACATAGTCTATGGATTTCGGATGCAAAAAAATCAGGTGGTTTGTATTGAGTATTCGGAAAAGCAAATCCTCTCGGCCTTTTCTTCCTAGCACCATTATCACCACCACCCCTATATAAAGGGAGGTGATGTTCATTCATTCTACACCAAATCATTTTCCTCCTTCTTCTTTCAAGCTTCTTAAGTCTTATTTCTTCTCTCCTCAATTTTTCTAAGAAACATGAATGTCATGTTTCAAGAAATCAATGAAATCAATGGAGCTAGAAAAGCTCCAACTAAAATGGGTTTATTAGGTCTTCATAAACGAGGCAGTGTGATTACACCTGCTGACCCAAGGGTACCTGATGTGGTCGTGAGGGATTTGCTAGGTATACCATTTAATATGGAAAGCAACTACCGTCTGCTTGACATTTTGATGTAAGAGAACTTCCTTAAGACTTTCTCTTTATCTCATTGGGAATTTCTCAACAATGAAAATTTTCACAAGTGCCAAGAAAGAGCTTGCATCCTTTTATTACTTGGCCTTGTTTTACACAAGGAATCATTATTTTCCTATCATGTTCATTGCCTTTCTTTGTTGTCACATATGGAGTCAGGGAACCGTTTAGGGCCTCTTATCCTAGGGGGTTTTGTTAAAGGGTGTCCAATTGTGCTTCAACTCTAATTATTTGAGAAATTTAAGATTTCTAGACCACCTATTCGAATTCCTTACCAAACCCGACATGTTCGGGAGAGAGGTTTTTTTTTCCTATATTCCGTCAATGTTGCAATCATGGTGCATGGACAGACCTCTTTATCGAAGCTGATTGGAATGGATCATTTCGTTTCTCAACATAAATTCCATAACAATTAGCACTAGCAGGCGCAAAGGTGTTCAACTTCCAAGATTGGGTCGCGTCACTTTCTATTTTCCTTGGAGATGCTTGAGACAAGCGGGCCAACTTCAATGACTTCTAGAGCTCCATGAGCTCCTAGTGGTACCTTGTACCACTTATGAAATTGGCAATGTGGAAGCTCTTAGGGCATCATCTCGTGTATGGCAATTTGCACGAATCCTCCCAGCACTTCCGGTTCTTGAAAATAATGTTCCTACCGCGTCCTACACAACATGGTTGTTGGAGGACCTCGAGGAGGATGCCTGAACAAATCCTTAGAAGTATTTCCTAATCGTACTTCAATACTTGTACTTGTGTTTCCTTTATTTGTGTATTTTTAATTCCAAAAGAAGAAATCATATCCAAAGGCGTTGGTCTTTCAGGTATGGTGTACGTGATTGCTGTTTTCATGGTTTAAAAGAGTAGTTGTAATTTTCGCCAAAAAGCGATAGAGTTTGTGTTGTGTTTGAATAAAAAAAATTGTTTGTTTGTTGTAATCATATTTTGTAAAGTATCGATTTGATCATGATCTTTTAATAATAATGAATATTTCTACATGACCCCTGAGCATGCAATGCAAACATGAATGACATCTAAACATTAACATGATACACATATACCTATCTAAACCTGGTAGAAGTTCACGTTTTTTTTTATTTTTTTTTGCGAATCTCACAAATACAACACTGTTTAATTCAAGCACATTATTTCTTTTACTGATCAAGGTTAGTGAAATGAACAAACTCATTTCCATCTAGATCCATCAATTTTATTGCTCTTGCCGGTGTAAGATGTTTGACCAAAATTGGACCAGACCAGTTTAGCTTGAACTTTCCACGCGGATCATGAATCGGTGGTCGATTTTGCTTAAGTACCTGTAGGCGTCGTTCGAAGTGCGCCTACGTTATATCATGTGTGAATATGCTAGGTACTCATAGGAAATGGTAATTGACATATACGATTAGGGACAGGGAAAGTAGGGAGCCGCCAACAAGTTTTTAAGGAACTTGTAAACCGTTCACGGATCATAAAAGACAACCACGAATAAGGGAAAACGATAGGCAACAACGATTGACCCGTGAAGGTTACACCCCATTCATAATCCATGAGATTATTAACTCCATATGGTTCGAAACCACGAAAGGAGGATTAGGGATGATGGTAAGAAGTGAGTCATGAAGTCACATTTTCCCGTGTTTGCCTCTACTCAATTCTTATTGTGAAAAGTGATTCTTGCGATCTCAAAGGCATACAAACAAAGATTCAATTTGCTCCAACCTATTATTAAGCTAAATTGATTTAATATTAATGCAACACATTATTCTAAAATATCGTGATCACTTTAATTAATAACAAGATTAAAAAGGAACCTAAACCGGTCGTCCAAATTATCTTATTAGCCGTGATTTTCAATTACATATTCCCTTTAAACATGCAATATATAGATCATAAATAATATAATAGAATAAACATTAATATTGGAAGCAATTCAACAATAATAATGTTAGTAAAATCGAATAATAAATTAACCTAATCATGATACTAGAAATATTAAAATAAAATAAGAGTAATTAAATTAATTAATTACTCACATTCTACGCGTTCCTTTAAATTGCTACATCATGAATAAACTGTTAGTAACGTCAATAAAAAATATAAATCAAATGAAAATTAGATTAAATAAATGTAGATTTGATTTGATCCAAACCCTCATTTATATGTACCTTTCACGCCTTGGTTTAAGGACGGAACCTCGGGTTAAGTATGGACTCCTTGGAGCGCTTATGGGAATTATTATGGAAGAATAAAGAGGATAGAAATTAGGTTAAAGAAGGAGAAGAGAATGATTTTTGGTGTAAGGTGAGAGAGAATGATTATTGGTGCCCCGAACTGCAGAAAGGGGGGGTCATATTTATAGGGAAAATGAGCATAGGGAACACGCGGAACTCTAAAAAGATAAAAAAAAAAAACCTAAAAAATAACACCGTGTCACGGCAAAGAGCACCGTGACACGGTGCCAGGCACCGTCAGACGGGGGAAGATCCCGTGACACGTGGGAAAATTGAGTGACGCGGGAAATAATTAGGTTACAGGAAGTGAAAACGCGTTTAGGGATTACGCGGAGAAAACGCGGAGCAATCCCGTGTCATGGTGCACACGGGATGTGCACCTTGACACGGGAAGACATGCCGTGACACGGGAAGACATGCTGTGACACAGTATAGAAAGTATGCGGAAATTACACGGAATATCCCCGTGTCACGGAATGGGCACCGTGACACGGGAAATTGCACCGTGACACGGTGCAAAATCCCATGACACGGTGGATTAAATGTGCAGAATTACACAAAAGGGTACCGTGTCACGGGAATAAGCCCTGTGACACGTCAGCATTTTCCGTGACACGGTGAAAAATCCCGTGACACGGTGGATTAAATGTGAAAAATTACACAAAAGGGCACCGTGTCACGGGAATAAGTCCCGTGACACTTCAACATTTGCCGCGTCGCGGCGTAGCTGCTGCGCGGTAACTTCAGTTTTTTACCCGTTTTTAAAATAATCATAACTTTTGATTTGTAACTCGAAATAAGGTATATAATATATCATTGGAAATATTATCAAGTCTAATTTCCAAAACAATCAAAATCAGATTAAACTGATTTTTAAATTTTAAGATATGTCCGTTTTGGTGGAAGGGTGTCGGTTTTAGGCCGAGTTTAGTGTTTTGCTCATATCTTTTTTGTTATAGCTCGGAATTGGGCTTATGATATATGGATGGAAATCTTATTTAAAGGCCTATCCAAAAAAATAATAATTGGATCAAAATTGTATATCCATAAAATCAGTTTCTCTCGGTTTTGCGATGTGGACACGAAAAGTGGAATATAGGTTATGGTTTAAGGAAATGAGCTAGAAATTGGATTGGTTCATGAAATATATTGGATAGAACACGGATTTAAGCACTCCAAAGATAAAATACTCAACCCGACCAATAATGGCGGTGAAAGGTATTCATCAACGGGTTTGGTTTTGGGGAGACATTTTTAGGTGTCTACAGTACCAAATCTCCTACTTGTATATTCCTTTCTTCGACCATTTTATTAAAAGCTATGTGCGTCTTTGATAAATTTAAAATTTATGAAGGGCTTGTAACCTTAATTCACTTGCTAAAGAAAGTTCATCGTATCGTTCTTTAAACCATTGTTCTTCAGATATCTCGCTTTCATTCATTATGCAAAGCGATTGAATCTCTGTTTCGATTGGAAGAAGTGGATCCATTCCATATACCAAATAATATGGAGTAGTCCCAGTTGGCGTTTGAATAGAAGTTCTATATCCCCACATTGCATGGGCAGTTTATCAGGCCATTCTTAAGCCCTATTCGTCATCCTGGCAATTATCACCTTGATGGTTTTGTTAGCTGCTTCAACAGCTACATTGGTTTGAGGATGATATGGAGATGATTGGTGATGCCTGATTTTGTACTTCTCAAGGGTTTCTTTAAGATGGCCTTCAAATTGTGAACCATTGTCGGAGATAATTTCAAAACGTACCCCATACCGACATATAATGTTATTGATCACAAATTTTGAAACTTGTTTTGCCCCTAGTTTTGAATATGATGATGTCTCCACCCATTTTGAAAAATAATCAACAGCAACCAATATATATTGATTCCCTTTCAAATCTTTTAGGTGTATTTTCCCAATGATATCTATGCCCCAGCTGAAAAAGGGCCGTGGCGAAGTAAAATTATTCAAGCTAGCAGGCGGCATATGTGAAAGATTTGCAAATAGCTGACATTTTTCATGTTCATAAGGAATGGATGCAATCACTTTCCAAAGTGGTCTAGTAATACCCTGATCGAAGAATCTTCCGAGCAAGCATCCTTCCATTCATATGAGGCCCACATTCTCCCCCATGTACTTCTTCCATGATCCTTTGTGTCTGTTCCCCATCGATGCATAATTGCAGGTTTCCATAGAAAATTTTATTACACAACAAAACTTATAATATTGTGAAATGAGAAGCTAGCCTTTGAATAGCCAACTAATCCTTCTTCTGACTTCCTTCAGGATATTCTCCATCGATTAATACCAAGCATCACTACTAAAAATGAAGGTTTTTGCGACCGTCACAACGGTCGCTGAAAATAGCAAAAACGGTCACAGAAATTAATTGCGACCGCCAACAGTCGCAACGGGTGGTCGTTATTTACTTGGTCGCAAAAATTCATAATTACGACTGGTTGATGGACGCAAAATTTATTGCGACCGTTTTCTTTATTTTCAATGACCGGATGTAAAACGGTTGCAAATATTAGTAATTGCGATTGTTTTAAAACCGGTCGCAAATCTAATAAATTGCGGCGGCCAAAGCGGTCGCAAATTTAAAAAATTGCGACAGCCAAAGCGGTCGCAAATTTAAAAAATTGCGACGGCCAAAGCGGTTGCAAAAGTTTTTGAAAAAATAAAAAAAATGAAAACAAATGCATCCCACTTCCTGCACTGCCTACCCAGCCCCACTGCCATTTTCCACCCACTACGTAAAGTACTTTAAACTTCTACCTACCACCACCGCCACCCACCTTAAAAACCTTTAACCACCGCCATCGTCAACCCAAAACAACCCAGAAAAAAATTAAATTGGAACAAAGAAATTCAAACCCATCTTAAAAATTAGAACAAAAACAACGACAAATCAAAACCAAGGAAAACAAAATCAACGAAAACCCTTAAAAATAAAAATAATGAAATAAAAAATAAAATCAACGAAAACCCTTAAAGAATAAAAACAAGGAAATTCGAAAATAAAATCAACGAAAACACCTTAACCCATCCTAAAAATCGAACAAAACCAACGAAACTCAAAATCAAACCCAAAATAAACGAAATTCGAACAAAAACTCAAACAAATTTCGCACAAAAACGAAATTAAAAAACAAAATTTGAAAATAAATACAAACAAACAAAAATTTCAGAAAAAACAACGTACCTTTCCTAATAATTCTTCCTCTTTGGGGTTATATGATCAAATTCGACCATGAAAACTCCAGATCTGGAATTTTTATGGTCGAATTTGACCATTAACACCAAATTCATGTGTTTCTCAAACCCTTATATCAAAATTTGAAACAGTAACAGAGGGAGGTTGAGAGGCTAAGCGTGAGAAAATAGAAGAGAATAGGGTTATAGATATGAAATTCCTCCAATTTGTTACAAATTCGAAACCATAAAATTATTTTTCTTGATTTTTTAGGGGTAATTGAAGAGGAAAATGTTAGTTTGATGGTAAATTATATTTTATTTAGAGAAAGGAAAGAGAAAAAGAGAAAGGAAAGAGAAGTGGAAGGGAGTGAGAAGAGAGAGAAAGGAAAGTTTGTATACGAGCGGCGTTTTCAGTTTTACGGTTAGTTAGCTGACCTTTTATACCCTTCTTCTAAAAAAAATATTTAATTGTGTTGCGACGGCTAAAAGCAGTCGCAAAATTGCGACCGGTCATTAATCGGTCGCAATTTTCAAAAATTGCGACCGCTAAGGCGGTCGTAATAGAATAATTTAAATTTAAATTATTTTAGCCAAGTATTTTATTTTAAATAAATATTTAAATACATTTGCGACCGTTTTTTAGAGTTTAAACGGTCGCAAATCTGCGTAAAACGGTTGCAAATTATGACATTTACGACAGCCTTTGATGGTCGCAAATTATGAAATTTACGACCGTCTCTGTGACGGTGGCAGATTATGACATTTACGACCGTCTCTGACGGTCGCAAACGATTTATTTTAATTTAGAATTATTTAAAATTGTTCAAACATCCTAGCGACCGTCTAAAAGGCTAAAAACGGTCGCAAATTTGCGACCGTTGTCAAAGCAGTCGTAATATTGCGACCGCATAAAAAACGGTCGCAAATTTCATATTTTGCGACCGTTTTTCAGACGGTCGTAGAAAACCGGTCGCAATTTAACCGAATTTTAGAAGTGCATCCTCATTATCTTCTTGGGTTAATAGAGCAATTATTGGTTCAAAATTAACCGTTAGACTTTCTTTTTCTACAATCGTCACCGGCTGTACCTTTACATCATCGTCCCTAGTCAAATTTACTGCAAGATTTGCCAAAGCATCGGTGAAGCTGTTTTGCTCGCGAGGGAGATGTTTGAACTCTATTTCTTCAAAGAATGGGATAAATTGTTGAAGATACTCTGTGTACATTTGCAACCTTTCATCCCGAACTTTCCAAGCTCCAATAGTCTAGGAGATTATGAGATAAGAATCATCGTATACCGTGTGATTTTTTGCACCGGCTGCTAATGCTTCTTTGATGCCATAAATGCAAGCTTCATACTCAGTCGTCTTATTCGTCGATTGGAAACTAAGCTTCACAACGAAGGGAATATGTACTTCGTAAGGATCAATTAATAAAATTACCGCACCATTGCCCCTCCTATTAGAGGCTCCGTCGAAATACATCTTCCATTGTGACGTACTAAGACAGAAGATATGTTCATCTGAAAAATCATCATCAAATTCATCACCTGGTATAGGTCCATCAGCCAAAGCTTCAGATATAGCCCTCCCTTTGACAGACTTTTGAATCACACACTAAATGTCAAATTCTGACAATATTCCATGCCATGTTGCTACTCTTTTACTCAAGATTGGATTCTCAAAGATGTACTTGATTGGATCTAACCTCGAAACTAGATAAGTAATATGTGCTTGCAGATAATGTCAAAGCTTCTTCGTTGCGTAAATAAGGCCAATGCAAGCTCTTTCCAAAGGGGTGTATCTAGTTTCAAACTTAAGGAACTTTTTGCTAAGGTAGAAGATAGCTATTTCCTTCCTTATACCCTCTTGGTATTAGCCAAAAGAGCTCCCATGGCCATTTCCGTGATAATAAGACATAATATCAAGGGCTGCCCGTCTTTGATGGCATTAAAACTAGAGGATTGGAGAGGTATTCTTTCATTAAATTGAATGAAGCCTGGCATTCGTCATTCCATTTTGTAGATACATTTTTCTTAGGTAACTTGAATATAGGTTCACCCCGGGTTGTCAATTGTGATATGAACCTACTAATATATTTGTAACTACCAAGAAATCCCCGAATCTCCTTTTCCGTTCTTGGTGGAGGGAGCTCTTATATGGCCTTTATCTTGTCAGTGTTGACTTTAATTCTGTCTTGACTCACAAAGAAACCCAGAAGTTTTCCTAAGTTACTCCAAATACACATTTTTGAGGATTCAGTCTCAGATTATATTTTCTAATTATGTCAAAGAATGATTTTAAGGCGTCAATGTGCGTCTCACGATCATGACTTTTGACAATCATGTCATCAACATAGACCTCCACAATATCATGGATGAGATCATGCAAAATCGTTGTTGCAGCCCTTTGATAGGTGGCCCTAGTATTCTTTAATCAGAAGGGGATTGCTCTATAACAAAAGGTTCCCCAAGGGGTAATAAAAGAAGTTTTCAACATGTCCTCTTCCAACATGAGTATCTGATTGTATCTTGAGAATATGTCCATGAATGAGAACATGGCGTGTCCAACATTGTTATCAACCAGAACATCAATGTGGGGCAATGAAAAATAGTCTTTTGGTGATGCTGAATTTAAATCCATAAAATCAATGCATACTTTGACCCTTCCTTTTTTTTTGGGCACTACCACCACATTCGCCAGCCATTCCGGATGCTTGATTGGTTTTATTAAGTTGGCATCAAGCTGCTTTGAATTTCTTCTTTAACTTTGAGACTAACTTCTGGTTTCATTCTACGAAGCTTTTGTTTCTTTGGCTTGCTATCAGGGTAGCGTGGTATACGATTTTCAGCAATATCACGATCGACACTAGGCATATCAGCATAGGAGCATGCAAACACATCCACATACTCTTTAAGTAAAATCATGAATGCATTTTTTTCATCAAGGGAAAAGGACGATCCTACCTTAACTTCTTTTACATCATTATCCATACCTATGTTCATTGAAAAGTTCATTATTAGAAAATGCATCATGATCAAGATCGATTTCTTGTACGCAAATATGTTTACAGGAAATTCCTTCGATATCTTCGTGATAGGAGATATCATAAAATGCATGGATAGATTATTGACTAGATCATGGGCTATCGGTTTCATAACCGTCTGAGGTAGAGGATTGAAAGGGATATAGTTCGGGGAAAGGAAGGAATTGTTCTTGAGTTTCGGGTCGAATATTGTTTTCAACTTTTGTTCTTATTGGAGTAATGAGAGTAATAGGATCAAAATGGACTTCATAATCAGAAACTAGTGAAAAAAATCCTCTTAGAACTCCTTGCTTCAGATGATCAGCCCAATCAATATCTTTCCTAAATACCAGTTTCTTATCGAACCATTTCTTAATAGATTCTTCATTCCTTGCTTCTGCAAAGAAAATTTCTAACCCAGGGAACTCATAAACAGCTCAATGTCATTTTGTAACACAAATTTCCCATACAAAGTGAGGGACTTCCTTTTCATAACATTAAAATCCATTTTTTCATCAAAACATAAGCCATGACGATTTTGCTTATCAATTATTGAGATTGGGTCCGTCCTGAACCAGTTCTTGGAACATAACCCATTTTCAACATCAATTGAAGTCCTCTAGTAAGTGTTTGTGGTATTAGACCCTTGATTTCTTGAATGAAATACGGGGGTAGAGTAGACTTTCGAGTTTGGTTAGTCATTGGTTGGCAAAGGATACCTAAACATGACATACTCGAGATTAGGATTTCCTCCCTTTTTTGAAAATAAACATTAAATGATAAATGTAAAAATGCATGCAAGAATAAAAAAAAAGGTAAACATTTAAAAGAAATATGTTAAGTTAGATAAGTTAGCGGGGTGTTCATTCCAAAAATCTTTTAATTTTTTCGAGTCGTGCCATAAGGCTGCCTACGTATCTCCAGATATATTTTGTATTTTTTTTTTGGAGAATCTAACCCATCGTAGTTCATAATGGATGAAAAAAGTTTTTTTTTTTTTGAAACAGCTGCAATCGATCAGAGTTGCCTACGTAACCCAATAATAATGTGCGTGCAAGTACAATTTTTGTGTATGATCTTGAAATAGTGTTTTAGGGGATCAAGCTGTATGTAATTCTTTGTACCAAAAGAAAATATAAAGAGAATAAAAATTCTTAGTTTACAAAGTTCATACTACCCCTCTCATTCATCCTTCTTGATGGAGGGTAAGATAGAGATCACGATGTTGTTGCGGGTGCTTCCTTCCCCATGTAGAGATTCCTTAGGCTTCAGGTTTTTCAACAGTCTTTCTCGTAATCTTGTTGAGATATCTATTCCGAATAGTGACGAGCAATAAAAAAGTGGGATCGTCTTCACGTGTCAAAATGGAAAGGGCATTTATGGACACTTTCTAATTCGGGCAGGAAATTCCAGTTGTGCGCTTTATACACCTACGAAGGGCGTGACATTCGTTAGTATCATAGTCATTTAACTGATGATAGTGTGACAATATTTTTTGATATTTGGCCTAAGAGGATCAGCTCTTGCTCGACGAGGTAGTGTCTTGATACAACCTTCTTCAAGCAATTGAAGGAACAAATCAGCTTGAGAGGCTTGTGGCTATGTCGGGTTTGTCTCTGGTGCGTTAGACTTAGGATGGGCTGGAGTGATGATCCTACGATCAATGAGATCCTGGATTGCACACTTAAGTTCATAACAAGTATCATTTTTATGCCCATATTGATGACAATAAGTACAATATTGTCTCATATCGGTTCCATGTGATGGTAATGAATACACATAGCTTTTTTCCCAAAGAATACCTTTTTTGCTCAAACGATCATACACCACACTCAATGGTTCTTCAATTCAAGTGAATATCCTCCTGTTATCTTTTTTACCTTGAAGGTGCACCTTAGGCCTTCTTTCTTGTAGTTGATAAGCATCAATTTCGTAACCATGTCCCTCCATGTGCGAGAGGTTATTTGATGGAGACCATATAACGATAATAAAAATCATTTAACTTCCTTATTAATATCAACATGAACTCCCGATTAGTAATTGGAAAACGAAGTTGAGCCCTAATGTAAGAATTTCTTGAATAGAGATGTGAAAATGAATCCTGGTCACTTTACTCCATATTCACTAGCTTCATTTTTTCGGTGTCAGTCTGTCGAAATTCAAATGCCCGATCACTAAATGCTTGAGCTATTTCTCCCCAAGAACCTTTACTTGTTGCCCCTGAGGTATAATACCAGGATAACGCGGGTCCACCTAGACTTCTATTGAACAACATAGGAAAATGTTCTTCTGGAACATTTAAAGTATATGGTGTGTTCACAAAGTTTTATAAATGGAGGATGAGATCTCCCAACCCATTGAACTTCTCGAACTGGGGGAGATAAAGATAACGATCTACATGTCTGTAGTTAGGGAAAAGAATCAATTGTTCCGGGAATACTAACATTCTATAACACAGGACATCGAAATCAAAATCAAAATCCTCGACCCTAGACCTTTTCCGAGATCTCTCATCATGAACCTGTCTAAAAGAATTACTTGTCCAAGATTCTCCTCTAAAACATGGGTCGTTGTCTTTTGGAGTTTTAGGCTCTTCTTCTTCCTCGTCTTCATTGGACCAATTCGATCCACCCCTAACTTCTTGAGGATTACCTTAGAGTTATTGTCATCCTCTTAAAGCCCTTCTTATGGATCTTCCACAGTTTCTTGTTTTTCTGGATCTTCCTTAGTTTCTTCATCTTCCTCTAAGTCCTCTTCCGAATCTTCCTCCATTTCTTCTTCTTCCTTCCATGAGCCAATTGAATCATATCCAATATTATGAATAGTGAATCTGCCTAATCGACTACCCTCTTCTTCATCTAAGTGGAGCACCAATTTTCCAACACTAGAAACATTCATAACTTTTGGATTACGCACAAGTGTTACTACACCATGATCCGTGAGCAACTTCACCATTTGGTGTATGGTAGAGGCTACCGCCCTATTCTCGTGAAGCCAAGGTCTTCCGAGCAAAAGGTTAAAGCACGCTTCAATATCAATTACCAAAAAATCAACATTTCTAGCCACTGGCCCATATTTAAAAAGTAACTCAATTGACCCAAAAACATCTCTTTTGGTATTGTCATAAGCCCTAACAACCTGGCTTGAAGGTGTCAAATGTTCTTGTTGATAACCAAGCTTTGTCATAACTCGATACGGGCATACATTAATGGCAGAACCATTGTCAATAAGTACCCGAGGTATTGTCCACCCATGGCATTTCACAGTTATGTGCAAAGAGTTATTATGGTTGACACTTTCTAGGAGATCATTGTCGGTAAACATTAAAGTGCGGTCGGCTCCTTGAATAAGTCCTACCATTTGATCTGGTGTTATAGATGGATCAATTAAAACTTCATTGAGATGTCTCAGAACAGCAGCCCGATGGGGTTGTGAATGAGTCAATAACTTCCATATAGAAACATTTGCATTAACCTCCTTCATGCACCTAATTGCATCATCTTCTTCCTTATTCTCCCCTATTAATTCCTTGTATTTTTCTTTCCTTCTCAAGGCTTCCACAGGGTTCTCATCTTCAAGATATGAAGGTTTAAAGTGGTGACCTGCGCGAGTCAAATAAGCCACATGTAGATCTTCATCATCACTAAGATCGTCAAGGTAGATCGGACATTGAAGATTACTAGAGGTATTAAGGCGTGCCCCGACATTTTTCTCAACAATTGACAACAACGAGAAAGCATCCTCTTCATTATCTATTAGGCGAAATTCCCCATTATAACCCATAGTGGCGAAGAATTCAAAAGACGGATCCTTATTAAGGGTAACACTGGATCCCTTGCATGGCACAAGCTTAACCTTTTGCTGAGTGGAGTGATCACACACAACACACACATAATTCTCAGACAGTGGCATCTCATACATTCGAGGGGCATTTCGACCCATTAATAATGTTGGATCAATCTGGTTGCTAGAAGTGGAGATGGAGTTTAGAGAGACAAGAGACTTATGATTGGGAAGAGGATTATTAGTGATACTTGGTTATGCATTTTTAAATTTATCAGAGGATTCCCCAACTGAAAGTCTTCCTCCATCTACTAGATCTTGAATACGGTGCTTGAATGATGTGCAATTTTCAATGTCATGCCAAGGACCATAATGGAATTCACAGTGTTGGTTGAGGTTGTAACTGGGAGAAGGGTTTCTTAGGGGTGGCCATGGGTTCAAAGGTTGAACAAGGTTGTCCTTTTTTAGTTTGGAGAAAGCTTGAGCGTAGGTATCGTTTAAAGGAGAAAAATTTCTCTGTGGCCTTACATGGAATGTAGCAGCGGCACTAATATTTTGTATCAAGTTTGATGGTTTTGAAGGTATTGAGTCATTGTTATTGGTTTTCCTTTTTCCCCTAAACTTAGGATTGTAAGAGGTGTTACTACTGCTCCCTTCATCCTTCTTGATATCTCCCTTTTTAATGGCATCCTCCACCAATGTTCCGGTTGATATGAGAGTCTTAAATGACGGAAAATACTGGAAAGCCGTTCATCCTTGATAGACGGGAAGAAGATTCTTCACAATCATCTGCAATTGTTCTTCTTTGTTTGGCCTATATACCATCTTTGCAGCCTTATTTCTCCACCTAGTGATGAAGGAAGAAAAAGTTTCATTATGATTTTGGGTAGTTGTCTGCAGATCCCTCCTTGTTACATCGATCTCTTCATTATACCTGTATTGCTAGAAAATTCTCGCACAATATCAGCCCACGAAGTTTTCTTTGAATATTCTAGATTAAGAAACTAATGAGCGGCAACCCCATCTAAATATTGTTGAAACAATTGTGCCATTAATGGTTCATCAACAACCCAACGACTCATAGCCGCCCCTAAATATAGCTTCAAGAAATTAGTGGGACTTCCTGTACCATCAAATTTTGGAGATTCGACATCTTAAACCCAGATGGCAGTCGTGCTTTCGGAAATAAGGTGAGACCATGAATATCCAACCAAGGTTTTGCTTTGGTTATACCCTTTAGTACTTCTTTGAGCCTGAGAATATCTTCTTCGATCTTGGTAAGAGCTTCTCTATCATCGTTTTCATCATCTAAATGCAATGGAGAAGCTACCTCTGAATCATGTTGAGGAGGAGGAGCACTAGCACTCTATCTTAACAAACTCTGTATTGTTTGTTCCATGGTATAATAAAGATCAAGGATAGCTCAAAGATCATTAGATGGATTAGGGTTTAGCGAACTTTCATAACTAGAAATCTTAGAAATTTCGCTTGGTGGCGTAGAATGAATTTCCTTTAGCGTCGAACAACCGGTGGGAAGGCTACTAAATCAGATTGTAAACAGTGATAAGAGGTTTGACGGACAAGCCAAGATCCTATGCGGGTTTAGGTAGATTTCTTGGGGTAAAAAAGGGAACATTACAAAAAACTTATTCAACAAGCTAAAAAAGGTAAATAAATATTTTGAAAAAGAAATGAACACCCCTTTTTTAAAAAAAATAGAATTTTTTTTTTCAAAAATGACTTGTGTTTAGGGTAAAAATACCCTAGACACGTGGACCAATGAGAGGAAGCCACGTATCGATCTCAGGATGGCCCACGTGGCTTAACATCTCTTGACACTTGGCGCCCTCAGATACACCTCTGAAATGGCGGCCTTCAAGGGCCCAAATCCCTAAAAGCGCCGTTTTACGGCGCAGCCCACTGAAATTTAGGTCAAGTGACCTAGGTAGGGGCACGCTCTCCTAGGACCCTATAGATAGGGAGATATTTCCCCACTTTGGGGACACATTCAATCATTTATTACACCTGCATTCTCTCACAACAGAAAAAGACCTGAGCTTGGAATTCGAGCAGATACCCTCCTAAATTTCCATTCTCTTTATTCCCGTTCAAGTTACTAACTTGATCGTTGGAGGCGGAGCTCCACCCACCCAGAGTCTCCGTTATTTTGCAGGTACAGCTCAGCTAGATCAGACTTCGTGACGTAACTCTCCCAAGGGACAAAAACACCCAAAACATTTGGCGCCGCCTTGCCCTGTATATGGCTTTCAAGAAATTGAAACCTTATTTTCTGGCTCATCCGGTGGTAATCTACACCGACCAGCCCCTCAAGCGGCCAATGTCTACTTTGGAGTCATCCGGTAGAATGTTGAAATGGGCTATTGACATGCAAAGTCTTGAAATCACTTTTGAACCTAGAAAGGCAGTGAAAGGTCAGGCCTTTTCCGACTTCATTGTTGAAATGACTCGACCGGTGCAACCGGATAATATTGACCAGGTTTGGAAAGTGTATGTAGACGGAAGCTCAACGAAGAACGGCTGTGGTGCAGGAATTATATATGAGTCTCCTAAGGAGGGAAAATTTGAATATGCACTGTGGTTTAAGTTTCAAGCCTCAAACAACGAGGCGGAGTATGAAGCCCTGCTAGCCGGAGTCCGCATGTGTAAGGCAGCAGGGGCAACTAAAATTGACGCCTATTCTGATTCACAGTTGGTCGTCAGCCAGTATGAGGGAACATATGAGGCAACTCATCCGGCTATGATCAAATATCTTCAGGCAATCAAAGAAGAGGCTGGGGCACTTGAGCAATCAAGTGCCTAGGTCAGACAACAACCAAGCAGATGCGTTGTCCAAATTGGCTTCATCCGCCTGCTGTGATACTCCTCGGTCGATCTTTTGGGAAGTTCTTGAAAAGAGAAGCATACATGAAGAGCCCATTGGAATCTTGGACCGAAGTTCTACCTGGATAGATGGCATCCGGGCATATTTATCAGACGGCAAGCTTCCTGATTCACCACAAGAGGCAGCCTTCATGAAAAAGCGAGCAGCAAACTTTGAGTTGAGAAACGGAGAACTCTTCAAGGCGGGTTTCCTCAAACCTCTATTGAAGTGTGTTACCCCAGAAAGGGGAAAGAAGTTCTCGAAGAATTGCATGCTGGGTACTGCGCCTCTCATATAGGCGGCAGGTCCCTAGCCGTCAAAGCCAGGCGGCATTACTTCTGGCCTACTCTTGAAGCAGACGCTAAAGAGTTAGTCAAAAGATGTGACAAATGCCAAAGGTTTGGCCCTCTTATTCACCGCCCGGCTACTGATCTGACGGCAATCCACAGCCTAGTCCCATTCGCCAAATGGGGCATGGATATCTTAGGACCTTATACGCCTGCTCCAGGCGGAAAGCGCTACATTTTGGTGGCTGTGGATTATTTTACCAAATGGGTAGAAGCTGAGCCGGTTAAGAACATCAAGACAAAGGATGTCATCTCTTTCATCTGGAAGAACATCATCACCCGGTTTAGGGTACCTATGTCTATGGTGTTTGATAATGGCCCTCAGTTTGAGACCCCACAGCTCAAGACTTGGTTGGGAGATCAAGGTATCTCACACTGTTTTGCATCAGTCGGCCGACCCCAAGCAAACGGCCAGGTTGAAGCCTTCAACAAACTCATTTCAGACGGCATAAAAAATAAAGTTGAAAGAGCCGGTGGTTTATGGGCAGAAGAGTTAATTCATGTCCTATGGGCCATCCGGACTACTGCTAAAGGGGCAACAAGAGAAACCCCATTTCTTATGGTATACGGTGTTGAAGCTGTCTTGCCCATTGAGCACTACGAGCCGACTCTCAGAGTTATGCTCTATGATGAAGAAGCAAATTGGGAGGCCATGCTGCTGGCATTGGACTCCCTCTCGGAACGCATGGGAAACGCTGCTCTGCGCCATGAGATATACCGTCTGAGAATGACTAGAGCTTATAACAAGAAAGTGCACAAGCGCCCTCCGAAATTGGATGACTTTGTGTTACGAAAAATGGAGGCAACCGGTAGGGGCAATGAGGCTGGGAAGCTAACCCCTAATTGGGAAGGCCCCTATCGGATTTATGAAGAAGTCAGGAATGGAACCTACCGTCTGGAAACCCCAGACGGTTACCGCCTGCCTAGAACTTGGAATGTAGATAATCTGAAAAAGTACTACTTCTGAGAATGTATATTTTTTGTAAACAGTAAGTCAATTAATGAAAATTCAGGCTTTGTTTGCAGATTATTTTGCCATTATTATTGTTCGTCCGCCTGGGAAATGCTCAGACGGACCCTGAGTTTAATTAACTAAGTTTGATACTTAGTTTAGTTGAACATTATAATTGCTAGTCCGCCTGGGTAAAACTCAGACGGACTCTCTGTTTGAATCACTAAGTTTGATACTTGGTGTAATTTAATAATTGCTAGTCCGCCTGAGTAAAGCTCAGACGGACTCTTTGTTTAATTAATAACGTTTGATACTTGGTGTAAATTATCAATTACTTATCCGTCTTGGTAATACTCAGACGGATTATTCGTTCAACCAACTAAGTTCACATAAAAAAAAAACTTGGCACAAAAACGCCTAGTGGCTATACAACCGGTCTCAAACAAGACCAAAGGCCAATATGGCCAGATGGTTGCTTATTTTACAAAACCGCCTGTCCCAACATGGACAAAGGCGTCCGGCGACACCCCTCCGGGTGCAATCGTCGCAGAGAACAGACTATTCGTCGGTTCTATGTACCAACGCAGATGGTGAAAATTGAAAGACCAAATTGGTCAGCTCATAGCCGTCTGACCAGAATAATCTAAAGAACGATTAAGTTACCGAGAACCGGATGCCCTGAGGCATCAGTCGGTCATCGGCTGAAGTTCTTACTTAGGTTATTTATTCCAAAGTTGCACTCACTCCCCCTATTGGGGCAAAAGATTGCGTAATGGCTACGCGTCAACCCCAGACGGAATACAACCGCCTGGGCAAGAAGCTCAAAGCACCTGTTCTAATGGCCGGCTGTGCACTTGGTTTGGGGCAATCACTATTGTGATTGATTGGCCTAAAAACACTCCATACTTCTCCTAGTATCAAGTGTTTTCAAGCCAATCAATCAATTTGAGATAAAACCAACCACACAGCCGCCAAGGGGCAAGAGCACCCGGATTGCAAATTGCCGCATGTTTTTTAAGTTAGGAAAAATATTAAAGAATTGCAAACATACGCAAAATTCAAATTGAAAAACTTAAACACAAACAGGTATAAAACAATCGACTGAGTCGGAATACTTCATTAATATTAAAAATGGCTCAAAGGCCATAAGTTGTGTTAACCGGAGTTACATCCGGTGAGGAAACAAAAAATAAATTGTTAACCCAACCCCATGGTTGGTAAAAATACAACAAAATACGGCATACAAACCAGTAAAGAAACAACAATGGCATTCTGCCACAGAAAGTATGGAGGCCCGCCTAAGGCTGAGGTGGTTGATGCTGCCCCGGCTGAGTTTGGCTGGTTTGGCCCTCGTTATGCTCATCCGCCGGCTCCTCAGTATCAGAGACATCATATCCCTGTTCAGCAGCCCAATCCTTGAAGCGAGGTGGGGGAGCATCACCTAGTAGCTGGGCATCATCACCTCAGTGGCGTAATCATACCTCAGCTTATAGACCTCAAAGTCTATTTCTGGGTAAAGGAGGCTCCAGGTGATCTTCAGCCGGGCCAAGTTGTCCCGTCATTCTCCTCTGTCAGCCGTTTTTGCTCTTAGGCAAGCTCGTCCGAGTGCTTATTTCGCAGAGTGACAAGCTCAACCCCCAAGCGGGTAACGTCTGCTCGGAGCTGGGCGTTCTCCTTATCAGCATCTTCTAATGCCTTGAGATCTGATTTGGCATCCTTCAGCTGCTTATCAAGATCATTAGCCCGGCTGTTAGCTTCATCGTTTGCAGCCGTCAAACTCCGGATCAGCTCCTCCTGTTTCAACTCTACTGCTTTAATCTTTAAATTACACCTATAATCAGAATATTCAGCAGAGTTGAGGTTTTCAAGGGCCCTCCGTTTGGCGTCATTTACCTCTTCATGTTTTCGCCTGAAGGGGCCCTGGAGGCCATCCACTCTCAGCATCACCTGAGACAATAACAGCTGGTTTATGAGTTACTTAGCAGAATTAAAGATAAAAGATATCAAGGTTGAGGGGTTTATTACCTCAGCCAGTGGAACCATTATCCGGTCGAAGTCCACGACCTGCAGATCAGGTATGGAGTTCTTCTCAGACCGAGTAAGGGTCCTCACCATCCGTTTTGCAAAACCCGCAAGATCCGGCTCGTCAGAAGTCAGATCTTCATCAAAAGTAATACTCTGTGAGATAGAGGCAGCGTAGTCGGCATTCATCCGTTGCCGGCGGCTGACCGACCCTTTAGAGGGATCAACCTTGGTCTTGACTCTCATAAAATCAAGTGGCCAAGGTATTTCAATCCGTCCCTTACCTTGGGCTTCCAGATGGGTCTCCGGCTTCTGCTCCTCCCTAGGCGTTGCCGCACCGCCTGCAACATTAGGTGGCTCGCCACCCTTCGATGCCGTAGAGACATTCGGCGCTTTCTGCTGCGAGCGTTTTGAGCGTTCTGACTGGACTGGGCAGATGATTGTTTCTGGGGTTGAGGAGGGTCCTTCCTGGCGGCTTTCGCAGCCAGAGTTTTCTCCAGGTCGTCTCCTTGCCTTTTGAGAAGCTTGGAGAAAGATCATGGAACCTTCTTGACGGACTCTTGAGAAATAAACAAAGGGTAAGTATACCCAACCGGCAAATTGTAAAAAAAAAAAAAAAAAAAAAAAAACAAACGAAATATGCAAACACATAAAGTCAGGCGGTCTTACCCAGCCTTTCTTGGAATCTTTTGCCTCGACGGCTGCCTTCTTGGCAAGTGCCGCCTCTTTGCGCAGCAGCGCCGCAGACTTAGCCGGTGTCTTCGCCTGGTCTACCATTCTTAAGGCTTCGTCTGCAAGAACAAGAATTTATGGTTAGAAGAAATTATAGCAAGTTTGCAATTAAAGTAAAATAAAAATCATTCCGGATGAGAAGTATTCTACCCCTGGGAAACATGGTACTCAGCCTGCAGGCGGACAAGAAGCACTCGTCCTTGAAGAAGTCCGGATGGGGAATCCAGTTTTTGGGTACTATGATGTGAGTCTCATCCCCCATGGGCTCAGTTGTTGTTTCAAAAAATCTCGGCTCCATTATTTGCTCTCGGGCCTTAGTAGATCGCGCCGGGAGAGGGCATTTACGTCCAAGAAGAGCCGGCTTAGTATTGTACCGGGGCAGTGTCCGGTTGTGTCTTAAGGTGGAGGAAGAAACCAAATAAAACTTGTCCTTCCACCCGGACCATTTGGACACTTTGTCCAAAGTCATCAAATATTGGGGCAAGGTAGTCAGTGTATACCATGCCCCATGGCCGCCTGGAGCCTTGCTCAAGTAGTGCATATGAGCAAAGGTGGAAAAGCTAGGGTTCAAATTTTGAAACTCGTAGGCGGCGACGTAACTTAGAATGTTCACCCACGAATTGGGGGTGAGCTGCCAAACCCCTAGATCGTACCCCTTAAGGATTTTCCAAATCCCGGGGTGGAGGGGGAACCGGAGGCCGGCTTCGATAACCGCCTCGTAGCAGATGAAGTAGTCATCTTCATGATCAATATCATCGCCCCAAGCCATTAGAGCGTTAGCCGGAGGAACGATAATCTCCCAACCCCTTCCAAAGGGATGCTTTTCCTTGAAGGCCTTGAATCCGTTGTTGAGGAGGGCGATGTTACCCGGCAGCATCCGGGTCCTTTTAGGGTTTGGGTTGTCGGCGGCCTTAGGCGGCTGCTGATAGTCAGCCGCAAAATTGTCTTGGTCAGAGCCGGAAGATTCGGCCCTTGACCCTTGGCCGGCCTCAGCATCGCCGGCTTCATTAGAGGAGGCGGCTCCCTCGTCGTCTACCTCTCGTACCCTGGAGCTCCCGGAAGTAGAGGGAGCCTCTTCGTCAGATCCGCTCTCCTCCCAATCCCTCTGTTCCCCGTTTGGGAAAACCTCATCGGTTGGCACTCTTATAGTGCGCCGCCTCTTAGAGCGTCTGGCCGTTTGTTTCGTTCTGGCCATGGTGTCCTGCACAGACACAGAGAGGGAGGAATTCGGAGATGAGCATATTGGTTCCGACAGTCCAGAAGAGGCATCCCCTGTTCTAGACTCAGCCGTTCCGGGGGATCGGCTAAGTGTCCTAGGCAGTGCCGAGTGAGTGGATTGGGAACTCATTTATATTCTCTAAAAAGTTAGGTATACAGGCGGAGAAAAAATGGTATACGAATTGAAAAGGAGGAAAGCTAAAATGGTACAGGCGGTTACCTCGCTTTTTCTCTAAAAAATCTGAAAACCGCTTCAGCCGGTAAATCAGGTGTTGAACTGCTAGCACTCGGAAGCTTGAACTTGCTGTGACGCAGACGGAAGCAGAGAACTTCTCTCTAGAATCTCTCTTTTTCTCTCTCTAAAAAGTCAAATGTGAACGTAAGGTGAGAAAAAGGGGGGGTAACTTTCTATTTATAGAAAGTGAAAGCGGGGGGAAATCTTTGATTTGAAATTCAAAAATTTTACCCGTTACTGTTCACCTATGAATGGTGGACACGTGTCACAGGCCCCACGTGATATGCACGTGCGACCTGTGAGGGGCAAATGTTTAGGGTAAAAATACCCTAGACACGTGGACCAATGAGAGGAAGCCACGTGTCGAGCTCAGAATGGCCCACGTGGCTTAACATCCTCTTGACACTTGGCGCCCTCAGATACACCTCTGAAATGGCGGCCTTCAAGGGCCCTAATCTCTAGAAGCGCCGTTTTACGGTGCAGCCCACTGAAAGTTAGGTCAAGTGACCTAGGTAGGGGCACACTCTCCTAGGACCCTATAAATAGGGAGATATTTCCCCACTTTGGGGACACATTCAATCATTTATTACACCTGCATTCTCTCACATCAGAAAAAGACCTGAGCTTGGAATCCGAGCAAATACCCTCCTAAATTTCCGTTCTCTTTATTCCCCTTCAAGTTACTAACTTGATCGTTGGAGGCGGAGCTCCACCCACCCGGAGTCTCCGTTATTTTGCAGGTACAACTCATCCGGATCAGACTTCGTGACGTAACTCTCCCAAGGGACAAAAACACCTAAAACAACTTGGACCCTACTACGAATATTCCTTGTGTGTTGAACACACCATTGGTTCTCGGCTTATAAAAAAACTAAAACTTGAATAAGGATTATTCACCCAAACTTCTTCTCTATCTAAAATCTCAAGTGTTTTCTTTTGAGATTTTTCTCACTTTGCTCAAATTTGAGTTATGGATCCTAATGCCTCACGGGTTAGAGATTTAATTCACTTCTTCTCTGACACTTCGCGCTCTTCCCTCCATGAATTACGAGAGAGAGAACGTAACGAGATTCTTAGTTCAATACAGCCATAAGATCATCCATCTCAATTTTCTAGGGAGAACCTCTCTCTCCCTTATGATCAAAATTCTATAGCTATCCCACCTTTGGTTCCTCTAGTGAAACTTGCACTAGTGACTGGTCCACCCCAGGTATTCGAGATAAATAGCTCTCTAGAGTCAATCTTCTTATTTGTGGCAAATACAATGGTGTTAGCCCTGTCTCTATTCTTACGTTTCTCTAGAGACTTGGTTTACCCTATCATAGCTAATATAAGTCAACAAAACCTCCCTTTTGCTGGCCAACTCGTAGAGAGTCCAAACCTACCATCACATTTCCCTTTTAATCTTCCTATGTACTCGTATCTCAGGTTAATGTTTTGGGATGCCCGTGGGTACTGTATGAGTCAAATATTACATAAAATCTCCATATTACACAAAACATATCTCCCTACTTGTTTAGTTCTACTCATCTCTAATTTGTCAATCGGCAAGGAGGTCTCTGAAAACATAGACGTAACAAAGTCTTGTATTCTTGCAGGGCATAATTCTCTCCCATAAACTCTATTCCTATGGAGTGACACATGTTTCTTTTCACTCACTCAATTTTCTGAATGATCAATAGCCATATAGGCTTATAATACCCCTCGCAGTATTTATTTTAGGACTTCCTTACGCCAAGGGTGAGGCCTGCCTCAAAGCTCAGTCAATCATCCTTGGTTAGGTATATCAGATTTCATAACTATAATCATTTAACAATGATGATGGGTGGTCCTTCAAAATATCGAGAATCTAAGGAGAATTTTCTTCAGAAACTACCTCAGCGTCATAGACGTTACGTATCTCATCTCCTAAGACTTTATGGTCAATAGGTTAAAGGAGTCTTTTCATAATAATAGATACATTAACTAGGGCATTGTCAACTACTTCTTGGTCACAGGGAGATCCCCATACTCTGTCTTTAGCCGCATTATCAGATGACACAGATGGATGTAGAGGTGGGTATACATTACAAGAGCTTGGGCATGTTTGGAAGTTTAGTTTTGGTTCGAGACTCAGAGGGCCTAGTTTTTCCTTTTTCTTGCTTTGCTTACTACAAAATGGGTTGCAAAAGGCTCGCTCTCTAGAGGTGAAACAATAAGAAGTAGTGATGGATGTTAACTACTTCATCTCATCTCTAACTAGGCTTGATGTTTACCCAGCAATGCTGAGCAAAAGTTGTGTGACATACTAATTCTAATGCGCTTTCGTGGTTGGGAAGCTAGTATTTGACATTCCCCTCAAGACATGCTTCAAGGAGTCTTCCTTATGGTTGATCATTGCCAAGGGTTTACTTGGGTTCAAACAAAGGTGTTTAAAGCTCCACCGTCTCCTAAGATTCAGTTAGGGCCTTTTTTACCTTTGTATTATGTATTTTTTTTATTCACTGTTATGGTTGTATCACTATATAAATATGAATTAATGTTCTTTTTCGTCTATTTTCCACCTCATGATGAAGGAAAGCAAAAAATAAATAAAAATAAATAAATAAGTGAAACCTTCAACAATAACAGATTGTTAGTGGTCGGGCCCGAAGGCTGCCTATGTATTCCAGAGTGCGGATATGTGCTGAGTGTAATGTGATTCAGGGAATCAGGCCTATCGTATTTTTAATTTTTGCGACTGCACTCAAAGCAAGCTACCTACGTACCCTGTTACAAGTTTTTTTTTTTTTTCATTTTTTTTAATTTCATTTTTTTAGGGATCAAGTCGCTCGTAGTTTACATAAAAAAAAAAATTTACAAAGATAACTTTAATGAAAATGTAACTAAGGTCACTAACATGCATCTAGTCCCCCGGTTAAAAGTCGCTTCTCCCAAGCACCTTTCCGTTTGGCAACATAGAAAGGGTTATCTTCTGTGTCCAAGATCCATGATGACCATGCTTTACATACTACCATGCACAATTCCGTTGTAAAAAGGTCGATGTTTTCGAGGAAGATGTAGGGTTCCATGATTTATCAAAGTGATGCCATTTTATTTGCAGATGTTTCAACCCCCTCACAAGGAACTACTATATCTTTGTCGTAAAGCCAATTAAACCTCCTTCGGATATAATCGGCCTTTGCCTTATTGGGCATCCAATTTGGCTTGTCTCGTTCATTCTCCAGAATAAGAAAATATATTGTTCTTTTTGCAAAGGGTGGGCGCCTTATTTCAATAACATCATTATTTTCTATGTAATGACCCGTTGTGCTTATGGTGTTTATCCAACCGCCATATTGCGACGAGCTTTCACCTTCATAGGTTCCCCTGCTATAGTCACCACATATAGTGATGATGCCCCACGATCCTCTCATTCTCAAATTTTGATGTAAGCTAGATGAGACTGCTTTACATTCGTGCAGCCAAGGTCTCCCTATTAACAAGTTGCATGAGAGTCAAAATTCCACTACCATAAACTCTATGCTGAACAGAGCATTCTCATGTACCAAAGGTAAGACTATAGACCCCATCACTTCCCTTAGAAATTGGTCAAAACCTCTAAGAAGAATGGAGTGGTAAGTGATATGTAAATCATTGTACCCTAGCTCGTACAAGTATTCTCGGGAGCAGAGATTAACATCAGATCCGGTGTCAACCAAATGTGATTAATAAAAATTGAGCCGTTTGGAAGATTGATATGCAGTGGTTCATTATGATAGTTATTAAGGGGTAAATCACTATCTGTAAAGGTGAGCCCTAGATCGACATCGTGATGTTCGATGTTTTTCCTTTTTTGTGAGGAAGAGTGAAAAGAGTCTTAGGTTTTAAATACGTTTTGAGAACACATTGATTCATGGATAGGCACATCATATAGTAATTCGGGGCAAAGAATGAGGGACAGTGTTTTCTTAGCGAGAGGCCTTGGATCGTTCTATAGTGGAAACCTTTGGATGAGGGCTTTTATCATTTGGAGATTCAGGTCGTAAGGTTAAAGTCTTAGAGCCATCATGGAAGGTTAAAGATTCACGAAGTTGTGCCGGCGTCTTTTGGGATTGAACTAACATGAGGGGAAGAAATTGGTAAATCCATGGAAGTTTGATATCATAGGGAACTAGTATATCACAAATTATTAAACTTGTGGTGAAACTTACACCTTTGTATTTAACAATAGCATTAATTTTACCACATACATTTTCATATACATCGTTGTTACAAATATCATCTATTGTTATAAGTATAAGTTCTTCCTCCTCGAATTCCCAATCAACAAATGTATGGTACATGCACATATTAATGGAAGACTCTTCATCAATGTGAACATGATAATACTTGATGTTATGACATATTATTGCATGATCTAGTGAGTCATTTATAAAGCCCTTTCTAATCAAATCGTCTTTGACCTGGTGAGGATCAAGTTTGAAGATTTCCCTCAAATCTCTAAGAGGAATTGAAGCATTTATGATTGTTCTTTTGAGATAATCATTAAAATCCTCACAATACATTGAGGAATTTGATAGTAAGTCCCATAATGATCTTTAATAATTCTCCTTCTTTGGTCTCAAAGTTGAACCTTCCCCAAAACTCACCATATTGCACACCTTTGTTGCCATGTTCGGTAAGACTGCATCCCCTATGGTTGTCACACCGCTCGGGGTTAAAAATCATACTTTCTGATGAAGTGTAGAGGCAATTGCCCCTATGTGTTGTAACCATGATTTTTCCAAAGTAAAGGTGAGGCTTTTCGGGCCATCTATTACTTGGAACTCAGCATTACAAACCCAATCATGATATCCTAATAGTAGGGTGATTTCCCCAATTGCCCACATAAGAGTACGATCGCTTGTTCTAACCACCTTTTTTGAGGGTTTTAAAGGAGCGTCTTCACATCCTAATTTCTTGAGAATGGTTTTCCTACAGATGTTGAATGTGGATTATCTGTTTACCAAAATTCTTAAGACCTTGTAACAATTCGATACCAAGGTAATGGACAAGAGCCGGTCATTATTGTAGTCAATCGGCAAATCTGCATTGGTAAATCTTAGAGTAGGTGGAGCCCACATCTTGGAATTGGAATTTTCCCATCATCAATCAGTTGTTTGATTGCATGTCGTAGATCACTACAAACATTTGTATTGTGCCCGTAGTCATGACAGTAGTTACAATACTTTTCCATGTCAGCCCCAGGAGATGGCATAGTGTAATTATTGTGTTTTTACTTGAGGAAACCCTATAACTTCAGCTGATGATATATAGCACTTAGTGAATCACACCTCCTAGAGTAAATCTGGCGGATAAAACCCTAACGGCCTCCTCCGCTGCACATTTGTGCTCCTATGTCCATATCTCGGTCTCTAAACAATGAGTGAACTACCATTTTCAAGAACATGGTCAAGCAAACCTTCAAGGTGTTGAGGGGTGTATGACTTTTTTTTTTAAAAAAAAGAACATTAACTCATATATTAATTCATCAACAGTGATTAACCCATTCTTTAAGTTGAATAGGTTTTAAAGTAAGATTTTGGCATTGCTTAAAGTGCACCACATATAGTGTTTGTTAGTCTTAGAAAGTTAAACTCTCTTGAGGTCACATGAGGTAAGGTCTAAGGATAACTCTCAGTTTGTTATCGGGTCCATAAATAAACATTCTAAAAAACAATTTTATTTTTTTAAAAGAAACGAATTTTTAATTAATGACGACACGAATGGACCATTAACACAAATGACTGTAGAGACTTCATTTATGTATTGATGCACATGTTTCTTAATCTAAAGGTAAATCCGTTTTAAGGAAATTATTAACCAAGTGGCCTAGTATCACTTCCAACTACGAACGCCGAGGGTGGACGTTCCTAACAGAGTCGATTGTAATAGCGCACGGATGTAGGTTTACGCCTTTAATTCATTAATTTTGTTGTCTAAATCCGACCTTACCAATAGGCAGAGGTGCTAGCTTAAAAAGGAAAAAAAAATGCTCATGCTCATGACAATTGATGAATGATCCCATAAGTACACTTAAACGAATTTACAACACAAATTCAGGTTTAAACCACTACACATTTTATATAAAAATTAAAGAAATTCCCCAATGGAGTCGCTAGACTGTGGTACCTGGTTTTATTGGACAAAGATTAGTCTATAAAGGTTCTACTTAAGTGTCTGATAAGACTTATAAACATAACTTAGAGTCACCACCTTATTTTTATCCGAATAAGGACGGATTTTAAAACAGTCAATTTTAAGAAAAAAAAACTAAAAATAAATCAACTGTTAACTTCATAAAGATAAATAAGGCACAGGGTTTGGGGTTTAGGTTAAGAGAATCGAACTTCTATAACTCGTCTTCCCTTCCACTCTAAGGAACGGGCTCTTATTAAAAATCAAGTTTTAAGACATGTTAATCACAAAAAAATGATATAATAATTAATATAAGGTAGGTTTGAGCACTAAAGTTGCACTACGTACCGATTGAATTCACTCACGGATCAAAACCTTTGTAGTTCGGGCAGATGCCATGTTTTAAATAACCAATTCCATTGGGTTATTTTTTTTTAATTTGGGTATTTGACATAAACGTCATTTTCAGTAAGTGGGATCTTATTGATCTTTGACGGATTCACTCATAAAAGTAAAATGAACCACCTTGGTTGAGGAAAATCACCCTGATTAGTGATCACTAAAAATGTCTTTTGAAGAAGACAATTCAACAAATGCGTCCCAATTAACGACTTTTTTTAGTGGCTCTAGGTATTTTTTGGAGTGAAACTATAAGGGTTCATTGTATAATCTCACTCTGGGTTTAACAACACTCAAGGGTAATTTTGTAAGGTTTTAAGGGTTATGTGTTTAGGCTTAATGGAATTGACCAATTAAAACACGACACATGTCAAGGGCTTACTTCCAAATAAAAGGCAACAAAAAACTATTTAATCATATCCGATTGTCAATTAATCCATCGGGTAATTATAATGGGATATAAGCTTATTTTTATGGAGATGGATAATTGTTACAACCTTATACAACTAAATAATTAATCTTAACCTCATGTTTGGGAATGAGGCCATAACCTTATATTAACTATCATTAATTATTAGAAATAAACAAGAAAAGTTATGATTCATTCTTGTGTTACAAAAGGATTTGAAATAAGAAGGTTTACAAAATTATAAAAGAAAATAGAGTTTGTTAAAACTTTTATTTCTGAAGTAGTCTTAAAATGAAATTAAAGTCCTTAAGACATCATTTAATTCGAGTCATCTTTAAAATAAAAGTAAATATTTTTAAAACATCTTTTAGATTTAGAGTTTGCCAAAAATTCTTACTTCTAAAGTCACCTTTAAAATAAGATTAAGATTTCTTAAAACAACATTTAGAATTAAAGCTTGTTAAACTCTTATTTCTAAAGTCATCTCTAAAAAAACTTAAAGCATTTAAAACTCTTGATAATAAAAGTTCCATAAATGAAAAAAAAAAACATAATATAGTGTAATATAGGTTCCATGACACCATTAGTTTCTTGGAAATAAATTGATACAATTTAAGAAAGTAACTAAGAGAAAAAAAAAGTGTCTTTTCAAACTCTTTGATAGCTTACACTAAAAAAATTATTATAAATCATAGAAAAATCGAAGAAATTATTGTTAGATACGGTTGGAAAGCTCTTGAAAAGTTCTATCACTTGCGTTAAGGAAATAGAACTGCTTCTAGATGTAAGGGTTGTTTCATAGGCCATCTTTGGGATGTGGTAAGTAACTCTTCATTCTTGAACATCCTTTACATAAACTCTTAATTCCTTAGGTCTTTAAGCTCACTTTAAGAAGGAAATTATTTTTTAAGAATATATCTTATACAAACAGATGAATGTATTAACCTTTCATATTTAAAACGCATTCGAAAGAGATGCAATGCAAAATGCAATTAACCTCCCTCTTTGTAGCCTATCACCTCACCAATAGGTTTGGCTTTCTAATTTGGAGTAATGAAAGATTTTGGGCTAATTTAGCACCTAATATCGTCATTACCCCTATTAGTATCATCAAATAAAAACAAACACATTAGTTAGCATAATAATAATAACTAAGGAAATTAAGAAAGAAATAAAGAGAATACCCTGAGCTAGATGTAGCAATTTTTTGGATAACCTCTTTTGTTTATCAAGAATGAAAAGATGATAACTCCTTAATTAAAATGCAATAAAAGAGACTAAGTGATATTTTTTTTGAGATATTAAAAGAAATTAGTGCAAAATAAAGCAAATGAACTTTTGTTTATTATAGAAAATAAACTTGAAAAATAAAACTAAATCTTTAGAAATAAATTTTTTTTTTGGTTTTAATATAGAATAGGAATACTTAAATAATTAAACTAATTTTTTAACAAAGATGAAAATAACAACAATAATTGAACTTGGAATATTTTTGTTTTTATTTTTTTTGTAGGAATTGAAGATAATAACAATACTTAAATAAAAATAACAACTTAATTATATAATTCTTTAATAAGCTAATAACTTAAAAATAAAGCTAAATTAGAGAGAATTTTTTAGAGAGAATTCTTAGAGAGCGAATTTGTAGGAAATTTTGGTGTGTTAAAATGAGAAAATTAGGGGGGTATTTGTAGGAAAATAAAGGGGTTAATTTGTAAATAAAAAAGTAAATAAAATATAATTCAAGGATTATAAAGGTAAATATCAAGATTTTGGTAATAATGAGAATCTTGATAATATATTCTTTCGTTTTATATGTAACAAACTACTTAATCTGTTTTGCAACGCTTAAACTGATAAAACACAGAAACCGTAATTAAACAAGACTCTAATATTCATATAATAAAAAGGTTCGAAAATGCCATGGTATTATAAAAAAGAAAATATATAACCAAGTCATGTCACAACTCAAAAATACTAACATGATATATGTATGGCAGAGTGCTTAAATTTATTTAGTGACTATTATACTTACCAAGGTATTAAAACAATAATTATAAAATAAACATCTCCCTAAGATGTCAGCTCTGAAAGTTACACAAAGACATTAGGTAATAAACTAATAATACAAGTAGTGTTGGAAAAAATATTTTTAGAGCTTAAATTTTTTTTTAAAGAAATAATAATAATAATAATAATAATAATAATAATAATAATAATAATAATAATAATAATAATATAATAATAATAATAATAATAATATAATAATAATAATAATATAATAATAATAATATAATAATAATAATAATAATACTAATAAAATAAATAAAATAAAAAAATAATAACCCTTGTCTTTATTAGACAGTACATATAAATTACCAAAGAAACATCTAACCATACTACAAAATCGTATATATACGAGCATTACAAACAATAACCCTTATTAAAAGTATAAAGTAAGGTAAATCATATAAAATCATAAGATTGACATGGTCATAGTGAAAATACATGTAAAATCATACAATATTAAGTCATACGACATAAATTTCAGGTAGTCAAGAGTAAAATATATTCTCTTAATCGAATGACCTAAGAAAAAAAGGTAAACTCTTATCTTTCCTCACTCTACTAAAACACAAATTTATAATTATCATAGTCTTAAGAAAAAAAAGATACAAAACTAGATCAAAACAATAGGAAAACGAATAAAACAGAAGACCAATTCATGTCGACAAAATAAGAGTAAAGAAAAATACTGTTTGAATAGTTTCAAATAGTGTTTTAAATAGTGATATGCAATATGTGACGTGTATGAAATCTAGCTGTCCCAATAGCATCAGATAAATATTGATACAATTGATTCAAATTGAAATTTATTGTATACAATATTAACCGCGGGGAATAAAAAAAAAGGTAACGTTATTTCACTATTGAAAATGTTCATCAAAATTAACGAAAGGATACAAAAACTAGACTGGAATTGTAGACACCCAAAAATGTCTCCCCAAAACCAAACCCGATGATGAACAACCTTTCACCGTCATTACTGGTCGGGTTGAGTATTTAATCTTTGGAGTGCTTAAATCCATATTCAATCTCAATACATTTCATAAACCAACCCAATTCCTAGCCCATTTTCCCAAATCATAACTTATTTTCCTCTTTTCGTGCCTTTAAAACAAAAATAATTCATTTCGTGTCTTTTAAAATCTTTCATTTTGTGTCCTTTTTATTAAAAATATTTATACAAGTTTTCTTTCGTCCATAATCTGAGTCCACTGATTCAATAGTTGTATGGGGATTGAAAAGAGCTTTCCAACGATATATTATAAGCCTAAATCCGAGTTATAACGAATAAGGTATGGCCAAACTACTAAACTGAGTCCAAACCGAACCTAAGCCCACCTTAACTACGACCCAATGATCATGTGGAGGGTCCAAAAGCTTTAATCCCATTCCTAAACCAATATGGATTAATTGGAACATTCTATAAGTTTCTAAAAGATCTTAATTATCCTTTTGAAAAGATAAGATTAAAGAGTTAGAAATTGAATAAAACTTTTCTTTTTGAAAGTCCTAATTCTATTCGAATTGAAAGCCGTTCAAAGATAGTCAGATATTATTTTCGTGCCTCATATTTTTTATCCAAATTTTATATGGTTGGATAACCCTAGAAATTATCTTTCCAATGATATATTATAATATCAATTTCGAGCTATAACAAAAAAGATATGATTGAAATACCAAACTCTATCCAAAACTGACACCGTCTCACTATTTCTGCCATATCGTTTATTATACAAAATATTATAATCTCATTCTAATTGGGTTCGAAGGTAGACTTCAACTGCTATCCAACTAAATATTATTTATCTTATTCCAATTTCTAGATCAAAAGATAAGATAAAAACAAAAATCGCAAAAACTATTGTCTGTCGCAAGAGTTTTATTCCGATTCAAATTCTTATCTTTTCTTAATTCTTCGACCCTCTTTTTTCATTATAAATAGAGGTCATATCACCTCTTTTTCAATCATCAACAAGCTTGGTCAACTAAATCATTCTCTCTTCCTCTCTTTTACACCAGAAATCATTCTCTTCTCTCTCTCTCATACTCCAAGCCTTAACCCTATATTCTTAATTACACTATTCTTCCCTTAAGCACTCCAAGGAGTCCATACTTTACCCAATGTTCTGTTCATAAACCAAGGGGTGAAAGGTATAAATAACTAAGGGTTTGGACCAAATCAACTCTATATTTAATTAATTTAATTTCCATTTGATTTATATTTTTTATTGAAGTTAATAACAATTTATTCATGATGTAGCAATTTGAAGGAGCGTGCATAATGTGAGTAATTAATTTAATTACTCTTATTTTTAATATTACTAGTATCATTATTAGGTTTTTTTATATTTTATTTGACTAATGCTATTATTGTAAAATTGCTTCCAATATTAATGTGTGTTCTATTATTATTATGATCATCATATTGCATGTTAAAGGGAATATGTAATTGAAAATCACGCCTAATAAGATAATTTGGACAACCGGTTTAGGTTCCTTTTTAATATTGTTATTAATCAAGTGATCACGATATTTTAGAATTATTTAATGCATTAATATTCAACCAATTTAACCTATTAATAGTTTTGAGAAAATTGAATCTTTGTTTGCATGCCTTTGAGATCGCAGGAACCACTTTTCACAATAAGAATCGAGTAGAGGCGAATACGGGCGAATGTGATTCCATGACTAACTTCGTACCATCATCCCTGATCCTAACCATATGGAGTTAGTAATCTCATGGATTATTAATGTGGAGTAACCTTCACGGGTAAATCGTTGTTGCCTATCGTTGTCCCTTAATTGTGGTTGCCTCAAATGATCCGTGAACGGTTCACAAGTTCCTTAAAAACTTGTTGGCGGCTTCCTACATTCCTTGTCCCTAATCGTATTATGTCAATTCCCACTTCCTATGAGTGTCAAGCATATTCACAACATGTTTTAATGTAGGCACACTATGAACGACGCCTATAATTTGGCGACTCCAGTGAGGAGGATTCTTGGTTATTTATCGATTTGAGTGATCGGTATTTAATTGAGATGAGTGGATGAGACTTGAAAGATTCTTGAATTGTATTCCTGCAATTTAATTGGCATTGTCACATATTCATATGCATTTTAGATTACCTATTTTTCCACAATAGTACGTGTTCTACGTATGTGGCTAGCCCGGGGGATTTAAGCTCAATCAACCCAAAAACGCTCATGGCAATAATGGTTCATCCGAGTTTCTAAATCCACCCAAACTATGGAGTCGAGTTCGATTTCATCATGAACTCGTGGAGCCGCCCATTGGCTTACACCCTCAAGGGAGGTTTCCTTGTTAACGCGTCCAAACTCTAAACCATGGTACCCTTTGACACCCTTTTAAGCTTGACCATAGTTAAACATAGAACTTGACTTTAGGTTGCGAACTTCATTGCATCATTCGTGACATGTGCTTATATGTGTATTTTTTTACTTTTTATATATATTTTTTTTTTCTCTTATCAAAACTTTTTTTTTATTATTAGAGTCGAGCCATATATATATATATATATATATATTTTTTTGAGTCACCCGGATTTTTATTCCTGTATACTGCACAAGAGTCAGCTTGTTTTGATCATAGACGGAGTTATAGAAAGAGTTACGTGTCGTAAAACCTATGGATCTGTAGCCCTGAGGTTTAGCTTTCATTTGGCATTGGTTTCGTCCCAATCAGAGTCACAGATCAAAAGTTATAACCGATATACTACAGTCTGTCAAGTTTAGGACTTTAGGTGCCTTTTTAGTGTCAACCTTCTTCTTTTTTTCATTATTTTTTATCTTTTCGTGTCAAGCTAGTCTTAGAAAAGTCATTTAATTCGTGTCAACTCGTATAACATAGTATTATAGATTTTTATTTTTATTTATTTATTTATTTTTATATCCATGAATCCTAACTCTTCTAGAATTCTAGTCCTCTTCCTAGTTTCTTGTGATTTCTTGTGCTAACCTTAACATGTGTTCTTTGTCTTTGATTGTGGTTGATCTTATTTATGACTAACAATTTCCAGTGGACCGTTTCACCTAATAAATAGCATAAACATTAAAATTTGACAAAATTAATCAAGTTAGTTTGTCTTTTAGTCTTCCGTGCTATTCGGTCATTGGGTCCTTTGTTTTTCACAACGTTCTCATGTCTAGCCATACCATCATACCACGAGTCTTAATAAACTCAGCTAATCACACATGTTGAGTCATTGCACATACTTTGTCTTCGAGTAATGCACTATATTGTTTATGATCGTATACTAGGACCATGCATGTGTTGTTTTCCGTCGTAATAGGAGTGAGTGGAGTATTTCCCATCAGATTTCAAAATTGTTTCATAAACTCTTCCTTTCCAATACGAGTACTGAGTGAATGCATTAAGTGAGTTCATCCTTACACAGTACTTAAGTCTAAAATCACTAGGAAATAGTTAGAAGAATAAGGGGAACGTCACTCCTTCCTTCTTTACTTCCAATCGAAGCATCAACAACAAACTTCTTTCCTCACCAGGCGTCAAGATGTAACTCATAAACAGCCATGAAGACAAAGAACAATGCAAGTTTCTCACCAAGATTTCATGTTTTCTTCTTATTTTGTTTCAAACCCTCCCCCCTAAAAAGTCTAGAATAGGTTCTCTTTATCCATGTGTCTATGTGTCACATTTCTTACCTTCTTCATAAATGAGTATCTCTTTCTTATATTCGATCATGTGATTAGAAAAAAAAAATATCAATTGTCGAACCGAACGCAAGGTATACCAATGATTTGTGGTACCTTTGCAACCCATTCATTCCCCATTAACCACACATTCCATTTCTTCATCAACCAATTTGAGCCTCGTCTAAAGTTTGGCCTTCATTTCTTCAACCCACATTCACCTAGACCTGGGATGGGAAAGTGTGTAGTTTGTGTAACATTAAAAAAACAAGTAAAAAAATACAGCAAAGCAACAATAAAACAATGTCTAAGAGCAAGTGTTCAAATGTCTTTGATATGAACACGTCTCAAATTGCGTCTCTCATCGAGTGCTTGGTATCGTCCCTGACAAACATAAGTGCTAAGTGAGTGATGGACCGCATGATCTGAGATTAGCCACATTGATTCAAAAGAATGGAAAAAAAAATCAAAGCAATGTTGAAAATAAACTTGCAAAATTCAACTGTTTCAAATTCACAATTACACATCTTATGGATTCTCTCGGGTCTTGAGCCTTGTACCCTTTTCTTCTTTAAACCATCAAATTAACCATATTAAAACCTCTGGAAGACCTCTTTGAGGTGTACATACACTTGTGCAAAGTTCGGCTAGAGTTACAATCGGCCTGATTCCTTACGGATACGTAGGCAACCTCACATCGAGGTGCGGCCACATTCATATTCACATTCATATGCATGATCAAGTTGAAGAATATCCAATGCTTACCCCTACCCATTTAGAGCTAAACTTGGGGGCTTGAACCCACATCATTTAACCTACCTAGCCTAAAGAGTCACCATCTTGACTCTACTCACATCTATTTCCCTCACCATAGCCTTTGCAGCCACACCTAGTATCACTTTCACACACTTCTTTCACACATACATAGCCATATCATCTTTCCCTTAGGAACCTTTTATCATGAAATCTTGTTTCCCTATTGCGCATGCTTCATCATCTTTCAAGACAACATTTATTAAAAGAATCGTTGTATACTTACTTAGCTTCCTGACCTGAGCAGTGTTCATTGTTTCACGCATCGCATAATGTGTTGAGCAATATTTATAATATCAATGATCTTAGATCATACAAAGCATATCATGCTTATCTCCTTGACCTAAGAAACGTTCGTTATGCAATAGTTACTTCATCTATATACGTGCTTAGCTTCCAGACTTAAGTGACGTTCAAGATCATTTTTTTACACCATATATGATGCTTAGTGATCGGGATAGGATAGGTCGTTAAACTACCACCCTAATCAAATTAACAATTTATAAAGCCTAAACCTACACTAAGCTAGTTAATAGCAAGTAAAGGGTCGAACCCAAAAGGACTAAGTGTATCAATTTGTGCTAACTAGACTAGTAGGAAAGCTTGTGAGATAAAGAGAGGTTCAACTAAACACAACTAAGAACAAATAACTAAAACTAGGGAAAGTGGAATCCAATTACATCAATACATTCAATAACATCATACAATTAGATGAAAATGACCTTGATTAGGAACAATCAACACATTTAACTCACTCTTGCACAATTAAGCATGTTAATTGTCCTACTAAGCTAATTCACTCTCGTGCAACTAGCCTAGCAAAGGTATGGAAGAAATTAGGGCTCTCAACCAACTGACTCTCGCACAATCGATTGAAAGCACAATTAAGAACATAGATTCAATTAGCTAGAAAGATTCTAATACATAAAAGCATCATCCATACACAATAATCAAGAAACAATTCCATACTAATCACAATAAATCATTCAATTTATTAACATAACCTTAATCCATTTCCCTATAACAAAATCTAAGCTAACATAATGAAGAAAGACATGGAAAACAAGGTAAAATAAGAATAAAAACAAGATTAAACAAATCAACTAATTAATCTACTCAAATTAATAAAAAAAGCAAAAACTAAGAATTAAGCAAGAAATAAAGATGAGAGAAAGTTAGAAAATGCTCATTGAATAGATGAGAATAAGTTCCACAAAGTTGCTTCCTCAACCTCTCAAAAACTCCATGGAAATCCAAGCTTTCTCTTCCTACACTACTCCTAACCCTAAGAGAGAGAAAATAAAAGCTAAACTAATCTAATCTAAAATAAAATGTTGATTCATAGTTTTTTCTTCTAAAATAACCCCAAAGAGGGTATTTATAATACAAGCTAAAATAATGTAAAAGAAATTAAAAAGAAATAAAACTAAACTAAAAACAATTAAAATACTAAACTAAAAACCAAAAGAAAAACAAAACTAAAAATAAAATAAAATAAAAGGAAAATGAAAAGGAAAAAGGAAAAACCCCCAAAACCCCACTAAACCGTCCAAACCCACGATTTTAATCAGACCCCCAAACTCCTTCACTTTCGAATTCCCCTGCTCTCATTTCTTGGGATGTAATCCCCTGCTTCACGCCACACCAAACTCCATCATCAATCATCACGCAACCATCATCACCACCATCACAAGCATCCATCATCATCCTGCATCAAATCGTGGCCGTCCAATTCTCATTAAAAATCACGTGAAAAGCTCGTGATTGACCCACGTTTGCGCGCGCGCGAAGAAGACACACACAGGCCGAGCAAAGCTTCTGCCTCAAATCTGATTTTGGACTCCATTTTGTGCGCTTTCTGACAGGGCTGCGCGACCGCGAATTGGTTGCTCTATAAGTTTGGGTGTTAGGCAAAATGCGGCTGTAATTGGTGAGTAATTGGGAGGTGATTTGGGTGGTTAATTGTGGGTGAAGGGCTGGTGGTTTAATTGGTGTTGTGGGGGTCGAATTTAGGTGGTAATTGCTAGCGGTTTGGTGGAGAAATGGGAGGTGACGATGGTGTTGGTGGTTTAATTGGTGCTAATTGGTGAAGGAGGCATGTTGGGGTTTGCGTGGTGGTGGAAGTGGCTGCTGTTACAGTTGGTGAATTGTGGTGGCTGTGAGTGGTTTCGGTGTTGGGTGAATTGCGGTTATTGGTGGGTGGTGATTGGAGGTGTTTTGGTGGTTCTTGGTGTGAGGTGAGCAGGGGCGCTGTGGGTGGTGATTTTGGTGGCGAAATGGGAGGTGAGGCTGGGTTTGAGTGGTGCTACTGGTTGTTGTGTGTGAGTGTAGTGGAGGTTGTAGGTGGATGCGGGTTGGTTGCGGTGGGATAGAGGTGCGGACTAGGGGGTTAGTTGTTGGGTGCGAAATGGGCTAAGGAGATGGAGCAGGGGAGATGATGAGGAGTGTGTGGTGTAGGATAGGCAATTGGAGTGGTGAAGGTTAAGCTGGCAGCAGGGATTGGCTCAAATTTTGTGCCTCGAACCTTGGACCTCCGAACACGAATATGACTTTGAAACCTGGAACACCTACAACCAAAAACACGAGGGTATTACTAAGAGATAAAATAAAATAAAATAAAGGTAAAATAAAGTAAAATAAAATAAGATAAATAAAGTAAAATAAAATGCTAAAACTAAAGAAATAATAAAATTAAATGAAATAAAATAAAATAAAATAAAACAAACTAAAAACTAAAAGAAAATAAATAAAATGAGAGAAGAGGGAAATTATTAACTAAAACTACAAAAATAAACTAAAAACTAATAAAAACTACTAAAATACTCAAAATAAAGATAAAAGACGAGAATAAGCAAATAAAAGAAATAAAGGACAAATAGGGTTAAATTATTGGAAAATAAGCCGGAAAAAGACTCAATAAACACCCTAAAAGTGACATAAAAGTCACTTATCACTTAGCTCCATGACCTAAGTTTATTCATCTATAGTGTCACATTATGTAATTGTTCCTAGCCTCCTATCCTAAGAACATGCATCATGCATACATTATTTTCAAGACAAGAAATTTAATCCATACTATTCATTTTGTCTTGCTCAACGAGTAAATTCAAAACTTCTTCCCGTTTTCATATTTTCTCTTTTGGGGAAATTCAAAAACTCGTCTCGTGACGAAAATGACTAAATTTTTTGCTTTTGCATTTTCGTGTTTACACACTCACCCAATACACACATACATAGAATCACAAGTCATACACATGTCATGTCATTTCAAGTCAAGCTTGGTCAAGTCAGTTGGTCAAGTCAATCACAGTCTATACGAGTCCCTAGGCAAATTTTATTTTGCAGGTCTCAATTACAGCCCACGTTCGGGGACAAGCGGACCATCTACAGCCCACGTATGGGGACAAGCGGACTATTTACAACCCACGTTCGGGGACAAGCGAACCATCTACAGCCCACGTCCGGGGACAAGCGGACCATCTAAAGTCTACGTTTGGGGACAAGCGGACCATCTACAACCCATGTTCGGGGACAAGCGAACCAATTACATCCCACATTCGGGAACAAGAGAACCAACTACATCCCATGTTCGAGGACAAGCAAACCAACTACAGCCCATGTTCGGGGACAATCAAACCACCATCATTTCACGACGTAAGGAAACTTGTAATCTCATTAGATAAGTTTTTCCTCAAGTATGGAATATTGTCGGTCTTTGCCACCTCTCAAAGCGAAGAAGTCAACGATTATATCATCTATCGACTTTCCTCAAGCATGGAAAGTATCTCAACCAGTGGTTTCTTCAAGCATAGAAAACTGCCAAAATCATCTTTCTACTTTCCTCAAGCATGGAAATTATTATTCGGTGAATTTCTTTTAGGATAGAAAAACCGCCAAATTCATATGTCGACTTTCCTCAAGCATGGAAAGTATCATCCGGTAAATTTCTCCAAGCATAGAAAGCTACCAAGCTCATTTGTCGACTTTCCTCAGGCATGGAAAGTATTTCACAAACGTCATCCGATAGATTCCTTCAAGCATAGGAAGCTACCAAACTAATTTGTCACCGATACACTGGTGTCAGATAAGCATTCTATCTCTTTACTCTTTTATCTGTGGAACTAACATTTTTCTGCAAGTATCGGCGTATACATAGTTATTTAAGATCGCAAAACTTCTTAAATCATTCTCCGTCCCTATCAACTACTTTGACTATCTTTTTTTAAACTAACGTTTCTATAAACTCAGTCAAAGTGGGGCTTCTATAGACACCTAAAAATGTCTCCCCAAAACCAAACCCGATGATGAACAACCTTTAACCGCCATTATTGGTCGGGTTGAGTATTTAATCTATACAGTACTTAAATCCATATTCAATCTCAATACATTTCATAAATAAATCCAATTCCTAGCCCATTTCCCCAAACCATAACTTATTTTCCTCCTTTTGTGCCTTTAAAACCAAAATAATTCATTTCGTGTCTTTTAAAATCTTTCATCTCGTGTCCTTTTTATACAAATGTTTATACTAGTTTATTTTGGTCCATAATCTGAGTCCAATGATTTAATAGTTGTATGGGGTTGAAAAGAGCTTTCCAACGATATATTATAAGCCCAAATCCGAGTTATAACGAATAAGTTATGGCCAAACTACTAAATTGAGTCCAAACCGAACCTAAGCCCACCTTAAGTACGACCCAATGATCATATGGAGGGTCCAAAAGCTTTAATCCCATTCCTAAACCAATTAGGATTAATTGGAATATTCTATAAGTTTCTAAACGATCTTGATTATTATTTTTAAAAAGATAAGATTAAAGAGTTTGAAATTGAATAAAACTTTTCTTTTTGAAAGTCCTAATTCTATTTGAATTGAAAGACGTTCAAAAATAGTCATAAATTATTTTCGTTCCTAATAATTTTTATCCAAATATTATATGGTTGGATAGCCCTTGAAATTATCTTTCTAATGATATATTATAATATCAGTTTCGAGCTATAACGAAAAAGATATGATTGAAATACCAAACTATATCGAAAACTGACACTGTCTCACTATTTTGGCCATATCTTTTATTATACAAAATATTTTAATCTCATTCTAATAGGGTTAGAAGGTAGACTTTAACTGCTTTCCAACTACATATTATTTATCTTATTCCAATTTCTGGATCAAAAGATATGATAAAAACAAAAACCCGCAAAAACGGTTGTCTATCGCAAGAGTTTTATTCCGATTTGAATTCTTATCTTTCCTTAATTCTTAGACCCTCTTTTTTTCATTATAAATAGAGGTCATATCACCCCTTTTTCAATCATCAACAAGCTTGATCAACCAAATCATTCTCTCTTCCTCTCTTTTACACCAAAAATCATTCTCTTCTCTCTTTTTCTCATACTCCAAGCCTTAAACCTATATTCTTAATTACACCATTTTTCCCTTAAGCACTCCAAGGAGTTCATACTTGATCCAATGTTTTGTCCATAAACCAAGGCGTGAAAATAACTGAGGGTTTGGACCAAATAAACTCTATATTTTTTTAATTAAATTTCCATTTGTTTTTTATTTTTTTATTGAAGTTAATAACAATTTATTTATGATGTAGCAATTTAAAGAAACATGTGTAATGTGAGTAATTAATTTAATTACTCTTATTTTTAATATTTCTAGTAACATGATTAGGTTATTTTATATTTGATTTTACTAACGCTATTATTGTTAAATTGCTTCCAATATTAATGTGTGTTCTATTATTATATATATGATCACCATATTGCATGTTAAAGGGAATATGTAATTGAAAATCACGCCTAATAACATAATTTGGGTAACGGGTTTAGGTTCCTTTTTAATCTTGTTATTAATCAAGTGATCACAATATTTTAGAATTATGTATTGCATTAATATTCAACCAATTTAGCCTAATAATAGTTTGGAGCAAATTGAATTACATGCCTTTGAGATCGTAGGAATCACTTTTCACAATAAGAATCGAGTAGAGGCCAATACGGGCGAATGTGATTTCATGACTCACTTTGTACCATCATCCTCGATCCTCCTTTCGTGGTTCCGAACCATATGGAGTTAGTAATTACATGGATTATGAATGGGGTGTAACCTTCACGGGTCAATCGTTGTTGCCTATCGTTGTCCCTTTATCGTGGTTGCCTCAAATGATCCGTGAACGGTTTACAAGTTTCTTAAAAACTTGTTGGCGGATCCCTACTTTCCTTGTCCCTAATCGTATTATGTCAATTCTCACTTCCTATGAGCGCCAAGCATATTCACAACATGTTTTAACTTAGGCGCAATTCGAACGACGCATACTGGAATAAACAAGTCAAAAAAAAAAAAGCGAAAACAAAATAACAATAAAAGAAAGATATCAGAGCCATGAATCCACTATCAAAGTGGATGAACAATTGCAGCTAGGGGTGATAATTCTCAGCGATGGAACACGATCTTAAACTAACGCTGAAAAAAAAACTATTCATCTAAAGCTAGGCGTAACAAATATACACAATTATACATACATATCCCTCTTTTATTCTCGTTCTTACAATACCTAGATAAATATCGACGGGGTTGGTCCGAACTTGTATTTATCGAAATAAGTATTAACTGTGGAATAAAAATACAATGACATTTTAACAAGTGTATATAAAAGGAGGTTCCTTTAGCACTACAACATGTAATACCTATTTAAGTAAAGGAATGTTTGTCATTTCCCTATATTGGTTGGGCATGAGTCTTAAGAGTAGATAAGCTGGCTAAATAACGGAGTATTGCATAAATCGCAAAAATTACTAGATAAAAAAAAATACTCTATCACGTTAAGTGAACATACGAATACACTTATTATACTTTAAAGGAGTAAACGATGACATAATCCCCTGGCGAGACAAAAAAAAAAATTATACTTTATACTATATGATTATTATACATATACGTATAAAAATATGATATAAAATACCCACTTTACTATTAAAAAATTACCCTATCCAAAATCTCCACACACCACTTTATTCTTATCTTCTTCCATCTCCCTCCTTACCCAAAAAAACTAAACAAAAACCACCATTAATTTTGGGTACAATGTTTCTAGATAACCAAGAAGATCAGCCTGTCTTTACTTTTGAGCACTAGTAGAAAAAAGGTGATTGCCACCGGTTCAAAACCCCTAAATGCCACCGGTTTTGCACCGTTGGACATTTGGGGGTGGCAATACTTGTATAAAAAGCCACCGGTTCAAAATCGGTGGCAATAACACACATTGTCACCGGTTAACCGATGGCAATAATAGGCACCCACTCTTTTTAAAAAAAAAATTCATTACATTTGGCACCGGTTAAAAATGTTAAATAATAACACACATTGTCACCGGTTAACCGGTGCCAAAAATGTTAAATAAATGGAAATAATAACACACATTGTCACCGGTTAACCAGTGCCAAAAGTGTCCAATTTTTTTTTTTCTATTTTCACTTAAAAATGTTAGACAACAATATTAATAAATTGCAACAATATATTCATTAACGATATATTCATCAAATAAATGCCAATAATATGCTTTTTCACTTAAAAATGTGAGACAACGGTATATTCATCAAATGAATTATTACAGTATTTCACAATTTCAAAAAAAAAAAAAAAAACTGCAAAATCGAATTTCCAAAATCAAAATGTTGAATCCTTTTGCTTGAATATTTTTGTGATGTGAACCTACATCAAATTTGGACACCAAAATTAATAAAAACCCATCATAAATTATTTTTTTTTTAAAAAAAAAATCAATTAAACGGTTAAACCCAACAATTCGAAAATCAATTACACCCAGAAGATTCCAAAAAAAAAAAAAAAACCCAGAAATCAGTCTGAAATTAATTAAAAAAAAAACAATCCGAAATACACTAGAAAATCAAGTAAAATAGAACAATCAATTAAACCAAAAAACCCAAAATATCGAATAAAAAAACAAAAAGTTTAAGAAAATTTCAAAATCAATCAAACCAAGAAAATCAGCTAAAAAACCCAAAAAAATCAAGGCATTTAACATGAATAATTAAACTTGGAAACCCTAACCTCATATAATTAAAACCAGAAACCCGAAAAAATTAAAAAAGAAAAAAAAGACACATACATTCATTATTCGACCATAAAAAACCATGAAAGTGCGAAAATGGCCGGTCTACGTGGAGATGGTTAGTGGCGGTGGCGGTGGTGGGCATTGAGGGGAAAGAGAAGTAGATCAAGGGAGAGAAGGGACGAGCTCGAAGTGCGGTGGAGGGCTTCGTTGTGTGGAGGCCATTGAGGAGGGCTTAGGAAGGAGATGAGAAGGAGTAGAACGAAGAGATCAAGATTGAAAAAGGGGCAGGAGAGGCGAGCTGAGAGGAGAGAGAAAGAGGAAGCGAGCTGAGAGGAGAGAGAAAGAGGCAAGAGAGTGAGGGGAGGGAGGAGAAGCTTGCTTAGGGTTTATAAGCAAAGAGAGTGTATTTTTTTTAACATTGCAACCAGTTCAAAACCGGTGGGATTAATATTTTCCCCACCGGTTCGGTTTGAACCGGTGGCTTTATCATTTCACTTAAATCCCACCCATTTTTTCTCCACCGGTTCTTAAAAACCGGTGGGCATAGCTCGGTGCCTTTTTGTAATTTTCTACTAGTGGAGGAAGACATAAGGATGATACGGTTGTACTTCATGTACATTATGGGGCTAGTGGTCCTCCTAATAGCTTTATTAATTTTCTTGCTAATTTACAAGTAAAGCCTAAAAATTACTTCGGTGGAGCAGGGTAAAAATGAAGGTGATGTTCGCTGTACTTTAGTATTTTGTAATTTAGTAGCTTTGAAGTACAAATTGGAACATGTATTTTTAAAATTATGAATAAAAATCATTATTATTACTCGTTTTCTTTGTTTTAAATAATAAAAAAAACGTCATTAAGTTATAAAAATACTTGGAAAAATAATAGTAATTATTTGCAAAAACAATAACTATAATAATAAAAGATAATAATAGTTATAATTACAAAAGTGGGATCAAAATTTGGTGTCTACAAACACGTTTCAGGGTAAGTCAAAAGTTCTAGCTATTGTAGCAGTTGCTAGCATCTGGAAAAGGCTGGATCAAGGGTTTATTAAAATCAATACCGACAGTGCTTGGAAAGGTGAAGGAGTGGCGAGAAGCAGGTAGTATTATTCGTGATGATAATGGTGCTTGGATGATTGGAAAAGCATGGAAGACAAAGTCTAGGAATCCAGCGGAGGCCGAGCTTCTTGCGATTAGGGGAGGGATGCAAATGGCTATTGATGCCAATTTCAATCAGGTGATCATTGAAACAAATGCAAGTTCTCTTAAAAGAACTATTCAAGATGCTAGGAAGTACGAAATGAGTGAATTGGTTACAATACTCAAAGACATGGAGGCTTTTCTCACCAAGGGTTGCTATTTCGAGTTTAACTATGTGCCTAGAGGTGCGAATGGGGTTGCTCATATACTCACCAAAATTGTTGTGGACAAGGAAGCTATTGATGGTATGGGGAAGTTGTTTGACAACCCTCCTTGCATCCATCAGGGATGTTTATGAAGGAGACCTGCTATAAAGTGAAAGATCTGGTTTTTACCCCTAGTTCATGTTGTTCCTCTACGTGTTTATTTAGCTTTTGTGCTTGTGTATTTGCTTTTGTATGAATTAAGTCACACAAACTCTTTGCTCTTGTTTTTGTGGAAAGCAATAGGATTCCCTATTTCTTTAGTTGGCATAATGAACTCTGATTCTATGCTGTATTGGAACTTTATCTAATTAATTAATTTCCCTTCTTAAAAAAAAACCCCTTATAGGCTTATAATATAAAGTATTGTTACTAAGAGAAAGAGAAATTATAAAAAAAAAAATAGTGTGTGTGAGTGTAGACACCTAAAAATGTCTCCCCAAATCCAAACTCAATGATGAACGACCTTTCACCGCCATTATTGAGTATTTAATATTTGGAGTTATTAAATTCGTATTCAATCCAATACATTTAATAAACCAACCCAATTCTTAGCCTATTTCCCCAAACTATTACTTATTTTCCTCTTTTTGTGTCCACATCACAAAACCAAGATAATATGATTTTGTGGCTATATAATTTTGATAAAATTATTATTTTATTGGATAGGAATTACAATATGCTTTACATCTATATATCATAAGCCCAATTTCGATTTAAAGCGAAAAGGATATGAGCAAAACACTAAACTCGACCCACAACTGACACCTTTTCACTAAAGCAATCATATATTAAAATATACACAATATTTTTATAATCTTTCCAATGATATGTTATATGCATTATTCCGAGTTACAGATCAAAAGTTATCATCGTTTTAAAAAAACGCGTAAAAACTGCATCTACCGCGTCACGGCATAAATGCCGCACCACGGTGTTTTGTGACATGTCACGATACTCTGCACCATGTCACAGTATTTTTCACCGTGACACGGTGTTTCTAGGGTTTTTCTTTGTGGCACTTCACTTCTAGGGTTCCGTGCTTCACCCTAGGCATTTTCTTTATAAATACCCCCTTATTTCTGCAGTTCATGGCACAAAATCATTCTCTCTTCCTCTCTTATACATCAAAACCTTTTTTATTCTCTCTCTCTTGCTCAAACCTAATTTCTAGCCTTCCCTATTCTTCTACCATACATCCTTTAAGCACTCCAAGGAGTCCATACTTGACCCGAGGTTTCATCCTTAAACCAAGGCGTGAAAGGTATAATTAACTGAGGGTTTGGAGCAGATGAACTTTACTTTTAATTTACAGAAATTTCACCATATACCACTGAGTTTAAGCTTAATTCACTGTATACCACCAAAAACTTTCAAATACCACCCAATTATTGTACATTAAGACAAAATGCCTTTTTGGCTAACTGTCGTTTGGGGTAATTTACCGTTTCACCGTGTACCATTTTATGCAAAAGTTTGTTCACCATATACCATGTTTTAAAAGATATTTCATCATTTACCCATTTTTTGAAAACGGTAATTTTTTTCAAAAAATAAGCCGTTGAACACTTCCTTAATGATTGTGCAATAAGTATCATGATTGTATCATTGCAAAAAGTAATATGCATTATAATTCATAGCTTTTGTGCTCAAAAAATTATGCCTACATGATTGTGCAATAGTTGTAGTACATTTCCCTGAAATGTAATAAATAAGTTTGTGCCAATTAAACCAAGTACTTACACCAAGTACTTTACAATTTGTCCAAAAAAAACATGACACTTAGCACATTAGTTATAAAAGTTTTTCCCAAAAAATTATACATTATTTCTGGCAGCTTCAAGGTTTCTAATTTGCAGCCTTTCTCTTCTTCCCCCTTCCTTTGCCTTGCTGTGAACTGGATGCTGCATTTTCTGCTTGTCTTGCTGCTTCCTTTCTTGCTTTACAGGTTAAGGCATTATGTCCCAACTCCTTGCACAGACTGCATTTGTTGTTCTTGTGCCTCTTTCCTTTTCTTCATGAGATGCTCTCCTTCTCTAATTAGCTGGTCGGCCTGCAGCTCTTTTAATAGTTGGTGGTGCTATCTCAAGCACATCAAGTGCTGGTCAGTGACTTGGATCAGCCATGGGATGGATGTGGTCTGCATAAGTGAGCTTGTAAGTAGCCCCCTTAAAGTATGGTGACACAAAATCTCTGGCTTGAAGTCTTTGGCTGTAGATGACCCTTAGACCATGTTTGCATGGTATCCCTGACCCTTGCCACTTCCCACTTCCCACACCCACAGGTCATAGTCTGCAGTGTGACAGTGAACTTCACATGCCCATCCCTCATCTCAAACTCCCCACCACCAGCTGCTGCCACATGACAGAACCTAGACTCCTCACTTCTTGTTTCCAAAACCCCTTTAGCATACTCTGTTAGCTCATTAGGGTCCATATCTATTGCTGTGTCAAACCTGGAACCTATCCTTTTCATACACCAATTCCTTACAGCTAGTTTAAGTTTTAAAAAAATAAATAACAAAAAAAACCAAACATCAGAATATGTTCCTTATCTATTGTATCCATATCAAATAAAGGGTTAGATGTTACCTTCCAGTAAAGTCAAGACAGGAAAATCTCTCTTGTCCTTTGTGCATGAGCTGAATGACTCAACAAAGTTTGTTGTGTTATGATTACAACAAACTATTGTGTCAAACTTGTGCCTACTCCACTACTCTTCAATGTCTGTCAGGTTCTGAAATGCTTTTGCATCATACTTCTTTATCTTTGACATTGCTTTGTCATACACATATGAATTGTATGCATTAGCAGCAATCCAGAAAAGTTTATGGAACTCTGTTCCACTCCATCCAGCTGTCTTGCAGTTAGAGTACACATGATGACAGCATACCCTCCTAGTTGCCCTTGAGAACACCTCAAAGAGGGCTGATTCAACACCCTTGAATGAACAACACAAAATTAGTAAATGGAAATTAACATATGAAACAAAAGCATAGAAAATTGTAAAATAGTAAGTCACTAACCTTCATCTTGTCACTTATAAAAGTCCAGTCATCCCTCTCAGATCCATACTGGGAAAATAGGATCCTTAGGTTTCTAAAGAAGTAAGTCCAGCTCTCTATACTCTCTGTATCAACCAGACCATAAGCTATTACAAAAATCTCATTATTATCATCCAATTGCAACTGTAGTGAGCATGAATCCCTTGTAATAGCCACTGAGATGTGCACCATCAATGCCTATAATGGGTCTGCAACCCCCTAAGAAGCCTTTCACCTGAGCTGCAAAGGAGATGAAACATGCCTTGAACTTCTCACCATTAATCCCACTGTCAGTCCAGGTGATGAGAGCATATGAGCCAGGATTTGTGGCCTTAATCATCTTAGCATATTTTGGAAAGAGAGCATAAGACTGGGCAAAACCACCATGTATTTGCTCCCTGGCTAAACACTACACTTTGAAAAATAGTTTGAGCTTCACTTGGATCCTATACCTTTCCAGGCACATTCTTTGCAATGAATCAACAGGGATCTCTGGATTTGCCTTCAGATCTTGCATCAAATGTCTACAGAGCCATGTTGAAGAAACCATAGGGTTCTCTTCCAACCTCCCACAAGTTGTATGCTCCCCTTCTAGCTTCTTTATTTCCCAGCTGACTTTATCAACAAGGACTGCTGCATGAATCCTCCAATTGCAGTCATTGATCATACACTTTGCAGTATATCTATAGTTGTCAGCATAGCCAACTATCACAACAAATCCTTCTTGTATGCAAAAATCTCTAAATACCTCATGAAATTGTTGCTTGTTTTCAAATATTAACCAAGGTTCAAGTTGAATTGAACCAAATGGTAAGTTAGACCAAACCTTGCCATTTTTGTACATCTTGTATAACACATGAGAACCATCCAAGTAATCTTCAAATGTCTTCTCTGGAATATTATCAGCTAGGTCTTCCTCTTCCACAATATACTGATCATCAAGGTTCAACTCCATATCCAAATCATCTTTTGCTTCAGAAACTTCATAGTCATCATCTTCTGAATCATCAGAAGGACATGCATCAGACTCACCATCACTCTCCTCAACAGTCACAGGTCTTTTTCTCCTGGTACTCCCTTCCCTTCCTCCTCTTTTATTTTTGCCAACCTCAAGACCATACTTGTTTGCTGTGCTTCTTGGAACCCTCCACTCTTTTTGTTTAAGTCTAGTCTGCTCTTTTGGTTTACCAGCAGAACTAGATGCTGCTGAGTTTGGTTGAGGTGGTGGTGGGGGTGGAGTTACTTTTTTCCTTCTTGGAGATTTTTTGGGTGCTGATGGTTCATTTTGTGAAGGTTGAGGTTGAGTTGGTTCATTTTGAGAGGGTTCAGGTTGAGAATCTCTTGGAAATGACTCATCAGCTGCTGCACTGTTGAATACCCTAACATATTCAAGCTTATCTTCATTTGCATTCATAATAGGGACCTCTACAACCATTGTAAATGGTTCTTGGGCCTTAAGGTCCTCCTCAGCTTCAACTGCCTCTCATTTCTCCTATTCTCTTCCTCCCTCTACTTAATTTTGTCAGCCCTCAACTTCAAAGTTCTTGCCCAACTAGCTTCTACAAACTGAAACACTACAGATGGTTTTTCAGTCTCTTCAATGAACACTTCTATTTCATCCTTCCCTTCATTCCACTCCCACATTTTCAACATTGCCCCATCATCAACTAACTCTAACTTACGATTAGTTCTGGGTTTACTCACAAACAAAGTGAAGTATTAAGGGAGGAAAACATTCTGCTTCACTGAATCCTCGAACATATACTCAAACAACTCCATCAAATTAGTCTGATCAGTGTCATCCACCCTAAGATCAAAAGTACCACTTGGGGAACGAACTAATAACCACACTGCACTCATCCTAAAAATGAATAATAAACAACAACAATTAACATCACACTCCAAACAATTCACATGCAACAAATCATACTTAATCTAACCTAAATTAATCAACAATTCAGACATTTTAGCAACACATTCAAACTAACATAATCATTGTAGAATAAACCCTAACCCTAACTAAATTTCGCTAAAAAAAAAACAAAATCAGAGCTCGAAAAACAAATTGATGAGAACAACAATTCCATAAGAAAGCTTATTTGAGCCCAGGTAAGAATGAGGAGCGAAATTCACTCACTAACAACTTCCTCTCTCTCAAAACGCACCAACCAGCGTCTGTGTTCAAACAAAAAACCCGTAATTACTGTTTTACTAGCAACATCTACCTTTGATCGTAGAAAGTGTAAAGCTTTTTGATTGATGGCGCCACTTTGATGTATAAGGGAATAATGGTAAATTACCCCAAACGGCTCACTAAGGGCAGTTAGCCAAAAAGGCATTTTGTGTTAATGTACAGTAATTGAGTGGTATTTGGTGTATTTGAAAGTTTTTGGTGGTATACGGTGAATTAAGCTTAAACTCAGTGGTATATGGTGAAATTTCCGTTTAATTTAATTTAATTTCAATTTGATTTATATTTTTATTGAAGTTACTAAAGATTTATTCATGGTGCTGCAATTTAAAGGAGTGCGCGAAATGTGAATAATTAATTAATTTAATTACTTATTTTATTTTAATATTGCCAGTATCATATTAGGTTTATTATTATTTGATATGACTAACGATATTATGGTTAAATTTCTTCTAATATTAATGTTTATTCTATTTATTATGATCACCATATTGCATATTTAAAGGGAATATGCAATCGAAAATCAAAACTAATATGATAATTTGGACGACTGGTTTAAGTTCCTTTTTAGTCTTGTTAATTGAAGTGATCATAATAATTTAGAATTCGGTTTTTTCACCAAATGCCCTTGAACTTTTCAAAAATTCACCAAATACCCTCAAGTTTTTCAAAATTCACCAAATGCCACTAACGTTTGTTAATATTCACACTGTGACCTCTGGCGTTAAAGTTCCATTAGCAATAAAATTTAATTCACCAAATGCCCTACATTTGTTAAATAATTACACAAAATACCCCTATTTTTGGAAGTACAATTTCTAGTTTGATATTTGAGGAAACTAGCCGTAAGTTTTGATTTTCACCCTTTTTTACATAAATACTCGATACATATCATCTCTCTTATTTGCATAACCACAAATTTTTAACATCATGAGTTATCAATCTAAATAATCCTCCTCAATATATGAGTAATTTTGTGTAAGAGTTGCAAACATTCTCTATTCATAAAAAGAAGTGTCGAAGACCTTGCAAATAGAGAAAAAGAGGGCTAAATGAAATAGAGGTGATTACTTACGGGCTTGGACGGAAAACGGATTGGGCTATAGTTCATATTTTGTCCAGCAGACTGAATATAGCAAACTCAAGCCCCTTTTATGCGGCTTGATAATTAGTATATACCCACCCTAGTATATAGTTTGGGTTTGTCCGTGGACTAGCTAGCGGACTCAGAAGTTCAACTGCAAATTTTCTCCTACTACAACAAGATTTGTTTGCAACTCTTATGCAAAAGTTCTCATACATTGAGGAGGATGATTTAGATTGATTTTTCAAGGAGTTAAAAATTTGTATTTAAACAAATAAGAGGATGCTAAGTATCGAGTATTTATGCAAATAAAGGGTGAAAATCAAAACTAACGGCTTGTTTCCTTAAATTTTAAACTAGACGTTGTACACTTGTACTTCCAAAAATAAGGGTATTTTGTGTAATTAATTAACAAAGTTAGGGCATTTGGTGAATTAAATTTTATTGCTAAATGAACTTTAAAGTCAAGGGTATTTTGAGGTCACGATGTGAATATTAAAAAACGTTAGTGGCATTTGGTGAATTTTGAAAAACTTGAGGGTATTTGGTGAATTTTTGAAAAGTTCAAGGGCATTTGGTGAAAAAACCGTTTAGAATTATATGTTTCATTAATATCTAACCAATTTAGTCTAATAATAATTTAATTTGGAGTAAATTGAATATTTGTTTGCATGCCTTTGAGATCGTAGGAATTACTTTTCATAATAAGAATCGAGTAGAGGCCAATACGGGCGAATGTGACTCCATAACTCACTTAGTACCATAATTCATGATTCTCCTTTCGTGGTTTCAAAGCATATGGAGTTAGAAATCTCATGGATTATGAATGGGGTGTAATATTCACGGGACAATTGTTGTTGTCTTTAGCTGTCCCTTAATCGTGGTTGCCTTTTAATGATCCGTGAAGGGTTTACAAGTTCCGTAAAAACTTGTTGGAGGCTCCCTACTTTATTTGTCCCTATTCGTTGTCCCTAATCGTATATGTCAATCCCCACTTTCTATGAGTGCCAAGAATATTCACACATGCTTAACGTAGGCGTGCTTCGAACGACGCCTACAATGAGGTTTGTAAGAAAGAGAAATAATAAAATATTTGTGAAAAGTGGGGTTAGTGGAAGAGAGAAATTATAAATAATGGTGAATCCTTTCTAAATATAGAAGTGTTGAAAATAATATGAAATGGATGTGTTAATTAAACTGTTGCAATCAATACGAAACGAAGAGAGTAAGATGTTAGTACGGTAGATGAAGTAATAAAAAAATGAAAGAAAAGATAGAACAATTATTATTTTAATGAAAATTAAAGCATTGTGAGATGGGGTGAGGACTATTAGAGGAGTGATAAATGATAGAGAGAGTGAGGATCATTAATAGGTAAAGATATATTATTAAATTGTAAGTGTTTTCAAAAGAGGAAGTGCAGCTTTTAAAAAAATACACAAATTTAGCAAGATTAAATTTTAAAAATACGGAGAACTACATTCTCAATGATAGCTATGTACCTTTGCTCATTATTAATTGTAACAAAGTATTTGGAAAATTCTCCTAAATAGTAAGGCTGTTAAAAATTTACCCGAACCCAAAAAGTTTACCTGAAATCGAACTGGTTTCAAACTGGTTAGATCCTAAATTTTCTATCCGAATTCGATCTGAAGTAAAATTGAAATTAACTTCAAACCGACTTTATTTGGTAATGTAACTTGGAATCGATTAATAGTTAAACCGAAACTGATAAGGCCTAATCTAATATATATATATATATAATATAATATATATATATATATATATATATATATATATATATATATATAAAGTACACATTTTTCGAAAGCATTCGGCGTGCCACATAATGTAACACCCCCACATCTCCTTCTACGGAAATACCAGTATAATACGTATAATTATACCGTAGAGATAGACTCGGGCTTATTACCACCGCGTGATTAACGCAAGGCTACTCAAAACTTACTAAACAAAACCAATACTTTACAGCGGAAAACTTCAATACTCTTCTTTTAATTATAAACCATAAATAGTTACTATAGTCATGAGTACTCAAAATAAACATAAAGATCAACACTCCTAAACTAGGTGAAGCAAATCCCTGGACTACCATATGCTCATTCATGACTCCACCTAAAAATACTCAACACTGCTTACCATTACGGTAAACAGGGCGAACCAAAACAAATAAGAAATACGGATTAGCAAAATATGCTAAGTACGATAAGTGCAAGATAATGTAAACTCAATTTATTTGCAAACATGCTGTAAAAATCAATTACAATAATTAATCCAATAAATTCCAAACTCATTATTCCAAACCTGATTCCAATGATTCAATATTCAAAAATAATAGTTAATAAAACCAATTCCTTTATTAAGAACCAATTTCTTTTAATCCAATTCCTCATCCAAGTGTGCACACCCCTAAATCTAGTCTCTTTATATTACAAGGTTATTCTTTAGGAAAGACCTGGTCATATAAAGTCTAAGGCCTTATCAATATACAAAATCCGCATAGTGGGATTACCAACATGCTATAAAAGCATTAATAATAATAATTCAATGGTTCAATAAATCCTTTTAATATCCAATAAATTCCAATATCATTCAAACTCCTTTTCAATAATTCCACATACTTTCAAAATCAAAACCTTTTAAATATAAAATCTCATATTAATAACTTTTCAAAATCAATAACTCTTCCTTGAAAAAGCTTTTATTTAATTCAACGAACCTTTTAAAATTAATTCCTATATTTAAACATGATAAATAATTCAAACCATTCAAAACATGATTTAAAAATCAATCATTCAAAATACTTTTATAAAAACAAATTAAGTTTTAAAATCAATACCTCCAAACATAATTCAAATCAATTTAATTCAATCTCCAATAAAATCATATAAAACATGTTATTTAAACCAATCACTTTCAAAGGTACCTAGCCACCTAAACGTACCTTGATCCTTGCTAGAAAAACCACACAAAAAGAACCTCAAGAACCTTGATTCCGAATATCAATCAACACTTCGCACTTTCAAATTTCAATCACGAATACACCTTGCAAATAACATAACCATAAGGTTATCACAACATAAACTCAAATCTAATGTGCATGGACTATAAAACACTTTAAAATGATACTTTAATATAAAATTATATCTTTGAAATAGGTATTTGTATTTTAGAAAACTAACCATGAAGAAAATAAAAGAATAGGATTAAAGAGAATTAAATTTTCGTTGGAAAGAATAGGCAAAACTTTCAGAGGTCATAACTCCTTCAATATAACTCGTAATTGGGTGATTCTTCAGCCTAACCTCAAGGATTATTCGAGAGGAACAATCTTATGTGAAACATCAATACCTCAAATGAGCATAAGTGCCAAAAAACTGGCTTCAAATATAAACGAGATGATTTGTGTAAAACGAGGAGAAGAAAAATATGAAAAAAGGTTTAGGGAAAATAAGAAGAATAAGAGAGAAGAAGATAAATGAGATTTGGTGTGAAGAATATGAGAGGTATGAAGGGGTATTTATAGGCTAGTGTAAGCATGAATTATTGTAGGAAAATGTAGGAAGAATTATGGTAAGTAGGGTTTAAGAGATTACTTGGAGAAGTGAGTAAAAGAATTAAGGAAAGTTTTGATATTAAGGTGATTATGTATAACTGAATACGGAATGTATGTATGTCATGAAAAATAATAAGGAAATTGGAATTATTTGGGGAATAATTAAGAAGAATAAAAGGCAAGAGAATTTGATGATCAAATATTAAAAAGATGGAGAAATATAATTAAGGAAAATAAGATATTTTGGGAGATAATTAAAAATGCGATTTTACCAAAATAATTTCCCCCAAAGTAATATTAGAGCGCCGAAAATCTTGAGCTTTCCATAGCTTAGATTTTCGGATTCACTTTATAGTATTTAGGAAGATTTTTGCTCGTTTTAAGGAATAAATATAATTGTATAAAAAATATAGAATAAATAATTAAATAATTAATAAATTAAATACCAATTATTCACCAATAAATAACCAAGAAAAATCAGATTTTCCATACATGGAAAATCAAAAATCCCTAGCTAATTATTGGGAACGACCATCCTAAATAATTAATAAAATATTATTTTAATGTAATTAAAATATCCGAAATATGTAAATAATCCGGTTTTAAAAAAAAATAAATGGATAATAAATCTTATCCAAAATCCAAAAATAATAATTGAGTTTTAAATTACTTTTGGCGCCAAATTTCAAATATCATTTTGGCTCCAAAGTTCAAATAGAAAAATAAATTACTTAAAATATCCTTTTTTAGAAAATACTAATTAATTAATTAGAAAATACGTTTCAAAAATACGAGGTATTACACATAAGATAATGTATTATTTTGACCAATAGAAGATTAAATTTATTTTTTATTTTAGAAAAAATTCACTCGCCATCTAAGAAAAAGTGGCGAATGAGATATAATAATTTTGCCCTGTAGATAAAAACAACAAATATTTTTTTTAACTTCAAAAAAAAATTAAACAAAAAAAGTATATCATAAGGATTTTTATCGTGTAATTATATATTTAAAACATGATAATCTAGAAAAACGATAACTTATATGATAATTTAGATAAAAGTATATTATTATATGATTATATCATAAATAATATTAAATTTAAATGATAAACTACCATTAAAGATAATTTTTGATGGAATTTTTTATAAGAACCAAAAATTGTTCTTTAATCATAATTAAATTTAAAATTTGTTATACCTACCATTATAAATTGATGCATTATACGACACTAACCAAATTTCGTATCAATAAAAAATCATATAAAGTGAATTTTGTATAAGTAATTTTGTGGCGTTTTTGGTAATCAATGGCTAGGTAATTCTTATTTTAATTTTTAAAATCAGTTTAAATTTATTTTTGTAATCATTACTTAAATTTTATAAGCTGAGGATACTTAAATATTACATGTTTATGTTTTGTTAATTAAATTTTGTTTTTACATACAGATCTAAGCAAAAATGATTAGAAATTCAAAGTACGAATTTCTTGCCTATTTGACATACTAAACTTCCGCAAACAAGATAACTTAATAAGTTTGGATATGGTGCTATTGGACGAGGAGGTATTTTTATAAATTGTTTACATTTATTAAATTTTTTCGTAGTCCTCTTTAGTTTTTAATTAATTAATTTGATGAATATATTAAATTAACTTAATTTCTTATTTTTATTACAGGGTGTTTACGTTTATGCCTCAATAAAAACTAACTTTGTTCAACACTTTCGACCAAAATTTAGAATTTGTTATATGCACCTGGATGTACTGTACAACCAACTAACCTAAGGTTAGTTTTTTCTCTTCATTTGATGATAAAATGAAAAATAATCATCAAAATGAGAACAAATAATCATGGGTGTATGGTACACCCGGGTGTATATATCAACATCTCTCCAAAATTGATTGAAAAATGAGATTTATGAAGTAAAAATCACTACAACAAAATAAAGCAAAGGTAACAGTGTAAAATCATTCCCTACTATAAAAAAAATTAAAGTGTTGCTTTGTAGCTAAGGCAACACATATGAGGCGTAATATATGCCCCCGTTGTCTATTCATAAGGCAACACATTTTTATTCAAAGGGAACAATTTTGAAAGCCAAGGTAAAATGATACAAAAGGCAACACTTTTATAAAGACAACAAATGAAAAATGTTGCCATCTAAGGAGACAATTCAAAAATGTTTCTAAATGTTACCACTCCCAAGCATTTAGTGGTTGGTATAGTAGGGCTCGAACTTGTGACCTCAAAGATGTCTTTTTAATATAAATGTTGCGTAGATGACAACATAGATATTAATGTAACATTTTCAAACAATAGTTTTGTTATTGTTATCTTTACATGCAACAATTATTATGTTTGTTGTCTTAGACAAGAAAAAGGTAACACTTTAAAGCGATTGTTGCCTTATATAGTCTAGAGCAACACTTTTTTTTCTGTTACTTTAGTTCAAGGTAACGAATAAATATTTTTGCGTTAGATTATTAAGAGTAACATTTCTATAAGTATTGCAATCTTAAGTGTTGCCTATTCTCATTTTTTTTGTAGTGAAAGTTATAGTGGTTGAAAATTTAAATAATTAATCTTATGAATATATTAAATCATAATTTTATACAAAATTATTGAAACATGTTATCCTAAAAAAAATATCATGAATACAAATTAAAATTGAAAAAATAAAGATAATATAATATTATTATGATTTAAAAGAACCACAATTAAAAAAAAAATATAATCTAGGATTGTTATCATGTATGATTTTAAGAAAGTCACAACATAATCCTTCTAGATAATAATCTTTATTTTTTTTTAGAAAATGAGAGTGGGTAAAAAAAATAAAGATAAAAATTATGTTAAAAATATATGATTTAATATTATAAAGCTAAGATTTTTATCTTATTATAAATAGGCATTATTAATTTTAATTCACATGCACCATCAATTAATCACACAATATTTCGTATGTAGGTAACATTTGGGCCGGGATTCCATATTGTTAGGAAAGGTCGTTGCCATATATCCGTCACCACTAGCCACAACTTAGGTGTGAAATTTACAATGACACAAGGGATGCAATGGTAAACGTAGATAAAATCGGGGCTTAAGTTGAAAAAAGAATTATTTTGACAACATCATTCACGGGAGGCCTAAGATTAGAATTAAAGAAAAGGGATATGCACTGTCTAGAGGTGAAGGGAGAGTAAATGAAAAAAATAAAAATAAAAATTGAGAACTATAGCGTGTTTGAAGCTTACAAATTTCCTAAATATAATAAACAATTAGCCCTATATATTGACTTTACACAATAAAGGCATAGTCCATTAAAGACCTATTCCATTAAATAATGATGATGATGATGATGATGATGATGATGATGATGATGATGATGATGATAATAATAATAATAATAATAATAATAATAATAATAATAATAATAATAATAAACAATTAGTCGTCTTGTCGGTGTCTTTCCTTCAGATATTGGTTGTCCTGTGCATGGTGTTAAGTTGCTGAGTGGTCCTATAAGTGTTGTTTCCTCTTTCTGTGGTGAGCTTGTTTCGCAGAGAGTGTCGAAGACCTTTGTGCTAATGGATGTTGTTGCTAAGCTCGATGATCCCCAAGGCTAGTTGTTGCTTCTTCGCGCGTGTAATGGGGTTTCAAAACTCTACTTTGCAATGCACACTTGTCCTCCTCGTCTTTTTGAAACGGCGCATGTTTCATTTGACGTGGCCCTTCGAGCTTCTTTGGAGCGCATTGTAACTGCTTCGGGGCCTGGTTTTGGTGATTGGCAATGGCGACTTGCCACCTTACCTTTTTCTTATGGTGGTTTGGGTGTCTATTCGGCGGGTGATGTTCAACATTATGCTTTCCTTGCGTCGCGTCTCTAGTCTTTTGGTCTTCAGGCTACGCTTCTTTGCGATTTTGTTATTGTTAATCCAAGACCGGCCTTTGATGGTACTCTAAGTCTTTTTAACAAGATTGTGGAGACTGACCTTTTGAGTAACCCTAGTGAGATCCCTGCCCTAGACTCATGAAAAAATTGGCAAATATTTATTTCACGAAGGTCACTGCATCTGCGGATTCCACTTTCTACTTATCTCTGCGTTAGGTTGCCTTATGGAAGTCCCAGCAGGGGGATCACTCGTCGGCCTGGTTGCAGACGGTCTCGATATCGGGTTTGGGTCAGACTATGAATGGTAAGACTTACCGTAGTGTTCTTTGCTATCGATTGGGTGGTCCTTTGTTCTCCGTTTCAACACCGTTTTATGCTTGCTTAAGGGTTTTTGATGGAGATATTTATGGGGATCATGCAGTGTCTTGTGCTAGGATGGTAGGTATTAAGCATCGGCACAACGTTGTTCGTGACACCCTTGTTGATATTTTTTTTCGGTCTAGGATTTCTGCTCGAAAGGAGGTTAACGTTGGGTTGATTAGAGGGAACGACGGGGCGCTACGACCTGCAGATGTGTTGCTTTATTTCTGGGATAGTGGTCGTGATGTATGTGTCGACTTGAAGGGGTCTTCACCTTTAACACAATCGGGGTTGTCTAACTTCGTTCCTAGTCGTGTTGTGTCGGCGGCGGCTCAGCGAAAGTGGGACAAATATGGGGCACGTTGCAGGGCTACTGGCTATGGTTTTCTTCCTTTCTCCTTTTCTTAGTTAGGGGATTTAGAGAAGGATGCTATTGCGTTGCTGAAGCAGGTTTAGGCGTTCGCTAAGACTCAAGATATTGGTGCTTGTGCAGCTGCTCACATCTTCAGTAGGATCGGGTTCGCTATAGCTAGAGGGGTGGGGGGCCATATTGTATCTCGAATCTCTACCAATTTCTTGTAAATTGATTGAATTTGTAGGTTTTAATAATAATAATAATAATAATAATAATAATAATAATAAGTGATACACTTTAACTAGCACATAATTTTTGTCAATTTAATTGACATAAGCAAAATAAGAGGTGGGTGGGGTAGTTGGAGTATCAAAATATTGTAAAAGAAAAATACTGGGGTTAATTGAAAAGCAATGAATGTGAGAGGAAACAAATGATAAAAAAATAAATTAATAATAGGTTTCAGTGTGGCCTATGACAGGAGAAATATATAATATTGAAGTGTAACTTTTTAGTAAAAAAAGTGTAATACTTATTAAAACACGGATCGGAAAGAGAAGTAATAATCTAAGGTCCAATTAGGGATGGCAACGGGTCGGATTTGGACCGGGTTTGGATGGACCCAGATCCAAATCCGTTTTTGTATATAGGATCCAGATCCGACCCGGATCCGTCAGGTCTAGAAAATGAAGACCCGGATCCGGATCTGTCGGGTCCAACAAATCCGGGTCTGGATCCGGATCTAAAACGGGTCCAATATAGTTTGCCTAATTTTTTGCTATAAATGTAATATTCTGGTCAAAAAATTTATTTCAAACTTACGTTGTTGGTTATTAAGTTCAACCCCAAATTAACCAACTTATACACTCATATTTTGAATTAAAATTATAAACAACAAAAAAAATACGATGTTACATATGAGCTAGTGAAAAAAACAACGATGATGTATATAATATGAGCATCCAAAATTCATCTCTTGAAAGGGTTAATCTTTATCATTACTAACATTATCAACATTTTTAATAAAGAAATAAACAAACAATTTTATTTTTTTTAATAGGAAAAAAAAAAAAACGGGTCCACGGATATGGATCCGGGGTCTAGGGCCCAGACCCAGATCCGTTTTTGTCAGCAGGACCCGAATCCGTCGAGTCCAAAATTTGAAGACCCAAATTCATGAAAAACGGATCTGGATCCACGGATCCGGGTCGGGTCCAGATCCATTGCCATCCCTAGGTCCAATAAATTCTAATATGTTCTATTTTAGGTAACTTTACCCATGCCACGTGGTCCAATCATACCTTGATACGTGTCATACCCTGGTTGGTCCGAATTGGATCAATATCTATTCGACACGAGTCCATCCTAGAACTCGGGAGAAAAAGGCGGCCATTAATGGCCCAAATCCCGAGAAAGCCGTATTTCGGCGCAGCCAAGAATAATTAGGTCAGAGTGACCTAATAACAGGCACATTTACCAATGACCCTTTAAATAGGAAGATTTCCCCCGTTTTCGGGGCATATGCAATTATTACAACATACCCTACATTCTCTTACATAAAAGAATTCCCTAATCTTGGAATCCGAGAAGATCTCATCTCTTTTTCCGCGCTTTCTCCCGTTTATATTCAAGTACTAACTTCATCGTCAGAGGCGGAGCTCCAACCACCCGGAGTCTCCGTTGTTTTGCAGGTACAGGCCGCGCGCAACCAGTCTCTGACCTGTAACTCTCCCGAGGGACAAAAACACCCAAAACGTGTTCGATAAGGTCTAATAAGTTCTAATAAGTTCAATAACGTCTAATAAGTTTATATAAGTTCAATAATAAGTTTAATAAAGTCTAATAAGTTCTAATAGGATCAAATAAGTTCAATTAAGTTAATTTCAAATAAGTTTAGGTCTATTAAAGTGAATAAAATATACCCTAAGAGTGTGCTATATTCATTTGATTTTCACTTATGTCAATCACCAGCGTGTGTTTGTGTGTGTGTGTGTTTTTTCATCTAATTATTTTAGAAATCAATATCAATATATGATAAGGGGAAAAACTAGGTCGTCATCGAATTCTCCCTTGGTCAAACTAAATTTATAAACACTTAACGAACCTTATACAAGTATGTGGTAAGTCAAGGGTCGAATCCAAAGGAATGAGTAGGAACTATGCTATAGTCTATTGTCAAGCTAAATCGAAGAATATCAATGGTTGAGGTTGGTAACTAGAATATCAAGAATCAAGACAAATCAAGAAATTCAATCAATATGCTAAACACTAGGAATATAGGTTCTACATGCAAGCTCAATGATTATGCTAATTGATAGATCACTCAATTGATTCAAACATTACAAAGGACAAACAATAGTTGCAATCAAAGGAATCCAAAGGTTATCTCCTATAAGCCAAGCTAGGGTTCAATATGAATGGCTAACAAGGACAATCACAATCAAATTCAGTCAATTAAAGCAATTCTCAAATCAAGGGTTCATGTCATTGAAATTTGAAATGCAATCTATATTAATCTTATAGGTTGATCACTCCTAGTTTAATTAATCACATGCACAACTATGTCAACCAATTTAATTGCAACAATTCAATCAATCAATGATCATCAACTAGTGTAGGCGTCGCTCGAAGTGCGCCTACGTTAAAAGCATGTTGTGAATATGCTTGACACTCATAGGAAGTGGGAATTGACATATACGATTAGGGAAAAATACAGTAGGGAGCCGCCAACAAGTTTTTAAGGAACTTGTAAACCGTTCACGGATCATAAAAAGGCAACCACGAATAAGGGACAACGATAGGCAACAACGATTGACCCGTGAAGGTTACACCCCATTCATAATCCATGAGATTACTAACTCCATATGGTTCGGAACCACGAAAGGAGGATCGGGGATGATGGTACGAAGTGAGTCATGGAGTCACATTCGCCCGTATTGGCCTCTACTCGATTCTTATAGTGAAAAGTGATTCCTGCGATCTCAAAGGCATACAAACAAAGATTCAATTTGCTCCAAACTATCATTAAGCTAAATTGGTTTAATATTAATGCAACACATAATTCTAAAATATTGTGATTACTTGAATTAATTAACAAGATTAAAAAGGAACCTAAACCAGTTGTCCAAATTATCTTATTAAGCGTGATTTCCAATTACATATTCCCTTTAAACATGCAATATGGTGATCAATAAAAAATATAATAGAATAACATCAATATTGGAAGCAATTTAAAAATAAATTGTTAGTCAAATCAAATATTAAATAACCTAATCATGATACTAGCAATAAGAAAATAAAATAAGAGTAATTAAATTAATTAATTACTCACATTCCGCGCGTTTCTTTAAATTGCTACATCATGAATTTGTTAGTAACTTCAATAAAAATATAAAGCAAATAGAAATTAAATTAAATTAAAAGTAGAGTTGATTTGGTCCAAACCTTCAGTTAATTCTACCTTTTCACGCCTTGGTTTAAGGAGGAACCTCGAGTCAAGTATGGACTCCTTGGAGTGCTGAAGGGGAGTGTTATGAAAGAATAGGGAGGCTAGTGTTTAGGCTGAAGAGGGAGAAGAGAATAAACTTGTGATCAAGCTTGTTGATGATTGAAAAGGGGGTGATATGACCTCTATTTATAGAGAAAAAAGAAGGTAGAAGAATCAAGAAAAGATCGAGTTCGAATCGGATTAAAACTCTTGCGATAGACAACAGTTTTTGCGGTTTTTGTTTTTATCATATCTTTTTATCTAGAATTCAGAATAAGATAAATAAGATATATTCGGAAAGCTCTTGAAGTCTACTTTCTAACTCAATTAGAATCAGATTAAAATATTTTATACAATAAAATATATGGCCGAAATAGTGAGATGGTATCGGTTTTGGATAGAGTTTTTTATTTAATTCATATCGTTTTCGTTATAGCTCGGAATTGATATTATAATATATCATTGGAAAGATAATTTCAAGGGCTATCCAACCATATAAAATTTGGATAAAAACTATGAGGCACGAAAATAATATCTGTCTATGTTTGAACGTCTTTCAATTCAGATAGAAATAGGATTTTCAAAAAGAAAAGTTTTATTCAATTTCAAACTTTTTAATCTTATCTTTTCAAAAAAGGATAATTAAGATCTTTTAGAAACTTCTAAAAGCATCCAATTAATCCTAATTGGTTTAGGAATTGGATTAAATAATTTGGACCCTCCACGTGATCATTGGGTCGTAGGTAAGGTGGGCTTAGGTTCGGTTTGGGCTCGGTTTAATATTTTGGCCATAACTTATTCGTTATAACTCTGATTTGGGCTTCTAATATATCGTTGGAAAGCTATTTTAAATTCCCATCCAACTATTCAATCATTGGACCCAGATTATGGACCAAAATAAACTGTATCAAACGTTTTTATAAAAAGGACACGAAATGAATGATTTTAAAGGACACGAAATGAATTATTTTGGGTTTAAAGGCACGAAAAGAGGAAAATAAGTTATGGCTTGGGGAAATGGGCTAGGAATTGGGTTGGTTTATGAAATGGAAATATGGATTTAAGCACTCCAAAAATTAAATACTCAACCCGACCAATAATGGCGGTGAAAGGTTGTTCATCATCGGGTTTGGTTTTGTGGAGACATTAGGACATGCATGTATCGGTAGGAAAACTTGCATCATCATGTGACAATCATGGGATTTCATACCTTGTCAACTTCAATTCTCCATTTAAGGAAACAAACCTTTTCATGTTTGACGAGAACCTAGATGGAAGCTTAATGTCATAGAAACAAGCACAAAACCTCCGTTTTTCTTCCTTTGATAATGTGTAGCAAGCTGGAGGTAAATACACCTTTTGGTTCTTTCCTTTTCCATCACCTTTCTTCTTTGCGATACCCGTGGCCTTTTCCTTGCGCTTCCCCTTACGATTTTGACCACCATCTTCGTTTCCCTTTTCCTTAGCCTTCGCCATCCCTACCTTAGCTTGAACCCACAACTCCGGACGAACACCCCACTCTTGCAAATCTAACCGCGCACTCTTGCCATCCTTCATTTTTCCAGGAATGTTCATAATTGTCCCCAGAATTGCATCACAAACATTCTTCTCTATATTCATCACATCGAGATAATGTCTAACATCATGTTCTTTCCAGTACTCAAGCTTCCAAAAGATTGATTCCTTTTTAAAGAGAGCGTGTGGGTCAATTGTTTTCGTTATTTTACCAAAAACACATGGAATACCCTTCACTCTCTCATAAACCTCCTTTCCACTCAATGGCCTAGGCGCAACCCCCTTCTCAACTTTCCCATCGAAGGCCTTTTTCTGCTTACGATACGGGTGATCGCACCTAAGAAATCTTCGGGTCCTCACGTACACATCTATGCCATAGTGGTCAAGGTACACGTTCGGTGTGTCATCAATACAAATGGGACATGCTTTATGCCCTTTGTTCTTGTACCCGGACAGATTTCCATATGCAGGAAAATCATTGATGGTCCACATAAGGGCAGCACGCAAAAGAAACATCTCGTTCTTATGGGCATCATAAACGGTAACACCTTCGTCCCACATCTTTCTCAAATCATCAATAAGGGGCTCAAGGTAAACATCAATGTCGTTTCCAGGTTGCCTTGGCCCCGTTATCAAAAGTGAAAGCATTATATATTTCCGTTTCATACACAACCACGGAGGCAAGTTGTAAATCACTAAAAGTGACGGCCATGTGTTGTGTTTAGTACTAAGAGTGCCAAATGGATTCATACCGTCCGTGCACAACCCAAGCCTTAAATTTCTGAATTCACCACCAAATGCCCTAAACTTCATATCGATGTTCTTCCATTGTGGAGAGTCTATAGGATGCTTCAACAAACCATTTTTCTTTCTTCCCTCAGCATGCCATCTTAGGTTCTTGGCGTCTTTTAGTATTGAAAATAGACGCTTTAACCTTGGAATAATAGGAAGATACCACAACACCTTGGCAGGAGGTCCTTTACTACCAGCATTGCAGCTTGATCGCTTGTAACGCGACTTACCGCAACGTGGACACTCCTCCAACTCTTCATATTCATTTTGATACAGAACACAGTCATTAGGACATGCATGTATCTTTTTATACTCCAAACCAAATGGACACATTAGTTTCTTTTCATAATAATAGAATTAGGAAGTTCATTCCCATTTGGCAACATATCACATAACGCAGTCAACAAAGAAGTGAAACTAGTGTCACTCCAGTTATGCTTAGACTTAATGTTAAATAGTGTAAGCACGGCTGAGAGTTTTGTGTATTTTTTGGACCCGGGATACAAAGGCTTTTTGGCAGCCTCTGATAATGACTCAAATACATCGGGTCGGTCACCAAATTCACCTTCAACATCACGCATCATCTCATCCAAGTGATCATCACCACCACCATCCTCGGTGTCATCCCCTTCACCACCATCATCACTCCCATTTTCTTCTTCAACATGAATCTCGGCACTTTCAACATGCGTCTCATTGCCAACAACATTCTCCCTATACGATCCCTTCTCACCATGCCAAACCCAAACATGATATTGAGGCCTAAACCCATGACATTGTACATGAGCCATGATAGTATCCACACTATTGACCCTTATGACATTATTACAATTGACACAAGGACAATAAAGGTAATTGACACCCGTTCTAAGCTTATACTGTGAAGCACTCTTGCAAAACTCTTGAACCCCATTAAAAAATTCCAATGTATCACGTCTACCATACATCCAACCGCGATCCATTGACTCTTTAATATGCCTTTAAACATACCAACACATTTCAAACAATGATAAATGTAACATATATTATGTAATCAAAGTACATAGCATATATATCATCTATATATCGTAAAAATGAATGCTCCCAAAAGGTCCTTATCACTCCAACCTAACCCATCCTTGAACGTCTAATCTCACTAGTGAATGTATGTTAACTTTTCAATTTTAAGGAAAATCCGGCAGCATTTCCCCCCAGTTCTCCAAGTACACGATGTAGGTAATAACTTACCTACATATGTACCCAGAGAACATGGTGAGAAATGAGAAGCCCCGATATTCCTTAAAATCGAAAAAGAGACATACATTCACTACCTAAGTGAGATTAAACGTCCAAGAACAGTCCCAACTGGGGACTATTCAAGACTTTCTCCTATTGAAAAAGACTCGAACGGGTATCTAGGCAAATGATGATGCAAGCATTCAATTATTATTTGCATTTATTTGACATTCAACAACAAACAAGTTCATTCATTTAAATAGGGCTAATAATTAAATTAACATACATACAAAATCAAACTAAGTTTACTTATATATATATATATATGTATATATATATATATATATATATATATATATATATATATATATATATATATATATATATATATATATATATATATATATATATATATATATATAGCAATACATTATATTCATACATTGCAATTTACTAACCACATTTAACAAACTAAAATGTTAACTAATATATATTCTATTCATAAATTTCATTTAAAGCTACTCAAATTCAAACAATATATATATACATATGAAACTTGGATTAACTACTTGAAACCCTAACTTGAAATTTTGGAATAACAAACAATTAATACATATGAAACTAAAATTTAGCAAGAACTCACCCTAATTTGAGAGTGAGAAAGACAAAGATTGAAGATTGAAGAATGCGTGCTTGGGCTCGGTTCAACAACACCCTCGAACATGCACCACCACCAAACACCGGCAGCCTCGAGCAACCACCAGCAAACTCGACCAACCAGCAACAACCTCGACCCACCACCAGCAGCAGCCTCGACCCACGACCCCCAAACGCAGCTTCAATAGCCAAATTAAAAAAAAAATGAATATGAATGGAGTGGTGGTGGTGGTGGCCGGAATCTGAAGAAGTGAGAAGAGAGGTGAGGACAAAGGAGACACCGAGGAGGAGTGAAGGCGGGGAAGCTCAAAAATTTGGGAAGAGAGGAGAGCGTGAACTGAAATTACAGGGAGGGTGTACTGTATATCGAGCCCGCTTTTTTTTTTTTTTTAAAATGGTAAGCGGTTAAGCCTTGAACTGCTTGCCAATTTAACTAATGGTAAGCGGTTCAAGGCCAAACCGCTGGCCATTAGTTAAAAGGCAAGCGGTTCGGGCCAAAACCGCTTGCCATTTCACTTCCCTCCTTTTTTTTTTTTTTTTTATTTTTTTTTTATTAATCTAATGGGAAGCGGATTTTGTAAACCGCTTGCCTATAACCGCTTCCCATCACATTTATTCTACTAGTGACATGTGACATTATAAGGATGATGATTTTTGTTTTTAAATACTAAAGTATAGATTAGTTTTTCTACAAAATTCAGAAATTACGGTCTTATTGGCTTTACAGGCAGTTACCACAAACTTCCCGCCTTTAATCTGTACACTTGCTTTCAAAATCAATTAAAAACCTACAACCATCCTTCCCAAATCACTAATTCCTTCTAATCATCATGGTTCAAGTATTCATTCATGGCTTCCTACTTCTCGTCTTCGCCTTCGGTTCAATTCTCGCTGACCCATGTACTCATACACCTTAATCTACCCATTTTCAGTAACACATAAATTACAGATGTGGTGTTGTACTCAAATATGCTTAACTTATCCTTTTTCTCCGCCTTATGTTTGCAGATGATGAATCGAAGCCGGCTTTCGTGTTTAGTTGGCTTGAAGGGGACACATACATTACAGGCGATACTGCAACAATCAAGATCAAAATAATTGGGAATTTTGACCCCAATTCATATAATGTGTCTTTCAATCCTACAGTTTCAGTGAATGAGAAAGCAGGAAACAGCACTTTTATTTCTGGATTGTCTCTAAATTTTGGGGATGATCTTAACTCTTGGACTATTACCTTTGTTCCTATTCTTGTTGGCGTTTTTAATGTCCTGATTACAGATGATCATTTCAGGGTTCTCGATTCTTCGCTTCATTTCTTTGTTAACCCAGGTAGTTTCCTGGCTTTTCTTGGTTTATTCTTCATTTTCGAACTTTCAATGATATGGTGGTAAGTTTTTTTTTTTGGGATGTAGGGAACTAGTGATAGTATTTATTTAGGATTTGTTCTCTTCACTTGAAATAAGGCGACTTGGTCTGATTTTAATAAGATTTGTTTGGTTTAGTATGATTCCAAATTTTCTGGTTTTGTCTAGTTTGATTTGATGTATTTATATGACTAAACACTGACGCATTTTTACACCATTTTTTTAAAAAAACGAGTAAACAAATTGGATCTTGTTAGTTCAAAATATAAATTTTCATAAAATTATTATGCAATTAATAATATTATCAATGAGTAAATTAGAATAAACAGTTTTGATCTGTTCCGATCATTAATTCATAATGTTTCTGGTTTGGTTTAATTTTATATGTTGTTTTTAGTCAAATTTCAGGCTTTTAGACTTGCTCTTCACAGTTTGTTTAACCAACATGTATAACGTTGTTCGTCTCAGTAGGTAACTTATCAATTGCCCCTAGATTTATAGTTTTAAGATGTAATGTTGACTCTTATTAATGTTGTTAATGAAGGGAAAATGAACCCGACTGTGTCTATTGTATCGTGGATGGATTACGTGAATGAATTTGTGGCTGGGACAAGGGCTATGGCTCTGATACTTCCTAAAGATGCCTTTGGGAACACCATTCCTTCAACAAATGCCGAACTGAATTCATTTATCTTTGATGTTTCTGAATCCTTTGTAAACAGTTCTGCTGCCAATGTTCTCAGTGTCACCAGCCTGGGTTGGAATGATCATGGCTATCTTAGGATTGAATTCATTGCTTCATCAGCTGGAGATCTTTTGCTACAAGTACAGTGGCACAATCAAACTTTGCGAGGATCTCCCCTTCCCTTCAAGGTGCACCCGGGTAAAAAATCATTCTGCTATATATGAAATATGATGTTCTGCTGTCTGAAATGCTCACTAATAGTAGAATAATTGTAGGTGTTGGAGTAGACTCCTCGTTACTCATGCTATTGTTATCAATAACAAGTTAATATAATGAGCTATGTCGAACATTTCAGTTGTATTTGCCTATTTGGTATTGACATTAGTGATATATATTAATGAGATGAAACTTTAACAGGACCAATTGATGTTTCCAAGTGTGAGGCAAAGTGGAAATATGGCACAAATATATCACAGTATCAATCTGAAGTGGAAATATTCATTTACCAGCGCGATTTGTATGGAAATCTTGTGCCAGGATTTTATCCATTTGATGCAGAGATTTTTGAGAAGAGCACAAAATTATCAATACCTGTACCAGATCTCAACTTCAGCATATTTTCCCAGGAAATCCAATTACTTACATTCAGAGCAGTGGAACCGGGAAATTTTCTACTCACTATATATGACGCAAAGCATAATACCAGCATTTCCAACATGCCATATGAGTTTAGTGTTTCAATTGGTATGTCAGAGATATTTGCAGGAATTTGTTGAGGATTCTAGTTTTCCTGTTTTTGAAAATCTCTTTGAGCTGTATGTACGTATCTTCTGCTCTTTTTGTGTTGTATGATTTGTTCACTTTCTATGTTGCATGGATAGGCGACTGTGATGGTTTCAATAGCATTGTCAATGGATCTGGTTTGAACAACTCAGTTGCTGGACAAGAAGCGAGATTCTCAGTTTATTTGAAAGATGCTTACCAATATCCTTGTCCAGTTGAGATGAATATGCTCCAAGTACAAATTTCATGTCCAGCAGATGCATATATGGTGCTGCCTACAATTTATCCTCTAGAGGAATCAAATGGTATGTTTGAATGCTTAGTAACTTTTATTCATTACAGCTTTTCTCTTGTTAAGGCACATAGTCATGTATCATAGGAATTAAGTCTCCGAAGCACTTGACACTTGGCGTTATGAGTCCCATTGAAGTTTCTCCTAGCCCATCAATAGACCACGGCAATAATGTATGAACTACATTTTATAAATTGCTTTATACCTGCATAAGTTATCTGCTTTATGAAACATCCTTGTACTAAAAGACCGATGACAGATTGTTTTCCTTGTCAAAGTCTATAGGTACAAAGCAAATTGTGTCTGACACATATGGTGTGCTGTACACACCCGAAAGGAGTGGATCATATGAAATTCTTATCTTGTGTGGAAATATTCCATTGAATGGCGGTGAATTGTGGAAAAAGGAAGTGCAAGCAGGTATGACAAATCATTGGTTTACATATACAGAATTCATTTATTAGTGACCGTGAGAACATAAAAATTTGCAGAAGAAGATTTAACTCTTTTATCTGTACAAATAGCTTAGATAAATTTCTGCTAGCAAGCTTAAATATAGGTTAAAAAGTAATAATTAATAAATGGTAGCCAGAATAGTTTGATGTTCATTCTAGTTGGTTTTTCCTAAGAGTTCTGATATCATTAATACAAAATGTGAGAGCAGAATACTGAAAATACCTGTTTTTTTCTTTCAACGGAAGTAATTCTAGTAAAGAGTTTATGGTCTAGATTCTAAAATAAAATGACTATATTCACACTATATTTTCAAGCTTAGAAGGGCGCAGGGAGGACACATTTAGCTTGGTTACGCAACTTAACTATGATGTCAATGGATGGAAAAATCGCAATTTCATTGTGGAAACTTAAGTGTCTTATGTAGGAATAATCTATCTAGATTTGTGGCGTTTAAAAGCATGATAATGCTAACAGTGTACAAAGGTAAGATTCTTGTCGCTTTTGATCTGTTACATTTGGTAATTTTTCTGTTGCCAAGTAAATCCAAAGATTAGTTTAAATAAGTGTTTGGGGATTTAAGATTGAAGATTGTATTCCTTTTAAACTGATACATCCTATTTTTTTTTTTTCATAGACTGACTTATTTATATAATAAAATAATTACTAAGTTATAATTCATGATACAGGTGAGGTTAATATGTCAATGTCAGGTGTAGTAAAATATGCACCCAAAGTACAGAAGGTGGTGCGAAATGAAGTCGTCATCCAGCTAATGGATTCATTTTCAAACCCAGTTTTGTCCCAACAATCTAAATTAAAATTGGAGATTGGTTCAATAAACCATTCTGATTTTGTAACCTGGATGTTTTTGGACAATAACAATGGATCATATACAGGCCAATTTCAGGCTAATGATACCGGCACTTATGAACTATGTGCAACATTTGATGGCAAGAAGTTCTTACCTTGTCCTTTCGGAATCAATGCATACAGCAGTAAGTGCAATATATTATTATCAATTGCTTCAGACTATTAACAACTGATTGTCAGTTCCAGTATTTGTTTTTGTTAATAACCTTTTATAAAGCATCATTGGCCTGTGATAATGTGAATCAGCTAGGTGTGACATTCACATAGAAAAATAAAATTTAATGGATGTGATGCGGATTTATCTGAACAAACAGAGGTTTATTCTAGTTGTGAATGTTAAGTATCAGATTTATACCTCGTTAAATTTCTAGCTGTGAATGTTAAATCTTTAAAAAATAGAAATATCTTTTTCATTTATGTTTCTTTATAGAAAGAATGACAAAGTGTATTTAATTTTATTTGATTTATTTATTAGAGCTCGAAAAAAAGTTAAGTTTTGTTCATATATCCTGGTTGTGGTTACTGCATATAGCGCTGTTTCCAGTGCTGATTATATCTGTTAGTGGTTCTTTAATTTATAAAACAGCTTCTGAGTTCTTCATATCTTTTTCTGATACTGTATTGCAGCTGAATATTTTCCTGAAGCTCGTGATGATTCAATATCTGTATGGGAGGATGAATCAATTTCTTTCGATGCTCTTGAAAATGATTACTTTGCTGGTGAAAACGCATCAATTATTGCATTTTCTAATGTATGTTTATCTTTAAGTGATTAAGCTTCATTGCACTGCATTGCACAATATGTAGCTTTGTCTTTGCTTATGCTTTTTGCTAGCGTGGTATGGGTGATGGTGTTAAATTGTCCAATGTATTATTCTGTTTCAACTTGGGAATCACTGTAATAAGAGTTTTCAATTTTTTATTTTTTTTTTATTCCTGTCAAAAAAAAAATTACTATTTTTTATGATTTGAATTATTATTTTTTACTTATGTCTGTGTGTGTATGAATTGCACCTAAAATTTTCTTTGTAGGGGTGTTTCTCATGTTTGCTATTATAACATGGCAGCCAAATTCTGGTTCAGTGTTGCTGAATGGACTGCTTTTCAGATATACACCTTACAAAGGTTTTTATGGAAACGATTCTTTCTCATACACGATTTGCGACCTAAATGGAAATACTGCTTCTGCTTCAATAAACATTTCTGTACTCAGTGTTCCACCTCAGCTCATGTCCTTACCTACTTCGTTGAAGGGAACTGAAGACGTCTTGTGTCCAAAATTTGGGTAATAATCTGGTATATTTGATGACAAGATTGTTTATGGATACATTATTTATTCAGTTATAATATACCAAAATCTTGTTGTGGCAGTGGATTTCATGGTATTGAGGTTGAATATCCTGATGCTTTGGAGAACATCTCGGTAACTTTAAGTGCAAACTCTGGAACAATTTTCCTTGCCTCAATGATGATGCAATTTTGGGAACCAATTTGGAGTGAATTTTTTGCAAGGAGAGATGGTGAAGAAGCTAAGGCATTGACTTTGTCTGGCCATGTGGATGTAATCAATATGGCTCTTCAGTCAATTCAGTATCTCGGGTATTTGGATTCAACTGATGCTATGATTTACATTGATTTTCTGTGAACTATGCTGCTTGTCTGGAGTCCGTGCTTGTGTCTAATTCTTTCTCAATGTTTAAACAGAAGTCTTTTCTTTTTCAATAACCTTCTATACTTGTGTTGTATTTGCTGATTTGGTATGACTGCTTATGGAAAGTTGGAAACTATTTTTATTGTGCTATGATTAGGAATGAAAACTTCTATGGTAACGACACAATCAAAGTCTCTGCAAGGAACAAAAACGGAGTTACTGATTTGAATATCACAGTATGTGTCGAACCTGTCAATGATCATCCTTTCATCCTCACCCCGGAATACATCACTATTGAGGAGAATGAAAAAATTGGATCACTTATCTATAAAAAGGGGAGGAATAAATTAGAGTTTTCAATTGGAGACCCTGATGTGCTGCATTTTCCAGGTATGCATATCATTTTGAACGTTACCTGTTGCATTAGAACGTTATATATATATATATAGTGAGGGTGTGCGAGGTTTGGACAAGTATGGTTTACTTTTGGCTCAATTTTGCATTTTTTATTGCCAAATTGCCAATGCAAACCAGGGTATAGGGGAATGGTAGCGTTGTGCAATCCTGTTAAAAAGAGGATTTAAAAAGATAGGGCTATGCTAGTGCTGTGCAAAGTAAGAGAATTAATAGATTCTATTCATGAATGCCGAGAAATGAAGCTCATTATTTGTTTACTACTTTTTCTTTGTAAATCTGAACAACTATTCCTGCTTGTAATTATATAGGGAACAAATCCAACTTTATGGTTATCTTTTCTATGGAATTGACTTCTGGAATTTTAGAAGCCATCCTTCCAGTACAGCTTATCAATACCACAGAGCTGAAACTAAAAAATAGTTACCAGTGGCAGCCGCTTCAGACTTTTGTTACCATTTCAGATCATTTGGTGGTCAAGGCGAAAGGCTTGAGATTTCTGGCAACAGTTGATGACTGCAATAACATAGTCCAACAATTAAAATATCATGTAAGTAGCTACTTTTGGTCGACGTTCTTGTTCTTCCATGAAATCACTGAAATTTATGGCCTGTGATTATTCAAGTTTTTTAGAAGGGTTGTCATAGAATTCAATAGTAAAACAAAAGTTTTATCTTCGTTCTGGATCATTTCATTATAGAAAATGTTACTGAGTAGATGTCCATTAGTCCTAAAACTCGAGTGTATGAAATTAATTATGATCTTCCCTTATTTACAGATGAAATTTCACTATTTCCCCCCTCCCAATAAATTTTCATATGTGCTAAACAGGAAAATATGTCTAGTATGATCTATTGCTCGACATTTATTTACACAATTGACGACTTTCTGTTTTCACAGGCTACAGAATATGCTGCTATACTAAAAATGGTGATAAATGACATGGGAAACTATGGATGTTTTCCTGATTGTGCAAAAAATGTTTCAAAGCCTCTTCTTGCGGAGGTTAATGTTAATCTTATCAAGAGAAGGCCACTGAATTCCAAGGCAACACATGGTATGTAACAATGTTACTTCCTCGGACTTTCTTAGTGAACTGTGTACTTAGTGTGGAAACATTGTTTATCAAAGTTATACGAACTGTTTTACCTATACTCTTCATTTTATTGTTAACTCCAACCCTTTGACCCAAAATAGTTCGTTGGTTTGGACACTTAATACTTGAACAGAAAAGCATGCAATGTTTGTAAATTAGTAGTCAAGCACCTTGACTTGTCTCATGTCCAACATTAGTTTCCATGATTTAAGTTTCTTCAAACGGAGGGTTGATACTAAAATTGATATGGAAGTCATTAGGATGTTTGCTTCCTCGTGGCTTATATTTTACGTCTTACAGAAAAAGTGAGAATTGTAGTTGCTAAGTTAAAGTGGTATCTTGGATTGATTCTAATACAAACTTTTATGGTTATTTTGTCACAGCTCTTGGATTTATGATCATATTGGAATTTCTTGGGGTGCTCTCACTTGGAGGATTATTGCTTTTCTACACCTGCCGATGTGCAATTTCTCTTATAAATGAGCGGAGAGTTCATGATTCCGAGAAAGATGCTGGACTTGCCATTAAAACATCTAGTGAAATAATGGTTAGAGTTCTGTGTTTTTTTGCCTCTTAGCATAATATGATTTTTCATTCGGTCCTTTTGTGTCCTTGAAATAGTTCTTATATACATCTGCATATTTTATGTGTTGGTCACAAATAAGCTACCTCATCTTTTTCATTAGCTCTAGTCATTTCGTATGAGTACTTATTTCATTATTTGAATGTCTTACACATTTTCTTGCTTGCTTGCTTGAACGCCTTAATCCCATAAGTGAGGGTCGGCTACATGCATGAACCAACACGAGGACATCCTAGGAGTCCTAGTCTTACACATTCTTTGTCTGTTGATTTTTTTCCCCTTGTTAAAACAGGAAAGCAAAGCAGACGTTGAGACTGCAGCTACAGGAAATTGTCCCTGTCTACTCCTATCCAAAGCTAGATCATTAAATTTTCACCAAAGATTAGAACAGCAATCTTGTTTATGTAAGATAAATAGGCAGCGTAATTCTTGTGGCACTTAGCTTGCACCTTCATTTCTTATGTATGAATGTATGATGGTATATTGGATTAAATACTTTATTGTCTATACTAATCAATTTTGTTGAATTAATGGACATGTTCAATATTAAACTTAAATATCAACAGATAAGATTGTGTGATAAAATACAAAAATTGTGTGATAAAATACAAAAATGAATTTAAATTAGTTACAATTGTTGTAAATAAAGGAGTAGTACATATACTATAAAATTATTAAAGTGAAATAAAAAAGATAACCTCACAAACAATGGAATAATATCGGCGTGTCGTGATGTAAATCACTAACTTGAAAATTAATTTTTTGACACAGCCAGTGTGCTCAATTGTATTCGTGGGTACGTTCCTTAAGGTTAACACACCACTTCCTCACAAAGACACTTTTGGATGGAAGGTTTGAGTCTAGTAACTTATGCCCAATGAAGAATGAGTTTAGACTATTGTGCTTGATGTGTTTTTCAAGTGTAAAAATCAGAAAAAAAAAAAAAAGTTTTATTGTTATAAAATAAAGGGAATAGGAGGGAAAATGTGGAGAGAATAGTTTAGTCTATTGTTCCATTGAGTAGGGAGAGTATATATAGAAATACAATATAATTAGGATTTGCTTGGATATCAATAAACCCTAGATCTAGAATACTCCGAAAATATACAAAGAGGATAATGGATATCCACACAATATTTTCATAACACTCCCCCTTGGATGTCCATTATCGAAGACTGTGCCTCGATAAAACCTTAATAGGAAAAACCCTATGGGATAAAAACCTAATTAAGAAAAAAGAGTACAACATTCTTCGTAATATGTTCGAGATGCTGCCTTATTAAAAACCTTACCAAGAAAACCCTATGTGGGACAAAACCATGGTCAAGGAAAAAGAGTGCAGCACGTATTTTCTCCCCCTAATGAATTCATAAATTGAGATTTTCTAGTGTTGCGACAATGAATCCGATATGGTAGGATATCTTCGATCTTTGATCCTCTTAAATTGAAAATTCATCTTCAAGCCTTCAAGTGAATATGTGAATGTCTACGTTTCACCATACATGTGTATATTTCAATATCATTTCATATCTCTATTTAATATTTGATTTAACGGTTAAACTTATACGATTTTGCCTTCTTCTGGAGGTAGTGAATAATAGAAATTGATAGTCATTATTTGATCAAACATTCGTTTAATAATTTCATGACAAAACTTGATATTATTAATGTCGTTCTTCAATCTCATATGAATTATAATATAACACATGTAATTATATACGCTAATCATGGTTTTTTTGGACCATAAGAAAACATTATCACGCATAATTATCCCATTGATATTCTTTAGAATATTCATAATTGTCATGATGGTTCTCTTGCATATACAAATAGTAATTCTCACTAACTTTCATATACTCAATCTTCAGGTTGAGATGTTAATGACATAGTCACATAGACAAAAGTTTATTTGATATAATTACAATATTCAAAATATAAAATTGGGAAATTCCCAACAGTAACCTCTACTTTTTTAATTTCTCAATGATAACTTCCAATTTTAAAATTATCAAATATGACCCCAAGTTTATTTTTAATCATTAAATGTGATATTAGTAGGTTAAATGCATGTTTAATGAATCTTTTTCTGTTAAATAGTCCTAACCCTGGTTAATTATTATAGTTAATCTAATTTCCTCCATGATAGTTGACCAACTAACTAGAAATTGTCTTATTTGCATGATAATTGATTATGCTTTGCCTCCATGAAATGAAAGAAAAAGTGGCGGCTACTAGCAACTAGCAATAGGACTCTAAAAGGCAAATAAAAATATTGTAGTATATTTAAAATTTCAATCAAGTTGGAGTACTATGTGAGTATGTGGAAAACCTGCTTCCCCATATTTTTTAATATACATTTTGCATTAGTATATTAAAAAATAGTACTCCAACTTAAAATAGTATGAAGTAGAATATGATGTAAGACATATGATTATAATTAACAGTAAAAAAAACATAAATCATGATATATAAAATGTCAGGTCCACTTAAATAAATAATTTAAACTAAACTACTTAAATTAAGATTAAAGCTAAACCTAAAACTAAGATTCAAGCTTAAACACAAAAGTAGTCTAATATAAACTGGGGGAAACTAACACAATAGTATAATGAAAACTAATGTTCTTATTGAATGAGACAGTTAACTACAACAATCAACGATGCTCTACATTGCATTCTTCTTCTTGCTTTGTGCCTTTTTCTGCATTTGTGTTGGGTCTCTCTGACAAGTCAAAATATTGTGGCCAAAATCACCACAGTTACCACACCGTAAAGTCTTAGATCTTTTCCCTTTTCTCTGCTCTTCCTCACCTCTTTTTCTATTTATCAATGGTCTTCCAACTCCTTTTTTCATCACGGGAGGTTCAATGGCTAGCACATCGGTTTGAGGCCACTGCTCTCTATCTGACACTGATTTTATACCATTAGCATATGCCATCTTATATCTCTTTACAGAGTACCACTCGTGCACAAATCTTAAGGGGTCAAAACCTGCATGTAATATGGCCCTCATGCCATGCTTGCATGGTATTCCAGTCAATTGCCAAGTATTGCAAAGGCATGTGTGGTTGTTAAGACTCACCGAAAGAGATGACTTCCTATCCACAATTTCATACTCCCCTTGACTTGATAAGTATGCCCTCAAGTTCTTGAATCACTACAAAGTACTTGAACCCTTTTAACAATGTTTGGAAATACATCACACCTATCCCATTTTTCACACATTTCTCTTCTTATAGCCAGCCTAACCATAGTGACCCTCCTTATACCTATTCTAAAACAAAAACATACAATTTTAAGTCCAATAACATCACCTCTATCACATTGATGTACTATAGAACTTTTTTCAAGTGCCACACAAAAATTTTCCATGTTTCCTCATCTTTTCCTAATACTATAGCCCAAGCCATAGGAAACATCTCATTATTAACATCGAGTGCCACAACTGAGAGCAACACACCTCCACAGTTACCTTTCAAGAATGTTCCATCAACACCAATTAAGTCCCTACATCCAGAAAACAAACCCATCCAATGTAGCCTTAAAGCATATGAAGATACTAGTAAATGCAAAGGCTTTTCAGGGTTATTTGGGGGGTTCCAAGCAAGTTAGCTAATGAATTTGGATTAGTTTCTTTTATAACTTCACAATACTTTGGTAAGTAACTACATGAAACGTCATGCCCCCCATGAATCTTAGTTAATGCCATAGTTCTCATGCTATAAAGCGAACTTTGTGCCATTTGAACCCTATATCATGACCATAGAAGCTCGTTAAGGGCCTTAGATGGAATGTCATTGTTGGCCCTAATGTCTTCTAACAAAACTTTGCAAGTCCATTTTGTTGTCATCATCGGGATCCTAGTTTTTAAGCCCATGCAAGTGTGTCTAGATCCTTGAATTGACTTAATAGCCCATGTCACACCATCAACAAGTCTTGATGTATGCAATCTCCAAAGACACCTCTCATCACTACACCTCACAGTGTACGTAAAGTTGTTGGCCTTCTCTACAATCACATAGAATCCATTTTGAATGCAATAATTCCTTACAACGTCTCTGAGGTGTTGTTTGTCTGTGTAAAGTTGCCATGGTTTAACAACAATTTTACCAAAGTCCTCTTCTTTGTAAAACTCACCATTTTTATAAACCCTTTGGAGATAATTATCCAAGTCATCACATTCATTTTCCCAAACAGGGCCTTCATATGGGTCAAAGTTATCATGAATCATGCGAATTAGCTTATCATCTTGTCCCTCACCTTCGTCATCATCATCTGATAGAGAACTCTCATTGTCATTAAGTCCACTAGGAGAGTATATTTCAATATTATCCAAGTCCAAGTCCATCTCAGCTGTCGTGTCAAGGCTAGCTGTCAAGTCAAAAACAACATGCCTTCTATTGTTACCTAGTTCAGCACTCCCTCTCCCCACATTAGTGGTAGTGATTAAGCCCCTCCTCTTTGCTATAGTTCTAGGAATTCTCTTCTTTAGCAACGGTGAAAATTTAACATATATTGATGACTTTCCCACTTTAAACGCACTACTTGTTTGGGATGGTAAATTCGGAGACGGTATAATATGTGGTTGAGATTGAGGGTGGTTTCTAGTTCTTCTTCTTATCTGAACTACTTGAGTAGGGTCGGGTATGGGTTCAACAATTGGTGTGCTAGTCACTCTTCCTCTTCCTTTTCCCCTATCCCTGCCCCCACCCCTTACTTTTCCATTTCCTCTCCCTCTCCCTCTATTAGGCTCAGCTGTAATGATCTCAATGTTGTTCCAATATTCCATGTTATCAACAATAAACTCATTTATGTTAATAGGAGAGGAGGATGAGCCATGTCAAATGTAACCTCGGCTTGCTTTTAAGTTTCAGTTTCTTGGTTTTTGGTGAGGCAAGGTTCATTAGTTTGGTCTAGAGTGGGCTGAGGTTGAATATGATCACTACTTTCAATGGCATTCATTATTCTTGAAGCTTTAAGTGATTGTGCAATTTCAACAATTGGAGTTGATTTTTGAAGATCCCCCACCCATATGTAAATCAAATCCCTCCCAGGCAAGTCAACAAACATCTTCATTAGCGCCATGTCATTTTTTAGCTTAACATGTTTCATTTTGTGAATGTATGTAAACTCAGGATTCTTAGGCATTGGGGTTTGTTCTCGCTTAGCTATTTCCCAATACTCGATAATAAGGTCTACCAAATTGACCTCGTCAACGTCTTGCACAATGATGTCAGTGTCTTTACCAGAGTATTGAAACCTCAAAAATACAATATCACCCATATTTTAGGCTAAATTATCTGTAGAAACAAAGAATAATATCCAATAAATATTATAGAAAAGTAGCAATCCATTATAGTAGAATGAAAACCAATATATTAATGTAGGAACATAAAAAGTAGAAATCTTTTGTAATCTACTTGTTAGTTGTTAGCTTAATTAGCTTATGTTGCATCATTTATATACTTGTATTAGTTAGCTTGCCATTTGTCCATTCAATATATACTTGTACAAGTTAAATTAGTTTTCCATTTGTCCGTTGATTACTCCAAACATATGACTATTTTGTATATAAGACTACACATATCAATCAGAGACTACATACATATGCCAACACATTTTTTCCTTTTCTATTCAATTGTATTTTCCATTCACTACCTTTTGTTTTATGTCAAAGTTTACTGATATTATCTAGCCTCGTCTTCTAGTGCAATTAGACAATGACGCTACACTAGTTGGCTAGGCAATGTAAATTGATTAACAACATGTTGTTAGTTCTTCAATTGGGTCCAACAAGTTATCAAATTCTAGGTAAGATCACAAATTTGACCAAATGAGTACTCTGCTATTAAAATTATAAATAAAAACTAATAGCTACTTACAAGAATTTTCTTACAATTTCGTCAATTTCTATTGTCATAATCCACCCACTAATTTCTATATATTTAAACAAGGAAAATTTGTTAATTACTACCTCAAAAAAGGGGTATTTGTGAATTACTACCCCTAAAAGAAAAAGTTGTTAATCACTACTCTAAAACTGGTGAATTCTATAGATTGCTACCCTTTTCCCTAATCAGCCCCTAATTAGGTGATTAATCTATTAATGATATCATTATCCGGCTAATTTGTAATTAGTTGTTTTTAAACCTTAAATAATTAATTAAACCCTAGAACCACCTCCATACCACCATTGCACCACCTCCGGCCACCCACCACCCACTACCGAACCTACCTCCTCCAACTCCCCACCCTAAAACCACCATCTGCCCACCCTAAACCCACCTTCCATTTACGATACCCCCATCCCCTACCGCGACGGCCTTGACCCCCTACCCCTCGCTGGAAAACCTTGCACAACCATCCCTAATCTTCCTTTATCCCCTTCCCCCCTAATCACCACCCTAGGGTTTCAATTTTAGGGCTTTAGGGTTTTAATTTTGGAACATTAGGGTGGTGATTAAAGGGGGGAAGGGGTTGGAGGAGGCTTAGGGAGGGCCTAATAAGGTTCTCTGGCAAGGAGGAGGGGGCTAGGGTCGCCAGTGGGTGGGGAGGAGGGATTGTTGGGGGGTTTAGAGGTGGTGCAATGGGTGGTTTAGAGGTGGGCGGGGCGGGGGTAGGCTGCCAGAGATGGTGGGGATAGAGTAAGGGGGCTGTCGGAGGCGGTGCAATGGTGGTTTAGAGGTGGTGTTAGGGTTTATTTAATTAATCATGCCTTAAAAGTAACTAATTACAAATTAGTCGGATAATGATATCATTAGTAGATTAAATCACCTAATTAGGGGCTGATTAGAGAAAAGGGTAGCAATCTATAGAATTCATCAGTTTTAAGGTAGTAATTAACAACATTTTTTTTAGGGGTAATAATTCATAAAGACCCCTTTTTTGAGGTAGTAATTAACAAATTTTCCTTTAAACAAAGGAAAAATTTTAAATTACCACCAAAAAATGTAAAATTTTGGAACTAACCACCCATTTAATTTTTTATTTTAAATTACCACCCCTTAAAATTAAATAAATTCTCAGATTATCACCCATTTAAAAAATCCGGTGGATTATTTTCCGTATGTGGGCCTCACCTAACGCTTATTTTGACCCCTTTTGACTGATTTTTTCCTCGGGTTTTCTCTTTAAAAACGCTCTCCTTAGTTCAATTTACATTTTTCTCTTCAAAATTTGGTAGAATTTGGTAAAGAAAATGTGAATTAAAGTTTAGAGAGCGTTTTTAAAGAGAAAATCGGGGAAAAAACAGTCAAAAGGGTCAAAATAAGTGTTAGGTGGGGCCTACAGACCAAAAATCCACCGGATTTTTGAAATGGGCGGTAATCGGAGCATTTATTTAATTTAAGGGGTGGTAATTTAAAATAAAAAATTAAACGGGTAGTTAGTTCGAAAACGGTTACATTTTTTGGTGGTAATTTAAAAATTAACCTTAAACAAATAAAATTTCAGCAAAATTGACACAAATTATACAAACCCAACCTAGAATTGAGATAATGCACTTACTTGTAATCTGAAGCCCTAAACAAGTTGAAGGTAAAAAGTCAAAAATCGTTGGAATGAAAACACCCAGACTTAAAAAAAATCCTTTGAATGTGTTGTGTCCCTCGTTTTCCACAAAAGCTTGAATGGAGAATTTGCTAGTTTTTTGACAAAGAGAAGAATGTCTATAGCATGAAATTTGTCGGCGGCACTAGAAGTAAATCAATATAGTAGTAGTACGTCGTATATGCTAATTTAATTTTTAACCATGGTTAGCAAAATAACTCATTCACCCACAACTTAACGGAAAATATTGTAATTTAATTTTTTTAATCCACTAATGTCACATTTAATGATTAATTATTAATTTGGGGTTATATTTGATAATTTTGAAAATTGAAAGTTACCATTGAGAAATTAAAAAAGTAGAGGGTTACCGTTGGTAATTTCCATATAAAATTTGTAGGGCTAGGTATATAAATACGTCGTACATAAGTTTTTCAAGAACTCTTCTTACATGATTCATAACATGCTATAAAATCAACGTCATTAATAATTTCATCACACTTATAAGCCCATTGGAATATAAATATTTCTTTGTAATTTTCCATCAAAGTTACAAATACGCCTTACTATATTTTGTACAAACATTCACATATACCACAATTATTGTATAGAAACACATGCATCAATATGAGATATAAAAAATAAAATATACAATGAGGAATGCATCTAACAACTTCCTACACATGAAATAAATAATCCATTAACCTATGACACACACATGCTCATAAACATAAGACTCAAAATAATGCGTGACACTGTACAGTGTGGATTTCAAATCCATATTTTATTGGACTTTTGGTCTATGATAAACTTATGATCATTATCGTTATGTCGATATCAAAATGGACATATATTTCAGATCCCTTATTCACTAGTCCACTATTATGCATATGCATATTATTCATCGGTTCCATTGTGTACCGGTATCATAAAATTAATGTATATATCGCATGCTATTTTACTATGATATCTAATTACATTTCTTATTGGTACCATTATAACTTTCTTACATCATAGACCATCTATTGTAATAATTCAGATATCTATACCACTTTTAAGGTATTTCATACACTATGGTATTCATATACTATTACACTATTAGTGTTAACTACACTATCTTTCCATGTATCATGCATATATATTAGACATATATTTGTTTTGGAACTGATCATAAAACCTACACTTCAAGTGTAGTTATTCAAGTATAATTGGCTAGATTTTATCTCAATGTATGCACATAATTAATATGACCAAAATGTATCTTTAATGCTATGCAACATGAGTCTTAACTGAATACAAATCAAATCATAAATGTGCAACATATCTTGATAATATATAAATAAAAGTTGGCATACAACTTTTCAAACTACCATTATAAGGATTATAATTATTATTTATTCATTTATCTATTTAATTAATTTTTCTAACTTTTGCTAATTCGTGCTTCTCCCCCTAAGTTGGAAAAATTTCTCATTTATAGGGGCGTCTAATTCTATACCAACTTAGTAGATAAATTTATCAGAAGATTTGTATTAAACAAGTTATCTCTTCTGGAGAACAATTTCAATGAAGAATCATTTCTTCATTATTTTTACATTATATGTGTATTTAGTATTACCTATTTTATAATATCTTTTGGAAAAACAATGTCAAAGGGGAGACATGTGTTGTGAAATTGTACGTTTTTCCTTCTTTTTTCAATTTCTTATGTGTTGACATATAATAGCCCCAATCAAAGGAATTGTTACACAAACACAAATCACTTGCTTGTAATTCTACTAGGTGGTGATCTTCTAGATCTTTAAAGACTTAAATGTGTATTTGGTGAGCTTCTGGTCACCTAATAGTTGACAATAATATATAAGTTATTTTGGTGAATTTCTAGTCACCCATTACTCTTTTATATAAGAAATCAAAACCTAATAACTCTTGAAATTTTCATCAATACAAATTATTATGAATCACAATCCAAATATAGCTTAAGCTCGATGTTATGTCTTGCCATTCGATTCATTTCATATATCTAACATTGAGAGAGCGTCAACACATTATCAAATGAAAGTTCAGGTTTCCATAACGGGTAATTATTAAATCTAGATGGCCTAATTTAATTATCACATCCAATCACTTCTCTAAATTTGAACTCTGGTCAGTTTTTTTTATTAATTTTACTTTATGCATGGCCATGAATTTGATGTGATATTTGAACACCAATATGTGTTTTTTATACAATTGGCAAGACAATCAACTAATATTTTATCCAATATTAACTCATACTCTGCTGGAGTGCTTTGACTATAATCTTGACACATGCTAAGCTTGTTGGATATTTTTTTATAATCTTCTGGAGTCTTTTATATAATAACATATGAGAACATATAAATTTCACTAAAAGTAATGTGTTCTAGAAATGTTTTAAGCTTTATCACTTTCTCAACTTTTTCAATGTCAATAGTGACTTCTTTTCTTTTCAAATATATTTAATTATCTTTGAAACCAATTGATCTATTACGCTTCAGGAGTGCAATTGATTTATCAGCAATTGATGTTGTGCTTATGGGTAATCAATTTCAATAGGAGAATTTACAACTAGTATAGGATCAATGACATATAGACATATATTTGTATCTGATTCATCTTCAGGATGGTATCATTTCTAAATATTTAATTAACATGTGGCCACTTCTATTAAATAACTTGTTGATAATAAAGTTAATGTATATATCAAACTGACCATCAATATATTATGTTATTTATGTGCAAGCTAAGGATTACATACAATTTTCCCCTAATCCTTAAATCCAACAACCTTTGAAATCCTTGTACCTTTTAAGCCATAAGTTCTTTTGGCAATGTCATGTATCAAGTAATGTGTTCCTTTAAGCAAAATCATGCTTATATAAAATTATACTTATAGAACACTTAATCATGTTTCTCATGCCAAATTACATTCACCTTAAAAAAAAAAAACAAAACCTTTTATATTTATGGGCATAATAAAATGTTGATCATGTAAATTTTATCACAATGTCATGTTGCATTTTATAAACTCACAATTAAAACATTATTTCTTGGTCCAATAGTTGATATGTAATCATGTTTGCAATTCTAATTAAGCCTTTCAATGAATTGTTATCACTAAAACATAATGAGAACATGCTTCCTTTCAATCACATGAACTCTCATTCACTTATGGATCGAAGTGAGTAAATATAGTAATTTATGTATCTTCAATACTCACTTTGAGTTCAACATCTGAAATACATTCAAAACCTTTTGTGTACTCTTTCTCATGGAATTGTGTCTATAGAATCGCATTAGTATCGCGGATGCTATTAAGAAATATACTTTATTAGAAACTAATAGAAATTTCTAAGTTATATACGTATCTTTTATCATATTGTAGGGTTTTTAATCCCTTATAAATTTAAGGAACTTCAGGTCCATATATATGTGTAAGTATTTCATGTTCAATTTATTCATTATTCCTATTATCTGACTTCATGTGTATAGGTATATATACAAATTCAATCATACTCAAATTAATATTTCTAAGTGTTTAAGACAAAAATTTGGAGTATGCATTTATAGAGTATTAGTTTGCATGTTAATAATATATATATGTAATTCATCAATCAAATCCTTTTCCATTTAATTACTAAAATAAAGAAATTGTCCTCAAATTCATTCTAAATTAACATTCAACAGTGCATATAAAAATAAGACAGATAGTGATTAACATAATTTGAGGTTAACTAGAAAATATCTATATAGTCAATCAAATATATAACATCATGCAACTCATAAGGGTAATTAAAAGAAATAATATATATCATCAAAGAAACAAAATTATACCCGTAAAAATTAGTTGATTATTACGTCAAATATATCTTTAAACAAGTATTCAAGGTGGTCAATAATGAAAATAAGTCGTCATCCAAGTGTAAGTAATCTCACTTACAAAGTATAAGAGCTTACAAAGTGCAAGAAATATAATTATGGGATCATCGTTAAAGAGTTCAATGCATACCTAAAGAAAATAGACTATAAAGTTTAATCTACAATCATCACAATCACTTAATTCAACCAAAGTTAGGCTCCTCATAAGATATAACCCAATATGTATACTTCATACATAACAAATTAAATCAAAACTAGACTTTCCTTAGTAATGCACTTAGCCACTTAATATACCAAACCAATGCCATCGAAAATACAGAGCATAAGATATAAACATATATGCTAAGAGAAATAAATATTATAAATACATTATCATGATTCATTAATAATCTTAGATTATTAATTAATAGTAATAAACTTAATACATGCAGACAACAAATTAAATCTTGTGATAAAGCTAATCATGTGCAATAGTCCCAAAATTAACAGGCAAAATCATGGAATTATAATGGTATAACTCGTTAACTATACGTCTATACCAAATAAAGAGTACACACCAAAAAGTAACCAAACATATCCAATATAAAAATAGGATTTTTCTCAAAGTCAATCAAAACTAAAGAAACAATTTATCCAAGTAGATGTAGTGAGTTAAGGAAATAATTCACAAGCAAATAATGCTTGGTTATGCAGTGAATAAAGAAGGTATAAACAAAGCTTTCAAGCAAATTTAGGGGTTTTTGGTCCTTGAATATAATACTTTAGGTTTACAAACTATGTAAAAGTAGTCATGAATTTACCAATAATATAATCTTAACAATCTATGCGTACAATTAGAATTTTCAAGAAAATTGGGGTCTTTGGGGCTATACAGAACTTTAATTTAATTGTTCAAATGAGATCGACAAAGTTATCGTAAAGATTATCATTTAAGGAAAAGCGGGAAGATGAGCAAATCATCAAGCCGACATAAAATTAGCCCCTCAAAACAAAATTGACTAAACCCACTATGATGATTTCAACAATGAAAACAGAAATTTCTAGACTCGAATATCCAAGGAATCCCATAACAAACAATATTCTTATCTAATAAAATTAATACAAAGTAATTTAATTCATCTTGTACAATAGTCAATAAAATGATTAGCGTGGGAAAAATTTAAGGTCAAAGGTGAAAGACTCTTGGTACAAGGACACATACTATTGACAAATTTAATAATTTACGGAAAACCGAAACATCATTGTCGGATCACACACATATATTAATCCTGAATTTTAATAATTATAAGCGTAAACTTACCTCTTATGCGTGCTTGAATACTTATTCAATCAAGAACGATGTTAGATTTCAATGGTAATTCCTCCGCAGACTTAACTTTTGAGGTATGATTTCAATCAAAGGTATATAGCTTTCGCATCATATTCTAATAGAAAATTTATTGATGGATTATGGTCTTGCGGCTCAGTCGGCTAGGATTGGTGCTAATAACGTATTATAAAATAAAGGGAATAGGAGAGAAATTGTGGAGAGAATAGTCCAGTCTATTATTCCATTGAGTAGGGGAAGTATATATAGAAATACAATATATCTAGGATTTTCTTGGATATCAATAAACCCTAGATTTATTATGTATAGGCTAACCGGAAGCCACACGTCTTATGGAAAATACTCACAAAGGTGTTTGTAGACCTCACATGAATGGTAAAATGCTTATAAAAATAATTTCACAACAAGGGTACTATTGGTCCACTATTGAACATGATTGCATACAATATGTTAAAAAATGTTCAGAGTGCCAAATGTTCGCTAATTTACAACACCTTCCACCATCCGAACTATACAATCTCACTTCCCCTGGGCTTTTTCAACTTGGGGAATCGACATAATTGGAAAAGTCTCTCCAACAGGAACAGGAGGGCTCGAGTACGTATTAGTAGCCATCGATTACTTCACTAAGTGGATTAAGGCTGCTTCTTACGTGAATATCACTTCTAAACATGTCGCAAAGTTTCTCGAATGAAACATATTTTGTAGATATGGAGTTCCACATGAACTAATTAGTGTCAATTCATAGCTGAAGTCGAGACCCTCTTAACTCGTTATAAAGTAAAACATCATCACTCATCCCCATACAGACCTCCAATGAATGGAGCTGTAGAGTCAGCAAATAAAAATATAACAGTCATCATTAAGAAAATGACAGAAAATTAAAAAGACTGGCCGAATAAACTACACTTCGCATTATGGGGTTAAAGAACGTCTATACGAACATCAATAGGAGTAACTCCATACTCCTTAGTTTTCGGAATGGATGCAGTTCAACCAGTCGAATTGGAAATACCATCCCTACGCATCGTACTTGAAAATAAGCTACTGTAAGTTGAATGGGTAAGAGCGAGGTATGAAGAGCTTTTATTCCTCGATGAACGACGATTAAGAGCTTTGCATCATGTACAAGTCTACCAAAGGCGTATTGCGCGTCATTTCAATAAAAGAGTCAAACCCAGATGTATAAAAGAAGGAGACTTTGTACTAAAGGAGGTTAGAGGTCCATCAACCGATCCAAGAGGGAAATTCAAACCTAATTGGATAGGTCCCTATCGCGTAATTGAAATTCTATCAGGAGGAGCCGTCAGATTAATGGATATTGGAGGAGATGAAATTCGCCAATTAATAAACATTGATCGACTTAAGAAATATTACATATAAAATCTGGATAAATTCGTTCACTTATACAACAAATTTTAATTAGCATTCAATTGAAAAATTCTAAGTGTTATGCATTTTACCGAATAACACGGTAAAATACATAACACTGGGGGGTAATTTAGAAATAATAAACCATTCTAAGTGTTCAAATATTTTCAAACATCACGAAAAAATCTTCACACTTGGAGGGGGGGTAATAATACAAAAATTTTAAAAAATAATTCTCGAGACATTCGTAGCACAGGTGTTGCGCGCGGATGTCACGCGCAACAAATTTCGTTGTGCGCGAAAGGCTCGCGCAACTACAGACGTTTCGCACGCCACCTGATGAAGAACTGCGAACCTGAATTTTTACGTTTGAATGAAGTTGTGACTTCTACTTGAGGAAAAAAGAGGGTGTTTCTTAAATATAACATATACTCGGAAAATAAAATTAAACTTTGATTTAATTCTTTTTAAATAAGGTTCGATTAATTTTTCATTTAATTTCTACCTAAGAGATTAAAGAAAAAATAAAAAAATATAATAATAAAAAAAACGTTAGAACTACGCAAAACCTGATTTCGTAATACGAATACGTAGGCAATCTTTATGATTCGGTCATATCAAAATATAAAAATATAAAGCTCATTTTATTTCATTAAAATTGCAAACAAAAGAGAGACATTGTTGAACTAGATTGTAAACGAAAAAAACATAGTAGTGATTACACTTTATTCAAAATAAACTAATGATAAAATTGTGTAATACTCTAAGGTTTTACTATGTCCTCGATTGTCACAGATGATGGAGGAGTAGTTTCCATCGCAGTGTTTTCAGAAGCCTTAGAGCTCTCCCCTACACTCTTCTTTTTCACCCAAACATTGTTTTTCAATTTAGGGATTGGGGCCTTTGCAACTGGTTTTCCTTTCCCTTTGACTATTGGGGCTTTCTTGCGAGTATTTGGTGAAGGTTCTATGATTTTCATACCTTGTTGCGTGGGTTTGGAGGGAGCTTTCCTTTTTGTTTCCTTCGAACGAGCCTTAGGGGATGAGAAGTCTAATTTTCTTCCCACTCCTTTGTTTTGGCCACTAGGAAGAGTAGTAGTGGTTGAATGCATCAAATGCTTAGGTGGATTACGAGCGGTGGTGGCTTGAAGTTGAGATCGAGCCTTGTTTAATTCGCCCTTATCCGCCGCATTCATCCAAGCTTTGTAAAAGGAAGACAATGCAATACTTGCGGTAGGATTTTGTAATACCTACCTAGGAAGACTTGACCAATATTCCATCCAACGAGGAATTCTTTTGGGTTTAAAGATCACATCTTTAGGGGCATCACAATCTTGCTGGGGAATAAATTGTTTCATCCCTTATTGTCTCATTACCCTACAAGGAAAAATATAAGTAGTACTAGATAGGCCTAAAAGCCTAATGTAAGGGCAATTGAGACTATTCCCAATCATACTATTTATGTTCCACCAAGAATCCCAAAACGTATGTTAGGAACCCCATGACAGAAAAAAGACGTCCATTCCTCTTCATTCTTATGCTTATAAAGGATCCGACGTCTAGGGAATGTCCTTACTCCATTAGCCTCAAGGTTTTGTGGTTGATCAACAATTCGCAAGCGCTCCATGAGCCAAATCTGAAAAAAAAGGAAGAAAAAAAAACCAGTTTGCGATTTTTACACAAGCAGGTGGCACGCGCAACCAAACCAGTTGTGCACGCCCTCCGCGCGCAGCGATGAAGATTGCGCTGGTCATGCTAGCGCAACTTTGTAACTTGCGCTGATAAACGCCGAAAAAAACGTATGCGTAATAGGAGTGGACTTATCGTGAAACCATTTTTGTTAGGGTCTCCTCTAAGGTGATTCAAACATAGAACAGTTTCTGCCAAAGCCAAAGGAGAGGGGTGAATGACATCCCTCTATTTGCTCTACTATGGACAACATGGAATAATCTCCGTATTCTTTGCCTGTCCTAAGTAAACAATTAACAACAAGACAATAACATAAAGCAAGAATTTTAAAGTGTTGTTTGGTCATGTTGTCACGTGGGGCGACAAAATGTTCAATAAATTGAATCAAGTTCACGCCTTCTTCAGTTCCAATGTTGGTCATATCATTGTTGGACAAGAAAAAAAATCCTTGGAATATAGGTTTGGGATCTGACAAGGTAGGCGAATAAGTCATAGAGTATTTGTAGGAAAACCTGGCAAGGCCTCAAACTCACCGGGAAGGGGGACTATTTCTTCCCCTTTAAACAAGAAAAGATGGTGGTTAAAGTCCCAATGGTTGACTGCGGCTTGAATTATGGGTGTCATAAATGGAACCCATTTGATGAGTATTTAGATTGTTTTCATCCTATTTTCATAGCTTTCTTGCTCAATAAATGCTTAGTTTTATGCTTTGTTGCTTAGTTTTACCTTTCCTCTCTTATTTTGTAGCTTTTGTGTAATTCGTTGGTTTTCTAGCCTTTTCTCCTTTATTTGCTCTATTTCCGTGGTTTTAGGTATTGTACGAGGTTTGGGTCTTGATATTGGTGATCTACTAAGGTGGAGAAAGCCTTTGGAGCAAGCTCACGACATTTGGAAAGCTCAAGATGCAAGGAAGTGGAAATTCCAAGTCTTGGCTCTTGCGCTCTCATGTCGTGCTACCATTAAGAAGTGGTGTACCCACTAATCTAGAGCTTTAGCTACTTCCACTCCTAGTGTTCATCATCATCATAGTCATGAAGACCTTAGAGAACGCACCAAGCCGCGAGAATCTCGAAGGAACCCAGCTAGGCGCGGGCGCACAACAGGGTGGCGCGGGCGCACCCTTGCGTGCGCGGGCGCACCTCCCCTGCTGCCCGGGCGCGCCTTCATGGGTATTTTGTGCTCGGTTTTTGGTGTTTTCGTGCCTCTATATATATCTATGTAAACCCGATTTTTGGGGTAAGTTTTAGAAGCAAGTTTTAGAATAAGATTTCATTCATATTCTTAGCTTAGTTGAGAGCTTCTCTCTCTAGCTAGTTTTAGGGTTAGTTTTAGGAGTAGATTTTAGAGAGAGAAAGTGAGGAATTTCAATGGTTATTGAGAGATTGAAGATTCAATGGTGACAATTGTATTGGAGATCTTCTCTATTATCAATAAGCATTTCTAAACTCTATCTCATTTATTGTTTTGTTTAATATTCATGTTTGTTTGATTTGTTTTGATTGGATTTTGATCTTTGATCTTTGATTAGAGTAATTGTTCTTCTTTGAGTGTTGATTCTTGTTTTCTATAGTTGTTTGTTGATTTGATGATGTTGCTAGAGTAGTTGTTTGGCTAGGGATAGGGTGAAGCTTATATGATGTGATGAATTGATGTAAATTGGGGATAATTTATGGAGTTAATGATGAGATTAAATTGGTTAATTGATTATGTGCATGTGTGTGTTTGATTTAGGCTTGATCACCCTAGTTATTCACACTAGATTGCATTGTAGGTTCACATTGATACGTACCATTGATTTGTGGCTTGCATTTACACGATTGAGGTGTCTTGTGATGTTTCCCAGCTAGAGTTTATTGTAGTTGACGCTAGTTGGACCTCAAGGAGAATAGCTTGATATGCTCTTTTGGTTGCATAATTGGTTTTCCCTCGCATCACTCGACTTAGTCAACTTCCTATCCCATTTTGCTATGTTAGTTGCTATTATATGTGAATCCTAATCCCTAGCACTTTATTTGTTCGGTTTCTCCGTTTAAGTAGTTGTTAGTGTCACCTTTTATCCTTATACTTCGACCTAGCTTAGGCACATAATTGAAAGCACTTAGACATTACCGTTCCTTTGGGTTCGACCCTTGACTTACCTCTATACTTGTATTTAGGTTAGTTGAGTGTTTATAAATTTTGTTTGGCTTAGGGAGGATTAGTCCAACGACCTAGTCCCCCCTTGTCAATGAAGAAAATCAAAGTTAACCACTTGTTGCATATAGTTCAATAGAGGGTCTAAATGGTAAATTTTGAAAGCTAGTTTGTCCTCGGTTGAAAGGGAAGTGACCCATTGATTCAAATGTTGTTCAAAGGTCTTCACCATTGTTAAAAAAACAAGAGAGAGAGAATGAGAATTTAGAGAGATTAATTCTTTTTATTTTCTTATATTACTAAGTAAATGAATACGAGATGATCAAAATCCTACACGAAACCACGTTTAAATAGACCTAAGAGGGGCAAATTTTCAGCAAATTCGGCTTAAAGGAAAGTTCACCAACAGGTGGCGCGCGCAACTTATGAAAAATTCACATGCGTGCGCAGCTGGCGCAACTCACGCAGTTGCGCACGTCTCCCCTGACACGACATGTGAGTTGGATTTATTTCCGTATTTTGGCTCACATAATGAAGAAATCTTCACGAAATCTTAAGACGAATCATACGCTTGCCTTCTAACACTTTGTGTCCCTTTTCTTGCCTACTTTCTTATTTTCTTTTTATTTATTTATTTTTTTTTATTATTTTCCTACTTTCTTATTTTATTTTTTTATTTTTCCTACTTTCTTTTTCTTTTTATTTTTTTTTGTTATTTTCCTACTTCCTTATTTTCTTTATTATTATTTTCTTATTTTCTTTTTTCTCTTTTTCTTTATTTTTTGTTTTCTTTTCGTCTTCTTTTTGTTAGAGTTTTGGTCTTTTTTTCGAGGGGGGTAAGTCGGGAACCCTTTCCCTCCCTCGAAAAATAAAAAAAATAATAATGTACACATGGAAAAAAAAATAATAATGATGACATATATACAAATGTGTCAATGTGTCATATGTACAATAATGCAATATATATATAAATATATGTATATATATACACTAAAAATAACAATATGCGTACAAGAGGAATCAGGGTGCTCGGCGACTACTAGACGGTTGCTGAACATCCTGCTAAATGCAAAACGAAGATTAATATATGAAATGTAATAACTTCGTTGAAAAGAAAAGAAATTAAACTTACCGCGATCATCCGATGATCACAGCATGATAAAGTCACGAGGGCTCTCCGATAAACAGCTCGGAAAGCATGTAAAGTCCTCACCATGCCATTCACGGTTTCCCACGGAACCTGTTCCAAAAATACAAGGACAGTTAGTAAGCAAATGTATAAGAAACAAAAAATAAATAGAAATGTTTAAGTACATTTACATAAAAGACATACCGACTCCACCGTCTCAGGTACAAACGGTATCCCCTCGTCATCCTCCGCTGCTAGAAGGGCTCACAAATTACCGATCCGACAACATCGGTATACGTGATCTCCGCTGTAGGAGGCACCCAACCACCTAGCTCGACCCGCTAAAATATATATGACAAAAAACGATAAAAGGGTCAAAGTTCCGTAAAATAAATAGAAACAAGGAAAAAAGAGAGTTAGAGTACTAACCGGAACAAAAGCCGGAAAAGGAGTCAGCCTGGATGTTATAAAAGCTGGATAAGAAACCTCCGGCAGCACCAGCTGCTCCACTGGATAACCAATGATCTCTTGAGCTCGATCCTCGGTAGACAGCAAGTCCGGACGTAGCATCCGGATCGGAGGATCCGCAGGATTCAAATGCTCCCCGGACGAAAGCTGCCAGAGAATACGCTCGCCTAAAAACCAAGCGTTTGTCCTCTGGAGCATCGATAGTCCTAAATAGAGGGCCCGAAAACGGCAACGAACCATGCAAGACCGGATATCCTTAGGGACTCTGACGATCAAACTCCAAGGACGGAGATCAATCTATAAAACACAACCACATGAAAAATCGTCAGAAAATAAGTAAAATAAAAAAATGCACATGTAGTTGGAATACTCATCGACGCACGATTCGCCAAAAGGATCCTATGGAGAAAGTCGCCGGCAGAAGTGGCTCGTGTAGACACCTAAAAATGTCTCCCAAAACCAAACTCGATGATGAACAACCTTTCACCGCCATTATTGGTCGGGTATAGTACTTAATCTTTGGAGTGCTTAAATCCATATTCAAATCCATATTTTCATTTCATAAACCAACCCAATTCCTAGCCAATTTCCCCAAAATATAACTTATTTTCCTCTTTTCGTGCCTTTAAACCCAAAATAATTCATTTCGTGTCCTTTAAAATCATTCATTACGTGTCCTTTTTATAAAAACGTTTTATAAAGGTATAATTAACTGAGGGTTTGGACCAAATCAACTCTACTTTTATTTAATTTAATTTCCATTTTATTTATAATTTTATTGAAGTTACTAACAATTTATTAATGATGTAGCAATTCAAGGAAACGCGGAAAATGAGTAATTAATCACCTAATTACTCTTATTTTTATTCTTGTTGCTAGTACCATGATTAGGTTTGTTTATATTTAATTTGACTAACGCTATTATTGTTAAATTGCTTCCAATGTTAATGTTTATCCAATTATTATTTATGATCACCATATTACATGTTAAAGGGAATATGTAATTGAAAATCACGACTAATAAAATATTGGACAACCGGTTTAGGTTCCTTTAATCTTGTTATTTAATCAAGTGGTCACAAATATTTTAGAATTATGTGTTGCATTAATATTCAACCAATTTAGCTTAATAATGATTTAGAGCAAATTGAATCTTTGTTTGTATGCATTTAAGGTCGCGGAATACTTTTCACAATAAGAATCGAGTAGAGGCCAATACGGGCGAATGTGACTCCATGACTCGCTTTGTACCATCATCCCCGATCCTCCTTTCGTGGTTCCGAACAATATGGAGTTAGTAATCTCATGGATTATGAATGGGGTGTAACCTTCATGGGTCAATCGTTGTTGCCTTTCGTTGTCCCTGTTCGTGGTTGCCTTTTATGATCCGTGAACGGTTTACAAGTTCCTTAAAAACTTGTTGGCAGCTCCCTACTTTCCTTGTCCCTATTCGTGTCCCTAATCATATATGTTAATTCCCACTTCCTATGAGTGCCAAGCATATTCACCACATGCTTTAACGTAGGCGCACTTCGAATAACGCCTACAACAGGACACCATGACTGGAACCAAAAAGACAGCTCAAGGTCCTAGTATAGGAGAGGGTGAGGGCTCCATTAGGGTGCCCAGGAGTGAGGTTTATTATGACAATCCTGGTACCCCGAGCACTCCGGATGACCACATCTTGGGCATGTCGGCTGGTCAGGCTGATGAGGAGTATGAATCTGACCAAAGGGTCCTCCCACTCTAGCTCTATCTCAGGCGGCTCTGAAACTGAACAAGAGCCGTTTGATGAATCTGATGAGGAATCTGCTTTCCCTGAAAGGGATCAAGTTGAGGCGTCCTCCTCCCTCCAAAACGATGCATAAGGTTCTGGATGAGTTTAGGGACATGATATGTCCAATTTATATAGTGTTTTACCCCCATCTCATGGTCATAATTAATAGTGTTTTTGGCTCTTTAGGGTCACTTTTATTACTAATTTGTGTTTTATAGTGTTTGTGTAGTTTTTCTTGAGTTTTTTAGGAAATTGCACACTTGGAGCGTTTTCTGGGTTTTTCACAAAGCAACTACGAGCTTTAGGAGGACATGACCATCATTGAAGCCCAGGACCGGTGAGAGCTGGTGATTAAGGGCTCGGTATGTGATACTGGGGCAATTGGATAAAGTAATCAAGACCCGATGAGGAAATCCGGATTGGGCCGAGGAATCGAGCCCAATCAAAATCCAAGCCTCAAAGAAGAAGTCGGGCCCGATCGGGCCAGCATACGCCTGATCGGGCAGGCACGAGCAAAGAAGCACCAAGGAAGAAGCCGCGCCCTATCGGGTGAGCGTAGGCTCGATCGGGCGCAGCACACCAGCAAGGGCATAGTGAAAAAGGCGGGCCCGATCCGTTCATGTCTTGCTTTATTTAATTCTTTGATTATGTCTTGCTTTATTTATTTGATTAGTTCAGATTTAATTATGCTTGAGTAGTTTTATTTCTAGGGCTTATGGGGTTCTAATAAATAATATAAAGGGATAAATTTGTGATTGTTGATTATCAATGCTTGGTTAATTTCCTATTGATTGATTTAATGCTATGCAATTAGGTTTGGCCAGATTTAATTGTATGAGTTTAGCAATATTAACTCAAGATTTGACTAATGAGAATTGATGTTTAGGCTTAGTTTTAATAGGCGGACTAATTTATAAATGGTTAAGTCGAGATTCGACAAATGAGATTTAATACTGGTAAATTAACTCTGTGATTATAATACGTAGTGAAAGCCCTTTATAATTTGATTAATCAATGCTTGATGATTGTTTATTATGATTTGCCCTGAATATTGTTTATTAGTGAACCTATGCCCTACGTCTTTTAATATTTAATTTCTCCTTCCTTTATTTTCTCTGATCATATTCTTCGTAGTATAGTCTTTAATTACAACAACATTGGTTACCTTGATAATTTAGATTATAATAATTAATTAGGAGTAAAAAGACCTGTTTCCCATTGAATTCGACCCTACTTCCCTATCTACATTAGTTAGAGGACTTAGGTAATACTTTTGATTATGGGATACGACTTTACCCTGTCAAAATTTGGCGTCGTTTCCGGGGAAACAGTTTTGTTTTTATTTTCTTAATTTTTTTTTGTAGTCTAGATTATCCCCTTTTGTCTCAGAGAACGTTAGTATTTTGAGTCAATTCTCATATTTGTCTTTTAGTTCCTTGTTTATGCCCAGGTGTTCCAGATCAGGTTACATTCCATTCGATCCTGAGATCGAGCGCTCGTTTCATAGGCAAAGGAAAATTTATAAACAAATTCTGGCGGAATCTAAGGAGGACACTGTCGAAGAGACCCTCCCTCTGATTCTAGTGACACAGAAATTTCTTCAGATTCAGAATTAGAGATGACGACCCAAAAGAAACTCAGTGACTACTCGCAGCCGAAGCTCACAGATTTCCCGCACCTTAATCCCACTCCGGCCCATGTCCTTTATGTTTCTTTTCGAGTGTCATATTATAAACGGTTTCGGGCATAAAACGCCGGGGTTGAAATTCGGTCCGTGTAAGAATAGGGTTTGTTGTATAAATCGGGTTTTCGGATCAAAACATAAAATGTCATATTCGGGTCAGGTTTGAGTCGGGTAGGTTCAAATTCATAATGTTGTGAACAAACACGTTTTGACGTGAATTTTATTAGTACAATCACAATTATTTATTGTGATAATTCTTGCATGATTATGGTAAACACTAAGATTATAAAGTGTGTGTGGATGCTTGTAGTTCTTCATTATTTGGTTAATGTAGGTTTCATAATGGGATGCTTTTCCTTCAATGTATGCATCACAAAAAGGATACACTCCAACTTGGTTCTTTAACCATTACACCCTGAAGGGGCGTGATGTAGGCTAGCCTGGGCCTTGTGAAAAAAGGACGACATGTGCTACTGTGATTGGAACTGTGAATTGGGCCGTCCTGAAGTCTGGACAAGGCCAGCCCAAAGCTTTCACTACGTATTTGTCTGGGCCTTTGAAGGTCCTTATAAATCTTTGTTGTTTTATCAAATTAAAACCTTTACTTTGAATATCTTATTGACGACTTCAACCAAACCAAGTTAACTATATTTATTGATAAGTACAACATACATTAGATGAGGCGAGGTCGGGTTTCCTAAGCAAAAAATTGAAAACTGCAATAGCAATAACCAACATACATCCTTAAAGAATGAAGTTGATAAAAAAGCTATTATAGTTTTAGTTTTCCATTGTTCTATCTTATACCAAAACTATACTTGGTCCATAGAGCATTGACATCATCACAACACCACGTTACATGTTACAGGTTCCAAATTCCTCCTTTTCTAATAAAACAGAAAACCTACCAATTACTACTTAATCATAGCAATAGTTAACCTCACCAATAATTTAATGGTTATTGTTAGATAGGGGGGGGGTCCATACCAGTCAAATGCACAAACACTTCCTCATCCTCCACAACACTTTCACCCCTAATGAACTCTAGAACTCCTTTCTTGATGTTGCAAGCCACAATCTTTTTCCCATCGTATTTAATGTGCATTGTGGCATCACATTTTCGACTTCTATACAGCTCCACAGCACACGGGTCCTTTAGGCCTTGAAAATGTGCACGTGCAAACGATACAGGTACGTTCTAATTCAAAAACAATTAAAATTGAGTACAAATGTGTAATGCTCTAGGGGAAACATATAATTATAGGATAGAATCATATTAAAAACCTTCAATGTCATACTGAAGATTCAAATGAATAGCTATTCAAAGGGACTCCTAAGCTTAAATAACTACCAAGTACCCTTAATCCACAAACTGACATTCTTGACACTTTCATTCATTAGTATATATGTGTAGACACCCATTTGTGTCTCCCCAAAACCAAACCCAGTGATGAATGTCTTTCACGTCGAATCATAATCGAATGAAACGAAAGTGTGGAAAGGTCTAGTGTTGCGGAAAGTTTTTATTTCTTTTCTCTTCACTCTGTTTTGGAAAACTTTATTTTAAGAAAACAGCCAATCCAGTTTGGTTGGTCCATGATATGGGTCCAATAATAGTGTAGTTGGATGGGGCTTGCAAAGACCTTTTCCAACGATATATTATAATCCCAATTCCGATGAATATTGAGGAAGTTATGGCCAATTTACTAAACTGGGCCCGGTTTAAGCTTTAGGTGCGGCCCAATGATCTAGGGGAGGGCCTAATGTGATTTATCATTCCTAATGAAATTAGGAATGGTTTTAGTCTTCTAGATTCTTCCAGAAGGTTCTTTTCATTCCTAATTCAATTAGCATTGATAAGTTGACTTTGTTGACTTTTCAGAGTTTTAATCAAAATCAAATAGCATTTTCGAAGGAATTATATTATTTTATCCTCCAGTACGGTAAACTTATCAGATTTTCGAAAACGGGTTAGAATAAAGACTGGCGTCCAACCCCAGGCCTTGGCGCCTGGAACCAGGCTTGGCGCCAGACGCTAGCCATTGGCGCCTGGCGCTAGCCACTAGTGCTTAGCGCCAGCTAGCCAGGGTTGGTGCCAACCTTGTTTCCTGAGCGTCTAACTCTGTTTTGTTAAATTATCTTTTTGGCTGATTTTCTCTATAAATATCGTATTAAAAACTCCGTTTTCATTCACGAATTTTCATCAACAATTAGTTTTAATTAGCTTTCATCAACAATCATTAATTCTTTAGCATTCTTTCATTCATCTCTTTCTTACCTTTTTTTCATACAAAATTCCGCATTCACAAGATCTAGAAACACCTAGCCATATTCGAAGTTGCCTTCGCCCTAGACGTGAAAGGTTTAATTTTTGAGGATTTGGTCCCAAATCTCTATTTCAATTATTTAATTTAATTGTTTTGATTATTACTTTCCTTGAAGTTACTAACGTGTGTATTTTGTTATTAGAAAGAGGTACGAAGCATCAAAGTAAGTGCTTTTATTGGTTTTAATTGATATTATGATGTAGAAATCATGTTTACATTGTTATTATGATATTCCTAGTATCATGTCTAGGTTGTTTTTAATATTAAATATGATTCCTGCGATGCTTCCTATGTTCTTCCTAATATTTATGATTGCTAGTATCATGTTAGGGCTAAAGATTTGATTTTTATTGCTTAGTGACATGCTAGAGTTTGTAATTAATCTTGTTAGTATCATGCCTAGGATCTTGCAATTATTATGCTTTAATATTAACATGAACATGATTATGATTATAATCGTTATAATTTATGATTATGAATATTATTATTATTATTGTTATTATTATTATTATTATTATTTTGATGATAATTATTTTATTTATGATGATTATGAATATTATTATTATTATTATTATTTTGATAACGATTATAATTATTGATATTGATTATTGTGTTGCTTGATACATATTATATTTATTATTGTTGCTTGATCACACCTTTTATGCATGTTTTAAAGGGAATTGGTACTTGTAATCATGCTTAATAAGATAATTAATAATCTTGTTAGGGTTAATGTGATTATAATTTCAAGTGATCGCCAATAATAGTTTGTTTGTGCATTAATATTCAACCAACATAGATTAAACAGGTTTAGGGTTAATCCTATTGATTGCATGTTAATCAGAAAGCGCACATGAATACGATCAGAATAAAGTAGAGGCCTATTATTAAGGCAGGTTCAGTCTCTTTTAGGTTGGATTTGTACCTTCATCCCCGAACCCTTATTTGGTTCTAGACCTTATGGAGTTGACGATCTCTTGGATCGTTAAGAGGTGTAACCTTCATCCTATGAACGGTTTACAAGTTCCTTAAAAAACTTGTTGGCGACTCTTTTGCTCTATCTTCTTCCCTTTTGGACGCCACCGTACTTTAGTGTATGATCATAGTGGGGTTCGAGCTAGTGGGATTTTTAAAGGCTTGAAATTATTCCCCACAATATGACTTTATAAAGTCGTATTATTCTTGTAAACTATAATGAATAATACCAATTTTTTATTTTAGATTTATCATTGTCATCTATCTACTAATTTGGATTGGTAAGTAATATAATAAAAAACAACGCATACAAGATCAGTTACTATAATTCAGTACATGCATGACAGGTTCTAAATAACAACTTACAATTGTGGGTTTGAAAATGTAGCTATGGAGGAACTTGAATTTGAAGAAAGGGGTCGGGTCTGGTTGTTGATTCGGCACCACGCTATCAACAGAATCATCACCCCCAACGCGAGCATGACCGGTTGACTTTGATGATATCAGAATAACAATAGGGTTTAATTCAACCCCTCCCCTGAAGATTTCTACCTTAAATAAATCATCATCAAACACCGTCATAAGCAGTTCATCACCCATTTCCACGCCATTATCCTCAATGAAAAGCTCCCAACCTTTCCACAAAAATAACTTGTCCCCTGACTTCGACCGGACTTGCATAAGCTCAACATAAAAATTCCTGGAATCATCGTTGCCACGTATAACACGAGCTATCTTCCCACCCCGACGACGGACCTCTTCACTTATATGATTCGGAAGATACTAGGAAGGTTAAAATAAATTTAAATATATTAGCTGCAACGAAAACATATATTACATCCCGGCAAACTAATGTTTAAGAAGAGCTCACCAAAAACTGCAACTTCTCTTCATCATCATTGGTGATGGAAAAAGTTGTCATGTCCTATACTATTAATAAACAAAAACAAACATTAACAACTGAACTAAATCATAACTGTAAGGACATTTATTTGGAAAAATACACTTTAATAATCCCAACTATGGACGATTTACCTATAATAATCCCAACTAACGTTTATTCTACAATAATCCCAACTATTGGGTCAGTTTTCCTCCAGCAGTCCCAAAAACCGGTTACCTGCTGAAATGGTAAACTTTTTTTTTTGGTTTTTTAAATTCCATATGTCAGCACATGATTGGCCTAATTTAAAAAAAAAATTTAAAAGAAAAAAATAGCAAAAATAATCCCAGTCACCCCTCCTCCCTTCAACCACCTTACACCCACCACGAAACATGACAGCTCCACCCTAATTCTTCTCCCAACACCGCAGCTTCGTCGCCGCCCACCGTCGCCTGCCCTTCCGACCAATCGTAGCCTCACACTGCCACTCCATGCCTCTACCGCTCCCCTTCCTTCTTCCTCCTCCAACCTCAAACCACCAGTCACCCAAAATCGCAAACCCGCCCCCATTAACCACCCCTTCACTCCCAAATCTGAGTGGTTTCCGGCGAGGCGTCGCGGATTCAATCTCCAATAAGTTCACAGGTTAGTGTTTCGGGGTGATTTGGTGCGATTTGGGGCTGCTGGACTGCTGGTGGTTTCACGGGCAAGGGCAGCTGGTTGTGGGTGCTGCTGATGCGATTTAGGTGGTGTTTCGGGGGTGTTGCTAAGCGTGGTGTTTCGGGGGTGCGGCTGGTTGTGGTGTTTCGGGGGTGCGGCTGGTCGTGGTGTTCCGGGGGTGCGGTTGGTTGTGGTTAGGGCTGGAGGTGGTGGTTGGGCGGCAGGAGGTGGTGGTTAGGGTTGGCTACCAGATTTTTTTTTTTTTAGTTTTCTTTTTTTTTTGGTTTTTTTTTGTATTTTTTTTTGGAACCACTCACACGCTGACACGTGTCAAACAACCTACAATAATAGGTTGTTGACTTTTGTTGACCGGTTTGGGACTGGTGGAGGAAAACTGACCTATTAGTTGGGATTATTGTATAATAAACGTTAGTTGGGATTATTGTAGGTAAATCGCCCATAGTTGGGATTATTAAAGTGTAGTTTTCCTTAAAACTAATATGAATAATGTTACAATTCACGCATTGTAGTAAAATACCATAGGATCCAACATATAACCAATGGCCTGTCACTTAGGAGCCCCGATGATTATGGAGGCCCTGTGATTTGGGATAAAGTCAAACCACATTCTAAGCGTAGACAAATGAGGGTTTGCAAAAAACAAGAGTCTTACTAAATAAGTTGACATTCAACCACTTCATCAAGTTCTCTTTCATATATGCATAGCTAGCAGAACAAAAATATTACAAACCCATCAAACTGTTTGTGTTTTCATTACCACCTAATTAACATGGTTATTAACAATCTAGTTTTCTACCTTATAAGCCCCATTATATACGACAAATTCGAATCAACTGTTGTCACTACTCAACAAAATAGGACATAGTTGAAACCACAAAATAATGTTGGAAATTATTTTAAATGATCATTGTCACAACACAGTTCTGTATGGTCATTTTTGGAAAAATTTTACATAAGGTTAAAGCATTGATTTTGACAGTAGTTATAGGCCTAGTGCAGCATTGATATTGAATAATTGATTGTGAAGATAGGCCAAATGTAGTACTTGAATTTAGTACTTGGCAACAAACAATAGAGTACAATTATAGTGGTACCAAATCCAGAAAAAATACATATCCCAAATCACACTACAAATTCCAAAAAAAAAAGTATAACTGAGTTATACCCCATAAAACGAAACAAAAAAACAAGGTCTTATGTTAAATAGATTACCTTGTAACAAGCACCATATTTTAATTGGATAATGATAAACAATGATCCATCATAACAGCCTACAGAGCAATATCTTAATTTTATCTTTGGGCTGTACTAAAACCCCAGAACTCCATATGGAATTAGAAAACTTTTCATATATCAACCAATAACAACATTTAAACCCAGCTATTTAATTGACCAACCATCCCAACAAGCCAATTGATGGAAAATAAAATTCCTAAATTTAAAAAAATTTGAACCCAAACACCGAAAATTCTTGAGCGGTTTAACCCCCTCACACACGAACGCAACACACATTACACAAAGAAAACCCACTTCCTAATATATATTCAACTACTTGTAACAGCCGAAGACTTACAATTGCACTATATACCACAAACAGTATGAACCGAAGATTAACCATTACTTAAAGTACACAAACATTTTCATTATGGGTAATTAAACTCTTAGTCAACAATTTTTGACAATTATAATTGGAAAACTAACTGTAAATTGAAGATTAATTGCGAAAACTACAGTGCATAGGCAAAACATGTTGTTGTTTTGTCAGAAATGGAAGGCGGTATAAATTGCGCAAAATACAAACGATCCATATTTAGTACCTTATGCGGGTGAAAGAAAGGTTGTGGATGCAAGAACTTCCCCTTTGCCCTGTACTCGCGCCGTTTAAAGAACCCTTACAGTAGATTGATTTTGCCTGAGAATTAGTAGGGAGAATAGTAGGTTTTTTTTTTTTTTTTTTTTTTTTTTTTTTTTTTTTTTTTTTTTATCTAGTTGTTGTTTTACAAGTTGAGTTTAGACAAGTTGTGAATTGGGTAACATTTGTTTGACTTTCTTTCCTTCCCTCACGTGTTAATAAGATATTTTCTTCTGTCAACAACAATTCTTGTTGCACTTGACAATTGCACAGGAAAATATAATTTATATTTTTTTATTATAAAATATATTTTGTTTAATATTATTATAAATTTTGACCAACTCAAAATTCTGTATTTGTTACTCGTATTTTGTGAAGAATATCATAGAAAAAATACAGGATTCCCTTTAGGTTGGAAATATTTGGGCATCATTCCATTTACAAAACTATAATAATTTATATGTACACAAATGTATCAGGAAATTGATACTTGTGTAATACGTACACATTATGAGTCAAACCCCTAACCAATGCCTCAAATATGCAAAGCTAAAATAGTATACATATATTTATAACATTTTAATATCAGATTTCAAAATAACATATGTTAGAGTAGCATAAATTATATTGTAACGTACATATAGTTAATACCTAAATAACTCACTAATAAAACTCAAAGAACATACGATAATAAAAGTAATTAAAATATGACAAATGATAATAAAAATAGAATTTGTCCGTTACTACAAACTTAAAGAACATAGATGCCAAATTCAAATAACATACACGTCAACTTTGGAGAACATACAAAGTATTATTAAACCCAACAAAACATATATGTGTATCAACATATGTTAAATAACATAAGTTATAATGTAAAGAACATATAATTTTACTCCAAGAACACACTGATCACACTCAAAGAACATATTAAAGGTATGTTCTTTGTCAAACATATGTATGTTCTTTATCAAACACTATATGTTCTTTCATCCTTTTTAAGTTTACCCTGAGCGTACCATGAGCATGGTGCACCCGGGTGTATTATCTAATTTTCATAAAAGAAAAACGGATTAGTAATGACACTTGTAGATTCATTACTATATATGTATTTTTTTCCTACAGGTCGGGGGTCACAATCAATCATAAGTTTATCAATTGATGAAATACTTCATCCATCCGAGTTATCCCTCACTCCCTTATTTGTAGTTTTTTTTAATGAATTTAATGTAATGCAATATTATATCTAGTTTTCGCCATGCAATGGAATAACAAAATTAGGAATTTATTGATGTTAGAATTGAAGTTAAAGCATATTGTAAAAGTAAACCGAAAGTATGAACAATTTTTTCCAAATATCTTTAGGTTTTTTGTAATTACTTAAAGATAATTCTTTTCAATGTCAACAAACCTTACAAACTATATCGAATTTTCAACATTATTCCTTCATTAACATCAATTTATATATAAATGTTTATTCTTATTTATGGATAAATTTATTTAATTTATAACACAGATTTGAATATTATATATAAAGTAAAATAATATTATGTATTACTTTACAATTTCACAGTAAATCTTCGATTTCATATATTATTGGTTTGATAAACATTATGCACTGTAAAAATGACTAATACAAAATGACTACAAGTAGGAGGAAAAGGGTAATTAAACTAGATTTGTTGGTTACCCAAAAATGAATAAGTACATTAATTACAAAATGAGTTTTGCCTTTTTTCCTTAACAATTTCCTTGTCTCTTTGACTTCGTAGCCCATCCAAACTTTTATTGACTCCTAAAAAATAAAAAATAAAAACTTGATAAAATCACACATTAAAACCCGTAACTGTCCTTTTCAATAAATTACTACGGTGAAATTAAAGACCAAACCCTACCATTGAACTAAATTTGACCTAAACAACTCCGGCCGCATCTACACGAATTCTGCCGCAACCAACCCACTGGAACAGTAATTTCAAATCTTTCCCATAAGTCGTCGACCTTGGTACCGTTCATTAAATTCGGCGTAAGGTGTGTTTCACCCACACTGTAATTCCCTTTTACAGCACCAATTTTATACTATCACGGATTTAATTAGGTCAGATCTACCAGTGATGATGTTTTTTAGGGTATTTGGATTCATACTTATTGAACTTTAAAGTGTTATTCACATGTATAGTGTGCTATGTTTTATAATTCATTGAGATTTGTTCTTGCATGTACTATTTGATTGTACCTACTTATCTTATTATGTGGTTATATGTGGTTGCTCTTATAGTCGTGGATGTGAATTGGTGATTTTTTTCTACAAAAATTAATGTGGTCATATTATCACAATTTATTTAGGATGCCCTTTATTTCCAAATTTTGATTTAAATCTTTAACTTTGGTTATGTTCTTCATCAAATTATTCTATTTAATTATTTACTTTTTTAAATTTTAACTACTAATATCTTATGTACACTTTACTGTGAATGATGTCATTGTTTAGTATCCTGTTCCCGTTCATCTGTAAATTTGTTTATATAATCTCCCACGTGTTATACTGTGTTATCAAATCAACAACCTATGATCAATTACTAATTACCTATTTTATAAAAAACAATCTATAAGTTAAATTGTAGCTATGCCGGAGGATGGGCAAACTTGGTTCACGGTCAGGATTAACGATGAGAAGCTAACTGAATTGGTGAGCAATTTCATAATATTAACAATACATAAGTACAAACAAAACACGTCTTGTTACAACCCTTGAAATTTTAACATGTAACGTTTAATTTTTGTACCAGTTCATTCCCGATCGAATTACAAAACTCTTTCCCAAAAACACTAAGCATGTTAGGGTCTATAGAGGCGGTAACAAACAAATTTACCATGTTAAGTTGATCAAGATTAGGGGTGAATCAGGCTTAGAGATATATTTTAAGGATGGATGGTCTCATTTCGTTAATGACAACAGCATAGAGGTTGGGGATATACTGGACTTGTTGTATGTGGGTGAAGGGGCTTTCAAAGTACTAATATGGCGTGATGGCAACTACATCACTCTTGATTGTGTTGAGATAAATTCTGATTCTTCCGAAGAGATTCACCAAAATTAAAATGATGCTTAAATGGAGGAGGCTAAACACAGTGATTCTGAAATGGAGGAGACTATGCATAATGATGCCGATTTGGAGGAGGCATGCCAAAAGTCAACTGCACTCTTCTTGCCAGATAACAGGTGTAGCTGGATACCTGACTTTGAAATCAGGTACACGGGTCCATACAGTGCAATGGGAAAGATGGTACATTCCTTCATTAAAAATATGTCTTGGTTTTCTTTTTATTCATATTGTGTCTAAAAAAATGGTACTGAATTTGTTGGTGTTGTAATTATGCAGAATTTGCCACTGAAATTTGCACGGCAACACTTCAGTTTATTTGGGTACGAGAATCCTGCTGAAATCTGGGATGAAATGAATAAAAAGTGGAAAGTAAAACTGTTTGTCAAGCAAGATTGTAATGGAACAATTGTCCTGTGCAACATAAGGGATGGGGTCAAGGCGATGATGCATGGTGTGAAGGTTATGGCTAGGCAGAAGGTCATTGTGCAGTTGCTTCGACTGAATCCCCTAGCCTTCAAGGTCTCAGTGAAGTAGTACCAATCACACATCTCTGTTATAAGGATGAGCTTACCTTTTGCAACTAATGTTTGTGAAACACTCATTAAATATCCATTTAGTCTGACTTGTGTGGTACGTACTGGAGTACTCCGTAGTTCATGTTTTGTGATGTTGAACACCATATCGTTATGGGGTGCTACACATTTACTTTGTTATGTGGATCATGTTTGTTCTAGTATTAGAATTGTATTTACTATCATGTGGGTTACCATGGAGATATGTTAGAACCTTGTGGATTTAAGAATGCCCTCTCAATTAGGTGAATATCATTATAAAACTACTAATTTGATTATAGCTTCAATTTGGTTAGTTCATAAGGTTACCATAGAGATATGTAAGGGGCGTTTAGAATTAGGAATTCCCTTGCAATTAGGTGAATATGACATAAAATTTCAATCTAGGTTCAATTAGGTTAGGTCATTATTTAAATGTACATAGGTCCTTCCGGAAGAATAAAACGCTCACCCTAAGAAAAACTTGATTGGATTATCATTGGTACAATCATTATTTTGGTATACTAAAATTAGCTAATTGGCATATAACCAAAAAGAGTCTAACCATTCTAATATTTTATGATGTAGTTATTTTTAAAATTTAAGACTAACATAGATTACGTTGTACTGCAAAAGTTAAGACAAACATTTAAGGCATAACAGACATATCACAAATTAAATTGACATGGGCATATATGATGAGGAATGTTGATAATACGAAGACATATATAACGTTATCTATAATATAGTTGATTAGAACAATCAAAGTGGATTACATTTGGCCACCTAATCTATAATGTTTTCTGTATAGATATCTCAAATTGGAGATTTGAGTTAAATTTGCTGTATTTTGTCATAGTACATCAAAGTAAGATTTTTTGTAAAATATATAGCCATATTAAACATCAGTACTTTAAAAAGTTCAATACTACAACCTGATGGAGTATTAAACCATGTACAACAACTAATACAAATCTTCTTTAATACAATACTTGGAATACAAGGAAATATAATAATACAAAAAAATGTAAAATATTAAGTTATGTCTTATAAAGTCGTAAACTCGAAGGTCCAACAAGACTCCATTCACGCCCAATACCAATACTTTCCAACGTGACCAAAACAAGATTTATGGTAGTTGTGGTATGGACGTCTTGTACCCCGTTTGGGTCCCCTTTCATATCGGAATTGAGGATCAGCAAAGTGCCTTCATTCCCAGTTAGCCCTATAAGGGTTGTCGTGCACAAAGAATGGGATGAGTCTTCCCCATTCCCTACAGGTTAGCATGACCTTGGATAGGGTTCTCTATGACATATAACCCCATATTTTATCAATTATGTCCTGATATTCCCATAAATACACATCAGCCGGATTGAGGGGCTCAACCTTATGAAAATTACACAACTGAAAGTACAAACCCTTAGGCATCTGGCGATTCCATCCTGGTTCGGAGGCCATAGCCAACAGAAACCTAACACAAGAGCATTGATTGGTATCACGATTGGGGTATGAGTCTTGTATCAACTCCTTTTTGTATGCTTCCCTTTCAAATTCCATCCTGTACCAAGGCTGACATTTGACAGCATATCAATAGTATGAGGATTAAACAGTGATACAAATTAAAACTATGGATGGGGATAAGACTACAAAGGCTAAAAAATATAGTAAAACCCATTTATTTTTATTTGGTATCACATAGAATTTCTAGGTAAAATTACAACATCTAAACATAGTTGAAATTCATGCGTCCTCAATAATTTGAGAAGTTACATAGACGTACTCATTAAATAAAATGTACGCTACAAAACTTTAATTTGAAAAACAAATAAATATAGTTCCACATTCCAGGAACAATGAACATATTGAGATTCATCATAAATGAAATAAACACAAGGTTGATAAACAACATAAATTTAAATCACCATCACAAACAAAATAAATAATACAAAATTATATTGCATTACAACCAAAAGAACACATCTGAGCATGAACTAGCATTAGCAAACTATTATTAGGTCCCGAGTAATCCGTCATTTGTATTGCAACATATGCATTTCGTACAAAAGACATGCATGACTTATTTTTTTTCTTAAGTACTTAATGTTGTAAGTGCAAAGAAATGAAGTAATGTGTTATTAATTTTGGATATTTACAGATTTCTTCAACTGTATAAGTGCATTATTGTCCATGTGCTTGTCCACTTCCATGACATCATCCTGATGAAAATGAAAATCAGTAACAATTATTATAATACATAAATTACGTACTATAATTGGAAGAAAAGTTTATATAAAAAAAAATAACTTCTATTACTAGAAAATATAGCAATTATATTAGAGAGTAGTGTATTACGTTAATTGCATTTACACAGGACTATTTGTGTAGTGGAATAATGTTGAAATAAAATTAGTATGCATATATACCATTTTCCGCTTTCCCGTAGATGTTGATCCAACGTCGTCCTCCTCTCCTGAACCCCGTTTATTCTTATGTCCAATACTCCAGCGCAAGAAAAATTAAAAGGCAATAGACCCATTACAAACATATTATTATTGGACCGAAAATAATTTATAATGATTTTGTTTGCTAGTAGATTTTTTTTTTAAAAAAAACCAATTTCAAGATAAAAAAAAATTAAAAAAACAATAATGTGGTTGCATCTTTAGTATCGTCTTCCTTGTCGGTATGAAGTGTGTGTACATTAAGTGCCTTAATTCCATATTTTGATGTACAAGAACTGTTCTTTTTCATAATGAACATTATGATACGAAATCCGACTGTTTGCAACAAGATGAACTTCAACAACATAGGCAATTTTCCAATACAAAATACTTACCCGATCACCCACGGCGCTTTCGTCTTCAAAGGAAAACTCTTTGATAATCACCATGATAAAAGGATGTAGAGATTTGATAGATGTACAATTTTAGTCGACAGAGTGACTGGTACTTATAAAATCAAATACATTGACGTTTATATATACTAATTGAGGAATAGAGGGTAGTTTTTTTTTTTTTTTTTAAATTGGATAAAACAGTTGAAACAATTTGATTTTTTGGGTAGTTACTTTTCCATTTTACATTTGAGTAGTGGGCAGTTTATTTATAAAGATCAATTAAAGATGCACGTAAAAATTGGACCTAAATAACCTGTTTGACAATGACAACCATCCTAATTGTGTTCTCATGAACTTGTACAATCCACAACATGTAAATGTATTAGTAAAAATCAGCTATTTATTCAATAAATTTGACAAATATGCTGAACATTGTATTGCATACTTAACATATTAATATTATTGAGTTTATCTCTCAATTTGATTTATTGTGGAGTTTAAAAGTATTATATAATTGTAGAGTCAGTTTTTAACTTTTAATCAATACACTACAAAATCTAAATCCTCATTTTTTTTGTTTACTTTGTTTTTTTTAAAAAATAAAAATAATAATTAATAAAAATTGAAAACAAACCCTATTAAATCCCATCATAACTTCTACTAAATAAATTCAATAAATAATACTAAATAAAATCAATAACTTCCACTTTCACAATTACACAAATTAATTAATAATATTGTATGAAGTAGTAATAAAAAACATTGATAGCTACGAAAAATATATTTCGTGCTTTTGCACAGGATGTAGGGGTAGTTGTCATAAATAGTGAAGTTGAATTGATCGGACATATGTATAAATACGTGGGAGTTTGATCGGAAGTTATCCACAAAAAAAGAAATCTCATTGATTAAAAAAAAAAAAAATTACTCCTTAAATTAGACATAGATTGATATAATTTATTATATGTGTGACATAGGATGTTCTAAGAAATTTAATTAGAAATAAAAGACCCACAAAAAAATAATTTAAAAACAAAAACAAGGGGGTGGCTGGTTGAGAGGATGCGAATCCTACACTGGTGTGCTTGGTTCCGTGATAAAGTTGCACTGTCTTTTTCCCGAAAAATAAATTACGCATTTGACAAATATGGATTTTATCGTAACGTTTGGTGGTGTATTATGTGATTTATTCTAATATTGAGTTTGTTTTGCACATTTCGGTTTGTGTTGTTGTAGAGGAATGTTCAGCACTCTGTCGATTATACATTCTTTACCTCTTTCAACATAAATATACATTCGAATTGGTGCAATTGGACTTGGAAATAAAAAAAAATATTTCAAAATTTAAGGTATTCCTATCATGTCATCTAAAACTGTGTTTGTTATCCTTTGCAAACCAACATATTTTAAATTGCGCACTCCATATACACGATATTGGTTAGTTTGTTCATTTCTAGTTATCACGTACACAGCGTACTCTTGAATGGTGAGGATAAGTGTCTACTTCCCTTAAACAACCACAAAACCAATAAATTTAGATGCATTCCAATTATAACACAGCAATATTCATATAAGTAGTTAGTGTAGATAAACAAGTTGTATATACTATAATTGAAAATAAACAACATCGATGTAACATTATGTCCCTATTTACACATATCAACAACATCGATCGTACATTGCCAATCACCAAACAGTGGTTAGATTGCTTATGAAGCTTTTATAATTAACTAACCATACCCAAAATAAACCTAATTAGCTAATTATCCACAAACCTAATATAAACCTCAAAAGATAGAATCTAATCCAATACACTAGACGGAGTCACCATTAAGACCAATTACATTTGCAACTAGAATCAACAAATCCAAACTAACAAATATGATCAAAGTTGCGAGGTGTTCGCCAGTAAGCATCTGAATCAATAGAAGACTCCGATGCACAGTTAATATCATCATCGGGCCCAGACTCACCCCCACTGTCAGAGCGGGAGGACGAGTGCTTTTCCCCATCGTCCCCATCAACATCTCCTTCTTCCTCTTCGAAACCATTACCGTCAGGCTCACCCCGCCCTCAACATTTTCTTCTTCCTCATCATCTTCACTCCTGTCATCTTCTCCTTCTTCCTCATCCCCTGCTTCCTCGTCTCCGTCTTCTTCTTCATCCTCGTCATCGTCCTCTAGTTCATGTGCTGCATCCACCTGGGCCACCAAATGATTTGTTGGGGTTTGGTGAGTCTGACTCACCGCGGAAACAAACCCCGACCCGAGGAACCACTCGCAATAATTAAAATCATAAAGCATAAATAAATAATCACAAAGAAAAGATAACGAATCTTACCCTTGAAGCGAGCTTCGCCCAAAAACCGGGGCTCTTACTTGAAAGCTACGAGCACGTCAAGCGCCGCGCCTCCGACAGTATCCACCCACAAAAAGGGCGAACATAACTTTAAGGTCCGCTACCTTGGGGTTAGCAAGGTCCAACCAAAACCCGAGTGTTATATGAGTTTAAGAGTTTTCCCAAAATTATGGAATGCTCTTTTTAAATCCCACTCAAGCAAAGAATTCTCAAGCCATTCCATGACAATTTATAAGGAATTATGCCTTGTGAATTTCACTCATCTTTCAATGTGGGACTTTTCACAAAAAGATCCCACATGGAAAGATTGGTGAATTCAACCCTTAGTTAAATAAACAAAGGAACAAGTAACAAGTGTCACATGGTTAGGTGTGGACCATTTTCTCACTTGGTCTCCAAGGCATTTCACATGCATTGTGAACTAACCATGTGTCACCCAACCTTGAGCCCCAAGTTGGGTTCGGTTGGCCCATTTTATTTTGGCCCGTGTCCATGACCCATCAACCCGGGTCCACGGCCATTGCCACATGTATCGCCACCGTGGCGCGCCGCCATCATGGCGCTGCCACGTGGCGGCTGCCACTTGGCGGCTGCCTACGTGGCGGCCACGTGTGCTGCCACATGGCGTTTTGCCATGTATGCTGCCACGTGGCATGCTCCTATTGGGCATGCATTCCTAGCCTTTTGCGTGGCTAGGATTTTACTTGTTACTTGATGCATTTTCCCGTCTCGCCGAATCCTAAATTTTGGCTCGACATTTGAGATTCTCCGACGCTCGGTTTCGACGCTCCAAGCTCGAATTTCCGACGTCTAAATGTTTAACACTCGGGCGACGAATTAATTTCTTCCGAATTAATTCGTCGAGTTGGTTCGTATATTTTGCTTGGGTGTGACCCGAAGGGTTCAGTCAAGATTAAGCTGTAATATTAATTATATTAATATTACTGATCGGAAGCGGCCTCCACCCAGGCATTCCGATCACTTGACCTTACTGAATATATTAGCTTTCTAATAATTCTGAACTCGCTATCAGAATAATACACTTGTTCGAAGGACACCATTTCTTTCAATCTCCCACTTGTCCTTCCGGACAAGTGTGCATTTAGTGTATAGCCCTTATCCTATGTCTCTTCATGTCTCTTCATGAACTACAGAGTAAGATTACTAGTCATCTATGTTACGTCCAGAGGTGTTTCTCGAAATCCGAGTTTGACTGTTAATAAAGCAGATGATTTCTAAAATCCATCTGAGCACGGCCATGCATTTTTCATAGTCTCGCTCTTCAAGAGGCCTTGTAAACAACAAGTCATGTTCCCTATTGTTAGTAGGGGGACATTTCCAGTCTTGTAATGTAGCTTCTCTTACTAAGAGGACTCACCCGCCCGATATATGTCTTTATAATCCCCAGTTACGGCAGACGTTTGGCGGATACCAAAGCGGACCAGTACTCAAACAAGAGATCTCCCACTATTCATGGTCAAAGGAAAAAAGTTCCGATAGTAATAATGAGAAAATACTTATGACGGTTTTTAAATCTCTTAAAGTATCCTCATAGGTCGATCCAGTATGGTTCTAAACCAATACCTGTGCAAATGATTTATATCCTCATAGCACAAGAAACGGTGCTATAAATCATACTACACACTAATCTCTGACGGTCATCAATCGTCCACAAAATATGACCTTGATTAGGGATAATTTTTTATTAAAATATTCAATGTTCACTTAATAGGTGTTTCTTTATCCAAGCCATTGACTTGATACCCTATTTTGAATATTTATTAAAATCAAATGGACTCATTATTTAATTCTAAACCACAATTAAATAGTTTTGTGGAATATTTAGAAATATTTTATTCCACTATGAAACTTCACAATGTTTCATCTTATGATAAATGGTTTTTCCCAAATGTTTTAAGAGTAGTACTCTTCATAAAACATTCATAAAAATCACACTCATATTTGATATGCTTGATTTCTTTCATGCAATTATGAATGTTGTCATTCACTTATTGCATAGGTTTAGTTATAATTACTTTGCAAACCTTAGCATCTTCATTATCCACCATTTCCATAATAAGATGATAAAATTTTGAGAGTGTTAATGGATTACATGTGATTCAGGATTTATTGTCCAAGCAATGGCTCCCACTCATTTTTATGATTCGAGACCTTCTACTTGACAACCTACAATCATCAACGTTCAACAACGAACTTTTCCATTTAACATCTTTCTTTATTATTGCCTTTAAGGCAACAATATTCTCAACATATATTTTAGTAGACTCCCTGATGATGCCTTGCTTGGATTTCACTCCAAGCGACTCACAACGATTTGGGATACCCTAATCACTTGTGAGCATGGAAATTTTCCTTAAATTCCCGCACATTATACATGGATGCACATCCATGTTACCATTCTCAAGTTACGACACTTCTTGCCTCGTGCTTATAAATGGCTTCCTTGATAAGGATCTAATCCTTGTTAAGGTTTGTTCTTGCAACATCAAAACTCAAATTATATTTGTTTCCATGCGTCAAGAACTCATCCAACTACTTATCTAAGTTCTTTGGATGTTCTTGACTATAATCTAATGATCTAATACTTAGATTAATGTCGATTGGTATTATATACGTACTTCACATGCTCTAAGCATATAAGTCATCTGACAGATTCCATATCATATCCTTACATGATGGATTTAATTCTAGAATGATTCTCAATTTTATTCCATCCATGTGACATTTAGCTCATACAGTTACACTGAGTCTTGCCAAATTGTTCGCTATATGATATGATTGAAAGTCTCTTACTAGAGTATTTCTTGTTTGATTTAGTACTTAGCCTAGCTTATACTTAGTTCAAACATTTACTTAGCCCTACATATGGGTCGAAAGCCTTCCAAAGTCTTTCATGTTTAACATGGTAATTTCCCTTACTCATTTAAACACTTTAATTAAGTCTATACCATAGAACTTAATTCCCAACATGTACTAAGTATCGTCTTTATCTTGGTCCATTGTCGAAAATACTTTCAAATCTAAGCATTTAGCATTTGATGGTTGTTTCACAATAGAGTTCGTAACATCTTGTTGGACCATTACTTTTGCTCCCACTAAACTTCTTGTTCATCAGAATTTCTATGTTTCTCCATAAGTCAATCCTCTTATTAACTTTATGAGAAAACACGTTCCAATTCCTTCATGCAATGCTTCCTTTAATCCCATGACGGATTCCATGTGCTTGCTTTCAAATCTAGCATTATTTAGATTTTCAAAACCCTTAGACTATTCCATAGTCACTTCCAAAATTCCATTTTGGGAAGGCGGTTTTGGTATCTATTTTGCCATATTTCATATGCGCAATTTTGCTAGATCAATCACGAAAAGACTTGAGCATTCCGATTGGTGAATGGGATTTTATTAAAATCAACTCCTTGAAATTAATTATATCCTTTACAACCAATCTAGCTATGTATGCATATACATTTCCACATTTGTTAGTTTTCTCCTTGAAAACTTATTTGCAATCGATGGGTCTTTCAACTTTCATGCAAATTAATCAAGTTTCAAACATGATTTTCAAACATGGAGTCTATTTCGGATTTTCATGCCTTTTAACCATTATTCGGAATTTGGTTTGTCGTAGCTATCTTACAAGACATTATTCCTTTACTATCTAATAGTAAATAGTATGCTTGTAAGTCTTAGGTTTGTTTCTAACTTAATAGAAAATTTATAGGATTCAATCCAAGCCTTTGGTGAATTCTATACCTATACGGGGCATCAAACACTGAGTTTTTAAGGCGCTTTCAAAGCCCTTTTATTATGTTGATCTTACTCCAACTTCTTTAATGTTTTGTGAGTAATGAATTCTCTTTTAAGGCACTTGTAAAGTCCTTTTGAGTATTCTTGATCAAGCATTATCACGAAGTCCTTTAAGGTCTTCCGAGATTCTCAGTTCTAGTTTGTTGCTAAGATCGATGGTCATCGAGTTCATTTTCCGCCCACTTGTCGTTTTGGAAACGTGTTACTTTTCAGAAAGACACTACTTAGAGCAACAAACAATTTTTTGTTCTCAATTAGGATGTGGAGGTAATACCCGTAGTCTCACTGGAATGCTTACAAAGAGACATGTATATTGTCTTTGGGTAAAAGTTCGTTGTGAAACAAACAGTTAGCTCCTACTTGAGCTATCTTAGTCTTTATTGAGCCATTCAGCTCCCACTGAGTCACCTAGCTCCCACTGAGCCACTTTGCTCCCTTTGAGCTAGTGAACTCCCACTGAGACTAAGAGCCTTAGACATATACTTGAAAAGACTTTTAGAAGTTATTTCTATCCATAACTGAATATGGCGTCCTTTCTTAGCTTCGACACATAGTTTAGTGTAACATTAGTCATTTGTGCAAATCTTTAAGAACTTTATAGGAAGGGTTATGAACCATCATTGTTCGAGTCATTTTCAAATGACACCGAGGTCTCCATGAAGACACACCATGTTCTTTATGGAGTTATTTATGAAAATTTCCATTCATAACTTTGAGATAGTAACGCTTGGCTCAAGCAAACATCGCTCGATCTAATCTAGACATTTTGATATCTTGCCAAGTCGATTATGTACTGCACCGAACTCTTGAGCTACTCAAGTCAAGTTTGTTCACATTCGATGAATATAGCCATATCCTTTCAAATTCTTTGTGAAACGTTGAAGTAATTGAATCCTCTTTAGCCTTCGGAGTCAACTGTCTATACCAAGAACAATAGCTCTCTGTTTTGTCGGTTTCAACAAGTAAGACTTGCTTGTCTTAGAACGATTCCAAATCGAGCAACTATCAAGAGTCTATCTAATAGAGACTTTGAGTACGTTCTTGTCGATGTGACATTGCTAAAGATGTTCGGAATGCAAATCAAGCCCATGACTTGAACTTAGTGAGTTTATCATGTTTAGGGAAATGTTTGTTTATAATCAGGCATTCTTGACTTAATGCTTGGATTACCATGCCATTCAAATAAATCTCGCAACTATTTCTCATTACTTTGAATGTGAGTCTTTCCATGTGTAAACGGATCAATTGCTGATTATGGGACATAATAACCATTACTTGTTCCAGCCTTTGGCTTAAAAGGTCTTTAAACAAAACATACGACCTTACAACTGATGTAGCTCTTCTTGCTTCATTCTAAGCTTGTAAGTCAATAACTTAGCTTAACTTCAATAGTTTGAGGTAACTATCATAGTGGAACACTCAAGCAGTATCCGATACTTGTGAAGATAACGAATTGCTAAGTAAAATACAGTAACATGAACTCATGAGTTGAAATGAAATATGATTCCTTTTCTTCGTTCCTTCTTTCCTATATTTCTTATCATACAATATCTCATAATCTTACTTTAAGAATCATTTCTTTAAGTACCTTGACTCTTATACTTTGTTAGGCATAATCAAGCATATAGTGCGCCGTTAAACAAAGTTCCATCTTTTCCATTAATTCTTACTCGAATTACTACATCAATGAGTCCTACTCAATTGTGATGCGAAAAGATACGTTGGTTGTCAAACATTGACAATCTTGAGTTTGCAACTCAATACCTCATGTTTTATCAAAACTACCTAGTATTTTGAATACATGATGTCCAACCGTCCTTTCGGACTTAATTATAAAAGTCATTTATGAGAATTGTATTTTAGAAATGCTTTTCCTTTCTTTGAGAACTATTCTCAAGGATTTCCTTTACCAATCATGGAAACAATATTATTTGATTTAGAATACTATAAATATAAGTGCAAAGTATAACCATTTATCAAGAACATAATAAGTTTGAAATTTAATAGCATTCATGCAAGCTTCAATCTTATTAAACGTCTTATTTACGCATAATAATTGTCCCTATTTGGCGAACATAAGGCGATTCCAAGATCCGAAGAAACAAAGAGTGGTTAAGCATGCTTTGGTTTGTCTTAAAAACTCAATCTTCTAGGGTAAGAATTGCCTTGCTAATGGCTCTAATCCATTCTTGGTTAGACAATCGTCGCATCTAATGCATCTTTGACGATGTATCTCTTTTGCCACGGTATGTGAGGACTCCTCACTCATACCGATGAGTTAAACCAAAACCAACGTGCACACCCGGTGTGCCTTATGCCCCTTGGAGAAGTGATGTCACCTCACTTTGGCGTAGCCTACCATCACTCTCGTTCGGTTAGTGAGTGTTGTTTTGGAAAGGCAAGTTTGACTCAATATTATTAGGGACCTAGGATTTCTATGTTGGTTGATTTAAGTGAACTTAACTAATCATCACAACATCAAGAAAACCTAAACATGCATCTAACGAATAATTCACACACATATATATATAAGCATAAAATATAAAGTGAAATTATAGATGCATATTGGCAACTAGCATGACCCCTTGAGATCTTCATATCTTCAAAAGGTCTTCATTTGCAATTCAAGGCTTTGTCTTCCAAGATACGTCGTCTTCAAGACTTAACCAAACTATGCAAAAACTAGTGTCTACAACTAGGAATGATCCAAATATTAAAGTACAAAAATACTTAACGGTGCGTAGACCGTATTTAGATTTACAAAAATACATAACGGCACGTAGTCCGTATTTTCTATCCTAGTCGGGTCCCACTAGTTGTCATTTCATAAAACTTGTGAGAGAGAATATATATATTCCGTTCATCCATTCACTATTTGTGAATGGCCCATGCAATTTATAAGTTTAAAACAAAGTAAAATACATTTAAACAACGCGCGCACTAGTAACTAATCTAGGTGGTTAATCCGATTAACACGCCTAATTAAAACTAGTTAAAGTCGTTTAACCGATTATATAATTTTACGTCATTAATAATTGAAGCTCCCACTAAATTCCGCATTTCCTTAATTAATCTAATTAATTAAGTCGGTAGCACCCAAACTTGTCAAAATGAAATTTTGCCAATGCCGCTCTAAATCGAGGTCTAGCCTCCCAAAATTTTAATTAAAATAAACAAAATTAATTAAAATAAATAAAACGGCAAAATAAGCAATATTACGGCTAGTCAGCTCATCGCACCAAGCATACGCACATGCCAAAAAAAAACACGAACACACGACCCACGGCACACGCCCGCGAGCTGCTGCCACGGCACAGCCGCGCGTGGCTGCTGCAGCCCGCGTGCTGCTGCTGTGCGTGGCTGCTGTCGCGCGTGTGGCCGCAAGCAAGGCGGCGCTGCCACCTTGGCAGCCACATATGGGCTGCGATGTAGCCCGGCTCGCCAAGGTGATGCATTGCCTCGTTTTGCGTGACACGGCCTCGGGATTTGATCCCTTTTCGCGAGAAAACAATAATTAATTCTAAATTAATTTTAGAACTAATTTAGAGAGCAAAATAAAATTTTAAACAAGTCTAACTTAATAAAATTTTCAAAGTGCAAATAACCAAAATAATTCCAACAACCATTCTTAATTAAATTGGTTTAGCTTGGTGCAACATAAAATTGAGGCAATTTCTCACTTTCAATTTAATCAATTTAAATTAAACTTGAGAATTTGACAAAGTAAAGGGAAATTGGAAAAATATGAACTTTAATGTTCAAATGAAAATTCCAACATCTAAATTTTGTGAATCCTTGAAAATTATATCTTTCAACATGAAGATAACCAAATTTCTATCACAAAAATCGAAACTTTATGTTTCCAATCAACTCAAAATGATTAAAACATCAAAGTTTAACACAAAATAACATGGAATTTAGTGGTTTTTAAAGTTTCAATCACTTATCACAAATAAAGATTGAATCTTTAACACTTAGGGAGCCTCAAAATTAACACTTTCACACTAAAAAGCAATTAGTTTGCAATTATGTGAAAATAGATCAACCTTTAAGCATCAAATACTACCAAGTAAGTGTGCTTTAAGGGGACATAAAAATGCAGAAAATAATGCAAATAATCAACCATATAATCAACAATTTATGCCATTAATTTCAAGGTTAGAAAAGACTTAAAATTTTTCATCAAAAACGAAAAACCCCTCGAAAAAAGCATTTCTGGTCAGAATTTGGCTAAAATCACAGGCCCCTTGGGGATAAAAACCTTTCCAGAACACGTTTTCCACCCAAAATTCACTAGTCTTGGGCGAAAATCTGGGTTCTGGGCCAAAATCAACATAAAAACGAGATTAAAATAAATAAAACCGAGTTACTAATCTAATTAGCAACTTAAACCAGAAAATTAAGCCAAAATAAACCTTGAAAAACATGATTAAAAAAATAAACGAGCGGGGCTCCAATACCGCTGTTGGGGTTTGGTGAGTCCGACTCACCGTAGAAACAAACCCCGACCCGAGGAACCACTCGCAATAATTAAAATCATAAAGCATAAATAAATAATCACAAAGAAAAGATAACGAATCTTACCCTTAAAGCGAGCTTCGCCCAAAAACCGGGGCTCTTATTTGAAAGCTACGAGCACGTCAAGCGCCGCGCCTCCGACGGTATCCACCCACAAAAAGGGCGAACACAATTTTAAGGTCCGCTACCTTGGGGTTAGCAAGGTCCGACCAAAACCCGAGTGTTATATGAGTTTAAGAGTTTTTCCAAAATTATGGAATGCTCTTTTTAACTCCCACTCAAGCAAAGAATTCTCAAGCCATTCCATGACTATTTATAAGGAAGTATGCCTTGTGAATTTCACTCATCTTTCAATGTGGGACTTTTCACAAAAAGATCCCACATGGAAAGATTGGTGAATTAAACCCTTAGTTAAATAAACAAAGGAACAAGTAACAAGTGTCACATGGTTAGGTGTGGACCACTTTCTCACTTGGTCCCCAAGGCATTTCACATGCAATGTGAAATTACCATGTGTCACCCAACCTTGAGCCCCAAGTTGGGTTCGGTTGGCCCATTTTATTTTCGCACGTGTCCATGACCCATCAACCCGGGTCCACGGCCATTGCCACATGTGTCGCCACAGTGGCGCGCCGCCATCATGGCGCTGCCACGTGGCACGCTGCCACTAGGTGGTTGCCAATGTGGTGGCTGCCAACGTGGATGTTGCCACTTGGCGGCTGCCAACGTGGCGGCCACGTGTGCTGCCACATGGCGTTTTGCCATGTGTGCTGCCACATGGCATGCTCCTATTGGGCATGCATTCCTAGCCTTTTGCGTGGCTAGGATTTTACTTGTTACTTGATGCATTTTCCCGTCTCGCCAAATCCTAAATTTTGGCTCGACATTTGAGATTCTCCGACGCTCGGTTTTGACGCTCCAAGCTCGAATTTCCGACGTCTAAATGTTTAACACTCGGGCGACGAATTAATTTCTTCCGAATTAATTCGTCGAGTTGGTTCGTATATTTTGCTTGGGTGTGACCCGAAGGGTTCAGTCAAGATTAAGCTGTAATATTAATTATATTAATATTACTGATTGGAAGCGGCCTCCACCCAGGCATTCCAATCACTTGACCTTACGTAATATATTAGATTTCTAATAATTCTGAACCCGCTATAAGAATAATACACTTGTTCGAAGGACACCATTCCTTTCATGATTCACGATTGAAGCATCCTCAACTTGATTGAACGCCGAAGCCTCCTCCTTGCATATCTCCATGTCACATACCCCGCCTTCAACGCCGCCAGAGATAGTTTCGGTCCAATTACCTCCACGCTCATCAGATTGGATGATTCCCCAACAACTAATTGCCTCTTCCTTGCTGGAGCATCAACATCACTATCACTTTCTATTTCTATAACACCTCCAACCACAAGACTTCTAGGTCGTGGGCCCTGTTGTTTGTCTTCATTGGTCCTGTTGGTACACTCTAAACAGCCATCTATGTACTCATTATCCTTGAACAGATCATCAACCCTGTTAACTATCTCAAGGCGCATTTTAAGAAGTTTGTCTAATTCTTTTTCATTCCTCGACTTCCTCTGTTCGAGGTATTGTCGGTAAGCTTTGGAAATTGACGATCCGCCATTGTTTCCGACCATCTTGAAAATTTAGAGCAAGTACGAAATCGAGTGAATTTTGTTTTTGACAATTGAAATGAAATTGACGGTTCGCAGTTTGGACATAAAGATAAATCTGGTACTTTGATTCTTTGATTTATAGAAAAAAGTATGAAACATTTCCATTTCGTGTCTCTTTAAACTTCGCTACTCGCTTCACTTTAACCGAGGAATTAATTTATTTCCCGAATTTTGCATTTACGGACATAATTGTAGTATGAATCAAGGTGCCACATTTTAAATTCAATTAGGTTACTAATATTCTATAAATATAATTACCACTACGCACACATAATAATTTTACACATCATACACGAAAAATCTTTGTATCATTTGTAGGTATGATACGAAATTAAAATTTATGCATTTGTTATTTATGGAGTACAATTTTAAGTGTTTTGGTAGAGGTACAATCTAAAAACCTACATTAATATGAAGCCGATTTCTAACCTAACTAAATATATCTTATAACGACCCGAATAAAGGACTTGTACTGTAATTTGTATAGTCGAATTGCGTATAATGTAGGTTACAGCACAGACAACAACAAATTAGGGAGCACAACGATGAACACATTCTGATTTGCTACTTAATACAATACATTAATAAGCTATGTGTATGTACAAGCTAATAATAACTTGTAATCATGATCTATTAACATACGATATTTACCAGAGTGTATACATATATTGTAATACAGTTTCTAAAGTTGGCGATGGCCAAATAGGACAATGCTAATGGGTTTTAGATTATACGACATAGTTGTTTATATTGAGTATTTTTTATTTGTTATAGCCAGTCTCTATTTCGATTAAGACTCTTAAAGGGTCAAAATGACCCGTAAACCCTTGATCTAACATTTAGAGTACACCAATTGCACAAAGATCGACTTGAAAAGCAATGTGTATCATATTTCCACTATTAACATGGTGTATAAGGCTATAAGCACTTTTTTTCGAATAGCAGGCTATAAGCACTTAAGAAGTAATATATTCCATATTATCACACAAAGTTTCAAGATGGATGTCCATTGCGTTCCCATTAATCTATGCAACAGCTAATATATTGTTCATCAAATCCATACATGTATTATCTTGTTCCTGTAGCACTTAATAGCTCAACTCAATACGATGTACGCACTAATTTAAGCCCCACAATGGGCAACTTTTGTTAGTCATGGATTACATGTAAGTGTTATTGATCTCGAAATACAAAAAATCATAATATACTATGCATTATAAGATGTTTAAGTACATTACAAACTTTATTAAGTAGTATGCATAAAATGTTAGATTTTTGGGAATGATTATTTGAATGTCCTTATCACTTCATGAGAAATAAGGTAAATATATATACATTAATTGATGTACTTGATTATTCAAATGACATTAATTCACAAAATAATAAGTGGGTATATTCTAATTATAAATATTGCGGATAATAAAATGTTTGGATATGTTATGGATGGAATGCATAAGTGGTTAAGGTTACATAGGGAAAAAATGTACACTGTAATAAGTAACAATGGTTATAAATTCATTACCACATTCAATTATTAAACTATATGTATTTACGATTTAATAAATAAATATGATAATTTTATAAAAAGTAGCCTGAATTATATATCTTATGTGCATTAGTGGCAAAGTATACCTACGGTACTATGATACTCCCTCCGATTTTTTTATTTGCATCACTTTGACAATTGTAATCTTCACATACCATGTGTGACCTAACTTCTTCAACATAAAAAAATTCAAATAACATTTATCATATTATACATCGTTAGATCCGTAAAAATGTCTAGTTAATAATATAATGTTCCAGCATTTTTTTTAGAATAAACAATGCGAGATATTTATGGTCAAAGAACCTTCTAAGCAAATGTGCCGGGAAAACAAATTAAAAAGCATATAAAAATAACAGAGTGAGTATTGTTTTGACAAAATTTATACCTCGTAACGGTTTCAATGATACTACATAATTTTGAAGTCTTTATATTAATAATTGACTGTAGAAAAAAGCGGTATATTTAAATTGCTCTTCTAATAGGTAATTTTATTAATTTGTTTATTTAAGTAACCATTACACTTATGTGACGTCATTAACCTATGTCATACATTGCTAGTGTACAAAATCGATTGATAGATTGAGCGAATCTAGAAGGTTTTTGGGGTCATATACTACAAATAATTTCACAAATAATTCAAGATGATACAAGAAAATAAATCTTCGTTACTCCTTCCGGCCAATTCAAATACTTGTCGCTTATGAACTCTAGACTTCAAAATATCTGCAAACACAAGTACTATTAGATTAATATTCAACCATACAAACACACTCCGTATTCAATAAAATTGATAGTAAGAAAATCAATTGAAAAAATTCAGAAAGAACAAGTCACAAGGTTTAAACAATACACTATAGAATTTACATCCGTTGAAATCAAAATCTTAAGTCTTAACAACAAAAATAAAGAATGAACAAAAGAATCTCATTCCCCTAAAATCAACTTAAAAAATATACGAAGTAGAAACTTATCACCTCATGGACTAGAAAGAATAAAGTTTGAATCTGAATTCTAATAATTAATGGAAACAAATATAGTTAAACAAATTGTTTGACCTGAAGATGCAAATATAGAACCAAAATTATGAGAACAATTAATTCAAAAGTAGATCTAGTCTAGTATACAAAGAGGCGAATTCACTCTAATTGAAAACAACCTCTAATTTAGCAGAGAAAAATTACATCATTTTAAAAATAAACCAACAAATACAAAAGTTCTTCAGTTTAAAAACGTTTAAAATTCACCAATCGTATATAGAATTGACGAAACTAATACCTCAAAAATAGATCTAGGAAAAGAAGAATAACAACATACCATGGCAATCTTCGTCAAAGAAAATCATGAACAAAAACATATAAAGTCAAGGGTAAAATTTTAGAAGAGCGAATGTTAGACCACCCATTTTAGAACACCTCTTAAATTTTGTGGGTTTGTGAAATGAAAGGAAGTTGATAGTTTAATGGTGAGGAGTTGATGGCGACTGTCAAACGTTTGGAGGAGTTAGGTTTTAGTAGGAGTTCCATTTATTTTGGTAAGGAGTATCATTTATAAAGAAATTAGCTTTATTGATTAACGGTTGTGATTTGTAAAAGAGCACAAGGCCCAAAGTTTTTTTAAGGGACTTTTCAATTGGAAAAGTAATACAGAACGGTTAGGTAGATAAACGTTCTATATTCATTCCTTTACAAAACGCTTTACAGCCAGAGGCGTTCTATATAGTTCTGTGAAACGCTTATCCAGCTTAACCGTTCTCTACCTCGCGTTTCTTATTGGACATTTTGTAGTAGTGAATGTCTATACAGTTTGTGATTGGAATATTCACATGTCTTGCTGATTTGTGCATGACAGTTGAGACAAGGGTCCATTTGGTTTACTAAATACACCAGCTGACCAATTTAGATGTGAATTAGAGATTACCATGTTATAATTTACAACACATAACTTGTTCCTATAAGTGTTACTATATGTAAGATAATGAGAAAGATGTCCAACGTCTATAGTGATATTGGTTTGCCATGGTAGTTGGCTATATTAATTTATGTCTTTGAGTATACGATGTATAATCACTTAATCAGTGTTTAGTGATGGCTATTAGTTTATTTGTTAGGTAATTATGGCGGCCAAGAACACGCTAACATTTGATGTAACGGTGGACAGATCCAAATTTAGTACCATGGTGAGAGTCTTCTTTATAATTAATTGCATTGAAGTCCTACCACATGGTATAATGCTAACCATTATAAACCTTCGCAGTCAATTCCGAAAAGGATCGGTAAGATTATTAGAGGAGAATCTGTTGTCAAGGCTCGCCGAGGAAACGACTATAAGTGGTACAACTTGTGGTTGCTTTACATATCGTACGCTGATCGTGAGGAAACTGTATTTGGGAGAGGATGGGAAAAATTCATGGATGAGGAGAATATCCAGCTAGAAGACAATCTAGAAATAACTTACGAGGGATATAGGAGATTCCATGTGAAGGTTTTTCAGAGGAGGTGTAGAGGTCCCAAAAGCATCTAAGTCCGATGTCATTGTTCTGTCTTCAAAGGATACAGGTGATGGTGCCTATGAAGGATCTGATGGGAGTTCAACTGAGTCTGAGCCAAATTCTAGAGATTTTGTTAGCACCCAATCTGATGGGACTAAGGTGATGCAGCTGGAGTCCAGGACAACTTTAACTCAGCCCTACATTAAAGTGAATAGGCTAGTAAGGGATTCTTTATGTAGATGGACTATTGCCTAATCTCACATATTAATTTGTTATGTTGTTCTGAAGTTGATACTCACCTCAAGAATTTGGTATACATATAGACTTTGATATGATGAAAAAAAACTTAATACTTAAGTAGAGTTTAATTATCCCTTTCCCAAACTCCTCCCATTTGAAATTTTAACAAACACAATGCAGAGGCTGATTAATGTAGTAAGGCATGTTATGTTTGTTTAGTTCAAATATAAGATATTGTATATGTTATGATGATTCCACTCATTTGTTAATAACAACTTTTGTAGAATGTGCCATTAGCATTTGCAAAAGCTCACCTAGCCTTCTTGGGACCTAAGAATGATGTAGATGTGTTCATGAACCAGAGCTTGTATGAGTCAAAAATCTTTGTAGGATTAAACTATGCAACACGAAGGGGGAAGGAATAAAGAAAATGATTACATGTCAAAACATCCAGAAGGGTGATCAGGTGGTGGTGAAGTTACAGTGAAAATCTTCCCTGGTCTTCAGAGTTACCAGGGTATGACACCTTCCTGTTAATGTGCAAATCGCTTCCTTTGTATAAATGAATTTCGTTTTGGTGGTGTAAAGTTTTAAGTTGATGTGGTTGTCCTACAACAGTATTCTAGTGTGGTCATTTTTCTATTCCCACAGTGGCAAAATCGTATGTATTTAAGTCCATAACCAAATCTTATGCTCTGGTACTAGAATTGCTAAACTTGGTTATTGTATCCTAGTTTGCTGCGCAGCAGCATCCGGTTGTAGCTGGCAGAGCTTTTGACATGGAACCGCCATCTTTTAAGATAACTTCTGGTGGACTAATTTAAAAGGGAAAAAAATGACTTACTGTAGACACCCATTTGTGTCTCCCCAAAACCAAATTCAGTGATGAGTACCTTTCACGTCGAATCATAATCGAATGAAGTGAAAGTGTGGAAAGTTTAGTGTTTCGGATAGTTTTTAATTTTTTTTCTCTTCTCTCTAATTTTGAAAACCTATTTTAAGAAAACAGCTAATCTAGTTTGGTTGGTCCATGATATAGGTCCAATAATAGTGTAGTTGGATAGGGCTTGAAAAGATCTCTCCAACAATATATTATAAGCCCAATTCCAATGAATATTGAGGAAGTTATGGCCAAATTACTGAACTGGGCCTGGTTTGAGCCTTATATGCGGCCCAATGATCTAGAGGAGGGCCTAATATAGATTTATCATTCCTAATGCAATTAGGAATGGTTTTAGTTTTCTAGATTCTTCTAGAAGGTTCTTTTCATTCCTAATTCAATTAACATTGATAAATTAACTTTTGTTGACTTTTTAGAGTTTTAATCAGAATCAAAGAACGTTTTTGAAGAAAATACGATTTTATCCTCCTGTACGGCAATTTCTATCTGATTTTAAGAAAACGCGTCGATTTCTTGGTAAGCGCCAAACTCCAGCTTAGCGCCTGACGCTACGCTTGTCGCCTGGCGCTATGGTCAGCGTTTGGCGCTAATCTGACTTTTCGTGTCAGAACTCTATTTTTGATGTTTTATCTTTTTGACTGATTTTCTCTATAAATAACGTGCTAAAAACTCCTTTTTTATTAACCAATTTTCACCAACTCTCATCAAGATTTTCTTGATATCTCTCTCTCTCTCTCTTTTCTAAACTAGCCTTCTCTCAAATATAAAAATTCCGCATTCATTAGATTTAGAAACACCTAGCCAAGTTCGAAGTTGCCTTCACCCTAGACGTGAAAGTTTTAATTTCTGAGGGTTTGGTCCCAAATCTTTATTTCAATTATTATTTAATTTAATTGTTGTTTATTATTTTCCTTGAAGTTACTAACGTGTGTATTTTGTTATTAGAAAGAGGTACGAGGCATCCAAGTAAGTACTTTAATGGTTTTTATTGATGTTATGATATAGAGTTCATTCTTAGGTTGTTATTATGATATTCCTAGTATCATGTCTAGGGTAAATTTAATACTAAATATGATTGTTAAGATGTCTTTTATGTTCTTCTTAATATTTATGATTGTTAGTATCATGTTAGGGTTAAAGCTTTGATTTTTATTGTTTTGTGACATGCTAGGGTTTGTTATTAATCTTGTTAGTATCATGCCTAGGATCTTGCTATTATTATGCTTTAACATGATTTTAATTATTATTATGATGATTATTTATTATGTTGCTTGATATTTATTTTTATTACTTGATCACACCTTTTATGCATGTTTAAAGGGAATTTGTACTTGTAATAACGCTTAATAAGATAATTAATAATCTTGTTTAGGGTTAATATGATTATAATTCAAGTGATCGCCAATAGTAGTTTATTTGTGCATTAAATTCAACCAACATAGATTAAACAGGTTTAGGGTTAATCTTATTGATTGCATGTTAGTCAAAAAACGCACATGAATACGATTAGAATAAAGTAGAGGCCTATTATTAGGGCAGGTTCAATCTCTTTTAGGTTGGATTTGTACCTTCATCCCCGAACTACCAGTCATGGTTCCAGACCTATTGGAGTTGACGATCTCCTCGATCATTAAGGGGTGTAACCTTCACCTCGTGAATGGTTTACAAGTTCCTAAAATAAACTTGTTAGCGACTCTTTTACTCTATATTCTTTCCCTTTGGACGCCACCGTACTTTAGTGTATGATCACAGTGGGGTTCAAGCTAGGGATTAACGCTTGAAATATTCCCTACTGTTTTTGGCGACTGCACTGGGGAGGATTTCTATTTTAATTCCTGAAATTTATTTCGGCAATGATTTAGAATGAGTGGATGAGACTCGAAACGTTCTAAGTATATCATGTGCCTAATTTTGATTAACATTATTGTCATATGCATAAAAAAGAACTCATTGGAAAGACCATCCGTAATGAGTTACAACATAGGATTTTACACGTAGGAAATTTGAGAAATATCTTTCACAACTAGGACCGAAATAACACTGCGCAAAACTGGAAAAATTTTATCGAGCACAGAAAGCTGCTGAGGCATGTAGGAATTAGCGTCAGCGAACAGCATATTAGCGCCAGAATTTTAATTATAGCGCCAGACGACAGTTTTGTCGCCAGGCGTGACAAGGGAATAAACGCGTCGTCAATTGTCTATCCCTAGATCAAATACAATTTATACAACCAAAACAAACCTAATACGAGTATAAGGCAAGCATAGGGGTCGAACCACAGAGAACGATTAAACACCACCAAATGTTATCGACAATCAAGCTAGTCCGGAATAGGAGATAAATAAACTAAAACCTAAAAATGCTAAAACAAGAAATAAAACATTAAGGGAAATGGTTTAGGTATAGCATTCACTTGAACATAAACAAAGGCATAGAAATTGAATTAATTATGAACTAAACATGCTCGAATATCGAAATAAAGGATCCAATCTAGCCGCCTTCCAGGGTCAATTGGTTTCTCCTAACATAGCCTCTATGTTTCCACACTAGAACCATATATTAGAAGGTGCAATCAATGAACTATCGATAGTAATGAACCTTAACTAAGTCAACTTCCGTTTCTTGTTAGCAAAGATTCACCTTTAATCAACTAACAATGTGCACTTGAAAGAAGATTAAAGAATATCAAGCATATAAAGACTTTAATAAAAAATAAATCAATTCCAAACCCTAGAACATGCTCAAGGTCCAACTACACCACAACCATCCCCTTAATGGGGAAATTACTCACTAATCATGTTGATAACAAGATTAATTAACAAACAATCAAGGATAAACATGATCAACAAGCAATACCAAAAACTAAAATAATAATCAAAATAAACAAATAAAAATAGAGGAGAGAGAGTAAGAAATTGCTCATTAATTGAAGATGAAGGTCTACAAAGGATTGAACAAGCTCCTTCTTCAAAATCCAAGTTCATTAATGAAGAAAACCTCACTTTCTCTCTCTACCTAAGAAGACTAATCCTAACCTAACCTAAAACTAATTAGAGAGAAGAATAGTTAGTTATTGAATTTCCACCCTAATTACCCCAAAATTGGGTATTTATACTAAGCTAATAAAACTAGGAAAAAAAAAAAGGAAAATAAAATAAAAAAAACAAAAAAAAAGGAAAGAAAATAAGAAAAGGAAAAGTAAAGGAAATAAAAATAAAAGAAATAAGAAAAACAAATCCCCAAAATCCCCCCAAAACATCAGCTACCCCGAGATTCTTCTTCAAAATCAATTGGCTGCTCTAAACTCCATTGAAACGCACCACCATCACCACCGTTCATCAACCATCATCATCAAATCGAGGCCGTTCGATCCTCATTAAAAGCCATGTGCATAGCTCGTGGAGCGGTTCGGTCGAACCGTGGGTTGGTGCGGCCGAACTACGGGTTGGTTCGGTCGAACCATGGGTATGTTCGACCACTCCTCGTCGAATAACAAAACCCACAAAGTCTCAGACTCGAAGTTCGATCGAACAACAAATGGTATGCTCGAACTTGATTGATTTTCAATTTGTTCTGATTTGCTTAATTGAGGGGCCGAATTGCTTGTGCGAATTGGTTGCTTAAATCTTGCTGGTTTAGGTGCGGCTGATTGCGGGTGTAAATTGGGGCGGTGGTGAAGTTGGTTGCTGCGGTTTCGGCTAGTGGAGATGCGGTTGCAATTGGGTGATGGTGGTAGGCGTGGTGGTTGATGCGCGAGTGAAGGAGAGGGAATTGTGATGGTGGATCTTTACGGGGTGTTGGTGCGGATTGGAGAAAGGGAAATGGAGGTGCTGTTGGTGGTGTTGCAGGCTGCTCTGGTTTTGGGGTTAGGGCTGCACGTGAAGGTGGTCAGGTGGTGTATTGGTTGCGGCAGCTGTGAGGGGTGTGGCCAGTCGAGGGAGCTGCTGTGATGTGGTCAGGTGGTTGGTTGTGTTTCTGTTGGTGTTGGTGGAGCAGGGATGAAGCAGGGGAGTGGATTGGCTGTGGTGCTGGTGTGGTGGAGGTTAAGAGAGATGGGGTGAAGGATAGGAGGCAGCAACTTGGGTTGGCTCAAGTTTGCGCCTCGAACCTTGAACTTCGAACTCGATTTGAACATGGAAATCGAGCGTCAAACCGAACACACCTATAAACACGAGCAAGATTGAGGAGAGAATTGGGACAAAGAATAAAATAAAATAAATGAAAATAAACAAAGGACGAAATAAAACAAAACCACGACAAATAAAATAAAATAAATAACAAAGAATAAAATAGAAAATAAGATACATAAAACTAAACTAATAAAAATAAAACAAAAACTATACAAGCAAATAAAGTAAAATAAAATACGAAAATAGACTAAAACTAATAAAATAAAGAAAATAAACTAAAACGCTCCAACACTACCAAATAAACAAGAAACTTTATCAAAGAGAAAACAAGAGAAAGAAAGGGAAAATAAGATAAAATAAACACGAAAATGACTCTAAAACTACTCCCTAAGAGTGACATAAATGTCACTCATCAAATTCCCCCAAGCTAAACCTTTGCTCTTCCTCGAGCAAAGCTAAGGCAAAAGAGAACAAGATGGAATTATTAAAGGCAAAAGAAACAAAATAGAAACAAAGAGAAAGAATGTACACTAACTCACTGTCGTAGGAATCACGGATGCATTTAGCGTATGCATCAAGCCCTTTAAACGCCTATGTTGCCAAAGAGGACGAGTAAGCTCTCGTGAGGGTTTCCTAAGAGGTTTAACCCACAACTCTCAACAAAAACCAAGGCAAGGCAACAAAAGGAAAAAGGAAAAGGAACACTAAGAGAAAAAGCAAAACACAAGCTCGTGTATGGATAAGAAATAAGGACGAGTACTAATGAATGCAAACCTTTCTAAATGGACAAATGTATGCAAGTTCCTAGATGTCAATGGTTGATTGAAACATAATACATGCTAAGCATAGAGAACTACTTAGGACTCAATCCACCCTAGCCCCAACCAATCGGGCCACGTTCTCTCCACTAGCTTCAAATCAACCCTTAAGCTGGCTTCTCAAGATTCCACAAAGGAACCGAAAAAAGATAAATAAATGAAAAACTTTGAGAAGGTAATCCCGACGTCTCAACTATGCATACTCTTTCCATAGATTTGAAGTCTATCTCCCTCCACCGTTCTTTTGACCTAAACTACTAGAGTCGAAGGGTCTTTTTATTGGTTGTAACGTAAGGCTAAGGGTTAAGGCGGGGTAAAAATTTAAAATTTGGTGATAATTCCTAAGTGAAGCAAAAAGTGCGGCCGACACTCAAAAATAACTCAATAATTCACTAAATATCAAGCAAAAATACCACTAATGCCATTCCCCCCCAAGCTTATTCAACACAAACACACAATATTCCCCCCCAAGCTTGAACAAAGCATTGTCCTCAATGCTTAAACTAAGGAAGAAAATGAAACCATCTAAAATATTTTTGTTGTTTTTGTTTCTTTTCCAATTTTTCCTTCTTCTTTTTTTTTTTTAACTTTATTCATTGTCCTTGCCTTTTTTTTTAATTTTGGACGGCTTTTTCTTGAAACTTCACTTGATTTTCAAAAATTTGCATATTTCTTTACAAGCTCAACTCTAACCAAATCTCAAAATGAATCTTGTTTATGATCAACAACTCAAAACTCAAACCTCACATGCCAATGCTTCACTAACTAAAAGGGTTGGTAAACATAGGCCATTGGGTTTGTAACATGGTTTAAACAAGAGCGGGAAACATAAGCTCAAATTGGTTAGCAAGTAGGTTTATGCACAATAGAAAATCAAATTTGTAACAAAACAAAAAGAAGATAAAGAAAAAAAAATGAGAAAGAAGTGCCCTTTTCCTCCCCTAGAGTGCTTCGGTCACGATCTTGGGAGCTATAAGTCAAAACAAGGATCAAGACATGCATAGCTAAGGATCCAAATGCGCCACACAACAAAGTGAAGAAGGCTAGAACAATGTTACCTCACACGGGATTATAACTAAGCAAATACCAACTAAGGGTGCCAAATCCACTATAGAGAGCAACACCATCTTACCACATACCCGTGAACTAGGGCTTTATAGATTCCTAAAATTTCTCAACCCGGCTACCTTAGCATGTAATATCCTAGAGTCAACCAATGACACTCTCAAATCGTGCACACATTAACCACTTAGGAAGAAAGGCATTCAAGAGTAAACAAATCCAAAAGATATAATGTCCAATTAAGAACAAAAAAAAACACAATTTTGCTAAACTTGCCTAGAAGTAAACAAAAATCTTTTTGGATTTTCCAAAAGCATGAAAAACATGGAAATGCATATACTCACGTGCATGGCATATATGAATCAACATCCCACCAAAAATGATAGAATACCCTCCCCCAAGCTTGAATGAAACCAAGCTTTCAAATCATAAACAATGAAACCAAGGAGGGGAATACAAGGAAAAATTAATCCAACATTACCAACACATGATCTTCAAGTCACAATAAGTAAGAGAGAGAGGGAAAAGAAGGATATTACCGGATATGGGATAAATGCAAAATCACACAAAAAAACCCGAAATAACCTCATATGAGCCATAATCTCTACAAATAAGGCTTGAATTCCACATGATAGGTAAGTTGAGGCACATTTCCTTGGTTCTTAATCATCACCAATGCGCAAGAATATATCAAGTTGTGTACCTAGCAAGGAACACAAACACGTCCATGTGAGAAAATCTAATCTAAAAACAAAAGAAAATGAAAGCTATAAAACACGGGTTACTTCCCGCAAAGGCTTGTTGAACGTCCAAGCAAGACCGCTCTAGGAAATAATAATTCAACGCACGCAAGAGCTTGTCAAATGCACTACTACACATTTCATGGGGGTGTAAATAGGCAAATGACGGAATAAGAACGTGCAACAAAATCATTGCACGCAAGTGAAGAGGGAGATGCCAAAAGAAAGAAGAAGAAGGATCGAAAGGAAACTCAAGAAAGTAAGAAGTAGAAGAAGGAAAAGAATAGTGGAAAGAAAAGGAAAAAGGCAAATCCTTATCACATAATTTTTGGTTGACAAAATTCCTCTCTTCCTCAATGATGATGGAATGAGGGACATGAAAATCATCCATAGAGGGCGGCTTCCCAATAGGTTGTTTGAGATAGGAAGGGAGAGAACTAGGGTAAGGAAGGATGTGGTCGAACCTTAGAGAAAAAGGGGTATGAGAAACGGGAAAAGGGGTAGCTACTCCCTCACCACAAGGTCTCACATCACCAATGAGGGCATGAAAATCAATCATAGCATCCTCAAATGAAGGGCACTCACGATCTACACCTCCCTCAAGCTCAAAAACTCCAAGGGAGTCAACCTTATCCCACTTTTCACCACAATAGACAACCTTTCCTTCAACTATCTCAAAACCCAAGGTCCCAAAATCGTGCATGAATGGAGGTAGATTCATCTCAAACTCATCTAAGTCCCAAGAAGCGTTCTCGATGAAATCATCCAATAATCTATAAGTCCTCATATGACTCTCGAAAAATATGTGGGACATTACCTCAAAAGAGTCTATATACTCATAGATTGAAGGGTCACAAACATACACTTGAGACTCATCAAGATGGGAAGAAGGATTAGGATTTTCAAAATCAACACTCTTTTCATTTTCAACTCCTTAACCATCACTCGAATGCTCTTTAATGGGATCCTCACTCATATGGGGAAGAGAAGAAGAAGGAAGGGCATTTTCTTGAGAGTTGGCTAGTTGGAGAATTTGGCTCTCAAGCATCTTCATTCTAGCTTTCGTCTCCCTGTTCTCAACTTCCCTCATCTCGTTATACTTCTCCATCATCTCCACTCATTATCTTCTCTTCCTTCAAACTTTCCATAGAATTACCCTCATAAAAGGACTCATTAGAAGCATAAGGGAAATCATTTGAAGCCATGTAAGAACAAGAAGATGAGGAGGAAGAACCATTCACATTATAGACATGAGCATCATCATATTGGGGAAAGGGGGTATAATAAAGCAAATGAGATTCATCATCAACAATAGGAGATAAAGAGTTGAAATCACTTGTACTAGGTTCACAAATAGGATCACAAGACAAATCATGGGGATGCATGCCACTAATAAAACCATTATCACATTGAGAATCAAAATTAGCAACATTACATGCCCTATTGCGTACTTCCTTAGCAAATCGTACAAAAAAGCTCCAAGCACTATGAACCGATAATGCTTGAAATTCTCCATTAAACCTACTTTCAACCTCATATCTTGTTTGTTCATTCATGCCATAATAACAAATCTCACAAGCTTCACAAGGATTACAACCATTATAGTTCAAAAAACCCCACAAGTCTATGGAAGTAGACACAAAAAGGCTCATCATCATATTGAGGAAAAGAAAAATGTGCCATTTTTCAAAAACAAAACAAAGAGAACAAAAATGAACCAAAAGAAATATATACAATGGACTAGTCTCAATAAGATAACATAACGGTAATGGAAGTCGTTCCCCGGCAACGGCGCCAATTTGACAAGGGAAATAAACGCGTCGTCAATTGTCTATCCCTAGATCAAATACAATTTATACAACCTAAACAAACCTAATACGAGTATAAGGCAAGCATAAGGGTCGAACCACAGAGAACGATTAAACACCACCAAATGTTATCGACAATCAAGATAGTCCGGAATAGGAGATAAATAAACTAAAACCTAAAAATGCTAAAACAAGAAATAAAACATTAAGGGAAATGGTTTAGGTATAGCATTCACTTGAACATAAACAAAGGCATAGAAATTGAATTAATTATGAACTAAACATGCTCGAATATCAAAATAAAGGATCCAATCTAGCCGCCTTCCAGGGTCAATTGGTTTCTCCTAACATAGCCTCAATGTTTCCACACTAGAACCATATATTAAAAGGTTCAATCAATGAACTATCGATAGTAATGAACCTTAACTAAGTCAACTTCCGTTTCTTGTTAGAAAAGATTCACCTTTAATCAACCAACAATGTGCACTTGCAAGAAGATTAAAGAATATCAAGCATATAAAGACTTTAATCACAAATAAATCAATTCCAAACCCTAGAACATGCTCAAGGTCCAACTACACCACAACCATCCCCTTAATGGGAAAATTACTCACTAATCATGTTGATAACAAGATTAATTAACAAACAATCAAGGATAAAAATGATCAACAAGCAATACCAAAAACTAAAATAATAATCAAAATAAACAAATAAAAATAGAGGAGAGAGAGTAAGAAATTGCTCATTAATTGAAGATGAAGGTCTACAAAGGATTGAACAAGCTCCTTCTTCAAAATCCGAGTTCATTAATGAAGAAAACCTCACTTTCTCTCTCTACCTAAGAAGACTAATCCTAACCTAACCTAAAACTAATTAGAGAGAAGAATAGATAGTTATTGAATTTCCACCCTAATTACCCCAAAATTGGGTATTTATACTAAGCTAATAAAACTAGGAAAAGAAAATAAAAATAAAAAGGAAAATAAAATAAGAAAACTAAAAAAAAAAAAAAGGAATGAAAATAAGAAAAGGAAAAGCAAAGGAAATAAAAATAAAAGAAATAAGAAAAACAAATCCCCAAAATCCCCCCAAAACATCAGCTACCCCGAGCTTCTTCTTCAAAATCAATTGGCTGCTCTAAACTCCATTGAAACGCACCACCATCACCACCGTTCATCAACCATCATCATCAAATCGAGGTCGTTCGATCCTCATTAAAACCCATGTGCATAGCTCGTGGAGCGGTTCGGTCGAACCGTGGGTTGGTGCGGCCGAACTACGGGGTTGGTTCGGTCAAACCATGGGTATATTCGACCACTCCTCTTCGAATAACAAAACCCACAAAGTCTCTGACTCGAAGTTCGATCGAACCACAAAAGGTATGCTCGAACTTGATTGATTTTCAATTTGTTCTGATTTGCTTAATTGAGGGGCCGAATTGCTTGTGCGAATTGGTTGCTTAAATGTTGCTGGTTTAGGTGCGGCTGATTGCGGGTGTAAATTGGGGCGGTGGTGAAGTTGGTTGCTGCGGTTTCGGCTAGTGGAGATGCGGCTGCATTTGGGTGATGGTGGTAGGCGTGGTGGTTGATGCGCGAGTGAAGGAGAGGGAATTGTGATGGTGGCTGTTACGGGGTGTTGGTGCGGATTGGAGCAGGGGAAATGGAGGTGCCGTTGGTGGTGCTGCGGGTTGCTCTGGTTTTGGGGTTAGGGCTGCACGTGAAGGTGGTCAGGTGGTGTATTGGTTGCGGCAGCTGTGAGGGGTGTGGCTGGTCGAGGGAGCTGCTGTGATGGGGTCAGGTGGTTGGTTGTGTTGCTGTTGGTGTTGGTGGAGCAGGGATGAAGCAGGGGAGTGGATTGGTTGTGGTGCTGGTGTGGTTGAGGTTAAGAGAGATGGGGTGAAGGATAGGAGGCAGCAGCTTGGGTTGGCTCAAGTTTGCGCCTCGAACCTTGAACTTCGAACTTGATTTGAACATGGAAATCGAGCGTCAACCCGAACACACCTACAAACACGAGCAAGATTGAGGAGATAATTGGGACAAAGAATAAAATAAAATAAAATGAAAATAAACAAAGGACGAAATAAAACAAAACCACGACAAATAAAATAAAATAAATAACAAAGAATAAAATAAAATAAAATAGAAAATAAGAGACATAAAACTAAACTAATAAAAATAAAACAAAAACTATACAAGCAAATAAAGTAAAATAAAATACGAAAATAGACTAAAACTAATAAAATAAAGAAAATAAACTAAAACACTCCAACACTACCAAATAAACAAGAAACTTTATCAAAGAGAAAACAAGAGAAAGAAAGGGAAAATAAGATAAAATAAACACGAAAATGACTCTAAAACTACTCCCTAAGAGTGACATAAATGTCACTCATCAAGGCGCTACAGCTAAAATCTGGCGCCAATCTCTGTTTGCTGATGCTAAATTCTTCCAATACCGAGCCAGAAATATGCGTTCTAATTTCGACCAGTTTTTCGCATTGTTTGCTCGATCCTACTTCCTGATTGAGTTTTTCTCACTTTTCTGAAACTCATATGTGTTCTACATTTGGACATAACCCTCTGGGAATTCATGCTCCATCTACCTGATTGAACGCTCTGAGCAACAAAGGATACATCCGAGATTATTGAATTCACCAAACCATGGAAGAGAGTTTTTCTAAATTCGCGGTGTCCCATCCACTCGCGCCAACCCTTCACGGTTAGGCTTCCACGCGGTGCATCCGGACAATTAACCATGTACCCTCTTTGAATAACCCATATCCCGAACTTTAGAGAACTAGAGCCATGGTTAGGTTGCAAACTCATTGCATCATATCGTGCCTACTTGACTAATTGTGCATTATTTGTTGTGCATATGATATATGTTTTCCTTAACAGTTTGTTTGACTTGTGTTAAGACTAAATAAATTAATGACTAAAAGAAATTTGCCTAATTAATTAATTAATTAATTAATTAATTTGAGTAAATAAAGTCTAATATTTTAACCAGAATTGGCCTAGTACGACTTTAGGCATACCCCTGTTGATTAATAACACCGAAAACAGTCTCAGATTGAAGTTCCAGTAATGGCGCCAAAATATGAACTGTAGCGCCACTCTGTGGAGTGTGGCGCCTGGCGACAGCTCTGTCGTCTGGCGCTACACTGCAAAGAGAGGCGTCAGTCCTGTCGTTTTGACGACAGTTTGAATTATTGATCGAGTCATCACCTAGTGTCTAATTAACCAGTTTGCTAATTAATTCTGCTAAATTTACTGCCAATAATACTGTGTTAAGTCATTAATTGAGTCTAGGACTAAGTCCCATGGTCTTACACAAGAGTTCAAACATGTCACTTACACTCAACGCACACACCAATACACATACTTTGACCATGTCTAAGAGAGTCTCGTATGCGCGTTTTTTTTCGTCATTTTTTTAGGGGGGTAAGTCGGATATTAATCCTCCAATTTAAATTCCATACTTAGTTCCCTAAAAGTATGTACATTATTTTTGCCAAAAATATGCACCCATTTTTTTTTTTTTTAATTTTTCCTCTTTAAAACCGTAAAGTCAAGGTCGATTTGAGTCAAGTTATTAAAACGCAAAATGGTTTTAATTACAGCGCGTCGTCAAGAAAAGAAGGACGGTTAATCAAGGACAACCTTTTCGTACAAGTCCAACTTTTCGACAAACCCATAGCCCTTATGAGGAAAGCTAGGACAATAATGGCAACAAAAGAAGAAGTCAATGAGCTTAGGAACCAACTGGTTACCATGACTGAGGCACTGAAGCTCATAACACTCAAGATCGATGATCTCGTGAAACAACAACAGATGGACCACATGCAAGAGAGTCTAAGCAAGCTATCTAGCGACTACAAGTTTCAAGGGATTAGTTCACAAGGGGTCTCGGTGGACAAAGATCTTCTTACGCAGAAGTTCAATGCCAACGACATCTCGAAATTCAAAGCAACCGATAACCCCTATTTTCATTTAAGAGCCTTTGAGACAATAATGAGTATTAAGGGTATCGATAAGAAGGTTTTCCCCTCTCTGTTCTCACTATCTCTCGAGACCGTTTGCCAACAATGGTTCTTTTCTCTCGAAATCGAAAAGACCTCCACTTGGGAGTCCATAGAAAACGCTTTCGTTGATAGATACAAATGCAACATTCAAGTTGAGACTGACCATAGGGAACTTGAAATCCTCAAACAGAAAGAGAACGAAGGCTTCACCTCCTTCTTTAACAAATGGAGAGAAACCTCAGCTAAGATGATTAAGGAACCAAGTGAAAAAGAGTCTGTTAGGTTATTCATCAAAAACCTTCAAGAAAAGTACTCCAAACATCTCAAGTATCAAAATAATCTCCATACCTTCAAGGCCATTTACGACATTGGAATCAATATTGAAGACGACCTGGCTAAGTTAAAAGCTGCCAACAATAACTCCAACAGTGGCTGGAAAGGAAAGAAAAACGACAATCCTTCTTCTTCCACAACCACCCACTCGAACAATGTTAGCACTTTTAACCTAGGTGAAGTCCTTGCTATGAATAATCAAGGACAAAAAAAGCCACTTAGGAAGAACTTTACTCCTATTGGCATGAGTTATGACACCGCATTTGATCGATTAAATGCAAAAGGTCTTATAACTCCTATTGGACCATTTGGAGACCCACCATTCGAAAAGAGGTCGGCTAACTGGAACCCCAATGCACAGTGCAAGTATCACCAAGGTAGGGGTCATCTCACCGAAAACTGTTGGAAGCTTAAGGAAGCTATCCAAGACTTAATCGACAAAGACAAGCTACCGTTTCCCCCTTCCAGTAAGAAGCCAAGTATTGATAATGCACCTCTCGCTCATGCCTTGGCCATCTCTGATGAGGAAAACAAGGTTCACCCCTCGGGTCTCATTAAAACTGTCAAAGAAATCCATGCCATCGAAGAAGAGGAGGAGATCTTTTTCGACGCCATGGATAACCTCCCAGAACCAGCAAGTAAAGAGGACATACAATCACTCACACTGTCTATGATGGAAGGATTGCATTTGATACGTGAAACTCTCAAGGCTATAAAGGAACTTCAGAAGAAATATGACGAGGTTCCACTCCCAAAAGATGAACCTAAGAGAGAATTCACACCCATGAGAACGACTTATGAGGCAAAGCATTTTCCTTTACAAGTCACCGAAAAACCCAAGAAGAGTAATAGACTCTACACTCCAATTGGAATTTCGTATGTACAAATGTTCGAAATGCTCTCCGAGAGTGGCAAGATCAAACCTCTCGAACCAAGACCATTCAAATCATTGAAAAGAACAGATAGATATTACTATCAGTATCATCAATCAGGGGGTCACACCATCGAAAACTGTTTTAAATTTAAGAATTTAATTTAGAAAATGATTGACGAAAAGAAACTAGTCCAAGTTCCACAAGAAGAGGATGCAAGTATTAATGGAGTTTGGGATAGTGATTAAGAAGACGTCTACTTAAAAGACATGGTAGGACCTCCACCTTCGGTGTCATACACCATGGACGACTTTTGGGTTGAAGAAGATTCTTCAATAGACGTCCTCACAAGATCCGGGATAATGTAACCTCCCGTTTCAACACAACCCATGCCAACAACACAACAAGTTCCCATACCTATCATTGAAGATAATGATATCGTTAAGCAGTTTAAGAAAACTAAAGTTGAAATGAACGTATGGAAACTTCTGCCAACATCCCGAGAACATAGGTTGGCTTTAATGAATGCCTTGGACAAAATAGGGATAGATTCTAACACCGCTTCTGAGGGGTTGGCTAACTTCCTCACAAGTGATCTTCCTAGTCCAATCAATTTGATCACCTTTTCTGACAAGGATTTACCTCTAGAAGGTGACAAACAGTACAAGGCATTAAACCTCACGGTAGTTTGCAAGAGAATGAACGTCCCTATGAGTCTTGTAGATAATGGATCGACCATCAATGTCTGTCAACTTAGAACTGCAAGGATGCTAGGCATAAGGGATGAAGATTTAACTCCGTCTACACAAGGAATAAGGGCATACGACAACACTCGTTGTTAAGCTCTCGGTAAAATTACCATGAATGTAACGGCGGGAGCAATAGAACATGCTACTACTTTCCAAGTAGTAGACATTAAAGCTTCATTCAATCTACTATTGGGACGCCCTTGGCTTCATGACTTAAAGGTCGTCCCCTCATCTCTCCACCAACAAGTAAAAGCCATAGTTAGGGGAATTCCTATCACCATCGATGCTTCACCTATGAGGATCAAGTCTATAGAAAATCCAATAATTAATGTGGAGCACGATGAGGATATTGAAGATTTATGGGGCTTTAACGAAGAGGTCTCCTTAATCAAGGAGGATGAAAGGACCCCTCTGTGCCATGACCCTCATTCCAACATGATCATAAATGCTATTATGAAGAAACAAGGACATTTTCCTGGGATGACCCTAGGAAAGAAGAAGGGAATAACAAAACCGCTGGAGTCACCTGGCCTCCCTAAGTTCAACACTTTCGGAATTGGTTTTGAACCGACTCGGAAAGATCTCAAGCGAGCCCAGGAAAAATCAAAGGCACGTAGGGACGCTCACACTCAAAAGAAAGCAATCCCAATGGATCAATACTCTCTCATACTTAATGGTCAATTCATAAAAGAAGGAGAGGACTATCCATGCCATGAGTTTCCCGAGCCATTTTTGTAAACGGAATAAGGCAACCGGGATTTGAAATTTTCTTGGATTGTTATTTCACGGATGAAATCCCAAGTCCTGTCCATAAGGAGAAAACACCCCCATGCTTTGACTTTAACGTCATGGGATTATTATTTGGACGAGAAAAGAATGAGCCAACTTACAAAGAGGATAACTCCTTGCTCATTCAAACAGTCCTACAAAGCGAAAGCTTCGATCCCTCGAAGCTAATCACTCCAGCGAAAGGATCACTACAAGGGTGGCGCAAGACCGTCAAGGTGACTACTCTAAGTGGAAGAAAGATATCTATCAGGACAGGGCAAGGACCAATGTTCGAAGAGTCGTCTAAGTCAGAGTCTAAGTCGGAGTCTCTCGCTATAGAGTCATCTAGGTCTTTAGTAGTAGCACCTTCCCCCTCTATCTCTTCTCCTAGGATAGTTAGTGATCAAGTCCCTGAGGACATATCACTCTTTGATGTAATGATCTCAGAGTACAATAATATATCTTCTTCTCCTTATTTCTTGTGTTCTTCTCTAACCCAAGATGACGAGCATTGCTTAACTAACAATGAAAAAGACAAAGAACTTATAAAAGCAATGGAAACACTTGAAAAGAAAATACCGGTAATTGAAGAAACTGATACGGTTGATATCTCAAATGATTCAACCAATAAAAGAGAAGTTAAAATCGGACTAACACTTAACGAACAAGAAAGAACCGATTTAATTAACACACTATACCACTAATTCTTGGAATGAAACCTGTAAAACAAAAGTTACGTCGAATGAAACCCGACGTAGCTCTTAAAATAAAAGAAGAAGTCCTAAAACAAATAACTGTAGGTTTCATCAAGATTTCCAAATACCCTGAATGGGTCGCCAACGTCGTCCCAGTTCCGAAAAAAGATGGGAGGGTAAGAATGTGTGTCGACTATTGAGATCTAAATAAGGAAAGTCCAAAGGACGACTTCCCTTTACCACACATTGATATTCTGGTAGATAACACGAAAAATCACGCACTTCTCTCGTTCATGGACGGATACGCAGGTTACAATTAGATTCTCATGGCAGAAGAAGACATGGAGAAAACAACTTTCATAACACCGTGGGGCACTTACTGCTACACGTTAATTCCATTCGGGTTGAAAAACGCGGGTGCCACTTACCAACGTGCAGCAACTGCCTTACTCCATGACATGATGCATAAGGAGGTCAAAGTATATGTCAACGACATGATTGTAAAATCAAAAGACCCTCCAGGCCATCAAGTAGCCTTAAGGAAATTTTTCGAAATGCTAAGGAAATACAATATGAGGTTGAACCCATCAAAGTGTGCTTTTGGAGTCACCTCAGGCAAGCTTTTGGGTTATGTCATAAGCTCTAGAGGAATAGAGATAGACCCAACCAAGATCAAAGCAATCATGTCAATGCCACCGCCCAAAACCGAGAAACAGATTCGAGGATTTATTGGCCGGTTGCAATACATAAGTAGGTTCATATCAAAATTGACAACGATATGTGAACCAATCTTCAAAAAGCTTAAGAAGAATGTACCAGTAATATGGGACGATGAGTGTCAAAAAGCCTTTGAAAAGATCAAAGCATATCTCGCAAATCCTCCCGTATTAGCACCAGCACTTCCTGGAATACCTCTTAGGTTGTACTTAACAGTTACCAAAGAGACAATGGGAGCTATGCTAGCACAAGAAGTAGAAGGCAAAGAAAACGCAATCTACTATCTAAGCAAGAAAATGCTCGAATATGAAGCACGCTATACGCCACTTGAGAAATTGTGCCTTGCCTTGGTGTGGGCCACAACCAAGTTAAGACATTACATGCTAGTGCATACCGTCTTCGTAGTCTCCTGATTAGATCCACTCAAGTATCTATTCGAGAAGTCTAAACTCAATGGGCGCATATCAAGATGGATAGTAAATTTATCCTAGTTTGATGTAAGGTTTATGCCGCAAAAAGCTATCAAAGAATCTGTGATTTCAGAATTTCTAGCGGACTTTCCAATAAAAGACTCGACGCCAATACAAGACAATGAATTTCCAGATGAAGACTTGATGGTCACTAAAGATGATACTTGGACCTTGTACTTCGACGGAGCCTCAAACCAAAAGGGATGTGGCGTTGGAGTATTACTAGTATCACCTAAAGAAGAGCATGTCCCAATCTCCATAAAGCTTGACTTCGACGTTACCAACAACGCTGTTGAATACGAAGCATGCGTGGTAGGCCTTGAAACATCTTTGGCATTGGGAGTAAAAAAGTTAAGGATATTCGGAGACTCTTCATTAATCATCAATCAAATATCCAAAAGATGGAAAGTAAGGAGTGAAAGTCTAGCCCCTTACCTAACCTATTTGGAAACTCTTACTAATCGGTTAGAGAAGGTAGAATACACATATCTACCTAGAGAAAAAAATCAATTTGTTGATGCCTTGGCAAGACTAGCCTCGATGGTTAGGATTCCCACGGAAATCGAGAAAATGCCTCTAACTATAGAAAAAAGTCACAAACCAACATACATTCAGGCTATAGAAGATGACGAAGTAGTCCAAGACAAAGAAGAAGAAGAAGAACCGTGGTACACGGATAAACTCAATTATGTCACCAAAGGAGAATACCCTCCCCATGCCGACAAAAGAGCAAAACGAGCATTAAGACTCTTGGCTTCCCAATATGTAGTCATAGACAACGAGCTACATAAAAGGGTACCTAAGGGTCGATCTCTCTTATGTGTTGGAGAAAAGGATGCACAAAGAGAAATGAGGATAGTCCACGAAGGAATTTGTGGCACTCACATAAATGGCAAAATGTTAGTCTAAAAGATAATGCGAGAATGATATTATTGGACTACAATGAATAGGGATTGCCATCAATATTTAAAAAGATGCCCTAAGTGCCAAATCTATGCCAATTTACAACATATTCCTCCATCCTTGCTCTACACCTACACGTCGCCATGGCCATTCTCTACATGGGGAATTGATATCATCGGAAAAATTACTCCCCCAGGAACAGGAGGCCACGAATATATCCTAGTAGAAATAGATTACTTCACAAAGCGGGTTGAAGCGCAATCATACGCTAAACTCACTGCAAAACATGTAGCACTCTTTATCGAGAGAAATATTATTTGTCGATACGGAGTCCCACATGAAATGATAAGTGACAATGGAACTCACTTTCAAGCCGAATGTGAAGAATTGCTACAAAAATATGGCATTCAACATCATCATTCTTCCCCGTATAGGCCTCAAGCAAATAGAGCAGTTGAGGCAACTAATAAAAATCTAAAAACTATCATCGAGAAAATGACGGAAAATTATAAGGATTGGCCTAATAAACTTCACTTCGCATTGTGGGGTTACAACACGTGAATTCGCACATCAACAGGAAATACGCCATTTTCCTTGGTATATGGAATGGATGCCGTACAACCTGTCGAATTAGAGATTCCATCTCTACGCATTGAATTAGAGAGCAAACTCGATGAAGTTGAATGGACTAGGGCAAGATATGAAGAGCTAATTCTACTTGATGAAAAACGAATAGAACCTCTACATCACACTTAGTTTTATCAAACTCGTATGGCTAGGCATTTTAATAAGAAGGTCAAGACGGGAAACATCAAACTAGGAGACATGGTGTTAAAAGCATTAAGGAAAAATGTTTTAGATCCAAGGGGAAAATTTAGACCTAATTGGTCTGGACCCTACATTTTCAAAACATTCCTGTTAGGAGGTACAGCAAAATTAACTGATATGGATGGCAATGAGTTCTCGAACATGACAAATATTGACCAACTTAAGAAATACTACCATAATTACTTGAGTAAGATACTCAAGAGAGCTACGTTTAGCCTGATTCCTTAAGAAAGGATACGTAGGCAACCCTTTACGGGTGCGGCCACTGTATTTTTAAAAAAATCTCGCATCCCAGAATTAATTAAAAATTCGAAAGAAGATCGACGGAACATCGGCGTCACAGAAAACACTCTAGCGCCAGCCGATGACCATCAGCGCCAGACGACGGCGTCTGTCGCCTAACGCCAGACTGTCGCGGCCGGCGCCAGTCTCGAAATCGTGGCGCCAATTAACAGTTAAAATTCTGGGAATATTTTGGTGTTTTTCAGAAAATTTTCGACTTCCGTACTCGAAAAATTTCTGGAAAATTAATTTGTTCGGTTTTCATTGCTTTAATAAAATAAATTTAAAGTACATTATTTAATTAAAAAGCTGAAATTTCATTAATAAAATAAATTACATTTTTGATGGAATTTAAATAAAGCTTAAATAAATTAACTTTAAATAAAAAAAATAAACTAAGTCTAATATTTGGAAATTAAGCAATGCTCTTAATCTTCTTTCTCTTTCTTAGCCCTTTTCCAATTTTTGTCTTCTTCCTCCTCCTCATCCATAACCTTAGCTAGTAGGCATCCTTTAGAGGACCTACATTCAATCTTGGAGTAGATAGTTTCCTCCTTTGCTAGGACTCCATGTTTCTTTTCTACCCAAGCTTTCTTTTCTGTGGTGTCATCTTTCCTTTTTCCCTTATCTTTTGTAGTACTTTTCTTCCTAGGCATTGTATTTGTTTTGAACTCAATTCTTTCACCTAAGCGTTCCTTAACAGGAACCACCTTATCACCTAGACGACTCTTCACATCATTTTTTCCCTGATTTTTCTTCAAGTCCTTTGAAGGTTTCTTCAGCAGCCACTTTTTAACATCATTGGCAAAGGAAGGAGAAACCTTTTGGGTAATTACTTCCCATAGAGGTCTGGCACTCCAATAAGCATCAAACTTGTCTACTTCCTGCGAGACAGGGAACTCGTAGGAAGGACGAAGATCTCCGGAAGGAATAGTCTGAAGTAGGCCGTATTGTCTTTTTACCCAGCAGGGATAATAATAAGTCATACGGGACAAGCTTGGAAGACGGCAGAATGGTTGTTTGTTGACACCAACCATCCTTTCTATTTTCCACCAAGGGATGACCCACTTGATAGCAAAATTGCAGGATTCGAAGACCTTCTTCCATTCATGGCGCCCCATCTTAGAGAAGCGTTTCTTCCTCCTTACAAAGCAATTTGGAGTGTACTTCTCAATGTTGTCTGGAGGGCTAATTAATTCCAGCCTTTCCATTAGCCACATCTGTAAGAAAATTACAATGCAAATAAATTATTATTACTATACAAAAATATATTTTTATTTCTGTAATTAAAAATATTATTTTTCTACCTGTAATAAAATTGGAGAACCCCGGAAAGGTGCTTTTGGATTCCTCTTTAATTCATCAAGACTAATCATAGTCTCTCCAACTATTAACGACATTGGATTTCTCCCTAATTCAATTTGTTCTTATACGGTGGTTATAATTGATTGACCCTCTTTATTTTTACCACTAGTAAGAAAAAATTGATTAAGAATACAAAATAAGAATGCCCTTCTTCTATAAACATGAAAAGATTTGGAGTAAGGTTTATCAAAATAATGGCGAGCAAATTCTTTCAAATTAACTATGTTACCATCCACTATTTTTGATAGATCTCTGTATTTTCAATTGAAGAAGCGTTCAAAATCCTTATAATAATATGTATCTATTCTAGGGATTACTACAAGATCTATTGCAGGGAAGACTAAAATAGCACCAAATTCTTTCGGCAAAGGGCTAATCTCATCATACCCTATTCTAAAGCAATGAGTATCTACATCCCAATATTCTAGAGCCATATGAATAAAATATGAGTCAAGATCTACCCCTTTGATACCATAAATACCCCCCAAGTGAAACACATCTAATTATTTTCTTTCTTTGGCATTAAGAGACCGACACCATTCATGGGTTTTAATTGGTAAAATTTTTGGTGACTAGAGACATGATATTATTTTTCTAAAAGCTAAGAAATATTTTATCTACTGAAATTATGAAGAGAATCAGCCGAGCAGGAGGCTATTTATGCACGAAATCAGAGCAGTTTTAATCTGGGAAGGATTTGGGATCAGCGCTCTTTAGCGCCAGACGCTACTATTGACGCTTGACACCAGAGCCTGGCGCCAAACGCTAAGTGTAGCGCCTGGCGCTACACCAAAACGCGTGGCGCTAGCTGGCGCCAATTTGCCTCATCGTACGCGCTTTCTAAAAACCGCGTTTTTAACTTAATTCGAGTCTGCCAATGACTTTACGACTTCCTTATCTTTTTCTAAATATTCATTTATTCCTTTATTAATTAATATATCTATTATATTAAATATATTATTTTTTGGATTATATTTAGACTAATTTCCAAGTTTTTATAAATCTAATATTTTATTTGACTTTTCCTTTTTTCCTTTTTTTCTTTTTTGGGGAAGAAATTCGGATACCCTTCATCAATAATAAAAATGACGGAATTTTGCGCAAAATTATATTGTCACATTTTCTTGCACACACAAACATGCACATAATAATAATAATAAAAAAAAATGAATGAAAAAAAACATGATAAATAAAATAAACTCATAATAGTATGTATATACAAAATATGTCTAAAAAATGAGTCTAACTAAAAGGCAAAGTTCTATAAAAAGTCAAATAATAAAAAGCACAGGAATAAGCTACGGCGCCGGGGGACGTAATTCCATCATCGCATAAAACTCCGCTGTACGAGGAGTAACCTCTCCACCAGCTCCGGCTCCAGCATCAGCTCTAGTCTCCGGGGGAGGAGGAAAGCTCAACGTAGGACCCGTCCACCCGAGATCAACCTGAGACTGAGGCTGCGGAGGCTGCTGCGATGACGAGCCAACCTCGTACATACCACCACCTCTAAGAGCCGAGGTAGCCTCGCCCTGGCCTACTGACGCAACATGTGCACCCTCAGAGGAAGGACCTGAGCCCTCTACCGCCTCAGCACGGGCAGCCTCAGAACGATCGCCCCTACCTCTCGAAGTAGTGCGGCGACGTCTCGAGCTAGACCTCGTCGAATCCCTCCGCACCTCAGGTCCCGTGCGGGTACGAGAAGGAATGGGATGACCCTGCAAAAGAAATTAAAACCAGAAACAGGCAAAATAGAAGCGGTAATGCAAAAAATATGAAGAGAAGACTATGCATCCCGACGGCAGGTAACCACGTTCCTTATCCTGACAAGCTGTCTCCGGAAGGCATCTATGCATTGTGCCATCGCCGAAACCACCTCGCGTGAGAACTGTAAAAGAAGTAAGTCAGTAAACATGCATAACATATATGGAAAAAGTTGCAAATAAAAAAACTTACCCGAGTCTAGTGGCGAGGAATCGACCGCTTTACGAAGCGCTCGTCCTCAGGAGCCGGAGGAATCATCTCCTCAATCGGCCCATATGTCCCCTGATAATGGATAGACATAAGGGGTGGCACATATCGTCCTGAAAAGGCAAAACAAAATCACTAAAGCATTACTTGGGGGCTACTTAACTTAAGGTAAAATCTGAAAAATCGTACCGTCACATCCTTAGCCAGTACAGGAACTGGAGCTAACAACGGAAGTAGCTCCTCCGCATAGCATCGCCCAGGGATCGTGTAAGATCGCCAACGGGTACCAGCTCCCTCTGACATGCTCAACAACCTCGTGGCGTTAAACATGTGACGTGGTGGAGGAGCAGGAACAACAAAGGTATCGGAGGAATGCCGTCTAGCAACCCTCTCTCCAAGATATTCAATCGCTCCATATGTCCCCAAGAAATAGCGACGATCAGCAGAATACTGCGCGGCTAACCTTGGGACTTCCTAGTCGACCCACGGTCAGTACAACACCTCAAGCTCCTGCAAAGAGCGTCAATCAGGCAAGAGTCTATCTAAGGCATCACAAAATGTCAAAAAAGAAACGAATCATAACGAGATGAGCCAATCTCGGACATATGCTGTGGACATCACCACACGGCAGCTGCCCCAGAAAGCACTAACCGGAAACCTGCGCGACGACGGTCTCGCTGGCATAGCAGAAAGGAAGTACTCGTAGAACCAGATCTACAAGAAGCTAAAGTTATCAGTAAATGCTAACTAAAATGTAGAGCTAAACTTTATAGGGAATAAGGTTTACCTCTACGACCCTTCGGAAGCTGGACAAAGCAACATTTGTCCCAAAGGACCGATGTCGACACGAGTCCCTCAGCGCTCGAATGAAATCAGTATAGGCCAAGCTGGCCCAGTCATAAGTCCCGATCCGGTGAATATCGTGGACGGCGGTAAGGTAGTAAAGCAGCGCCCTACTACCCTTGTCAAGGGAGAACGTCCCTGACAACAAGATGAGTGCAAAGATGCGCACCCGCTGCTCTCGGGTGGTCTCACCATTGTCAAGAGCCGCTGCTAGAGTCGAGCGGCGAATCCCCCTAGCGCTGAACTGAGACGACTCTATCTCAGCTCGAGCCCAATAGCAATCGGACCCAACAACTCCTCGACCTCAGGGGAAAAGACGTCGATCCCGCTATCAAACGACAGTGGCACGGAGCTAAACTCCAGTCCTGTGATGAGACTGAAGTCGGTAGGAGTGACCATCATCTCACCCCAGGGAAAGTGGAAAGTGTTGGTGGTGTCCCAAAAGAACTCCACTAGGGCACGAACTACATGGTGACCCCCGCTGGAGGCAACCATTGCCTCGGAGGTATCGTACAACGCAGTAAGACCGTAAGACTCCCACGGAAGTCTCGCTTGATCATCTATGGTAATGTACATCTTGTACAAATCGCCTAAGCCGTCACAGACAGAATCATGACAGCACGTCCTCCCAACAGTGATGCCCCGTCTTACCCTCTTAGAAATGTGGTGGACAGGAGAAAAGTACAAGGTCCGCTCATCCCACTGGGGGAGTCGACCAAGCGAAGTGGACGGCTCGACATCGTCCTCTACGGTCTCGTGCTCCCGTTAAACGTCTTGAGACCGTGAACCAGAACCTCGCTGTCTAGCCATGCTACATTGTGCAAAATTTTCATAAATTAAGGTTCTATAGTATCTAAGATTCGCCTAGCTGCATGATACTATGTTCGCCAAAAAAAAAGAGTACGTACTACTAAAACAGAGCACAAATTCAAATTGAGCATAACAGCATTTTTCAAGCAATCAAACAATTTCTTGCAATACTATAGTCATTATTGTGACAAATTGGACAAGAATTGCTAGCAAAAACATCAAGAACGAGCCACATTGCATTTCCGACCTTAAGAGGTTCAACAATGGCAATTTGTTCATTTCTTCACCAAATTGAGTAAAACAAGTCTCAAATTACTCCTAAGGTAATATATAAACATAATCATGCAATTTCATGGCATAAAATTTGATAAACAAAGAGAATTAAGCATTCTAAGTTTCAAATTTTCATGAAATTCAGGAATAAACACATGCAAAACTCATTAAAACCGATGTGAGTTTGAAGAAAACTTACATAGATCGGGAAAATGGATGGAATAAGCTTTGATTTGCAACAAATTTGAGCGATTTTGGTTGAGAAACAAGCAAGAACGAAGCAAATGTAGTTCTGAGATTTTTCGAAGCCGAAATGCGAAGAGCAACAGCAAAAATGAAGAAGAGAAGGGTATTTAAGGAAAACCTGACTCTAGTGCCAAGCGCTAGACCTTGGCATCAGCAGATAGGCTTGGCGCCTGGCGTTAGCTCCAGCGTCTGGCGCTACATCCATTTGTGTAGCGCTGATGTTATTTTAGTGGCGCTAGAACATTCAGCCATTCACTACGGTTGTTCTAACCTTTTGCAATATATTTTGGGTTCCTTGGTACGCCAGTTGCCCCTCTAAGCAATTTGACACGATTTTTAGTATTCGGCTTGATTACACAAAGTGATCGACCTGATGAAAGATTGTCTCACTTAGCTTAAAGCGCCTAAGCATTGGCTCATCGCAAACAGCATCGACATACTGGTTCGTTTGCAAAAGGCACCGACATATTGGTTCATAATTCAAAAGGCACGACATACAGGTTCAAAGCAGCAAAAGTGCCGACGTACAGGCGTAGAGGAAGCAAAGTTCAAGCGAACTTTTAAAGATCTACAAGCGGAGATCTTCGGTAATTTCCTTTGAAAAATTATCGCAACAAAGAGGATACCTTCAAGCGAGGATATCTTCGACAGCGTTCCCTAGATTGTGGAAAGATTGTCAAAAACAAATGAAGGTGATTTCAAGCGAAGTTGTCTTCCATCATGTTCCCTTAGACGTGGAATATGGTCATAAAGCGGAAGAAGGTCGTTTCAAGCGAAGAAATCTTCGATATTGGAAGCAGTTACTAGCGTAGAAGTTTTCAAGTGGGAAGGCATCTCTTGGCAGGAGGTCATCAAAACAGTGATACAGTAGCAAATTGGTTACTTTCAGAGACGTGTGCTCGACGGTGCAAGATACGTGTTTCTTAACTCTTTTATCTGTTGAACTAACACTAGTTTGCAAGTATTGGCGTTGCAAGAGTGATTTAGGATCGCAGAACATTGTGAATCATTCTCCGTCCCTATCGATACTTTGAATTTTGTTTTTGAAACTTGCGTTTCTCCAAACTCAGTCAAAGTGGGGGCTTCTGTAGACACCCATTTGTGTCTCCCCAAAACCAAATCCAGTGATGAGTACCTTTCACGTCGAATCATAATCGAATGAAGTGAAAGTGTGGAAAGTTTAGTGTTGCGGATAGTTTTTAATTTCTTTTCTCTTATCTCTGTTTTTGAAAACCTATTTTAAGAAAACAGCCAATCTAGTTTGGTTGGTCCATGATATGGGTCCAATAGTAGTGTAGTTGGATGGGGCTTGACAAGAGCTTTCCAACAATATATTATAAGCCCAATTCCGATGACTATTGATAAAGTTATGGCCAAATTACTGAACTGAGCCTAGTTTGAGCCTTATATGCGGCCCAATGATCTAGAGGAGGGCCTTATATAGATTTATCATTCCTATTTCAATTAGGAATGGTTTTAGTCTTCTATATTCTTCTAGAAGGTTCTTTTCATTCCTAATTCAATTAGCATTGATAAATTAACTTTTGTTGACTTTTTAGAGTTTTAATCAGAATCAAAGAACGTTTTTAAGGAAAATACAATTTTATCCTCCTATACGGCAATTTCTATTTGATTTTAAGAAAATGCTTCGATTTCTTAGTCAGCGCCAAACGCCAGCTGTAGCGTCTGACGCTACGCTTGGCGCCTGGCGCTAGCCTTAGCGCCTGGCGCTATGGTCAGCGTTTGGTGCTAATTTGGCTTTTCGCGTCAGAACTCTGTTTTTGATGTTTTATCTTTTTGGCTGATTTTCTCTATAAATAACGTGCTAAAAACTCCGTTTTGATTAACCAATTTTCACCAACTCTCATCAAGATTTTCTTGATATATCTCTCTCTCTGTTCTAAACTAGCCTTCTCTCAAATATAAAAATTCCACATTCATTAGATTTAGAAACACCTAGCCAAGTTCGAAGTTGCCTTCGCCCTAGACGTGAAAGGTTTAATTTATGAGGGTTTGGTCGCAAATCTTTATTTCAATTATTATTTAATTTAATTGTTGTTTATTATTTTCCTTGAAGTTACTAACGTGTGTATTTTGTTATCAGAAAGAGGTACAAGGCATCCAAGTAAGTAATTTAATGGTTTTTTTTATTGATGTTATGATATAGAGTTCATGCTTAGGTTGTTATTATGATATTCCTAGTATCATGTCTAGGGTAAATTTAATACTAAATATGATTGTTATGATGCCTTTTATGTTCTTCCTAATATTTATGATTGTTAGTATCATGTTAGGGTTAAAGCTTTGATTTTTATTGTTTTGTGACATGCTAGGGTTTGTTATTAATCTTGTTAGTATCATGCCTAGGATCTTGCTATTATTATGCTTTAACATGATTTTAATTATTATTATGATGATTATTTATTATGTTGCTTGATATTTACTTTTTTTTATTTTTTTTTTTGGAAAATAAGAGAAATTTTATTACCAAAAAGAGAAGTTACAACTTACAAAAGCTCAGTTATAACAAACGCCAGACCCCACAAGACTTAAGAACAGTCCAACCAACACAAAACAGTTCAAGCTCAATCTCCTGCCACCTTCTAGGAAGGGTTTAGGAGAAAGAGACAAGAACACCCTAAGCACAAGCTTCCAGCCACCTTCTAGGAAGGGTTCTGGAAACAAGGCCCAAGAACTTAAGGACAAACACAGAGCAACAGCAAAAAAACACCACCCTTCAAACTGCAAAAAGCAAACCTCCACCTAGACTCAGTTGCAAAAGCAACAGGACTAGACAAAAGAGGGTAATACACCACCTTATGGAAAGCCTAAAGACAAAACACCAGAATTCAAAAATAGCAACACTGACTTGCAACAACTGCAACCAGCAAAAGCACCAGCAAAACCAGTAAAAAAAACAGCAACACAAATAGCAACCAAGAAGAACAACAACACTGACAGCAACTACAGTGCATCAACACACAGTAGCAGAACAGTGCAACAGAGTAGATAGCAGGCAGAGCAACAACATCAGCAATAGTAGCTGCTGAAACAACAGTCAGCACAACACCAGCAGCAGAAGCTGCTGCACAGAATAGTAGCCCTCAGCAACAACTGCTGACCAGCACAGCAGACAGCAAGCAGAGCAGCCAGCAACAGCAGCAGAGCAACAGCAGTACAGCAGGGTAGGTAGACAACAGCAGAAAGCAACAACAGCAGTTGAAGCCAGCAGCTGCAGCACATCACCCAACACACACAACTGCTGACTAGAGAAAACCCAGAGCAGACAGCAAAGCAAACCAGTCAGCAATAGCAAGAGAAACAGCAATTACAGCTGAAACTCAGCAACAACAAGAAATCAGAAGCAGCAGCAGAAACCAGCATCAAAAATACAATCACAAGAGCAACATTAACAAAACAGCAACATCAATAACCCCAAAAAACCAGAAACCAGAACTCAAAAGTTAGGAACCAGAAATCAGCTAGAACGAGCAACAACATAAGAAGACCAAAAAAGCAGGAGAAGCTCCTAAACAATCAAATATTTGCTTCCCGCCGGGGTTCTACATACTAAATGAAAGACAATATCCCTAACTAGAGCATCAACAAATTGGCAACAACCTGTAAACAAAACTGCATTCCTCTGAATCCAAATACCATAAACTGTTTCAGTGAAGGCCACATGGATCACTTTGTTTTTCAATCTGGAACTTCTGCAGATTTTATTCAGCCAATCAATCTCATCACTAAACTGCTGAACAGGCTTGGAAACATGTAAGATACCTAACACCTTGTTCCAAACCTGTCTAGAGTATTCACAATAAAAAAAATAAGTGTTGAACACTTTCATTGTCATTCAAGCACAAGAAACACCTTGGATCACAAGAAATGTGCCATTGGAGCAACCGATCCTTAGTGACAAGCCTATTCCACAAAGCTAGCCACAAGATAAAAACACTTTTAGGAGTTGCTAAGTTATGACAAATAACTCTCTTCCAAGGAACCTTAGGGACTTGAGGCCTAATAGCAGCATAAAGCTTCTTGATTTTCAACTTGTTGCCCTGTATGAAACCATCCCATCCCCCTTGATCATTCACAACATCTGTACAACTCAGAATCTTCTTTAAGAACCAAGAGCATTTAGTAGGGGTAGGGGTGGTCCAACAATCTTTATGCTTGAAGTAATAGATATGGACCCACTTAACCCAAAGATTATCAGCATTGTGAGCAATATCCCAGAGTAACTTGGTGACAACTGCTTTATTCCACTCAGGAAGAGAAAGCAAGTTCCAGCCACCGCAAACTTTTGGGAGATAGACATCATTCCAAGCAACCAAAGATTTCTTAGCAGGGGCAGAGGATCCAGTCCAAAGAAAGCACCTAAACCTAGCCTCGATCTCTTTCAGAATTTTCTTTGGCAAGATAAAATTTTTAGCCCAATATGTCTGAATACCAAACAACACACTCTTCACCAACTGAAGCCTCTTAGCATAGGACAAGTGTTTATCCATCCACCCTTGGATTCTAGTAGTCACCTTCTCCACCAAAGGCCTACACTGAGCAATAATAAGCTTCTTGGAAGAGAGAGGGACCCCAAGATACCTAAAAGGGATAGTACCTTGAGAAACACCAAGAAGCTCCCTCAGCTCTATCTGAACATCAACAGAAAGTCCTCCAAAATAGACTTCACTTTTATCAAGATTAGCATAAAGCCCAGAGGCACCCGAGAATTTCAAGAAGGCTTGGAAGACGAGCTTAACAGAAATACTATCAGCTCTAGAAAACATCAATAGATCATCAGCAAACATCATGTGAGTTAGGTTTAACTTTTCACATCTAGGATGAAAGTTAAAATCAGGAGTTAACCTAAGCTCATCAAGGCTTTCTTAGCTTCAAAGGGAGGGGCAGGAAAACATTAATAAGAATAGAATAAGAAACAGAAGTAAGATAAGTCCAGATCCAGCTAACAAATCTCTGAGGGAAACCAAGCTTCTGCATAACAGTGATCAAGAATCCCCACTCAACTGAATCTTAGGATTTCTTCAAATCCACCTTAACCATGCATCAAGGAGAGATAAATTTGTGATCATAGCCTTTGATCAATTCAGTTGCAATAAGGATATTGTCACCAATGTGCTTGACTGGAATGAACCCTGCCTGAGCATCATCGATCACCTCACCAATGATAGCAACAAATCTAGCAGTAATGACCTTAGAAATGAGCTTATAAACCACAGTACAACAAGCTATAGGTCTAAAATCCTTAACATGAGAAGCGTTAGGGATTTTAGGAACAAGAGTGATAGTTGTGCAATTCCATTGCTTAGGCAAGGTCCCTTTAGTGAAGAAATCAATAACACTAGCATAAATATCATCTTTCACAAGCTTGATATTTATTTTTATTTCTTGATCACACCTTTTATGCATGTTTAAAGGGAATTTGTACTTGTAATCACGCTTAATAAGATAATTAATAATCTTGTTTAGGGTTAATATGATTATAATTCAAGTGATCGCCAATAATAGTTTATTTGTGCATTAAATTCAACCAACATAGATTAAACAGGTTTAGGGTTAATCTTATTGATTGTATGTTAGTCAGAAAGCGCACATGAATACGATCAGAATAAAGTAGAGGCCTATTATTAGGGCAGGTTCAATCTCTTTTAGGTTAGATTTGTACCTTCATCCCCAAACTACCAGTCATGGTTCTAGACCTATTGGAGTTGACGATCTCCTCGATCGTTAAGGGGTGTAACCTTCACCTCGTGAACGGTTTACAAGTTCATAAAAAAAACTTGTTGCCGACTCTTTTGCTCTATGTTCTGTCCCTTTGGACGCCACCGTACTTTAGTGTATGATCACAGTAGGGTTCAAGCTAAGGATTAACACTTGAAATATTCCCTACACTTACTATATGTTGATATTGTGTGTTTCACGTGAGCTCTAGTAAGTTAGCAGTAGCTTCTAGACTTGTTAATGTTTGATAACATGTCTATTTTAATGTGCCTTTAGTCATTCCCCAAGTAGTGTAGTCATGTTAAATGTGTCTAGCATTCTGGTTACAGTTGTAGTGTGTGACGAGGGTCGAGACTAGGTCATTGAAAGTAACCCCTACCCAAAGCCAAACAAAATTTGCAAACACTCAACACACCCCTACACAAGTATAATGGTAAGTTAAGGGTCGAACCCAAAGGAATGGTGGGCGATTATCTATTATCTATGGTCAAGCTATTCCGAAATGTAATGATTGGGTGTGAATGTTATGCTTGGACAAAGACGACTAATAAATGAGAAGAAATCAATGTAATAAACACTAGGGCTAGGATCCACATGTAATCATAACGGATTCAACTAATTAGGAGGTCAAATTGACTAAGTCAAGCAATGTGAGGGAAAATCAATCATACAACAAAGAGAGCATATCAAGCTATTCTCCTAGAGGTTTAACTAGCGTCAACTACGATAAACTCTCGCTAGGAATCATCACAAGACACCTCAATCGTGTAAATGCAAGCCACAAATCAATGGTCCGTATCAATGTGAACTTACAATGCAATCTAGTGCAACAATCAAAGTTAGCTACTCCTTAATTAATCACTCACATGCACATGATCATCAACCAAATTTAATCACATCACCAACTCCATCAATTTTCCCCAATTATCATTAATCCATTACTCATACAAGCTTCACCATTACCCTAGCAATCTAACTACTCACAATCCATAGAAATCAAGATAAAAACAAAGCTATAAACAACAAATTCATCATGATCAAGTTGAACAAACTAAAATCAAATCACAAATCAATCAAACTTCAATCAAACTTGAACATTCAACAAAATAATTGAAATCAAACTAAAGATCAAACTAAAGATTGAATTAAAGAAAAGGAAATCTTACAATCTTGATCAAAGATCAAAGGAATTAAAGAAAGCTTCAATCATTAACAATCCACCATGAATTTCTCTCACTAAAACATAGAGTTTTTCTCTCTAAAAATCTCTCTATTGATTAAAAACTAATTCTAATTCTGTTCTAATTATTTTCTCTCTAAAAATAGAAGGAAAAGCTATATATAGGAAAGCTACAAAAGAAGAGTTAGTTAGATCGTCCAAAAGAAACCCCGGAAGGCGCGGTCGCATCAAGGAAGAGGCGCGGCCGCGGGAAAATGGGTACGGAACTGGGGCAAGAGGAGGTGCGCCCACACCACCCAGGTGCGCGGCCGCACCACCTGCGTGCGCGCCCGCACCTGGAAGCAGGGCACTCTCTCTCTTTCTTCGTCCTAGCTCATCCTTGTGCGCTCGTCTTGGTGATGATGATGAACACTAAGGTAGGCAGTCTTGAAATGCATATTTTGGTGGGTTCATGGCGAAGATAATGCCCCTACCGCACGCGTGCATCGATCTCTTAACTTGATCATTGCATCCCTTCATGCTTTAAGCTCTAAAAGACAAAAATGAGGCATCCAAATTGATGAGAAACATGAGAGGGAGGCTCGGGAATCTTTGGAAACACGATCATAACCTGAAAACAAACCAATAAAAGGGAAAAAAGAACAAATAAACTAAGGAAAAGCTAAGGAAAAGGGCTATAAACTAACAGGAAAATCATCCTAAAAGAGGCCAAATGAGTGCCATAAATGACACTCATCAAATTCCCCCAAGCTAAACTTTTGCTCGTCTTCGAGCAAAACAAAGCAAGAAAGAATAAGGATGAAAGATTTATTCAAAAAGAGAAAGAAAGACTCAAGATGAGAATATACATTAAGACTCACTGTCGTAGGAATCACGGTTGTTTTTAGCTACAACAAGCCATTTTAAACCCCTAGATCGCCCTAGAGGACGAGTAATTCTCTCGTAAGGGTATCCTAAGATTTTACCCATAACTCTCCCCCAACATCCAAGAGGCAAAACCATATAAAGAAAAGAAAAAGGGAAAAGGGAAAACAAAACCTTTGCGAAATGGACTTACAAAGAGACTACAATGCTAATGAACGAAAATCTTTTCAAGTAGTCAAGGTATGCACGTTCCAAGATATCCAAGGTTGATTGAAACATAAGGTATGCTAAGCATAGGAACTAAACATCACAATTCACGTTCATCCCAATCGATCTTACCGCGTTCTCCCCATTAGTCTCAAATCTCCCCTTAGCGAGCATCCCAATGATTCCTCGAAGGAACCGGAAAAAGAGATTTATTTAGGCTACTCGACAATCTTGACTATGTATCCCCTTTCCTTAGGCAATGACCCATGATTCCCTCCCCCGAATAGTGACTCAACTTCTAGGTCAAAAGGGCTTTCCCAAAGGTTGTAACGTAAGGCATAAAGGGTGACGGTAGGCTAAAATTTAAAATTTGGTGGTTTTCCTAAATAGTGAAGCAAAAGGCTGATCAATCCTCAACATCACGATCAAGAAATCACCAAACAAAAACGACAACACCCCCAAGCTTATTCAAAGCTAAACTAACAAGAATATGTACAAAAGCGTAAACGCTTCTCCCCCAAGCTTGAATGAAGCATTGTCCTCAATGCTTAGAAGGAAAAAAGAATATATCAAAAGGTTTTTGGATTTTTCACTTTTTCAATTTTTTTGTTATTTTTTTATTTTATTTTTTATTTGTAAAGTCTTGCTTTGTCCTTGCCGTTTTCTAAATTCTGACGGCTTTTTTTTATATTTCACTTATTTGTCCATTCCTCTTTTAATGTAGGACAGCTTTTACTCATTCTCATTTGCCATTATTCACAAAGAAAACATAATCACAAGCTTGCATCAATGGAACCACATATCCCAACTATATCACCACAAACTCCATCAAGAATGATCAATTGCTTCACAAAAACAAGAAAAGAAAGAAAATGAAACAAAAGGCCAAAGATCTAAAGATGTGGCTTGAAAAGAAGGAAATAGGCTCAAATGGTTGCAAGAAGTTAAATGTAAACCCAAAAACAAATATTAAACAAACTATCCTAAAAATGAAAAAAAAAATACCATCCCGAAAAAGGAGCCTTTATCCTCCGTAGATAGCTCGGTCTCGGGTTTAAGAATCATAAATCAAGCTTTATGGATTAGGTTTGCAATAGTCAAGGATCCACGCCGCTCATACAAAATAGGTTGAAGGCTTGAAAATCGATGAACCTCACATGGATGTAGCAAAAACTCACTAGTGGTGTCTAATCGACTATAGGGAGCAACTACCAACATGCCACAAACAAGTAGAATCCGGCTTCATGATCCTCCTAGTTCAAACTAACTACCCTAGCATACACCTATCCTATAGTCAACCAAGCATAGTCTCAAACTGTGCATACCTTTACTACCTAGGAAGAAATTCATGCAAAAGACAAATTCTAATGTACAAAGTCCAATTCACAAAGAAAACAAAAATGAAAAATAAGCCTCAAAAGCATATTACATACCAAGACAAGAACAAAGTAAAAATAAGGGAAAAGAAAAATAAAAGGAAAAGAAAAGAAAAGGAGGGCCATAGATAAAGTAAGAATAGGAAAAATTAAGAAAGGAACTAGAAAGAAGGTTAAACACATATATCCCAATCGACATACAATTGATCGAATGACAACATCGTCAACGATCCCAAACACATTACGTGTTAACAAGCAATCATCCTCGAACCGTTCAACTTCACCTAAACTAAACCTAATCTATGCATCCAAAGAAAATAGAGAGAAAAATTAAAACGGTCTCACCGGGCTATCCTTGCTTGCTTAGCATAATAAACAAAGGTGATAAAAAGAACCACCTTCCTTGCGCTCCAAAATCGTTAGCATCATCAAAAATACATGTGAGAACAAGAAAAATAAAAGAAGCTATAAACAAAGGAAAAGGTTAGTAACTACAAAACAAAAGAAAAGAAAAGGAAACTACAAAGGAACACTAAACTAAGCTAACAAAGAGTTTAAAAGAAAGAAACGAAAAATCAAGTTACCAATTAAACTACAAGGTAACTGAAAGACACTTAGACTACAAAATTTGGATTCAAAGGGACTTGGTGCAGTTTTGGGAGTTTGAGGATGATGGGGGTCGAAGGTAGAAGGAGGAAATAAAGGGAAATGAAAGAAGAAAGAAGGAAGGGGAAGATAATGGGGCATGGCAGGGGGTGCGGCCGCACCATGCCTTGGCGCGCCCGCACCAGCCAGGTGCGCGGCCGCACTATATGCGTGGGCGCCCGCACCTGGCCTTGCCCGATTTCTCTTCTTTTCTTTTTTTTTTAAATCTTTGGTGCGTTCATTGGTGGGTACACAAATAATGATGATGATAAACACCAACATAGGAAGTAGAAAAACCCCATTTAGTGGGTTTAAAATCCCAAAATAATGGTAGCACCATATGAACCACCAAAAACAAACTTCCTTCAACTTTTAAAACACAAAATTCCCTATCTTACCTCACTAAAATTCTTACCCTTTTTCCTCAAATTTCGATGATATCGATTGTAATCTCATCAAAAACCGCTAAACACCTTCTCATTCCTCATGTTCACCCGATGAAATCCAATCCCAAGAATCCAACCTACAAATTCAAACAATTAGAAAAGTGAAGGAAAAGAAACTAAAAGAAGGGAAAATTAGAAAATTCAAAATTAAAAAGAAAAGTTAGAGATCTTCGGGTTGCCTCCCGGGAAGCGCTTGCTTATGGTCCTAAGCTTGACCCTTCCTCCAAGTCATGGAGGGTCAAAGAACACCACCTTCTTCAAAGTGGCGGAAAGAGAAAATTTCTCCTCAACTTCTAGCAACTTCTCGTTGTTGCTTGATGAGACATCATTCAATAACTCCTCAAAAGCAAGCTTCTCTTTCCATAATCTCATTCTCTTTCTCTTTTTCCTAGAAGCTTGTGCTCTTTTCTTTGCCTTGTTCCTCTTTGTAAATGATTTCACACCATCAACACTCTTGGGGTTATCGTCCTCCTCTTGAGGGTAGAGCTCAAACCAATGAGGAATGTCAATTTCCTCCTCGTCCATAAGCTTGGGAAGCTTCGTTTTCTTTTCACTAACCTTCTTGTAATCTCAACTCAAAAGCACATCATCACAATTCTCAAGAACATCGTTAGTTGAAGAATCAATCATGCATACATTATCAATGGGGTGAGGGGAATTAACACACATAATCCCTTTCAAAAGAGACAAAGACTCATGCATTGGTTTTAGCTCAAAACTTTCCTCATTCTTACCAACTCTCAAGGTAATACGACGTCCTTTCACATCTATTAAAGCTTCCGTAGTGGCTAAGAAAGGTCTTCCTAAGATGATAGGGATATGGTCATATTCCGCAATCTCAAGCACAAAGAAATTAATAGGAATGGTGAACTCTCCTACCTTTTAACTCTCCCCTTTGGAAACTTAATAGACCGATCGATCAATTGAAGGGTCATGTTGGATGGAAGGAGTTCACTTAGCTTAAGTTTCTTAAAAACGGAATAAGGCATGATGCTAACACTAGAACCAAGATCACAAAGAGCATTATGGAACAATTTTCCTTTGATTTTGCAAGGTACAAAGAAATTTCCGGGATCTTTCAACTTTTGGGGTAAGTCATTATGAATAAAGGCACTACAACACTCCCCCAAATTCACTCGTTCCATCATATTGCAATCTCTCTTACCGCTCAAAATTTCCTTAAGAAACTTAGCATAGTTTGGAATTTGTTCTACCACATCGGGGAAAGGAAGAGTAAGATGAAGTTGCTTAAGAATCTCGATGAATTTCCCAAATTTCTCATCCAATTTGTGCCTATTGTGCTTTTCGGGGTAAGGAAGTCTAGGTTTGTAAACCTCATCTTGTTTCTTCTCTTTCTCCTTAGGGTTATCATTAGAATCCTCACTCATCTTTCTAGGCTCTTCATGCTTATTCCCTTTACTCGAATCACTCTCCTTTTCACTCTCCTTACTCTTCCTAGGAACACTCTCTTTAAGGACCTTACCACTACTAATGGTCATAGCACACATCGGTTCCCTAGAGTCAACTTTTTGTGAGGGTAAAGAAAGAGGACTAGCACAATCTCTCAAAGGGATGGCTAGTTCATTGATTTGGTTCTCAAGCATCTTTCCATGAGTAAATAGGACCTCAAACATTTTGTTACAAGACAATGTGAATTCATTCAACTTCTCGGATTGAGCCATCATGAAATTCTCTAGCCTGTTTAATTGGGATTGTTTAGCATAGAAATCATCACCTTGGATTTGAGTCGTTGGAGTAATTTGGGGTAGGGTACCTCTTTGAACATCATTTTGAAAATCTCCCCTACTTTGATTACTCTAATTACACTTACCATGATTTTGGCCGAAATTTCGATTATGGTTACCATAACCTTGGTTATGATCCGCATATTCTTGGCCATGGCTTTGATCATTACAACAAAAGTTATTATGGTTACCACAAAATTCTTAGGTCACATGGTTACCATAACCACTATTTTGGTAATAATTATCATAGCTCCCATGATTGTGACAATTCCTACTCCCAACATTCTTTTGAGTATTAAATCTAGGTCCATGATAATTATTATCAACACAATTCACACGCACATTCTCATATCCATCACAAGGAACATTGGAGCAATTAGAAGCATTATGATCATTCTTTCCACATAAATCACAAACTAAGCATTCTCTTATCATGCAACAAGAAGCAAAAGGAGAGTTAGAGTAGGAAGATGTACCTCTCCCCTTAAATTGGGAGGGAAGAGTTTGAGCTTGTGAAGGACTTTTAAGCTTGGTCTTGAGAGAAATCATCTCCTTTCCTAACTTCGAGACCAATGTGGACAAATTGTTGACGACATTAGATTGATCGATTGAGCCACTTGTGCTTGTCGATTCCCTCTCTACATCATGCCAATCCATGTAGTTCCTTACCACATCATCTATTACATCCAAAACCTCTTCTTCCGTTTTGTTCATAATCGGCCTTCCAGCTTCGGCATCAAGACTCGATCTACCTTGAGAGCTCAAACCACCGTAGAAAATTTGTATGACTTGATAGGTTGGAATTCCGTGGTGAGGTAATTCCCTTTGGTAATCCTTGTACCTCTCCCATGCTTCATAGATATTCTATCTTGGCAATTGCTTGAAACTTTGGATTAAGGCTCTAGCCTTTGCCGTCTTCTTTTGTGGGTAGAAGCGAGACAAGAAAGCCTTGGTAACTTCATCCCATGTCCTTAGGGACCTTGGTTTGACCTCCTTATCCAACCAATCTAAAGCTCTTCCTATGAGAGAGAAGGGAAACAACTTGAGCCTTATATATTCTTGAGCAACTCTATCTACCATAATTGTATTAAAATACTTCTAAAAATCCTTGAGATGGTTGAGAGGGTTTTCACTTTTTGTGCCACAATATTGTTTCCTCTCAATCAAGATGATCATAGCCGGTTTTATTTCAAAATCACCATCAGGGATCAATAATGGAGCAATCCCGCTCTCATACTTGTAAGCGCCTGGCGTGCCCAACTCCTTCAACGTCACTCTATGAGATTCTCTCATGTTCACTTGCACACAATCTCAAACGAAATTATTATAAGCACGGCTACAAGTGTAGCCTAAAGAAAAATATTTTTGTGCTTTTGAATTAAGTGGAATAGAATCAACAACAATATACAGTCACGACACCATTCCCCGGCAACAACGCCATTTTGACGAGGGTCGAGACTAGGTCATTGAAGCTAACCCCTACCCAAAGCCAAACAAAATTTGTAAACACTCAACACACCCCTACACAAGTATAATGGTAAGTTGAGGGTCAAACCCAAAGGAATGGTGGGCGATTATCTATTGTCTATGGTCAAGCTATTCCGAATTGTAATGATTGGGTGTGAACGTTATGATAGGACAACGACGACTAATAAACGAGAAGAAATCAAATGTAATAAACACTAGGGCTAGGATCCACATGTAATCATAACGGATTCAACTAATTGGGAGGTTAAATTGACTAAGTCAAGCAATGTGAGGGAAAATCAATCATGCAACCAAGAGGGCATATCAAGCTATTCTCCTAGAGGTCTAACTAGCGTCAACTATGTTAAACTCTAGCTAGGAAACATCACAAGACACCTCAATCGTGTAAATGCAAGCCACAAATCAATGGTCCGTATCAATGTGAACTTACAATGCAATCTAGTGCAACAATCAAAGTTAGCTACTCCTTAATTAATCACACACATGCACATGATCATCAACCAAATTTAATCACATCACCAACTCCATCAATTTTCCCCAATTATCATTAATCCATTACTCATACATGCTTCACCATTACCCTAGCAATCTAACTACTCACAATCCATAGAAATCAAGATCAAAACAAACCTAAACAACAAATTCATCATGATCAAATTGAACAAACTAAAATCAAATCACAAATCATCAAACTTGAACATTCAACAAAACAATTGAAATCAAACTAAAGATCAAACTAAAGATTGATTAAAGAAAAGGAAATCTTACAATCTTGATCAAAGATCAAAGGAATTAAAGAAAGCTTCAATCATTAACAATCCACCATGAATTTCTCTTACTAAAACCTAGAGTTTTTCTCTCTAAAAATCTCTCTAATTTGATCAAAAACTAATTCTAATTTTGTTCTAATTATTCTCTCTCTAAAAATAGAAGTAAAAGCTATGTATACGAAAGCTACAAAAGAAGAGTTTGTTAGATCGTCCAAAAGAAACCCCGGAAGGCGCGGTCGCATCAAGGAAGAGGCGCGGCCGCGGGAAAATGGGTACGGAACAGGGGCAAGAGGAGGTGCGCCTGCACCTGCATATGGCGCGCCCGCACCTGGAAGCAGGACACTTCCTCTCTTTCTTCGTCCTAGCTCATCCTCATGCGCTCCTCTTGGTGATGATGATGAACACTAAGGTAGAAAGTCTTGAAATGGATATTTTGGTAGGTTCATGGCGAAGATAATGCCCCCAGCGCACGCATGCACCGATCTCTTAACTTGCTCCTTGCATTCCTTCAAACTTTAAGCTCCAAAAGACGAAAGTGGGGCATCCAAATTGATGAGAAACATGAGAGGAGGGCTCGGGAATTTTTGAAAACACGATCATAACCTGAAAACAAACGAAAATAAACAAATAAAAGGGAAAAAAGAACATATAAACAAAGAAATGCACAAAATAAGGAAACTAACTATGGAAAGCACAAACTAACGAAATAAAGAACAAAATTAAGGAAAAGGGCTATAAAATAACATGAAAATCATCTTACAAGAGGCCAAATGAGTGCCATAAATGACACTCATCAGTGTGCATTTTGAATAGTTCATCTAATTAACCTCAAATGTCTTTATTGTACGATCATCATATTAAATCATATTTTGTGAAATTGAGAACATGCTACTTCATTCATGAAAAGGACCATTAAATACTAGTCTAATAAGATGGAGGCAATTAGTTTACGAAGTTTAAAAATTTAACTACTAATCAACTTCTTATTTGGCAAAAGTTTACATATAATGGCCCTGAACTAATGACAAGTATAATAAATAAACTATATATAAAACTTAAACCATGTTTTTAAAAAAAGATAATCCACATCAATAGGATTTTCATAACTACCTGATGCGAGACAGCGAGAGTACGAGACGTTGCGGATGAAAGATCTTCCCGTGTGCGCTATGGTTACTCCGTATGAAGATTCATGATAGGATATTGTGTTTAGCTATGGATCAATTGGGACAGTTGTAGGGTTTTTAAAAAGTTGTTAGAAATGTTGAGTTGAGTCACATACAATAATAGGAAGTTGGGGACCATTTGATTGACTTTTTAATCTTCTCCACAGATGATGTAAAGATATTTGATATTGTCAAACACAAATCTTCCTTTAAGTTTTGTCTACTAATAGTGTGCCAGTGTCCGAACTTCCACCAATTTTCAACCTCCTACCTACTCCTCTAAAATTCACTCTGTTCATCACGCTGTATCGTGGCCTATAATTACATGAGGTCATGAAACTCAATTAACTCCATCCCATACTTATGCTTCTCTATTCAGTTTAATGAGTGTCCTTTCAGTTGTTTTTTTTTTCATTAAAAACCAGTCCATTTATTTTCTATTCATTCATCCCCCCACCATTCAAGACTTTAAAAAGCCTAAGATGCCTAGACGAGCTATGACAAAGTTCCATACTCCAGCCTTGTTATTTTTTGATCCTCCAACTGGTCTTGTTCCGGAGTTGGATTTTATAGGGTATGAGTATATGTTTGTTGATGATGATGGGGAAATTCTAGCAACATTACACCTTGAAATAATCTCTAAACTCATACTCAATCCCAAACATCGTGACCATGATTTGTATAATACCTTATTCATGAGGCCCTTAGGGTCTGAATCGGTCCCTCAAATCACCCATTTCCCTAGTATTTTTGACACATATCCATTGTGTTACGAATTTCAATTGTTCTTGACTTGGTGTCTAGGAACCTTGCCTCCCTCAAATTTTAACCCTCACAACCTTAAAGAGGCAATGCATGTCCTCGATCCAAAACCAGAAATTAACTTTGAGGATCCGATATGGGAATTAAATCATGTATCCATTAGGCTATGTGTTGGGTCGTATACTGACACCTTCCAACTCTTTAAGGTCACACCGCAGCCGCATATTCTCCATTGTCAAGTTTTGTACCATTCACAACCTCAAAAGTACCCTGGTTACCATAAAGTAGACTTTACCCCTTTTGGTCGAGAAATGGCCGAGCATCGCATTTTGGGCTGTTACTTGCCAATTCTTAAAGACACCATTGTTTGTAATTGTTGGAATGTTAGAGGAATTGGGAGGCCATCTCTCATTGATAACTTTTGTACAATGTTTAATAATCATAAACCTAATATCATTGTCCTGCTAGAGACTCGACATGGCAGTCAAACAATTGCAACGCTTGTTAAGCAGCTTCCTAGGATTTATAATTTTTGATTTTCGGAGCCCGTCGATGGCCTATGTGGTGGGGTAGTGTACATGTGGAGGCAAGACTATATTACGGTGGAGAATAAGCTCATCACATCAACAACGTTCAGAGTTGATACGTTCTTTAAGGTTCTGTGGAATTTGATATTTATTTCACATGGATTTATTGATGCAGAACAAATTTTTTTATTTTTTTATCTTTTATGTTTTCAGTCATCCACGTTAGAAGGATAATGCTATTTTGGCTGGAATGGAGCTGACATGCATGGTGTACCCGTCTTTCAACGGCGCCGCTTGATGAAATTATTATAAATGCTTGTTATTTGTTTCTCTAATTGTTGATGTTTTGGTAGTTAATTTAGGTTGTGAAGCATATATAGTGTCCATAGTTTGCGTTTGTCGTTTAAGTTGTTTATCTAATTGCTAGTTCTATGTATAATAACGGGTAATGATGAATGTACTAATACTTGTTTTAATTTTCCAAACCGTTTTTTGAGTTATATATGTTTTGAACGACTAGTTTAATTCCTCGACTATACTTCTCGGGACAATGCCCAAAAAGTATAATCATTTATTAATACGCATCGTATTGGTCCAACTGTGCCTAACTCTACTAAGAGTCAATCAGGAATTCGATTAAGGATTGAACTGAATATCCAAGAGTAGAATTGCTCTAAAAAGCAACTTAGACTACCACGAACGTCGGTGTATAAAGTCGTTCATTTTGCCCATACGTTGGTATTATCTTATGTATGTCAAATTTCAAAGGAGTTTCCTGTACTATACATATATGTACAATCGTGCCTTGCAAGTCATCTGAAATTTGTTTCCTTAAATTAAAAATTGTGTTTGTCCATATTCATTTAATCGATTTATGGTCAAATGATCACTGGTAAATGTGAGCTTGTCATTAATATACAGAACAACCCTTAGGTACAAGTGAGGTTCACTTTAAAGTAGTACTTTATAAATAATTTCACAGATGGTTTATATTTTCTTCTCCAAATGCGAAAACAGAGTATTGTCAATATATGACCACCCAACCACATTTTTTATTAAGTTGGGATAATTAAAATGATCTTGCTAAACAACGCCCCGGGTATACTAAGGCCAAATAATTAGTTAGAGACAATAACTTCGTACTCGTATTTACGAACTATATTTTACTTCCATAATTATCATGACAGGATCATTAATTATATGTGTACTTTACTAGTTCACAGTTACGCTTTGAGTTTATATAAAATATGTTTATTGAAGATTATGCAATATCATAATCTTTTCACTTTTCAAAACTAGACCGAATAATCTAATATGGTATCAAACATTATTTGTCACGTAGTAGCGTGCCCATTAATGAAGCCACATTGTATATGAATAATTGTTTGCAATCTATTTTATACCACGTTCAATGTTATTCGTAACTCTTAATATACTTTAACGCGATAAGATAATGATTTCGATTCCTACCTGATCCCCTCCTATCATCGTTCTAGCAACTTGTATATGTAAACATTGACAAGTCCTTCAATCGATGAGTTTATATTTAAATGTGTTACTTATTTTGAACATGGTACTAGCAATGTGACAATGATCCGTGTTTCCTACGGAATTCAAAACATCCTCTGAAGGCCGTGAGTTCGATTCTTACCTACCCTCCCCCGCGCGTTTGATGTGAATATTTCCCTAGTGGCGATCTGGTCTTGGGTTCGATTCTAATGTCAAAGATTTTTGGTTAAAAGATAACCTTTGCCCTTTTAATTTGTGTTCCTCTTTATAAAAACAATTGTTATGATGGGTTTGAGTTGTCATTAAATACTTAATGTGTGATATACAATATGTTTCCACTGTTAAGACGTGTGTTCGATTCCAACCAACCCTCCCACAAATAATATATATTTTTTTTTATTTTAATTTTTTTTATCATGGTGGCGGAACTGGTCAGGGGTTCGAATGCAAACACAAAGATTTTAAGGGTAACATCTATCCTTTACCCCTATTATCTGTGCCACTTAAAGGTGTTAGCGTTTTTTTGTGAAAAGATAAATCACTACATTTATCGAAAGTTCAGGGGTAAATTTTGCATGTGTAAATGTAGGTACAGATACATTTTAATAGGAAGAGGGATCGACGACCATTTCTTAAACGACTTACTAGAGAACGTTGCAAACCTAATTACATAGGTTGTTGTAGTTGTAGAAATTATATATTTAAAAATTGGTGTTTTTGAATTTGAAGATTGATTATGTTGTTAATTTTATTTAGAATTATTATGTTGTTATTACATAATAGTGTTACCATATGGAACATAACGTTGGCCATTAATAAACTAAAATACGGACCTATATTCAAGTATATGATCAGAACTAAGTCAATATATTTCAGAAAGGTACTTGGAGTTATTGTATGTTTTGATATACACCTCATATTGACTACAAAAGCTAGTAAATGAATAGTTGCAGTGATTCCTGTTAATTTTATGGACATAACAAAGGTTTTTTATATTAAAAAAATATTCAATGTTGTTTTAGAGTAATTTTTTCCAGTTAACCAAGTAATTTGTTTTCCTTTTTTACAAAAATAGTTAACCAAGTACATAATACTACCAATTGCCTCAATGCATGACATTTATGTGGCTCATAAAATCTAATGTAGATTTCTTATGCACGGTAAGGGTAAAGCTGCAGGTCTCCCAACTTCCATAACCGCCACAAAATGAAAGCTCACTGGAAGTAAACTGCCAGTTATGTGCTAATAAAATTACGTAAACGTCATCACCCACCTTGTGTCCTTGATTTAATTCGTGTTGATGTTTGCTCCCCGAATAGGAATCAAATTTCTCGTAACCAATTTTTCCATTAATTTAGCCACGTTAGAGCATCTTTAAAAACTAAAAACTAAAGTATTTGTGTTATCCTAAAAAAAAATTAAAATACATTGTGTTAATATTGGATTAAACGATGAATATTGTACTTTTATCTTGAGGAAAATATAAATTTGTGGGAGTTATGTGAATAGTGTACATTACTGATATTATGTTTGTTTCATGAATAATAACAGTAATAATATTTTTTTTTGGGTTCATGAATAAGATGATCTTATATTCCAAAAGCATTATTTGTTAAACACATCTGACATTCTAAAATGTCCAAAAGCTACAACAATGTATTCAATATTACTTTAGCAAAGTTGTTGACTTCTGTTGACAATATACAAAACATCAGTTGCATAAGGTTTTCTTCCAAAGTTTGCATCAAATAATTACCAAAAACAATATAAACATTAAACCAAATTAGAAATTTTCCGTAAATAGAGAAGTTAATAAGATTATTAAATTTTCACAACATTGTGATTTTATTTTCAACTACTTTACCAATGGACATTATATGTAGTTGAACCTTTAGTAGCAATATCCATGATTCCACATTAAATGAGATAGATGTTGACCAACTAAGATTGGGGGACAAGATATGTACCATATATTTTTTTTAATTTTTAAGAAAATATATGTACCATCATATATTATGGTTAATCAATTGCAACTTTTTCAAAAGTGGCAAAACATTTGTTGTCATTTGATTGAATTTTTTGCTATATAATTTAACTTTTTTCCATAAATGTTATACTTACAATTTGATTGAATTCATTTGATGTGTACTCTTAAAAATATATTGCTATAAATATAAGTTAACATATTTTCTTGAATTAGTGTTACGGTTATTTAAGTACACTTTTACTTATTATATTTTATGTTCCAAAAAAAAATATAAATATAATACATTCTTTTGAGGGAAGATTTTTATTGTAAATGAGTCTCATCTACATTAGGGATAAATCTAGTGAGTATATCCAGTAAACTAAATTAGACTCTTGGGTTGGACGAGTTATTTAAGTTTCGAGGAAAACCAAAATATCAAATATATTTAAATCACCAATGTACCAATATTTCTGATTTTAAATTGTATTAGTCTAAACTAGGGTTTACCCATATACACACTAACGCGTTTACATCTACTATCCTACTAGGACTTTACTACGGGCTAAACTAATGAGCGAAGAACTGCTACCCATCCCTGTGTAAATAAGCACAATAAAATTACCAAACCCAGCCTCCTTAATTGGATACTGTGGCAACTAAGTCTTTGTAATCTCTTTTTTTTTAAAAATTGCAAACTTAGTTTTTTTCCTTCTTATAACTAAATTATATTATGACTTTTTAGAAATAAATATGTTGACAACATATGCTAAATGAATTTTAATTATTACGCTGATATCAGCCTATATGTTTGGTTCTCAACTATGCAAACATCATGTCCTGATGTCATGTCTCAATGTACTGTCAAAACTATGTGTTTGTTAATATGTAAATCTTTGTCATCACACCTAACATTGTAGCTTACGCATGGGTGTGTGAAAACCGACATGAGTCATTCCTTTAGAAGTCACCACTCGATATAACATGACAAAATACGTATGAAGCGTGAAGAACCAAATACTATGTATAAGAAGGAAAATAACATGGGAAGCATTCACAAGTACATTTGAAATGATAAAATAACAGGAGGCTTATAAAACTGTTGCACCTATTCCTTTAGGTAATTATGTCTTAATTGATTCATAGTCATCGAAGAGTCTTTTGCGACACACAGCATGGCCCTGCAAAACATTGTCATTAGATTTCCTAGACAAGTATATAATTATACTGTTGCAAATGAAGAAAAAAATTTTGTGTGTTACTGGCAAAAATAACCTTAATGTACATATCCATCTTAACAAGGCCAGTATAAGTTCATTGGTGATCCACCCGTACATTCACGTCCAACCAAAGCACAACAACTCCTCCGCTTAGTCCTATTGGTGGACCGTAAGCAAATTTATAAGACCTGGGAAAAGTTATTCACCAAGATTTAAGTGTTTTCATAGCTTTGCCTAGTCTCAAGCATAACCACAATGCTTGGCCTATGTTTTTGATACAGGAGATTGAAGATTTCAGTAAGAGACGGTCAACCTATGCCACAGACATTCCAACAAGCTATCACCGTGTCTTTTAGCAATGCCGCGCCAAGAGAACGAATTCCAAGGGGAAGAAAATGCTTAGCAAAAGTAGTGAAGTCTACCTTGTGATACTTAGGGGTAATATTAGAGTGCCAAGGTGATGAACAAATGTAACATATGTGGATAGGAAGGCACTTTAAGAAATTGAAAAGAGTCTGTGTAAGTACCTATGAAAATGCTAAGGGGAAGGTTGTCAAGGTTAAATATGGGACCATCTAGGTTAATTACTGGTTTAGGGTCTAGTACGTGTAATGTTGGTCTAATAAGGGATGGATAAAATGACCCTAAGGGAAGTGATCTAAGGAACCATGTTAAGAATACCTGGATTAAAACCAAATTGGATATATATCTAAGATACTTGGCAAGTGTGCGGGGCGTGGTAAACCATCTTCTTCTCTCATTAAAAGGTTGTTACATTGGTTGTTGTTTGGTGTAGAAGGGTTAAGTATGAGGGTAGCAATAGTAGGCAATGATATATCAGTGTAAATACCACCAGCGTGGTCTTTGAATAGGTAAGTAAAGGTAGTAAAGTCCATCTCCGGCTCTAGCCCTGAGGGTGGGGTAAAAAAGTGAGAGCGTGGTCTCCAACGTTTGTTACACACCTTCTAGACATGACTGCTATGTTCTATGAAAATTGAGGATAATATCTAGGTGGAAGGGTATATTGTTTAACTATGGAAATTGAGATTGTGGTGTTGGAATGGCATCAAAGAATTATGTAGCTCTCCTTATATACACTCAGTGCACTAGGATGCCATCCCCAGCAACTGTGACCAACCAAGTGCAACCACCACTAATATTGTGTAAATAGTCGTAACTTGCAAACTAATTTTTTTTTAGGGAGATTTGATATAGATTATTTCCTTATATTGAAAAATTGCAAAAAATGGAGGGAAAAATTTGTTTATTCCAAAACACTTAGAATAGAGTAATTTCATACGCATAAATAAATGAAATCCCTAATAAAAAATGGAGGGAAATATTTGTTTATTCCTACCAAGCGCATACAGGTTGTAACCTATATGTGTTTCATGTGGAATACCTTAATTAACTACGTAATTAGAATAATGCAGTTAAATGTGCCTAACAGATTGTTTACGTTTGTGTTGGGCATGTTGCTAATATGAGCATAGTATTTCATCCAACACTCCTAAACTTTATTCATTGTACGGTCATCACCATATATCATATTTTTTGCACTATTGTGAATAGGCTTAAACAACATGTAAATGGTCTTTTAAAATCTCGGGTACCTCAAACTAACTAATTAGATAGCTTCCCTGATTTATATCTACAACTAACATACATTAATCTATGTTTCGTTGATCAATCTACTTGTTTCTACGATGTGCACATAAGATTAATCTATCTTTAACATGTAAGAAACTCTAATCTACAAGTCCTTTAAATATTGAATTTTAATTATTATTCAAATAAACACACGTTGTAGTATTTTGCTTAAATTTTATTGTTTTATTAAACAACACGCAAGCATAAAATTCTAAGTAGCATAATTTAGTTCTTTTGTTAAAATTTTAACCTTCTCAAATACTGCTAGTAATGTCATATTTATGTATGAACTACTCTTAAGAGAGTCACCCAATCCTTTTAAATGTACACACAAGATAGTCCATAATTGTTGTATAGTGTGATAAATATTTCAATTTTTTCAACTCCGTAATTTACTCCATATACGTGTTTTGTGACATATACGTGTTTTGTGACATAGGCATAATGTAAAATTTTTAAAATATCATCAAATTATATTTTCATTTTGTCATATGGTTGGAAAAAAAAACAATATTATTGACTTCTCTTTTTTCTTGTTTAAAGTTAGGGATTAATTTTGGTAATACTTACAAACATTGTCTAGTATGTTCTTTATAATAGAAGAATGTGCTCATATATGGGCTATAATGGTCTCTTGCTGTTGGACTTCTTTTTAATTGTTACACTTACACACTTGAACAGTATTTGTACAACTTAGGTTGATTATAAATTTTGCCAACTTTATTTAATCCTTAATTAAAATATGAGCTTTATTGAGATTAGCCTTGAATCATTCACTGCACTAATATGTTAGTTGTGTAACTCTAAACCATTTCAATCAATTTTTTTTGTAATCATACATTAGAATAGTGATTCTCACAGCTTGGTCAAAGTACCAAATACTACTTACTATAAACATTACATTACTTCATTATTTTAGAGAGGTTAACGATCATTACACGTACATCCTACAACAATTTAAACCATATAAGGCTCATAATTCAAGAACTTCCCAAAAGTGATAACTCCCCACCCCTCCTTACTTCCTTAGTACATTACAACTGCTTAATACTACTAGTAATACTACATGGCCAGCCGTACAATCGACTATATTACCCAAAAGAAGCCCTTGAAGTAGATTGAAACATATAAAACACCACAATATCCCCTACAAAAGATCCTTGAAGCTACATATATAGCAATATCAAATATAGCATTCAAAGAAACAAAATACAAGGACATAAAGGGGAAAAACAAACAACTTCCACTTCAAACGGAGTGGGGGAGAACGTAGATGATGCTTCGTTCTTAATTTCAGCATCACCAAAGGTGTGGTAGGAAGCTAGAATCTTGTTTTCCCTGATTATCATGACAGAGTAAGGAGCGTAACCAAAGCGGCTACCCCACTCTTCCTTAACCCTCATCAGTAGGTAAGGACATGCCTAACCATTCTCAGCACAATCGGGTAAGTAGTAAGATCGCGCACGTAAAATTGCTTCTGATTAGTGTCAACATTGTAGTGAAATTCAAATGATAAAATGACTATTAGTGCTAAGCTGAATTGGAAAAAATCATTAATAAATGTACTTGATAATGAATTGCACCACGCACAAACATTATTAAAGACATAGACAAATTGTTGTTATAAATTAAAATCATACCAATCCTCTAACATAGAAAACTTCACCATTTTGAAGACCAATGGAAAAAGGGGTGTCGTATGGAGTTACCACTATGCCTCCCCTTTTAATTATAATCTCAAAAGGTTTCCGATCAACCGTTCTAGCATAATCACCGTACACGTGCTGAAATGTAACATCAACACGGAGGTGGTACAAAACACCCATGTCATGGACATTGTCAGTTTGAACACGGACTGAAACATAGCCATTTCAAGAGACAAGAATTCTTCAAAAATTCCTAATTACTCCTACACTTGTTTGGGGAGCTTGAGCCGCAGGTAAAAAGGCAGGATACGTAGCAGCTGAAGTGATAGGCTAGGTTTGAGCTGAGCTCAAGGGGTAATACAGTGCAGCAGTGGGACGTATCACTCCTGTACAGGGCGGAGCAACAACTGGGGTAGCAACAATAGTAGCTACCTGGACAGGGGGAAGTTGTTGTTCAGTGAGCTGGGGCTCCTAAGACAGAGACATCATCCTTGGAGCTAGGATCGCTGCCATCAGAGTCTTCACTGCTTGTACTGCCGTTAACTGGTACAACAATTGTGTTGGGAACAACATTCACACCTGAGCTACCCCCAACCACCCAGTTAGTAGCCATCCTACTGCGACAGTAGGCTGAGAAGAAATTGTGCTCTAGCACACGTCGTCTAGGGCTTGCACGACGACGATCATTGAATAACTGTCGTGGCCTAACCCTTGAGTTTGAGGGTGGAGTGTCATGGCTGGCTGCTCCGGTTGAAGAGGAATTGGGTTGTTGAATATTCATCATGAATTGGATATCAGAGGAAGATGAAATTAAATAAGGGGAAAAGTTGAGAGGCGTAATATGCAGTAGTAATAAAGATTGTATTTATAACAAAAAGGTTGAGGAGCTATAACACTTACTCTTTTGACTATATGGTTAGAATTGACGGACGTAACTTTTGTTGTCATGTATTTTAACAAAATTGCAATTTTGAACTATTCATTGATCTCAGCTTATACAAACGGCGTTAACAGTTGGTTAGTGATACATGCATAACGACGTTAACTCTTCTTCATTGGCATGCGTGATTGGCATCCACTCGAGTCATTTATTGACTTTGTTACATTTTTCCCTTAATGTAACTCTAATATGCCATATTTTAATTAACATATATTGAAACAATTTATCTACTTAGTGGTCGTACGCTTTGTATGGTTTAGGTCTTACTTTTTATGTAAGTATAATTATAATTTATGTTTTAAATTTTCAATAACATTTGGTTAAAGTGTAGAGCAGCTTACTTTTAGAGACTATTGTAGATAATTATGTTTCCCAAAATTATGTGACTTTTTATTTGTCTTAGGAAATAAAGGAAAAAATAAGGTTGGAAAATATTTTTCATATAGAGTTTATGATATTGTATTTTATATAGTAACAAAAAAAACTAGTTACTGTACCGGCAAGATATTATGTCATGCCATGACTTTTTATAATATATATTGATAGAGCATGATTGTTAAATTATATTGAATATACGTAAAGGCTTCTTTTCGATTGTTTAGTTCTCATCAATTATATGACCAAAGTTAAATATTCAATTCCCTATCTTAGTCCTTAGTTAGAAAGTATTAACAAAAGTATATCTACTATATATTCTAATTATAATATAGGGAACAAAATTGGTTGTTAAGAAACTCTCCAATTATATCCCTTTATGGTATTTTATGTTAAAGGTATTCTTTGACAGATTTATGGAATTGGATGTGATAGGTTTCCATTTTGAGTAGGTTATCAACCATAAATCTTTTCATTATATTCACTAGGATTTATTATTATCAAAAGTATATAAGTTCATAAAATTTTTATGAAAACTAATTCGCGACCCAGTATTTTCCTATAAGTCTAACGAACAAGGGTTGTGTATAATTTAAATTATTATAGTACGTAACAACAACCAATTCATTCAAATGGAATGATTTGTCGAGGTATGTACTATACAACGGGTTTGCATCTGCTGTTTGACTCGAGTATTTGTTACTGGACTTTATTAATTGAATATCAGAGTCAGTGTTGAGCGTGACTCTATATGCGATGAAATTTAGTCTTGAGCGAGACATGTGCATATGTAGTTTAGTCGTTGTGACTTGTGCTTAGAAACACGGTTTTGATATAAATAGTATGCATCAACCTATAAACCACAACTCATGATATGTTCTTCAATTACACTATTTAGTCAATTCCGTAACTGACTACCTCACAACACATACATACTCGTTGTTGACCAAAATAGTGATTTTAAAGTTTTATATACTATAATATAAAAACAATGTAAACTAGTGCACGACAAAATAAAAAAAATTCCAATGTATATTATGATACCCTGAAATCATTATAAACGTTAAGAAAATATTTTTGCAAATTGTTGTACTACTTTTGTATATTCCATTCTGAACTAAGAGTTGTTTAAATTGACTAAATTAAATATCTAAATTTTACATATATGTATTTTTGAGTATTGTACATTCTGGTAGTCTGGTAGAACCACTGCACACAAGGAAACAAATTCCTCCACCTACTCATACTCACATAGTAGTTCATACTCAACACAATAAATCATGGTCCAGTTTTACACTATGCCCATTGCTATTTGAAGCTAACAAATAGACAGTATGAGTGAATTGCAACACTCAGTTGTAGTAATGCTACTCTCATGCTTACACATTTTGGTGGACACAATACTTGAGTTCCTTAAAAATTAAACTTGTGTTACCCTAACATATCCATAGTAGGTCATGCGCTATCCAACTTCATTTAAAAAAAAAAAATATTATACATGTATTGGTATATATAGCATGTATATGTAAAGAAGAGTTCATGAGCTAATTATTTACATAGGGTCGAAACATAATTTGCCTAATATAAATAATAATTAAAGGTTTAAGATAATATTCGCAAAATTAAGGTGTAAATATTTAAAGGAATTACCAAAGGTAGACAAATAGGTCGATTAAAAATGAGCTCGAACACCCATCACCCAAACAAAACCCATTTATTAAACGGGTGGAAAATGCTTGACCCTTTCCAAACCCCTGATCACACGAGTTAGCCGTGTAACCTTTTACCCATATAGAATGAATTAAACTATACTATTTAATTTCCAAATTTAAGCATACATACATCATTATTTCATTAATTATAATACAAAAGATTAAAGTGAGTAAGTTTAGCAAAAATACAATAGCGAATCAAAGTTGGTTTCATAAGCCCCACACCAAACTTAGTAATTGTCCCAAATAAATAGGCAAATTTTTATTTACCTATTTGTATGCACGGACGCACAGTGACAAGGCAATGTATAGAAATACAATCTAAGAAAATACTATAGTTATAAAATGAAGGAGGCCAAGTTCCTAGACACCTAGTGAACAACAAATGACGTTCGTGACGCACTTGATATGTGTCAAAAGATAATTTGTTTTGTGAAGTTTGGAAAAATGAAGTTTAAGAGAATGATATTTAGCTTACACAAGAATCCTGAATTTGCCTACTTTCCTGAGTGTGCCTAAATTCGAATTATTATTGCATCCAAATGTAATTACATACAAATTAAGGGTTTGCTGAATTTTTATTATACAATATAGTGATAGAACAATGTAAATAATCAAACAGAATTACATATAGCCAAATAGGCATATAAAAACATATCAAGTTTGAAGTGGAACTTTATTAGCCCAACTACCTACTGCTACTTATTATGAAATTTATTGAGGCTAAACAAATCTTATTTAGATTTTATCTGCTTATCAAAGAGTACATCTGCAAGTCTTCCATGGCCGCCAAAAAATTACGCAACCTCCAGTCCTCCAGTAAGTGGCAGTATGCTGGCAATAGTACGGGGTCATAAATATGTAAAAGTTAGCTTGCATAGTTCCTTTTGTGAAATTTCAAACCGAGGTATTCTTCATAATTATGGTAAATCTTAGACGTTTGTACCCTTAAAATGTTCGCAATAATTTACTTTACGAATTCTGTACATATATAAATTGGATGTCTTAAAAATTAAGATAAACTAGAATTTTTTGCAAACCTTACAAGTATAACATGTTAATTGGTTGCCCAGGGAAAAATATATATAAAAAAAAAACACAATTTAATGGGTTGGTTAAAATTATAGAACATTTGTGCAAATCCATTTGTGTTTTTCATTAGATGTAGGATGTATTGCATTTTCTTTTAATCAGTTATGTAGTTTGTCTTTTGGTACACAAGATTTACGTGTTTAATTTTCATTTTAAATGATCTTATATGTCTAATTGTCCTATTTTTGTAGTTGTTGTTTAGGCCCCAATAATTTGTAATCTATAAATACTATATCATTGATTTTATACAGCAAGACAAAATGCTATAGATGTTTTCGGTTGATCGCTTATAGATATAAACAAGACTTTTTTAGGTAGAAAAAACGTAGGTTTTTAATTTAATTTAGTATGTAGATTTGATATAAATGTAAAGGTGAAGAACTTAAAGTATTAGAAATTTAAAAAAATAAAAATAAGTAAATAGATTACAGATTATAAAACACCTTAATCCCTTAGCTGGATCCCAAAATTTGATTTTGCACAATAAATGGTACTCATCTTCTTATGACCACCTAAAGTTAAGGGAATAAGGTTTATATTAGCATGTGGTCTAGGAGCAAAACCAAATAATCATATGTTAAGATATTTTGTCCTCAATCAAACAATTTAGCTCCCAAATATTGTGCACAATGGGGGTTATATCTATACAAGGATTAAAACGATGGTTGGCACATTACTCAAGTAATTGCTAACAATTTCGGTATACTATCCGATTAGTAAGTAACATTTGTTGAAGAAAATTTGGTTTCATAAGTAGCAAATCTTATAAGCAAAACTGCCACCGATCGTGTTATCTCACTAAGGTAGTGAATCTTCACAAAATCAAGCCACCCTCCTTAATGAGTTACCGCAGCAACTACCAACCTGTCTACTTTTATATTCCATTACATGAGGAATGAAAATGGCATATCTTTTGTACTTTTCTAAATTACGAGGATAAAATTGTCAATAACATACATATGTGTTATGTCTTCGCCATTTGGATATAAATATGTGCAGTAAATAATAAGTTAGGATATACACTCTTATTCAACGAATACTATACAATGCAATAAAAAAAAATTATAAAAAAGGGCAAAATAGTGTGGACAAAAAATTTGTGAAAATGATTGGAAACTTTATTTTAAAATCGTCGTATTCATGTTGTTTGAATATGACAACGCTTTTTAGGTTTTTTTTTTGCAAGGATGCATCCGTGAAACTGTGAAATCTAAATTGAGCTTGTAGATATGTAAAAAATATAAGTTAATTTTATATTATTTATAAATTATCTCGGTTAATTACTATTACTATTATTATTAGGACACAAAACTAATGTAATAGACAATAATTACTAACATTTTCTAATTACTTCAAAAATCATTATCACTAAAAACATTTAATTTCATGTCTGAGGTATTTATATCCAATACGACAACCTTAGAACAATTTCGTTGATAATTTGGTTATTTTGTTAAATTTTATCAACCTTCCCTACCTTTTCCATCAATTTATTAAACTTGGTATGCTTCAATTAAAAAATAGGACGTACTCTAGCTGGTAATTTTCCTATGACAATAAATGTTGTACAAATAATAAGGTGGTTGTCATTGACTTTTGTGCACATATTATTCACCTATATGAAAAAATGCAATTACATGTAAATACGTTTACCATAATTACAAAACAATCTATAATATTAATATACTAATACAAATGGTTAGCTTCCTATGAAAGCTTCACACATGTGTACAACATCCAGGTTAGTTTGTGGACTCTTATATTTTAACGTTCTTAAGAAAAAAAAACTGAAAATAAGTTAATCCCAAATAAAATCCACATCCTCTATTTTCATATTATAACAAAATCATCTACCCTAATCAATAAAACTCACATGGATTCCCCTTCTCCAAATGCTAGCCAAATTACTTGTAAACACGAATTTGATGTAAAGATTTGCACAGCGCAGAAAGGTTCATCGGAAGGGAAATTTTTTTCTGTGTTTAGGGTAATTTTACCCCACCACATGGTCCAATCAGGGGATGACACGTGTCAGCCTCAGGATGGCCCAAAGTGGACCAATCCCTGCCTGACACGTGTCACTCCAGAAATTAGGGGGAAAATGGCGGCCTTCAGGCCCAAATCCCGAGAAAGCCGCAAAGCGGCGCGGCCCACCAATGATTAGGGTTCAGTGACCTAATCAGGGGCACAAATCCCAAGGACCCTATAAATAGGGAGATGTCCCTCTTTTTGAGGGCACGTTTTACAATTTATTACATATAGTCCCTGTGATAGAGACATCTGAGCTTGGAATCCGAGCAGATACCCACCTAAATTTCCGCACCTTTTTCTCTCCATTCAAGTTACTAACTTGTTCGTCGGAGGCGGAGCACCAACCAACCGGTGTCTCCGTTTGTCTTGCAGGTACAACTCCTGCCAGATAAGTCTTCGTGTTGTAACTCTCCCGAGGGACGAAAACACCCAAAACATTTGGCGCCGTCTGTGGATATCGAACCCACGACCACGTGTGTTGATTACACAGACCTCAACAAGGCGTGTCCAAAGGACAGTTACCCGCTCCCAAAGATCGACAGTCTAGTCAACTCTACAGCCGGCCACGCCTTGATGAGCTTTATGGATGCCTACTCCGGCTTCCATCAGATACCCTTGTGGAAAAAGGATCAAGAGAAGATGGCCTTCGTCACTGATCAAGGGTTGTTCTGTTATACTGTGATGCCGTTTGGCTTGAAAAACGCGCCTGTCACTTTCCAACGAATGATTAATACGGTCTTCATTAATCAAATTGGGAGGAATGTGGAGGCGTACATTGATGATATGATAGTCAAATCCAAGCTACAGACGGATCACCTTGGGGATCTCCGAGAAACATTCACCACCCTCAGGCGGCATAAGGTCATGTTGAATCCAAAGAATTGCGCCTTTGGTGTTGAGTCTGGGAAGTTTCTCGGATTCCTGATTGATCAAAGGGGGATAGAGGCTAACCCCGAAAAGATACAGGCGGTGATTGACATGAAGTCACCCCGCTCTGTAAAGGAAGTTCAGAGACTCACCGGTTGCCTGGCCGCCTAGGGGAGGTTCCTCAGCCGGTCAGGCGACAAATGCCTTTATTTCTTCCAAGCAATCAGGAAAAAGACCAGGTTTGAATGGGGGGATGATGCTGAGGCGACATTCCAGAAGTTGAAAGAACATTTGCATTCTCTACCTAGGTTAGTCAGTCCTTTGCCTAGGGAGACGTTGTACATGTATTTAGCCGTCTCAGATCATGCTCTTAGTGTCGTTCTCCTTGCTGAGCGAGACGGCGTGCAGCTCCTGGTTTACTTCATTAGCCATGTTCTAAAAAATGCTGAACTCCGGTACCCCATGGTTGAAAAATTTGGCCTTGCTTTGTATATGGCATTCAAAAAACTGAAGCCTTACTTTTTGGCACATCCGGTGGTGATTTACACCGACCAGCCACTCAAGCGGCCAATGTCTACCTTGGAGTCATCCGGGAGAATGTTGAAATGGGCTATTGAAATGCAAAGCCTTGAAATCACTTACGAACCAAGAAAGGTATTGAAAGTTCAGCCGTTTGCCGACTTCATTGTTGAAATGACTTGTCCGGTGGCTCCGGATAATCTTGATCAGGTTTGGAAAGTGTATGTAGACGGGAGCTCTACAAAGAACGGCTGTGGTGCAAGCGTAATCTACGAGTCTCCTGAAGGGGACAGATTTGAATATGCACTTCGCTTCAAGTTTCAAGCCTCTAATAATGAGGCGGAATATGAAGCCCTGTTAGCTGGCATCCGTATGTGTAAGGCGGCAGGGGACATGAAAATTGACGCCTACTGTGATTCCCAATTGGTCCTTAGCCAGTATGAGGGAAGCTATGAGGCAACTCATCCGGCTATGATCAAATATCTTCAGGCAGTCAAAGAAGAGGCTGGGGCACTTGAGGAATTCCATCTGAATCAAGTGCCTAGGTTGGAAAACAACCAGGCGGATGCATTGTCAAAACTGGGATCTTTCGCCTGCCATGATACGCCTCGGTCAGTCTTTTGGGAAGTTCTGGAAAAAAGAAGCATCTATGAAGATCCCATTGGAATTCTGGACCGAAGCTCTACCTGGATGGATGCCATCCGGGCCTATCTTTCAGACGGTACACTTCCTGATTCGCCACAGGAAGCAGCCGTCCTGAAGAAGCGAGCTGCAAGCTTCGAGTTGAGAAACGAAGAACTCTTCAAGGCGGGGTTTCTTAAGCCCCTGTTGAAGTGTGTCACCCCAGAAAAGGGGAAGGAAGTTCTCGAAGATTTGCACTCAGGATTCTGCGCCTCCCACATAGGCGGCAGGTCCCTAGCCGTCAGAGCCAGAAGACATTATTTTAGGCCCACTCTTGAGGCAGACGCCAAGGAGTTGGTGAAGAAATGTGACAAGTGCCAAAAATATGGCAAACTTATTCACCGTCCGGCTACGGATTTGACGGCCATCCACATCCCTATCCGGTTTGCAAAATGGGGCATGGACATCCTAGGTCCTTACACGCCTGCTCCAGGCGGAAAGCGCTACATCTTGGTGGCTGTGGATTATTTCACCAAGTGAGTGGAGGTTGAGGTGGTAAAGAACATCAAGACCTCAGACGTAATTTCCTTCATCTGGAAAAACATTATCACCCGGTATGGGGTACCTATGTCTATGGTGTTTGATAATGGTCCTCAGTTTGAGACGCCTCAATTAAAAACCTGGTTGGGAGATCAAGGGATCTCAAGCTGTTTTGCATCCGTCGGCTGGCCCCAAGCAAACGGCCAAGTTGAAGCCTTCAACAAACTCATCTCAGACGGCATTAAGAAGAAAATAAGAAAATAGAAAGAGCCGGTGGCTTGTGGGCAGAAGAGTTAATCCATGTTCTATGGGCTATCCGGACAACAACAAAGGGGGCAACCAGTGAAACCCTATTTCTCATGGTTTACGGTGCTGAAGCCGTCTTGCCCATCGAACATTACGAGCCGACTCTCAGAGTCATGTTATATGATGAAGAGGCAAACTGGGAAGCAATGCGCCTGACATTGGATTCACTCCCAGAACGTAGGGGCAATGCCGCCTTGCGTCATGAGATTTACCATCTGAGAATGACCAGAGCCTACAACAAGAAAGTACACAAGCGTCCCTTGAAAGTTGACGACTTAGTGTTACGAAAAATGGAGGCAACCGATAGGTCCAATGAGCTGGGAAAGCTAACTCCAAATTGGGAAGGCCTCTACCGGATCTATGAAGAAGTAAGGAACGACACCTACCGCCTGGAAACTTCAGACGGCAGGCGCCTGCCTAGAACTTGGAATGTAGACAATTTGAAAAAGTAATACTTCTGAGAATGTAAATTTTTTGTAAACAATGAGTCAATTAATGAGAATTCAGACTTTGTTTGCAAACTGGTTTTGTTTTTCCGCCTGGGTAATATTAAGACGGATTCTTTATTTAACTAACTAAGTTTGACACCTAGTAAAGATTACAGCTGCTTAACCGCCTGGGTAGTACTCAGATGGATTCTTTATTTATTTTACTAAGTTTGACTTAATAATTGTCTGTTTGCCTGGGTAATGACCCAGACGGATTTTCTGTTTAACTAACTAAGTTTGACACTTAGTGTAATTCAATAACGTTCGGCCAATGCTCCAATTAAATATTAAGCACCAAAACGTTTAGTGGCTATACAACCAGTCTCAAACAGGACCAAAGGCTAAAATGGCCGGATGGTTGCTCATTTTATAAAATCGCCTGTCCTAACATGGACAAAGGTGTCCGGCGACACCCCTTCGGGTGCAATCGTCGCAGAGAACAGACTATTTGTCGGTTCTACGTATCTATGCAGACGACAAAAATTGCATGACCAAATTGGTCTCATAGCCGTCTGACCAGAATGATCTGTGAAGAACGATCAAGTTACCGAATACCGGATGCCCTGGGGCAACAGTCGGTCACCGGCTGAAGTTCTAACTTGCTATCCCAATTGGGCAAAAGAATTGTGCAATGGCTATGCAATCTCCACCAAGACGGACAAACTCCGTCTGGTTAGAGACTGGAACGCCTGTTGGTTTACGGCTGTGCACTTGGTTTGGGGCAATCACTATAGCAATTGATTGACTTATGAACGTATCATGCTCTTTGCAGCATCAGACGTTCCAAAGTTTATCAACCAACTCCATTTGAAACCAACCACGCAGCCGTCCAGGGGCAAGGACAACAGGCTTTTGATAAGTTATTCAAAACATCGCCGCATGCTTTTGATAAGTTAGGCAAAAATGAAAAAATTGAAATTCAAACGCAAACGCAAAATGATCAAAACCGACTCAGTCGGTGCATTCCATAAAATTCCACCCAACCAAACGGTTGTAGTGGATCAAATGTTAACCGGACCCCGTTTGGGAGAAAAGAGAAACTGTTAATTAACCCGGCTCCATAGCCGGTAAATACAAAGATACTAGGCACGCAGGCCGGAAAAGTAAGTTTTGGCATACTGCCGCAAAAAAGAAAAAATAAAAACAGAGATTGGCATACTGCCGCTGAAAGATCACTTCTTGCCTACAGGCGGTGCCTCCTGGTCCACTTCCTCATCATCTAAGGGAATATTTTGTGCTGCATCTGGACCAGGTAGCTCAGGCATGAGGGGCTCATTGTTGGAGTTGACTTAGGCATCAAAGGACTCAGGCTCTGGCTCACCTCTATCTCTCAAGTACACCACATACTCGGCATAACTGTGAGCCAGTGCCTAAAAGTTGTAATCCGTGTCTGGGTACAAGGTAGCCCAAGCGATCTTCATGCGGGCGTCATTGTCCGCATCACTCTCAGCAACCAGGCAGTTTTGCTCCGCCTCCAGGGTTGCTGCAAAGTTTGTCTGCGCCTGAGCAGCCTCCTTCTCCAGCCTCTCAATCTTGGTCTTTAGGTTGGTGTTCTCTTTAGAAACACCTTGAAGTGTGCCAAGGTCCGTTTCGGCCTTCTTGAGCGCCTCGTCAGCCTTCTTGGCGCTCTCATCCGCCTTTTTCCGGGCCTCATCCGCCTTCTTCTGGGCTGTCTCAGCGTCGCTCACACGCTGGTTGGCCGTCTTCAGATCCGCCTCTAATTGCTGGATTTTAGACGCATGTGTCATTATGATTGCTTTAGTTTCAGGTTCATTTATGATAGTTGAGTATAAAGAAACATTATTAGCGTTTGTGGCGGACTTCTTGGCCCTTTTGACCTCTTCCCGTTTCAGGAATAAGGACGCTTGAGCCCATCTACCCGCAGCATAGCCTGCAAAAAAGCAAGTGGCATTAGTATGGCAGGCTGGGTAAAGCACTTGGAAAAAATAAAAGTGTCAAGTCTCTTACCTCAGCCAGAAGGGATAGAATGCGTTCAAGATTGAACGTCTTTATCCCCGGGACGTTATCATTATCCTTCTTCCGGACGGCGTCAAGCATGGCCTTGGCATGCTTCTGGACGTCTGGCCAGCGAGGAGATTGATCTGCACCATAATCAATACGGGATGAATGCAAAACTAAGGCAGCACCTATCTGTTGCCGACCGTCTGAGGATGACGTCTGTTGGGAGTGGGATTTCACCAGCAAAGGCCACCCCAGCTCAAGCGGGAATTCAAAAGAGTTCTTACCTTCAGAGCCGGCCAAGCGGGAACCGGTTGCAGGCGTGGTGAACCCCCCGGTTGCTGATACGGGGTTGACGAGGTCGAGGCCCAGGCTGCCGCCTACCCTCTCGTTTCGCCCCGCTATCCGCATCTGTTGATTCCCAGCTGAGGCGCCAGGGGTTGAAGCGGAGGTGGATTTTTTGGTTTTGTTGAGAACGGAGGGAGTTTCCTCCTTAGCCCGTTTGAGATTCTTCTCAAACGTCTTTCCAACCTTTTCCCCCTGAGAAAATAACCAAGTTAAGGTTAGCATCCGGAGAAAATAATCTTTGAGGACAATCTAAGAGAGGGTTAAGCGTTTTTTACCTTGGCCTTGAGTGCGGCCGCAGCATTTTCCGCAAGCTCCTTGCGGATGACTGCAGAGGACCGCTTGGGAGTCTTCTCCGTCTGCAGCATGTCTAAAGCTTCTTCTGCAAAAAGAAAGAGATTGATTAATATCCTAAATCAATTCTGATACAAAAACACTACAGGCGGATATAAACTCAGGCGCATACGTTTGGTAAACACGTGTCCTAGCCCGCAGGCGGCTAGGAAACACTCGTCCCTAAACCAGGCGCTCTTGGGGATCCAGTTCCCCGGTTGACAAGGTCGCATCTGTGAGGCCGAAAAAAGTCTGCCTCAATGATCTTGTCAAAATCCTCCTCTGGGATCCGGGGAAGAGCGCACTTCCGGCCTATCAAGTCGGGCTTCTTATTGTACAGGCGGAATTCATAATTCTCCCGCCTGCTGGGAGCGGACATCAGGATGAACCTGTGCTTCTAGCCGTCGAATTTGGAGACCTTGTCCAAGGTCATCATGTATTGGGGATGCGTGGTTAGAGTGTACCACGCCCTCCAGCGGCCTTGGCTTCGGCTAAGATAGTGCATACTAGCAAAAGCCTCCCAGCCGAGGTTGAGCCCCTGGAACTCGCAGGCGGCAACATACCCCAAAATGTTTGTCCAAGAGTTGGGGGTAAGTTGCCAGACTCCGAGGCCGTAGCCTCTCAATATTACCTTCACCGCCTGGTGAAGGGGAAAGCGAAAACCAGCCTTGAACGCCGCCTCATTACATCGAAAGTAGTTGTTGGCGTTCTCCTGATCATCCTCCCAGGCGATGGTGCCGTTCTCAGGCGGCACTCTTATTCTATACCCGTCTCCTAACGGGTGCATCTGCGTAAAGTTTTTTAAGCTCTCCTCCATTTGGATCCGGTCCTTGGCGAAGACATGGATGTTGAAGGGATCTTCCTTCTCGTTCCACTTCTTCTTCTCCTCTTCCTCGCTATCCTCAAGTGGGGGTAAATCGTCGCTGCTCTCAGAGGTGGAGGCGGAGCTGTCGCTCTCCATCTCCTCCTCATTTTGGGTCACAGGGGCTGAGGCGGCCTCATCGCGGACTTGGTCGCACTCTTCCAGAAAGGAATCTGCGGGAGTTGAAGGGGCGCGCGGAGGGGATCTCTCCAGAGCCGTCTGGCCTCCCCGACCAGACGTTTCTCCCTCAGGTGTTTGGCCGCTTGAGCCTTCGCTTCTGTAGTTCGGATCGGTGGTCGTCTGCATAGTCCGAGCCATTGTGTCCTTCACAGACACATAAATGGTTGGAATCCAAGGCAAAGGGTGGTCCCAACACCCCGAGACGGCAATCCTAGTCCTAGACTCAGCCGTCCTAGGTGACCGGCTGGACTCTAACATAGACTGTGCCGTGTGTGTTGGTGATGCATCCATTTATTGCAAGAAATATGTACAAGCGGTGAAACAAGAAAAAGAGCTGAGAGAGGCAGAGACGGTACCTTTGGATTTGATATTTGAAGACAGACGAGTCTGGCTGGGTTGATGGAGTACGAGCTTCCTTGCTTGCGCCTGACTCAAACGGATGACTTCTGCTCTCTCAAAGTTCTCTCTCTAGAAAATTTTTGTGAACGTACAAAATTATGAGGGTAAACGGCTATATATGGAAGGTAAATACGGGGGCATTTTCGTAATTTACACGGAAGGTGAACGGTTACTCTTTGATGATAAAATTACCACCAATCGGAGCGTGACACGTGTCACAGATGCCACTTGGCGTGCCACGTCACATCTGTGAGGGGCAAATATTTAGGGTAATTTAACCCTGCCACGTGGTCCAATCAGGGGATGACACGTGTCAGCTCGGGATGGCCCAAAATGGACCAATCCCTGCCTAACACGTGTCACTCTAGAAATTAGGGGGCGGCCTTCAGGCCCAAATCCCGAGAAAGCCGCAAAGCGGCGCGACCCACTAATGATTAGGGTTTAGTGACCTAATCAGGGGCACAAATCCCAAGGACCCTATAAATGGGGAGATGTCCCTCTTTTTGAGGGCACGTTTTACCATTTATTACATACAGTCCTTGTGATAGAGACATCTGAGCTTGGAATCCGAGCAGATACCCACCTAAATTTCCGCACCTTTTTCCCTCCCTTCAAGTTACTAACTTGTTCGTCGGAGGCGGAGCACTAACCAACCGGTGTCTTCGTTTTTCTTGCAGGTACAGCTCCCGCCGGATCAGTCTTCGTGTTGTAACTCTCCCAAGGGACAAAAACACCCAAAACATTATGCATGTCCGTTTTGGCAGGTAAGAGATAATTTTCTAATTTGTATTTAATATTATGTTAATTAAATACATTAGGATTGGATAACATAATGTTTTATGACCCTCATTGCATTAGTTCGTTACTTATGCTATTGATGTACCAGGATTATAACAAGGATTGTATATTTTTTGCTTGGGTTGAAGAGGAAGAGAAGCCAATGGATGACCTTGGGTGAAGACTAGACAAAGTTCAACTAAAATTATGTAAATACAAATGTATGAATGTGGACCTACAACAAGATCTGTATGATTTGAAAGATCAATTACGTGTAATTAGGACTAATTTGAACAAGAGTACTACTCGTTTAACTTATGTGATTAATAGCTTAATCGTCATTTTCCTTGTATATGTCGTGTTATGGTTTTTGTCCAAGGTTTTTTTAATGGCTAGTAGGTTAGGGCTGATGAGAGTCTATTGTGTTTATTTATGGTTTCGTATTCTACTCTTTAATGATGAGGTCGCCAGTTTACTTTAGGTGTAAATGTATATAATTTCATTTTCCATTGATTGCAAAATATGTAACTGTATGAATCCGTACATTAACAAGTAAAGTTTAGTAAGTAAGAGGGGGGAAAGCAATATTTAGCATTCTAAAGTACGTGACTATTTAATAATTAATGAAACTTATGTAGGATTACATGACATTATCGTTCCCTCTTCTTATAAAGCACTAATACATGGAGGTTTTTGAGAAACATATTACTTACTAAGACCAGAAAATTTAAAGCTGAAATTAAAAATAAGAAGCTTATAACTCCCCACGAAAAACTCCGTTAGATAAAGGGTCTTCGTTAGTTGAAAGTCATTGAGAGGCGCTTGCGTGACACAACATGGCCCTGCAACGAAGTAAAATTACTAGATAAATCTTGAAAAAAATTGCTATTTGCAAAAATTTGGCTTCGAACAAAGGTATTGATTATATAAGAAAGTAGAGAATAAACCTTAAAGTACATATCCATCTTGATAACATCATCATATGTACGCTTTTGATCAACGCGTAAGCTATCTTCTAACCATAGCACTACAACTCCTTCGCTTAGTCCTATCGGAAGTCTATATGCAAACGTATAAGTCCTTGGTAAGTTATTCACCAAGATGATTGTGTTTTCATAGCTTTGCCTTATCTCAAGCATAACAATAATGCTAGGCCTATGTTTTTTATATAGTCGAAAAAAAATTATCAACAAGTGACGGTCTACCTAAGCCACGAACATTCCAACAAGAAATAACTATGTCTTCTGGAAATGACTCGGCTGGAGACCGAATACCAAGGGGAACAAAGTTCCTAAGGAAGGTTATGAAGTCTACGTTATGGAACTTAGGAACAATGTTACACTGCCTATGAAACGTTATGACTAAGTGTAACACATGAGGATAGGAAGGCACCTTAAGCAATTGAAATGCATCCGTGTAGGTACCTATGGATAGGCGAAGGGGAAGGATGTCAAGGGTAAAAAATGTTCCATCAATGTCTATTACAGGCTTAGGGCGAGGACATGTAAAGCCGGTCGTATATGAGGTGGATGGAATGACCCTAAGGGCAGTGATCTAAGGCACCATGTTAAGAATACGTGGAATTCAAACCGATTTGGATATATATCTAAGATACTTGGCAAGTGTGCGTGGCGTGAAAAACCACCTTCTTCTGTCATTAAAAGGTTGTTAAGTTGGTTGTTGTTTGGTGTAGAAGGGTTAAGTATGAGGGTAGAAATAGTAGGCAATGAAATATCAGTGTAAATACCACCAGCGTGGTCTTTGAATAGGTAAGTAAAGGTGGTGAAGTCCATCTCCGGCTCTACTCCCATTGGTGGTTTAAAAAACATGAGACCTTGGCCTCCACTGGTTGTTGTAAACCTTCTTGCCATAACTAGTTGTTTCAAGGAACCTTGAGGTTATTAAAGAGGTGTAAGGAAAGATTGTGTAACTATGGGTAATGGGATTGATCTTTAGTTATGGAATAAATCAATAATGTTGCCTTCCTTATATAGACTTAGTGCCCGAGGCAGGTGCTCCCCACTTAATTATTGCAACCGCTTGCAACTACTACCCATATTGTGTAAATAGGCTTCACTTGCAACCTAGTTTTGGAGGGAGTAGTGATTTAGAATTTTTAAATCATTTGAGATGAACAAATTAATGGCGCCAAGGATTTGAGTCGGTCACGACTTGTTGTTAATATAACATGTTTCCATTTGTTTACCTTGCTAATATAGTCTACTCTATTGATTTCTTCTTGTAGAAACCCATTTGTGTCTCCCCAAAACCAAACCCAGTGATGAATACCTTTCGCGTCGAACCATAATCGAATGAAGTGAAAGTGTGGAAAGTCAAGTGTTGCTGTTAGTTTTTTTTATTAAAATTCCTTCTCTCTGTCTTGAAAACAACTCTATTTTATAAAAATAGCCAATACAATTTAGTTTTGTCCGTGAAAAGGGTCCAATAATAGTGTAGTTGGATGGGGCTTGCAAAGAGCTTTCAAACGATATATTATAAGCCCAATTCCGATGAATAATGAGGAAGTTATGGCCAAAATACTAAACTGGGCCCAATTTGTTCTTTATATGCGGCCCAATGATCTAGAGGAGGGTCTAGTATTAATTATTATTCCTAAAATTACTAGGATTAATTGTAGTCTTCTAGAATTCTCTAGAAAGTTCTTTTAAATCCTAATAGAGTTAGAATTAATAATTATATTATGATGAGTTTTATTTGGAATAAAATATTATTATTTTATTATTTTATTAAAATACTATTTTAGGTTCTATACGGATTCCATAGATCAAATTTCGTTAAATATTGGATTTCGCGTGGAAAGCGCGTGAAAATCAGGTTGTCGCCAAACAACAGGCCTGTCGCCAAGCGACAGAGTGGTTTTGCGGCGACAACTTGTAGTTTTATTCCTTATCAAATTCTATGCTTTTCCGGACTATTTTTATTATAAATAAGGTCCCGAAACTCCGTTTTTATTTATTTTCACAATCACCCAATTCTCTCTATTCTCTCTTGAGCAATACATGCTTTCTTTCTCTCTCTCTCTTTCTAAACTAGCTTTTTTACAAACACAATACCGCATACACAAGATCTAGAAATACCTAGCCTAGTTCGAAGTTGCCTTCGCCCTAGACGTGAAAGGTTGATAATTTCTAAGGGCTTGGTCCCAAATCCAGTCTCAACTTTTTTTCTCTTTCTTTCAATTATTTAATTTAATTCTTTGATTTTATTATTTATATTGAAGTTTACTAATGCGTGTACGTATTTTGTTATTAGAAAGAGGTACGAGGCTTCGAAGTTAGTAATTAGCTTACTCCCTATTTTATTTTAATGTAGAAAGCATGCTTAGATTTGTTTGATTCCTAGTATCATGTTAGGATGTTATTTAATGCTTTCTAGAATCATGTTTAGGGTGCCTTTTATTCTTTCTAATACCATGTTAGTATCATGTTAGGGTTAAAGATTTGATCTTTAATGTTTAGTGACATGCTAGGATTTGTTATTAATCTTGTTAGTATCATGCCTAGGATCTTGCTATTATATTTAAGCTTTATTATTAACATTATTTTGATTATTATTATTATGATTATTATGTTGCTTGATATATTTATTATTATTTCTTGATCACGCCTTTTATGCATGTTTAAAGGGAATTTGTATTTGAATCACGCTTAATAAGATAATTAATAATTTGGTTTAGGCTAATATGATTTTAATTCAAGTGATCGCCAATAATTGATTTATTTGTGCATTAATATTCAACCAACATAGATGAACAGGTTTAAGGTTAATATAATGTTTGCATGTTAGCCAAAAAGCGCACATGAATACGAGTAGAATAAAGTAGAGGCCTATTTTATAGGGCGGGTCCCTTCTTTTGTAGATTGAATTCGTTCCCTTATCCCCAAACCCTATTTGGTTCAAGACCTTATGGAGTTGGCGATCTCATGGATCGTTAAGGGGTGTAACCTTCACCTCGTGAACGGTTTACAAGTTCCTAACACTACACCAAAAAATAGATTAGAGATCGCAAAATATAGAACGGTTATTAAAGGTAGGCGTTCTCCAAAAGAATATAGATCGTTTTAATATAAGAGGCGTTCTATATGTTAATACATATAGAACGGTTAGCATAGTTAACTGTCCTGTATTTCAATTTACTCAAATAATTAAAAATAATAATAATTTATTATAAATGATATAGAACGGTCATCTTGACAACCGTTTTGTATTATATTAATTAATTATTATTTTTAATTAGGAGGAAATTATATATGTACATACACAATAATTACAGAAATTTCCGTAAATTTTTTTTTACCCAAAATACTAAAAGGGAAAATTGAAGCGATTATCACTTTCTCTTTCTCATTCATCTATAAAAAAAATGTGAAACCTTCATTAAACCTTCATCAAACCTCCATAGCAAATCTTTCATCAGCCGCTTACTGCACCGCCGCTCCACTTCTACAGTACCGCACATGGCTGCTGAGCCACCAGTAAATTGAGGTAGGCTAGATATTTTTTTGGTTCGAATTTTTATTGTGGTAGAATAATTGGATTATGATAATTGTCAATCTAATTGCATGAAGTAATTAGTAGGTGATTGAAGTAAATTTGTAACATTCGAATTATGGAGGAAATAGAAGTAAATTTGTAAAATTCGAATTTTAGGTGATTGAAAAAACCTTCAAAGTTCTTGTTTTTGGGATAAATTCATCGATTGTTTGTATGTAAATATTTAAGCCGAATTATTGCAGTAAGTTCAATCGAATTACCCTTAATTTTGTCGAATTTACTCAACGAATTCCTGGGGTTTTGATTCGATTTTTTTGCTCGAAATTTCTCGAATTAATGCTCGAATTTGCTCAATTTTTTGCTCGAATTTGCTTGAATTTTCCCATAATCGAATATGCTCGAATTCCTGGGGTTTCTTAGGGTTTTATTTTGTTGTTTTGCTTGAAATTGGGGGTTTATTTAATGCTCGAATTGGGGGTTTTATTAGTGCTCAAATTCTTGCGGTTTGGTTGTAGAATTTGTGGAAATTTTTTTGGTCGAATTTCTGGGGGTTTTTGGGTAGAATTTTTGGGGTTTTTGGGTCGATATTTTGGGGTTTTTAGGTCGATTTTCTGGGGTTTTTGGGTCGGTTTTTGGGTCGATTTTTTGGCCGAATTACCTTGAATTTCTGGGTGATTTTTGCTTAAATTTCCTTGAATTTCTGGATGATTTTTGCCTTGGGGATTGCCCTGGACCTGGGTTTTTTCAGCCTGTGTTTAGAAACTGACTGCTTGAAGCTGTGCAATGCCTTGAAGAAAAGAGATGTGCAGCCTACTTAGTTTGGTTTGGTAGTGAATAATATCCTGAATTTAGCTGCTAGGTGTCGTGTTTGTTCCTTTTCTTTTGTGAAACGTGATGGCAATCGGGATGCTCATGAGCTGGGAAAAATGAGTTGTAAGGCCTGTTGAACAGATTAATGACTTGCATTGTGCAAATGTGCTTAATCCATTGTTTTTAAAACAACTATCTAAGGCATGTGTACAGAACAGAAGGAAGCACTACTGTTGAAATGGGTGATCTTTTATAGGTAGTTTAAGGGGTCTAATGTTGAAATGAGTAAAATATAGATGATTCGTATGCAGCTAGGTTGGAGATTAGACAATTATTGCAAGCAATAGAAATGATTTGCAACTTTCAAACATAATGTCTTTACAAGGTTCTTGAGGTGATGTAGGTTAATTAAGGCAGTCACCTGTGTTGTTTTCCTTTTTTTTTTTCTTTTCTTCTTTTTTTTCTAAATCTTGGTGTGTTGTGCAGCAAGATAGCAATTATCAATTATCATTGCTGTGAAGTCATCTGATAAACAGTCAACAACCGTGGTTCTTTTCTTGACTATGTCTGGTGTGGAAAATAGTTAGCATGAATCTGATGTCTGTACTGTTTTAATTTATTTATGGCATATGAGGATTGGGATTCAAGTTTTTTTGTAAGCTTATTCCTTGTCTCAATGATGTTCTTGTAGTTTAATTGACTGATATCGGCTCATATTTATTTTCAAAGTAGACAAATCTCAGACAGTTAAACAAAAGAACAATATAAATGGCAGAAGGGGTGATAGAAGAAGTTCTAAAGTTCCACTGAAGGCAAAATTTGATCCATGAAAGTTGGCTTGACAAATTTCAATCCCACAAGTGGAGGAAGCAATGCTTTTGGTATGAACTAGTATCTCTATTGTGAGATTGCTAAAAAATTTATAAGGCATGCTTGACAAAAACTATTATGCATATGGCTGTTATGTGTATTATGAGCAGCCTTTTTGGATAGTATATATTCTTACGAACTTAGATAAAAAAAAAGGATATGCTTATTTATATTTAATTAGATGAAGTTATTGTATATTATTAACTAATATGTATGTATTTTACATTTTTTTGTAGTATTTTAAGCAAGTTCCTCCTACATATTCTCAACAAATGATCGACGAGCTTAGGAAAAGGTGGATTTCATATGTTACCGGATACCATCAACCAAATGACGACAAGAACGACGATTTATGTGAATTGTAGATCAATATGGTATTGGTATATCTAAGCATAATTTTTTTTTTTCAATCAACATTAACTAGAAAGGTGTTTTGATATTTAACTCACGTATTTGTTTGTATAGTACAAATTTTGTATGAATGATTCAATTTAATTGTGGTTCGATGTTTTAAATTACATATATGAAGTATATTCTGATGGCTTTCGTCATATCTGGAAATATTTTTGTTGATTTTATTATACAAAAATTTATATTGCACGTATACAGGATCATGAATTTTTTTGACATGGAAAATGTGGAATTTTTCTTATAGGATAAATGTACAAGATACAAAACAGGAATACAACAAATACAGGTCTAAATGAAATACAAAAATAATATAGATTATTAAAATACAGGAATAATACAATAATAAACACGGACAAAAGTAATTCGAATTATTATGGCTGGATTTAAACAAAAAATTAAAGAACTGTTATCTAACTTAACCGTTCTCTACTGTAATGCATTATAGAACGGTTAAGTGTCCTAAACCGTTCTTTATTCCTTCCTTAGTGTACAAATTTATGAAGGGAAAAGAGAACAATTGTGACTAACAACCGTTCTCTATTTGTTATTATATAAAACTGAAAGGATTGGTTTCCTTCGAACAAGTGTATTATTCTGATAGCGGGTTCAGAATTATTAGAAAGCTAATATATTCAGCAAGGTCAAGTGATCGGAATGCCTGGGTGGAGGCCGCTTCCGATCAGTAATATTAATATAATTAATATTACAGCTTAATCTTGACTGAACCCTTCAGGTCACACCCAAGCAAATATATGCGAACCAACTCGACGAATTAATTCGGAAGAAATTAATTCGTCGCCCGAGTGTTAAATAATTAGACATCGGTAATTCGAGCTTAGAGCGTCGAAACTGATCGTCGGAAGTCGAGTATAAATAATAAAAGACGAGACGCGCAAAATAATAATAAATCAACAATATTCCCGAAAATACCCCTAGCATCGGAGTGCCCCGAGCATCCGAATGCTAAGGGCAAGACGAGCTGGAGCACCGTGCTGCAGCCACGGCCAGCCGCGGCTAGGCACAACAGTAGCCGCGCCGCGCCACGGCAGCAGCCGCAGCCGCGGGCTGGGCTCGGGCCGGGCTCGGCCTTGGCTCGTGGATTGGCTCGGGCCATAGGGCCGTGAATAAGGGGAAGGTTGGAATATGGGAGAAAGTGGGTTGCCATGTGGCACAAGGTGAGGGAGAGAGTGGGGAGCAAGTTTGGTCCCCATCTCCAAGTGGTCCTCACCTACTCTCTCATGTATGCTTGACACTTGTTGATTTATTACTAGTTTGCTTAATAATTTTATTTTAGCTTTAAAATAAAATGAGAAAATCTCATTGTCCCACATTGATGGGAGAGATTTTCATACTCCCATCATTCCCTATAAATACCCAACTTTGGGCATTGGAAATGATGCTTGAGTGGGAGTTAAATAGAGCATTCCATAATATTGGAAAAACTCTCAAACTCATATAACACTCGGGTTTTGGTCGGACCTCGTTAACCCCCAGGTAGTAGACCTTAAAGTTGTGTTCGCCTTTTTGTGGGTGGATACCGTCGGAGGCGCGACGCTTGACGTGCTCGTAGCTTTCAAGTAAGAGCCCCGGTTTTTGGGCGAAGCTCGCTTCGAGGGTAAGATTCGTTATCTTTTCTTTGTGTTTATTTATTTATGCTTTATGATTTTAATTATTGCGAGCGGTTCCTTGGGTCGGGGTTTGTTTCCGCGGTGAGTCGGTCTCACCAAACCCTAACAGCGATATCGGAGCCCCGCTCGTTTATTTTTATAATCATATTTTTCAAGGTTTATTTTGGCTTAATTTTCTGGTTTAAGTTGCTAATTAGATTAGTAGCTCGGTTTTATTTATTTTAATCCCGTTTTAATGTCGATTTTGGCCCAGAACCCAGATTTTCGCCCAAGACTAGTGAATTTTGGGTGAAAAACGTGTTCTGGAAAGGTTTTTTCTCCCAAAGGGGTCTGTGTTTTAGCCAAATTCTGACTAGAAATGCATGTTTCGAGGGGTTTTTCGTTTTTTACGAAAAATTTTAAGTCTTTTCTAACCTTAAAATTAATGGCATAAATTGTTGATTATATGGTTGATTATTTGCATTATTTTCTGCATTTTTTATGTCCCCTTAAAGCACACTTACTTGGTAGTATTTGATGCTTAAAGTTTGATTTATTTTCACATTATTGCAAACTAATTGCTTTTTAATGTGAAAGTTTTAATTTTGAGGCTTCCTAAGTGTTAAAGATTCAATCTTTATTTGTGAATAAGTGATTGAAACTTTAAAAACCACTAAATTCCGTGTTATTTTGTGTTAAACTTTGATGTTTTAATCATTTTGAGTTGATTGGAAACATAAAGTTTCGATTTTTGTGATAGAAATTTGGTTATCTTCATGTTGGAAGATATAATTTTCAAGGATTCACAAAATTTAGATGTTGGAATTTTCATTTGAACATTAAAGTTCATATTTTTCCAACTTCCCTTTACTTTGTCAAATTCTCAAGTTTAATTTAAATTGATTAAATTGAAAGTGAGAAATTGCCTCAATTTTATGTTGCACCAAGATAAACCAATTTAATTAAGAATGGTTCTTGGAATTATTTTGGTTATTTGCACTTTGAAAATTTTATTAAGTTAGACTTGTTTAAAATTTTATTTTGCTCTCTAATTAGTTCTAAAATTAATTTAGAATTAATTATTGTTGTCTCGCGAAAAAGGATCAAATCCCGAGGCCGTGGCACGCAAAACGAGGCAATGCATCACCTTGGCGAGCCGGGCTGCACAACAGCCCATATGTGGCTGCCAAGGTGGCAGAACCACCTTAATTGCGGCCACACGCGCGGCGCTGCCACGCAAGGCAGCAGCACACGCGGGCTGCGGCAGCACACACGCGGCTGTGCCGTGGCAGCAGCTCGCGGTCGTGTGCCGTGGGCCGTGTGTTCGTGGTCTTGGCGTGTGTGTATGCTTGGTGCGGTGAGGTGTCTAGCCGTAGTAGGCTTGATGTTGCTTATTTTGCCGTTTTATCTATTTTAATTAATTTTGTTTATTTTAATTAAAATTTTGGGAGGCTAGGCCTCGGTTTTGAGCGGCATTGACAAAATTTCATTTTGACAAGTTTGGGTGCTACCGACTTAATTAATTAGATTAATTAAGGAAATGCGGAATTTAGTGGGAGCTTCAATTATTAATGACGTAAATTATATAATTGGTTAAACAACTTTGACTAGTTTTAATTAGGCGTGTTAATCGGATTAACCACCTAGAATAGTTACTAGTGCGCGCGTTGTTTAAATGCATTTTATTTTGTTTTAATTTGTAAATTGCATGGGCCATTCACAAATAGTGAATGGATGAATGGAATACATATATTCTCTCTCTTACAGGTTTTATGAAATGGCAACTAGTGGGACCCGACTAGGATAGAAAATACGGACTACGTGTCGTTATGTATTTTTGTAAATCTAAATACGGTCTACGCACCGTTAAGTATTTTTGTACTTTATTATTTTGATCATTCCTAGTTGTAGACACTAGTTTTTGCATAAGTTTGGTGAAGTCTTGAAGACGGCGTATCTTGGAAGACAAAGCCTTGAATTGCAAATGAAGACCTTTTGAAGATATGAAGATCTTAAGGGGTCATGCTAGTTGCCAATATGCATCTATAATTTCGCTTTATATTTTATGCCTATATATATATATGTGTGAATTATTCGTTAGATGCATGTTTAGGTTTTCTTGATGTTGCGATGATTAGTTAAATTCACTTAAATCAACCAACATAGAAATCCTAGGTCCCTAAAAATATTGAGTCAAACTTGCCTTTCCAAAACTACACTTACTAACCGAACGAGAGTAATGGTAGGCTACGCCAAAGCGAGGTGCCATCACTTCTCCAAGGGGCATAAGGCACACTGGGTGTGCACGTTGATTTTCGTTTAACTCATCGGCATGAGTGAGGAGTCCTCACATACCGTGGCAAAAGAGATACATCGTCAAAGATGCATTAGATGCGACGATTGTCTAACCAAGAGTGGCTTAGAGCCATTAGCAAGGCAATGCTTACCCAAGAAGATTGAGTGTTTAAGACAAGCCAAAGCATGCTTAACCACTCTTTGTTTCTTCGGATCTTGGAATCGCCTTATTTTCACATAATAGGGACAAATTTTACGTGTGAATAAGACGTTAAATAAGTATTGAAAATTTGCATGAATAAAATTCAATCTTATTTAAGTATATTTGAATGGTTTTTCATTAAAATTCTTTCAATTGTAGAATCATGTCTTTAACTAATGACAACGACCTTATGTACCCGGAACTTCCCGAAAAGTTACCAATTTTGCTCAATTTGGTGAACTTCAAGGAATGGGAAGATGAACCCCGAAAGACACTCAGTAATTGCTACCTAGAGCATATCTTGGACACTCTGATCCCGAGTTTCTACTCGAAAGGGATCATGAGTAATGAAGCTCATGCAGAATGGAGTATAGATTGCAAGAGAGTTTCCAAACTCATGGAAAACTCCATCCCGGATCAATGGAGAGGGGTTTTCTCCGGCTATTTTCCGGACATGATGCTAAAAGCTCTTGAGGATGTAGTCAACATGAGGGTCACCAAGAGTGCTAGGGGCAATTATGATGGTCATGTGGAGGATGTGACTAGGTCACTCTCCAAAATGAGGATCAAGCCACCGCAAGAAGGTTGTCTCTCGAAAGAAAGACAAGAGGTATGGGGAAAAGTCTACAGTGCGAGACTTAGGCCCGGAATGCCACTTCAAGCTCATGTAATTAACATGACAAGGCTATTCAACCATCTGGAGCTAATTGGCAAACCAGTGGAAGACGAGCAAGCGGCTCACATGCTTCTTAGCTCTCTTAACTCGGGGTATGTGGGGCTTAAGATGCGTCTCACCGCCAATAGGGATACACTGTCCTTAAGGGAAGTCACCCAAGAGCTCCAAAAGATCTTTTCTTGCAAGAAGGCTAACTTTGCCCTTAGACCAAGGAAGAAGGAGTTCAAAGACAAGAGGAAGATGCGCTGCTTCTATTGTGGTAATCCCGGACACTACAAAAGAGAATGCGGCATATATCTGGATGATGAGGCGAAAGGAAGAGTAACCTCAACCTCATGTATCATCTTATACACTTGAATATAAGCAATTTTAAAAGGTATTAGATACCGGAAAATTGACTCACAACACACTCCTTCCTCAAGAAGAATCGAGTTCACAAGTAGGATGGGTGTGATCTATCCAAGAGAAACTTGTCATCTCATGTTTTGTCTAAAGAAGTAGAACTTATTTAGTTTTATCTACCATACTTTTGATGTATTTCCGACGTTGGACGTCATTTTCATCAAATCGAGACCTTTTTGATGTCTTGAACATATTTATGGAATGACACTTTCACGTGTTTTTAGACAAATGTTTGATACCAATACAAAGAAAGCTAAGACCACACAATCTAGTCAAACTTACTTGTGGCATTGTCGCCTTGGCCACATTAACATCAAACGCATCTACAAGAAGGTATTCTTGACTCATTTGATTTAGAATCCTTTGAGAATTATGAAGGATGTTTATTAGGCAAGATGATAAAGCAACCATTCTCCAAGTTAGGAGAAAGGGCCGGTGACTTGTTGGGACTAATACACACCGATGAATGTGGACCAATGAGTACACCCGCAAGGAGTGGTTATCGGTATTTCATAACCTTCACGGACGACTTTAGTAGATATGGTTATGTCTATCTAATGTCGCACAAATCTGAATCGTTTGATAAATTCAAGGAATTTCAGAAAGAAGTTGAAAACCAACTCGGCAAGAAAATCAAAGCGCTTCGATCGGATCGAGGTGGCGAATATTTGAGCTAAGAGTTCGATGACCATCTGAAAGAACATGGAATACTTTCAGAGTTGACACCTTCGGGAACTCCTCAATGGAATGGAGTATCTGAAAGGAGGAATCGAACCTTGTTAGACATGGTCCGATCTACTATGGGTCTTAGTGAACTTCCAATCTCTTTCTGGGGACATGCACTTTTAACTGCGGCACTCACTCTAAATTGTGCTCCGTCAAAAGCAGTGGATAAGACTCCATATGAATTATGGACAAGCAAACCGCCAAGGTTGTCTTTTCTCAAGATTTGGGGATGCGAAGCATATGTTAAGAAACTCATTTCTGACAAACTTCATCCGAAATCTGACAAGGTTTACTTTGTGGGTTATCCAAAAGAAACCAAAGGGTATTACTTCTACAACAAATCCAAGAACAAAGTGTTTGTTGCTCGTGATGGTGTCTTCTTGGAGAAGGAACATCTCTCCAAAATGACAAGTGGGAGGAAAATTGAACTTGACGAAGTTCGAGAGAACGAGCAACAAGGACAAGTTGACAATCAAAGTGCTTACCAAGCAGCTGTTGACATTGGTCAAAGTCAAAATATTCAAAGTCAACCCGACAATGCAAATGCTCAGTCCATTACCCTACGTAGGTCGACTCGACCAAGATCTCAACCTGACAGATATCTCGGTGTTGTATTAACCGAAGATCTGGACATCCTAGTAGTGGATGGAGATGAGCCGGCAACCTACAAGCAAGCTATGACGAGAACCGACTCTGCAAAATGGCAAGAGGCCATGAAATACGAAATGGACTCCATGTTTGAAAATCAAGTATGGGACTTGGTTGATTTACCCGCAGGTTACACACCTATCGGATGTAAATGGATTTTCAAAATGAAAACCGACAAAGATTGAAATGTATTTATTTACAAAGCAAGGCTGGTAGCAAAAGGTTACAGGCAAATTCACGGCGTTGATTATGATGAAACCTTTTCTCCAGTTGCTATGCTTAAGTCCGTTCGAATTCTTCTAGCGATTGCTGCATATTACGATTATGAAGTATGGCAGATGGACGTCAAAACTGCCTTCCTCAATGGGATTTTGGAAGAAACTGTGTATATGACACAGCCTGAAGGTTTTGTCGACCAGAATAATCCTAAGAAGGTATGAAAGCTTAAGAAGTCCATTTATGGATTAAAGCAAGAAAGCAGAAGTTGGAATCTGCGATTTGATGAAGCCATCAATGAGTTTGGTTTTATCAAAAATCCAGATGAGTCTTGTGTTTACAAGAAGGTCAGTGGGAGTGATATCGCCTTCCTAGTCTTATATGTCGATGACATTTTGCTCATTGGAAATAGCATTCCATTGCTAGAGTCTATAAAGACTTGGCTCGGGAAATGTTTTTCAATGAAAGACTTGGGAGAGGCTCAGTACATATTAGGCATCAAGATCTATAGGGATAGATCAAAAAGGATGATTGGAATGAGTCAGAGTACTTACATCGATAAGGTACTGGCTCAATTTCAAATGGAATGAGCCAAGAGAGGGCACCTACCCATGTCACATGGCAAAACCTTAAGCATGAAGTAGTGTCCAAAGACACCTGATGAGCGAGAAAGGATGAGTCGAATTCCATATGCTTCGCTTATTGGATCGATCATGTATGCCATGATATGTACTAGGCCTGATGTATCGTATGCCTTAAGTGCTATGAGCCGATACCAATCAGATCAAGGAGAGGCGCATTGGACTGCGGCCAAGAATATTCTAAATTACCTGAAAAGGAACAAGGATAAATTCCTGGTTTATGGTGGTAAAGATGAATTGGTTGTTGAGGGATATACCGACGCAAGCTTCCATACAGACAGAGACGACTTTAAGTCACAATCAGGATACATATTCTGTCTCAATAGAGGAGCGTTTACTTGGAAGAGTGCAAAGTAAAGCACAACCACTGATTCTTCAACTGAAGCCGAGTACTTGGCAGCATCTGAGGCAGCCAAGGAGGCAGTTTGGATTCGCAAGTTCATTGATGAACTTGGTGTTGTACCCTCCATCAAGGGTCTAATAGACCTCTATTGTGACAACAATGGAGCTATTGCTCAGGCTAGAGAGCCACAAGAACATCAGAAGGTCAAACATGTCCAAAGGCGATTTCACATGATCCGAGAATGGAATTCAGAAGGTGAAATCAGAATTTGCAAAGTTGGAACGGATGACAATGTAGCCGATCCACTTACTAAACCTTTGCCTCAAGTGAAGCACAACAAACACATTGAGGCAATGGGAATCAAGCATGTCATGAACTGGCTTTGAATTCCATTTTATAGTGTTTTAATCAAATTTTGAACAATGTTGATGTAAAGCACTATGATGAACCATTCAGTTTTGGAGTAATTAAAATTTTTCATTCAATTTAAATCACTCCGTCTCTATTTAATTGTGGTTTAGAATTAAATAATTAGTCCATTCGATTTTTAATAAATATTCAAAATAGGGTATCAAGTCAATGACTTGGATAAAGAAACACCTATTAAGTGAACATTGAATATTTTAATCGAAAATTATCCCTAATCAAGGTCATATTTTGTGGACGATTGATGACCATCAGAGATTAGTGTGTAGTATGATTTGTAGCACCGTTTCTTGTGCTAGGAGGATATAAATTATTTGCACAGGTATTGGTTTAGAACCATACTGGATCGACCTATGAGGATACTTTAAGAGATTTAAAATCGTCATAAGTATTTTCTCATTATTACTATCAGAACTCTTTTCCTTTGACCATGAGTGGTGGGAGATCTCTTGTTTGAGTACTGGTCCGCTTTGGTATCCGCCAAACGTTCGCCGTAACTGGGGATTATAAAGACAGATATTGGGCGGGTGAGTCCTCTTAGTAAGAGAAGCTACATTACAAGACTGGAAATGTCCCTCTACTAACAATAGGGAACATGTCTTTTTGTTAACAAGGCCACTCGAAGAGCGAGACTGTGAAAAATGCATGGCCGTGCTCAGATGGATTTTAGAAATCATCTGCTTATTGATAGTCAAACTCGGATTTCGAGAAACACTTCTGGACGTAATAGAGATGACTATTAATCTTACTCTGTAGTTCATGAAGAGACGTAGGATAAGGGCTATACACTAAATTCACACTTGTCCGGAAGGACAAGTGCGAGATTGAAAGGAATGGTGTCCTTCGAACAAGTGTATTATTCTAATAGCGGGTTCAGAATTATTAGAAAGCTAATATATTCAGCAAGGTCAAGTAATCGGAATGCCTAGGTGGAGGCCGCTTTCGATCAGTAATATTAATATAATTAATATTACAGCTTAATCTTGACTGAACCCTTCGGGTCACACCCAAGCAAATATATGCGAACCAACTCGACGAATTAATTCGGAAGAAATTAATTCGTCGCCCGAGTGTTAAATAATTAGACATCGGTAATTCGAGCTTAGAGCGTCGAAACCGATCGTCGGAAGTCGAGTCTAAATAATAAAAGACGAGACACGCAAATTAATAATAAATCAACAATATTCCCGAAAATACCCCTAGCATCGGAGTGCCCCGAGCATCCGAATTCTAAGGGAAAGACGAGCCGGCGCACCGTGCTGCAGCCACGGCTAGGCACAGCAGCAGCCGCGCCGCGCCACAGCAGCAGCTGGTGCGGGCAGGGCTCGGGCCAGGAGCGGGCTGGTGCGGGCTGGGCTCGGGCCGGGCTCGGCCTTGGCTCGTGGCTTGGCTCGGGCCATAGGGCCGTGAATAAGGGGAAGGTTGGAATATGGGAGCAAGAGGGTTGCCATGTGGCACAAGGTAAGGGAGAGAGTGGGGAGCAAGTTTAGTCTCCATCTCCAAGTGGTCCTCACCTACTCTCTTTGTCCCACATTGATGGGAGAGATTTTCATACTCCCATCATTCCCTAAAAATATCCAACTTTGGGCATTGGAAATGATGCTTGAGTGGGAGTTAAATAGAGCATTCCATAATATTGGAAAAACTATTAAACTCATATAACACTCAGGTTTTGGTCGGACCTCGCTAACCCCCAGGTAGTAGACCTTAAAGTTGTGTTCGCCTTTTTGTGGGTGGATACTGTCGGAGGCGCGGCACTTGACGTGCTCGTAGCTTTCAAGTAAGAGCCCTGGTTTTTGGGCGAAGCTCGCTTCGAGGGTAAGATTCGTTATCTTTTCTTTGTGTTTATTTTTTTATGCTTTATGATTTTAATTATTGTGAGCGGTTCCTTGGGTCTGGGTTTGTTTCCGCGGTGAGTCGGTCTCACCAAACCCTAATAAAAACGCCTAAACGACCCGTTCTCTATACTTTATACATCGCTTAGCAGAAGATTGCCCCTAAGGCGATCTATAAAGTCTATTCTAACAGTTCTCTAAGGCCTTTTTTGTAGTAGTGTAAAACTTGTTGGCGACTCTTTTGCTCTCTTTTCTTTCCCTTTGGACGCCACCGTACTTAAGTGTATGATCACAGTGGTGTTCAAGCTTGGGGTTATGATGCTTGAAATATTCCCTACAGTTTTTGGCGACTCCACTAGGGAGGATTTCTATTTTAATTCCAGAAATTTATTTTGGCAATGATTTAGAATGAGCGGATGAGACTCGAAAAGTTCTAAGTATTTCATGTGCGTAATTTTGATTAACATTATTGTCATATGCATAAAAAAGGTCCTAATTGGATAGACCATCCGAAATGAGTAAAAAAAAAATAGGATTTTACACGTATGAAATTTGAGAAATATCTTTCACAACTAGAATCGAAATAATACTGCGAAATCTGGAAAATTCTAAGAACACATATACCTGCCAAGGAATGTAGGAACTAGCGTCAGAAAACAGGGCTTGTCGGCTGTAAAGAGCTTCTGTAACCTGGCGACAGGGGTTCTTTTGCAGCGACAGTTCCCGAAGTCTGGCACCAAGTTCTTCCAATACCGAGCCAGAAATCTGCCTTCTTTTTTTGACCATTTCTAGTACTGTTGGCTCGATTCTACTTCCTGATTGAGTTTTTCTCACTTTTATGAAACTCATATGTGTTCTACATATGGACATAACCCTCTAGGGGTTCATGCTCCATCTACCCAATCGAACTCTCCTTGCAACGACGGGTAGATCCGAGTTTGTGAATCCACCAAACCGTGGAAGCAAGTTTTTAACTTGCGGGGTCCCATCTATACGCGTCAACCCTTCCAAAGGTAAGGCTTCCGCGCGATGCATCTGGACTCATAACCATGGACCCTCTTTGACTAACCCATATCCTTGAACTTTAGAGAACTAGAGCCATGGTTAGGTTGCAAACTCATTGCATCATGTTATGACTATTTGAACTACTTGTGCATTCTTTGCTTGTGCATACTCTATATGTGCTAACCGTTTGTTTGACTTGTGTTTAAGTCTAAATAAACCGATTAATGACTAAAAAGGACTTTTTCTAATTAATTAATTAATTAATTTGACCAATTAAAGAGTAATAAATTAATAAATATGACTTAGTACGACTTTAGGCAAGTCCCCTTAGAGTAAAATTACTAGAAACAATCCAAATTAATGTTCCAGCAATGGTGCAGAAATTTGGGCTGTGGCGCCTCTGTTTACTGTCTGTCGCCTGGCGACAACTCTGTCGTTTAGCGACAGGCTTTAAATGGTGGCGACAGTTATGTTATTTCGATGACAGTTCAGATTCTTACTCGAGTCATCATGACGAGTTTAATTAAACATTTTGCTAGTCAGTTTAGTCAATTTATTAATGGTTTTACCCATGTTTAAGTTTTTAATCGAGTCTAGGAAATTAGTCCCATGGTCATACATGAGAGTCAAAGAATGTCACTTGCACTCACTTATAAAACACACACTTAACATGTTTATCACACCATGACCATGTCTAGAGAGTCTTGAATGCGTATTTTTCCATCATTTTTTTTAGGGGGGTAAGTCGGATATTAATCCCCCAATTAAACCACTTGTTTGAACCCATTCCCAAAAATGTGCACCCTATTGTTTCTTTTTTGCTTTCTTTTTTTGCTTTTAAACCATAAAATCAAAGTCAACTTGAGTCAAGAAGAACTCAACGAAGTTAAGGGACAAGTGGCTACTATGGATGAAATGTTGAAGAACCTAACTCATCAAATTAATGACCCTGAAAGACAACAACAAATGGAGCTCATCCAGGAATGTTTGAGCAAACTATCCAATGACTATAGATTCCAGGGCATTAGCTCCCAAGGGGTCTCGGTGGACAAGGATCTTCTCCCGCAGAAGTTCAATGCCAATGACATCCCGAAATTCAAGCCTATATGGACAACCCTTATTTTCATTTAAGAGCATTTGAAACTGTAATGAATATTAAGGGAATAGATCAGAAAGCTTTTCATTCTGTGTTTTCTTTATCTTTAGAAACTGTGTGTCAACAGTGGTACTTTTCTCTTGATAAAGAGAAAACCTCTCTGAAATATTAAAACAAAAAGGAAATGAAGGCTTTACTTCCTTCTTTAACAAATGGAGGGAAACTTCTGCAAAGATGGTTGAGGTGCCTAGTGAAAAGGAATCTGTAAGGATGTTCATCAAGAACCTCCAAAAAAAATACTCTAAGAATCTCAAGTACCAAAACAATCTGCACACTTTCAAGGTCGTCTATGACATTGGTATCAACATTGAAGACGACCTAGCTAAACAGAAAGCTGCTAACAACAGTAACTCCAATAGTGGCTGGAAAGGTAAGAAGAACGACAATCCTTCTTCTTTCAAAACCACCCACTCGAATAATGTTAGTAACTTTAACCTAAATGAAGTCCTTGCTATGAATAACCAGGGACAAAAGAAACCATTTAGGAGGAACTTTACTCCTATTGGTATGAGTTACGACACCGCGTTCTATCGCCTACACCCAAAAGGCCTTATAACTCCCATTGGACCGTTTGGGGACCCACCTGTCGAAAAGAGAACGGCTAGCTAGAACCCCAATGCACACTGCAAGTATCATCAAGGTAGGGGCCATCTCACGAAAATTTGTTGGAAGCTAAAGGAGGCTATCCAAGATCTAATTGACAATAATAAACTTCCATTGCCCCCTGCAAGCAAGAAGCCAAGTATTAATAGTGCACCACTTTCGGATTCCTTAGCCATTTCTGATGAGGAAAACCAAGTTGATCCCTCAAACCTTATTAAACCCATTGAAGAGGAAGAGGAAGTCTTCGAAGACGCTAAAGATCACTTTCCTTGTGGGCAAGAACCCGCGACTAAACAAGAAGTGGGCATCCTTATTGAGGTTATCTTGCAAGCAAATGATTTGTTACGTGAGGCCATGGAGGTTGTAAAAGAGAAAGAGCAAAAGGAGCTACTCAAGAGTAGGCCTCCACCTAAGGAGAAGAAATCATTCTCTCTCCAAGTGATTGACACACCTAAAAGGAGTAATAGGCCGTACGCTCCAATTGGGACGTCTTATGCAAACATGTTCAAAATGCTCTCCGAGAATGGTAAAATTCAACCTCTCGAACCGAGACCATTTGAATCACTTAAAAGGACAGATAGGTATTATTGTCCAAATCATCAATCGGGAGGACACACAATAGAAAACTGTTTCAAATTCAAAGAACTAGTTCAACGATTGATTGATAGCAAGATACTAATTAAAATCCTACATAAAAAAGATGCTACCATTAATGGTGTTTGGGATTGCAACGACAAAGATGTCTACCTTAAGGATGTCGAAGAAACTCCACTTTCGACAGTATATCCAGTAAGTGACATTTGGGACGAAGAGGATTCACCCATAGACGTCCTCACGAGGTCCGGGAGAATGCAACCTCCCATTACAACACAACCTATCCCTACTAATCAACAAGTTCCCATACCCATCATAGAGGACAACGATGTTGTCAAACAGTTAAAAAAGACTAAGGTCGAAATGAATGTATGGAAACTTCTAGCTACATCCCGAGAACATAGAGTTGCGGTTATGGATGCTCTAGCTAAAGTAGGGATAGATTCGGACACCACTCCTCAGGGGTTGGCTAAATTCCTCACGAGTGATCTCCCAAGTCCCATCAATTTGATCACTTTTTCCGACAAGGATCTACCGCCGGAAGGTGACAAGCACAATAAAGCTCTTAACCTCACAGTAATCTGCAAGAGAATGAACGTCCCTATGACTCTTATTGATAATGGATCGGAAATTAATGTTTGCCCACTTAGAACTGCGAGGATGTTAGGAATAAGAGATGAGGATTTATCCCCATCAACACAAGGAATAAGAGCCTATGATAACTCACGTCGCCAAGCACTAGGCACAATTACCATGAATATATATAACGGCAGGAGCAATCAAACATGCTACTACATTCCAAGTGGTAGACATTAAAGCTTCGTTCAATCTACTATTGGGACGCCCTTGGCTTCATGACCTAAAGGTCGTCCCTTCACCTCTTCATCAACAAGTAAAATCCATAGTTGGAGGAATACCGATTACAATCGTGCTTTATCTATGAGAATCAAAACAATAGAAAATCCACTAATGAATGTGGAGCATGATGAAGATTTGTGGGGCTTTAATGAAGAGGTCTCCTTGATAGAGGAAGACGAAAGGACCCCTCTTCGCTACGACCTCCACTCAAACATGGTAACCAATGCTATCCTATGGAAACAAGGGCACTTCCCTGGAATGACTCTTGGAAAGAAGAAAGAGATAGCAAAATAGATGGGACTACCTAGCCTCCCTAAGTTAGACACTTTCGGACTTGGTTTCGAGCCGACCCTCGAAGATTTTAAGCGAGCCCGGGAAAAATCAAAAGCACGTAGGGACGCTCGCACGCAAAAGAAAGTAATTCCAATGGATCAATACCCTCTTACCTTAAATGGACAGTTTTTAAGAGAGGGAGAAGATTATCCATGCTATGAATTTCCAGAACCTTTCGTTGTAAATGGCATAAGATAACCTGGGTTTGAGATATTCCTGGATTGCTGCTTTCTAGATGAGATCCCAAATCCGAGCTACAAGGAGAAAGAACCCCCATGCTTTGACTTTAATGTCATGGGACTCCTCTTTGGGCGAGAAAAGAATGAGCCAAGATATGTAGAGGATAACTCTTCACTCATTCAAACGGTCCTACAAAGTGAGAACTTTGATCCTTCGAAGCTCATCACTCCGGTGGAAGATTTAGTGCGAGGATGGCGTAAGACAGTAAAGGTGACTACTACAAATGGAAAGAAGATCTCTATAACCATATGATAAGGGCCAATGTTTGAAGAATCGTCAGAGTCAGAGTCCGAGTCCGAGTCAGAGTCTTCCCCTATTGAGTCCTCTAAGTCTCTAGTTGTAGCACCTCCCTCTAGTTATTCTATTTTTGCATTGACAAGGGGAAAATGTATGTCGTTATCTATCCTTCCCCCAAGTCAAACAAAATTTGTAAACACCTAACCAACCTTATATGAATATAGGGAAAGTTAAGGGTCGATCCCTAGGGAATGCAATGATGAAAACTAGAGTCTAAGTCAGCTCGAAGATGGAGTTGATATTATGGTTGGCACTTTGGTAAAATAAAGCAAGTTTAATCAAGTAAAACAAAGGTCTAAACACTAGGGATATGGGTTCCACATGCAAGTTCAATGATAATGCTAGTTTAGAGCTCAATCAATTAATTCAAGTATTGCAATGGACAAACAATAGTAGCAATCAAGAGAGTTCAAATGCTATCTCCTATAGGCCAATATAGGTGTCACTATGAAAGGCAAATCAAGAAGAATCACAAGCAAACCCAATCAATTAGAGCAACTTTCAATTCAATTGTTCATGTCATTAAGAGTTGCAATGCAATCTAGATTAATCTTATAGGTTGATCACTCCTAGTCTAATCAATCACATGCAAAACTATGTCAACCAATTTAATTGCAACAAATCAATCAATCAAAGAGCATCAACTAGAAATTTCATTAATCAAACATGCTTCCCCCTTTCCCTAGCAACTTATCTACTCACTAATCATGGTGAAATTTAAGAACAAACAACTAGATATTGCTTTAATCTTCATTTCTATATCAAAATCTAAGAGAAATCAAAATAATCAACAATATCAAATTCAAATCCAAAGAAGAACAAGCAACAAGCAAAAATCAAATAACAAGTAAGTAAAAGATGAAAGAAGGAAGAGATTCTCACTGATATTGATGATTGAAAATGAAAAAATCCAAACTTGATTGATCAAATGTTGAGTTACAAATCCAAAACAAAGAACTTCTCTCTAACTTCTCTCTAGATTCTCTCTCTAAAACTAAGCTAATGAAAATTATAAGAAAGGTTGTTTCAAAAAGGAAATACAATTCTATTTATAAGCAAAGAAGAAATCGGCAGCTCCCGCGCCCTCTCTCGATAGACCCGCGCCCGCGGAGAAATGGGTACGGAACCCTCCGCGGGCTATCTGGGCAGACCCCGCGCCCGCGGCAAAAGAGACCCTCGCCCGCGGCAGTGAAACCCGCGCCCGCGGCTAATCCCCTGTTCCCAAAGCCTGATCAGGGGGCCGCGGTCTCTCTGAATGGAGCGGCCTCTCCATTTTACCCGCGCCCGCGGAGAGCCCGCGGGGCAACCGCGGCAAGTTTCTGCCAAGTTTTGGCAATTTTGAGTAACATAGGCCCGCGCCCGCGGCAAGATGACCCGCGCCCGCGGCCTGCTGGATTTGCCTTGGAAACCTCTCCGAGGCCTCTCCAAGGCCTCTCTAAGCCCTCTCTAGCCAAATGCTTCTTCCTTGCTTGATCATTAAGGTCCCAAATTGAATCCTTTGCCAAAGTAATTCTCACAATACCTACACAAGTAAACAAAGAAAGGAAATAAAAGGGAAAAAGAGCCAAATAAAGGAAAACACGATAAAAACACGAGAATCATAAAGAAAAGAGGAAAAAGAGAAACTAAAGGAAAAAGGACAAAAAATAAGAGAAGAAAGCATGAAAAGGGGAAAGAAATAACCCTTAAAGACTACCCTATGAGTGCCATAAATGACACTCATCATGCATCTATTCCTAGGATAGTTAGTAATCAAGTCCTAACGGATATTTCTTTGTTTGATGTAATGATTTTAGAGTTCAGTAATATGTCTTCTTCCCCTTACTCTTCGTGTTTTTCTATAACTCAAGATGACGAGCATTGCTTAACTAATGATGAAAATGACAAAGAAATTATTAAAGAAATGAAAACACTTGAAAACAAGACACCAATAATTGAAGATAATGAAACGGTTGACATCTCAAAAGATCCAACCACTAAAAGAGAAGTTAAAATCGGACTCACGCTAAACAAAGATGAAAGAACCGAATTAATTAATCTACTTAAAGAATTTATTGATGTATTTGCTTGGTCATACGAAGATATTCCAGACATTAACAGAGAAATAGCTCAACACACTATACCACTAATCCCAGGAATAAAACCTGTAAAACAAAAGTTACATCGAATGAAACTGGACGTAGCTCTTAAAATAAAAGAAGTACAAAAACAAATAACTACAGGTTTTATCAGGGTATCCAAATACCTTGAATGGGTCGCAAATGTGGTCCCAATTTCGAAAAAGGATGGTAGGGTTCGAATGTGTGTCGACTATCGTGATCTAAATAAGGCAAGTCTAAAGGATGACTTCCCTTTACCATACATCGATATTCTAGTAGATAATACAGCGAATCACGCACTTTTCGCATTTATGGATGGATACGCAGGGTACAACCAGATTCTCATGGCTGAAGAAGACATAGAGAAGAAAACATTCATAACACCTTGGGGTACTTACTATTACACGGTAATGCCATTCGGGTTGAAAAACGCGGGTGCTACTTACCAACGAGCAGCGACTACCCTACTCCATTACATGATGCACAAGGAAGTTGAAGTATATGCGGACGACATTATTGTGAAATCCAAAGACCGTCCAGGACATCAAATGGCCTTAAGAAAATTCTTCGAGAGGCTAAGGAAATACAATATGAGGTTGAATCCATCCAAATGTGCTTTTGGAGTCACCTCAGGAAAACTTTTGGGTTATGTCATAAGCTCTAGAGGAATAGAGATAGACCCAACCAAGATCAAAGCAATCATGTCAATGCCACCGCCCAAAACCGAGAAACAGATTCGAGGATTTGTTGGCCGGTTGCAATACATAAGTAGGTTATAACCATATAAGTAAGTTGTTAAGTTAATTTTGTTTCTAGTCTTGACCTATTTGTTGAAGTGTTATTGATGGAATTTAAATAAAGCTTAAAGAAATAAAATTAACTTAGCAACTTAAATTGTCTAAAAAAATCATAAGAAAAGCAATGCTCTAATATTTCTTTTCTTTCTTGATTCTTTTCCAATTCTTGTCTGAATCTTCCTCTTCATCCTTTACTTTTCCTAAGAGGCATCCATTAGAGGATCTAAATTATATTTTAGTATGGATGGTCTCTCCCTCAGCTAAAACTCCATGCTTTTTCTCTACCCAAATTTTCTTTTCTGTAGAGTCAACTTTTCTTTATCCTTTGTCCTTATTAGAACTCTTCTTCTTAGGCATCACAGGAGTCTTAAACTCAATCTTTTCACCTAGGCGTTCCTTATCAGGAATTTTCTTGTCACCAAGGCGAGTTTTCACATTGGTCTTCTCTACTTTGATTTGCTCCATTTCAGATCTCCCATCTAACCATTGTTTCACATTATTGGACAAAGAAGGTGAAACCTTTTGGGTAATTGTAGACACCCATTTGTGTCTCCCCAAAACCAAGCCTGGTGATGAGTACCTTTCACGTCGAATCATAATCGAATGAAGTGAAAGTGTGGAAAGTCTAGTGTTGAGGATAGTTTTAATTTCTTTTCTCTTCTCTCTGTTTTGAAAACTTATTTTAAAGAAAACAGCCATTCCAGTTTGGTTGGTCCATGATATGGGTCCAATAGTAGTGTAGTGGGATGGGGCTTGACAAGAGCTTTCCAACGATATATTATAAGCCCAATTCCGATGAATATTGAGGAAGTTATGGCCAATTTACTAAACTGGGCCCGGTTTGAGCCTTATGTACGGCCCAATAATCTAGAGGAGGGTCTAATATGATTTATCATTCCTAATACAATTAGGAATGGTTTTAGTCTTCTAGAATCTTTTAGAAGGTTCTTTTCATTCCTAATTCAATTAACATTGATAAATTGACTTTTGACTTTTCAGAGTTTTAATTAAAATCAAAAAGTATTTTCGAAGAAAAGATACGATTTTATCCTCCAGTACGGCAAACTTATCTGATTTTCGAAAATGCGTCAAAAACAGGCCTGGCGCCTGACTCCAGGCATTGGAGCCTGGAACCAGGCCTGGTGTCAGCTCTGTTTTGCGTGCGCCAATCTCGTTTTGCGTGCGAAGTGCTCTGTTTTGATATTTTATCTTTTTTGGCTGATTTTTTCTATAAATAACGTATTAAAAACTCCGTTTTCATTCACCTACAATCAGTTTTCATTCGCAATCATTAATTCTCTAATTCTCTCTTAATCATTCACCAACTCTCATCAAAATTTTCTTGATTATTCTCTTTCTCTCTCTCTCTTTTTCTAAACTAGCCTTTTCTCAAATACAAAATTCCGCATTCGCAAGACTTAGATACACCTAGCCATATTCGAAGTTGCCTTTTCCCTAGACGTGAAAGGTTTAATTTCTGAGGGTTTGGTCCCAAATTTCTATTTTAATTATTTAATTTAATTGTTTTGATTATTATTTTCCTTAAAGTTACTAACGTGTGTATTTTGTTATTAGAAAGAGGTACAAATTATCAAAGTAAGTACTTTAATGGTTTTAATTGATATTATGATGTAGAAATCATGTTTATGTTGTTATTATGATATCCTTAGTATCATGTTTAGGGAAAAGGTTATAATATCAAATATGCTTATTATGATTGTTACGATGCTTCCTATTCTCTCCCTAATGTTTATGATTGTTATTATCATGTTAGGGCTAAAGATTTGATTTTTAATGCTTAATGACATGCTAGAGTTTGTTATTAATCTTGTTAGTATCATGCCTAGGATCTTGCTATTATTGCTTTAATATTAACATGAGCATGATTATGATTATAATTGTTATAATTTATGATTATTATTATTATTTTGATGATGATTATTTTATTTATGATGATTATGATTATAATTTTATAATTATTATTATCATTATATTTATTATTATTCATAATTATTGATTATGATTATGTTGCTTGATAGTTATTTATTGCTTGATCACACCTTTATTGCATGTTTAAAGGGAATTTGGTACTTCTAATCACGCTGAATAAGATAATTAATAGTCTTGTTAGGGTTAATATGACTATAATTCAAGTGATCACCAATAATAGTTTATGTGCATTATATTCAATCAACATAGATAAACAGGCTTAGGGTTAATCCTATTGATTGTATGTTAATTAGAAAGCGCACATGAATACGATCAGAATAAAGTAGAGGCCTATTATTAAGGTAGGTTCAATCTCTTTTAGTTTGCATTTGTACCATCATCCTCGAACCCTTATTTGGTTCTTGACCTTATGGAGTTGACGATCTCTTGGATCGTTAAGGGGTGTAACCTTCACCTCGTGAACGGTTTACAAGTTCCTAAAACTTGTTGCCGACTCTTTTGCTCTATCTTCTTCCCTTTTAGACGCCACCGTACTTTAGTGTATGATCACAGTGGGGTTCAAGGTAGGGGTTTAACGCTTGAAATTATTCCCTACAGTAATCACCTCCCATAAAGGTCTAGCACACCAATACTTGTCAAATCTTTCAACATCTTGTGAAACAGGAAATTCATAAGGACGACGAAGATCTCCCATGGGAATGGTTTGCGCCATTCCATATTGTCTCCTTACTCTACAGAGATAATAAAAGGTCAATTTGGACAAGCTAGGAAGACATAAAAAGGGTTGAGTATTACAACCAATCATCTTTTCAAGCTTCTACCAAGGAACAACCCACTTAATGGAGTAGTCACAAGAGGCAAAAACTTTGCCCCACTCACGGCGACCCATCTTCAAAGAGAAACGTTTCTTTCGCCGAACAAAACAATTGGGAGTATACTTGTCAATGCTATCGAGAGGGCTAATAAATTCTTGTCTCTCCATGAGCCATATCTAAAAAAATTCAATGCACATAATTAGTATTGCTATACAAAAATAGTTTTTTAATTTCTGTAATTAAGAATATTATTTTTCTACCTGTAATAAAATTAGAGAGCCTCGAAGAGGTGCTTTTGGATTTCTTTTTAATTCATCAAGACTAAGCATAGTCTCTCCAACAATTAATGGCATTGGATTTCTTCCTGATTCAATTTGTTCTAATATAGAAATCATAATTGCTTGGCCCTCATTACTTTTACCACTAGTAAGAAGCTATTGGCTAAGCATGCAAAAGAGGAAAGCTCTTCTTCTATAAACATGAAAAGATTCGGAGTGTGGTCTATCAAAATAAAAACGTGCAAATTCTTTTAAATCAACATTATTACCTTGCACTATGTTTTTTAGATCTTTACCCCTAAGATCAAGAAAACGCTCATAATCTTTATAATAATACTCACTCACCCAAGGCATTACCGCAAGATTTAATGAAGGAAAACCTAAAATAGCACCAAATTCTTCCGGTAAAGGGCATATTTCATCAAATCCTAATCTAAAGCAATGAGTATTAGAATCTCAGTATTCTAAGGCGGTATGAATAAAATCTATGTCAAGATCTACCCCCTTTATGCAATAAATACCCCCCATATGGAAAAAGTCATGTTCTTTTCTCTCTTTAGCAGTTAAAGAATGACACCACTCACGTGTGAAATCACAAAAGATTTTTTAAGCTACAGACATGATTAATTTTTAATCTAAATTTTTAATCTATTCGAATTATACAGAAATCGTCAGATTTGGGGGCTACTTAACAGATTTTTTGCCAGATTTCGAATTCTGAAAGGATTTGGAAAATTCAGTCTGTTGCAAGACGACAAACTTGTTGCGTGGCGACAACTCGTTCCAGCCAGCGACAGCCACGCGCCATATGAACCGCGTTTTTCTGACTCCGATTTGACTTTTATTTTGCATACTACACCCCGTTATTCAATACAATTAAGTCACATTTTTTACACACTCACATGCACATAAAATGAAAAATAAAATGCAAAAATAAAACAAGATTAATAAAAAAAAAGTTTTTATATATACAACGTGTCTAATATATATGATTCATATAATACAATCAGACAAAGTCCTACAAAATCAAATAAAAATAAATACAGGTACAACTATGGTGCGGGAGGCCGCAAATGATGAGGTACACCCATTGCATCGAAAAATGTAGTAGTACGGGGAGTATGCCCCTCACCATCTCCTGACCCGTCAGTCCAACCTGGCTCACCCTGATAGTCAATCAATAACGGCTAAAGCTGCAAGGGCTGCTGCGACGACAAGCCAATCTCGTACGTCCCACCACCCATCGAAGGAGCCGATGTCGTCCCTCCTTGGCCCGTCGGCCCGGTAAAAACCTCCTCGGGCGAAGAAGCCGAGTCCTCCGTAGGAGCAGCCTCGGAGCGGCCACCCCAACCACTGGAAGAAGTGCGGCAACGCCTCGAGTCGGACCTAGTCGACTCTCTCCTGGGCTCGGGCCTCGACCAAGTACGCAGAGAAGGAATAGGTTGTCCTTGGAAAGGTAAATCAAGTCAAATACCAAGTAAAAAGTGTAATGAAAATATGGAAATGCAAGAGAAATACCTTCTCAACGTCGTTGCTACGACAGGTAGCTTGGTTCCGCAGCCTCACGAGATGGCTGCGAAAGGCGTCAATACACCTCGCCATAGCTGTCACCACCTCGCGAGAAAATTGTCAAAGGAACAAAGTCAGTAATAATACAGGACAATTGCAAAAGCAAATATGTATAAATGCTTACCCGAGTCTGGTGACGAGGAATGGAGCGCTCCACAAAGCGTTGATCCTCGGGGGCTGGAAGAATCATCTCCTCGATCGGTCTAAACATGCTCTGGTAACGAATGGACATCCTTGGAGGAACAAACTCCCTAGGCCTTGCCTGATAGGGATAAATTCAAATGATTAGAATTCACTTGGGGGCTACCTAGTGAAAAATCAGAAGAAAAAGAAAAACATACCGTTGCCTCCTCAAAAAGAACGGGATCCGGAGCTAGCAAGGGCAGTAAGTCGTCTGCGTAACTCTACCCCAAATGGACATGAGACCGCCAGGAAGTGCCCCAAGACGATCGGCTTGCCCAATCACGCAGCAACGCCTCATGAAACATCTGTTGAGGCGGACAAGCAGGGACGACAAAGACATCTGAGGAGTGCTGGATAGCCACTCTCTCGCCAAGATATACCCCAACGTCATACGTTCCCTGAAAATAGCGACGCTCGGTAGTGTACTGTGCGGCTAGCACAGGTACAGCGAAGTTAGCCCAGGGTCGGTGGACCACACTAGGCTGCTACAAAACAGCTATGTAAGATAAGTGATATCAAAAAAATGATAATCAAAAGGCAAGTGTTCACGAGAACCTACCAAGAGGATCGACTCTCGAATACGGGCAGTCTCGACCTGACCGCGGCAACCTCCCCAATTAGCACCGATGAGAAGCTCGCGAGGAGAAGGTCTTGTCGGCGCGAGTGAAGGGAAATACTCGTAGATACAAATCTACATGGATAATGGAAAAATCAGTAAATGCTTGCACTAGTCTAGAGCTAAATTTCAAAAAGGAAAGAAATATACCTCTACGACCCTCAAGAAACTAGAAAGTGCGACCTCTCCAGACAAGGCTCTATGACGGCAGGAACGTCGCAGACCCAGAAGAAAATCAGCATAGGCCAGACTGGCCCAGTCATATGTCCCGACCAAGTGAAGGTCGCGAACAGCTTTCAGGTAGTAGAGAAGTACTCGATTACCCTTGTCAGGGGAAAAGGTCCCTGACAGCAAGATCAGCACAAAGATGTGCACCCGCTGCTCGCGAATGGTCGCATCATCCTCAAAAGTCACTACCAGCGTGGAACGGAAAATACACCGGGAACTGAGCTATCCCGGGTAAGCCTCGGAACGGGCCCGAAAAGCAATAGGACCCAACAACTCCAAAACAATTGGCGAGTAGACAGTGATGTCGCTGCCAAATGGTAGCGGAGTAGAGTGAAACTCTAGGCCCGTGATGAGACTGAAGTCGATCGCGGTAACAGTCATCTAACCCCGTGGAAAGTGTTGGTGGTGTCCCAAAAGAACTCCCCCAAAGCTCGGACAACGAGATTACCCCCGTCGTTAGAATACATGGCCTGGGTGGCCTGGTAACGGGGAGTCATTCCATATGACTCCCAAAGCTGTCGAAGCTCGACATCTCTACTGAAGAACACCTCGTAAAGCGTTCCGATAGTGGAGTTGCCAGAACCGTGACTACGGGTCCGTCCACTCTCAAGACCATGTCGCACTCGCTCCGAAAGGTGGTGTACTGGAGCGAAGAAAAGGGTGTGCTCGTACCATTCTGGGAGAGGTCCTAGTCTAGTAGAAAGGTCCTCGGTCTCGCTAACAGGCTCGTCCTCCCGATGCGAGTCCCTCGACTGAGAACCAGAACCGCGCCGTCTAGCCATGCTATAGTATACAAATTAATTAACATTAAGGTTCTATAGTATCTAAAGTTTCCCTAGCCGCATGATACTATGTTCGCAAAAAACAGAATACGTAGTACTAAAACAGAGCATAAATTCAAACTAAGCATAATTAGCATTTTCAAGCAACCAAACAATTTGTTGCAATACTGTGGAAAATGTTGTGACAAATTGTGCAAGGAAAGATAAAAAACGCAAAGAACGGGTGAATCAAGTTGAGTTAGACAAGTCTCAAAATACTCCCAATCCAATATACAAGCATAATCAAGCAAATTCATGGCATAAAATTCAACAAACACAGAAACTTAAGCATGACAAGTTTTGAATTTCTCAAAAATTCTTGAACAAGAATGCATAATTCAAAAAAACCCGGAGTGACTTTGCGCAAAACTTACATACATCGGGAAAATAGATAAGATAAGCTTCGATTTGCAACGAGTTTGAGCGAATTCGACTAAGAAATGAGCAAGAACAAGAGAATCGAAATTTTGAGCAAAAAACGTAAAAAAGCAGATCAGCAGCGAAATGAAGAAGAAAGGGCGGGTATTTAAAATACCCGACCCCTGTCGCCAAACGACAGGTCTGTCGTGCGGCGACAAGGTCTGTCGCTCGGCGACAAGCCTAAAACGCGACAACAGACCGTTCTGGCTCGCGTTGGAGCGGCGACAGAATACGTGGCTCCATATAATGGTTATATGGACCTCGTGCAGTAGTTTGGGTTCCTTGGTACGCCAGTTAGCCCCTATATGTAATTTGACATGATTTAGTGATCGACTCGATTACGATTGAATCAAGTGATCGACCTGATGAAAGATCGTCTCACTTCGCTTAAAGCGCCTAAACATTGGCTCGTCGCAAAGGCACCGACATAATGGTTCAAAGGCACCGACGTAATGATTCACAAGCAGCAAAGCGCCGACGTACTGGCACAGCGGAAGAAAAGTTCAAGCGAACTTTTAAAGATCGGCAAGCGTTGGGCTTTGATAATTTTCTTCGGAATATTATCCTGAAGGTGATTTCAAGCGAAGTTATCTTCGATCATGTTCCCTAAGATGTGGAAGATGATCACAAAGCGGAAGAGGATCGTTTCAAGCGAAGAAATCTTTGATAGTGTTCCCTAGCTTGCGATAGATTATCACAGCGGGAATTGGAGGAAGTTACAAGCGTAGCAGTCTTCAGGCGGGATGGCATTCTCTAGCTTGTGGAAGGTCATTAAAACAAAATGCAGCAAAAACGGTTACCCCAGAGACGTGTGCTCGACTGTGCAAGATATGCGTTTCTTAACTCTTTTATCTGTTTTAACTAACACTAGTTTGCAGGTATCGGTGTTACAAGAATGGTTTAGGATCGCAGAACGTTCTGAATCATTCTCCGTCCCTATCGCTACTTTAACTTTTATTTCGAAACATAAGTTTCTCCAAACTCAATCAAAGTGGGGGCTTCTGTAGGCACCCATTTGTGTCTCCCCAAAACCAAACCCAGTGGTGAATACCTTTCGCGTCGAACCATAATCGAATGAAGTGAAAGTGTGGATAGTCAAGTGTTGCGGCTAGTTTTTTTATTAAAATTCCTTCTCTCTGTCTTTGAAAACGACTCTATTTTATAAAAATAACCAATCCTGTTTAGTTTGGTCCGTGCCAAGGGTCAAATAATAGTGTAGTTGGATGGGGCTTGCAAAGAGCTTTCCAACGATATATTATAAGCCCAATTCTGATGAATAATATAATGAGGAAGTTATGGCAAAAATACTAATCTAGGCCCAGTTTGTTCTTTATATGCGGCCCAATGATCTAGAGGAGGGCCTAGTATTAATTATTATTCCTAAATCTACTAGGATTAATTATAGTCTTCTAGAATTATGTAGAAGGTTCTTTTAAATCCTAATAGAGTTAGAATAAATAATTATATTATGATGGGTTTTATTTGGAATAAAATATTTTTATTTTATTAAAAAAACGATTTTAGCTTCTATACGGATTCCATAGATAAAATTTGGTTAAAGATTGGATTCCACGTCGCCACGCGACAGAGTGGTTTTGCGGCGACAGCTTGTAGTTTTATTCCTTATCAAATTCTATGCTTTTCCAGACTATTTTTATTATAAATAGGGTCCCGAAACTCCGTTTTTATTCATTCACAATCACCCAATTCTCTCTCTTCTCTCTTGAGCAATACATGCTTTCTTTCTCTCTCTTTCTAAATTAGCTTTTTTACAAACACAATAACGCATACACAAGATCTAAAAACACCTAGCTAAGTTCAAAGTTGCCTTCGCCCTAGACGTGAAAGGTTGATAATTTCTGATGGTTTGGTCCTAATTCCAGTCTAAAATTTATTTCTCTTCCTTTCAATTATTTAATTTAATTCTTTGATTTTATTATTTTTATTGAAGTTTACTAACGCGTGTATTTTGTTATTAGAAAGAGGTACGAGGCTTCGAAGTTAGTAATTAGCTTACTCCCTATTTTATTTTAATGTACAAAGAATGCTTAGATTTGTTTGATTCCTAATATCATGTTAGGATGTTATTTAATGCTTTTCTAGAATCATGTTTAGGGTGCTTTTTATTCTTTCTAATAGCATGTTAGTATCATGTTAGGGTTAAAGATTTGATCTTTAATGTTTAGTGACATGCTAGGATTTGTTATTAATCTTTTTAGTATCATGCCTAGGATCCTGCTATTATATTTAAGCTTTATTATTAACATGATTTTGATTATTATTATGTTGCTTGATATATTTATTATTATTTCTTGATCTTGCCTTTTATGCATGCTTAAAGGGAATTTGTATTTGAAATCACGCTTAATAAGATAATTAATAATTTAGTTTAGGCTAATATTATTTTAATTCAAGTAATCGCCAATAATAGATTTATTTGTGCATTAATATTCAACCAACAGAGATAAATAGGTTTAGGGTTAATATAATGTTTGCATGTTAGTCAAAAAGTGCACATGAATACGAGTAGAATAAAGTAGAGGCCTATTTTATAGGGCGGGTCCCTTCTTTTGCAGATTGGATTCATACCCTCATCCCCGAACCCTATTTGGTTCAAGAACTTATGGAGTTGACGATCTCATGGATCGTTAAGGGGTGTAACCTTCACCTCGTGAACGGTTTACTAGTTCCTAAAACTTGTTGGTGACTCTTTTGCTCTCTTTTCTTTCCCTTTGGACGCCACCGTACTTAAGTGTATGATCACAGTTGTAACACCCTAGAAATTCCTTTCTTTTAAATACCCATTCTACTCTTTTAAAAACACGATTTAGGAATAAGTAAGACATTACCGCCACCGTGAAAATGGCTAAGGCAATTATCAAAGATACACAACGGAAGACTAATTTCAAAACCATTCAAAACAAGTCAACTTGAAAAGTCAACCAACGAAAGTAAAGTTAAAACCGAAATGAGCAAAGTAAAATGAAAATCAACCTACAACTTGGAACCATTAAAGACCCTTATTAAAAACCAAACCAAATCCAAAACTTGATGTTAGCTCCACATATAAATATTAGCATAAATAATTAAAGCAGAAACACATTGTAACTAATATAAACTAGCATGATTCGCTCTTCACTCGTGCCCCATCATGAATATGCCTCAATACCTGAAAAGTTTATCTTTGCTTGTTTCCACTACTCTCCATTAAAAATGGGTCATCATAGGGCCAAGATAAAGACATGGCCAAATACACAAACACACACAATCAGCAAAGTTGAGTACATAAGCGTAAATTAGCCACACTAACATGCTTTCACCTATCAACACATAATTGTACCTGTTCACAAGCACACACACCAATCAACAAGACACAATGACTAGACACTAATTAATTCATTTTGCATTGATTACGCATCGAACGGGTTTCCACCTATTAACCTCCCATAAATAAATTTGAGGTTAACTGGCACGGGAGCTAACCGTGCCAGCGACAAAACCACACAAAGGTGGCGGAATTCCTACGCATAATAATAAATAATAAAAAAGGAATATATAGCGTCCTGTACTCCATTGGAAGTTATGGTTAAATCTAAAACCCCATAACTCCCCCCATTGTTCATACTCAAGGTATATACGTTCCAAGAGTTTTGGTGCGTAATCTCTTTCACTTTACGTTATTTACATATTATTAGACTTGGTGATGACTCTCAAAGCATAATAAGTCAATCAACAATAATTATTCAATCAAACAAACATACCAATTTAATTCTTGAATAATTAGTGACCACATATTATTTATTGTTGAACCCTTTTTAATTCTACCTCAGTGTCAAAGACACCTTCAACGCATAATGCGCCAAAAATCCTATCCCTCGGTGTTAAAAATACCTTAAGAGCACAAAGGCACCAACATACAATTTATTCCTTGTGTACATAGACACTTATATAGCTCCTTCATCATGTTTAAGGCATCAATAAAAAATATTTGAACCATAATAAAATTCCTTTTCAATATTCCAAACATAATTAAACATGTATTTTAATTAATCATGCCTTCTAACATGCCATAAATAAAAATGTGGTTCAAACAAAACATGCCCAAAATAAAATTTTCCAATCTATAACCATCACAAATAATTCATGCTTCCCAATTCAACCACAAACATCATAAATTCACAATTCCATACATAAACCTTAGCATGATACTACTTGTAATTAATTGAAATCAAACCTAGCATGATTCTACATCACCAAAATATGCTAAGTACGCGTACGTACCATAAATAAGCTCTTAAAATAACTGAGTACTCTACAACAATTCTCGAACCAAGTCTCCTACATAAAGGGACAATAATACTATATTGATTACCCTTGTATACACAATTTCCAGCAGCTTAAACTCACTTTAAATAACTTATAATAATCTAAAAATTATTTTAAAACGCCTAATTAAACTCCTTTTAATGGATAATCTCACCCTTTTTAAAAATCCTTTAAAACTTCATCAAAATACATCTTTATACTTAATTTATCCATAGAAACATTAAATTATCTCTTACCCCTTTTAAACTCAAAGATAAAATTTAAAGCATAAAAAAAAAACTTCGTTAAAAATCAAAAACTGCTTGAAAATCGTATTTAGAGGCTGAATTTGGCCACTAGAGGGTGGTGCTCACTACCATTGGTAGTGAGTATTTTTTAAAACGTTGTTTCCACTCAAAAAACACTACTTGTTTTATCAAAATCGGAGGAGTTTAGAACCTGATCGGGATTAAAACATGATTAATATTGACGAACGGAAATCTAATAATTAAAACATGAATTTACGTGTTCAAAATAATCTGGAATTAAATTGAACTAATAAGTAGTTATAATCACCAAAATTTCAAAACATCATCACTATAAAAGCCCTAAATTAATTATTCATAAAAATCCTAAAATCATGATTTTCAACAATTAAAAAGCCTAGGTTATAAAATTTACAAAATCAGAAAATTATAAAGTTCAATCCTCAAAATACAATTTGATACTAATTAAATTAATTTCAAACAATAAAATCAAAACCCATAAATCAATAATTATAATTACACAAATTAATAAAACAAAGGAGAGAGAAAAATAAGACTAACCTTTTTGTGTGGGAAATTTTTGGGGATTCATTGGGTATTTATAGAGTAGAAAGTGTAGGGTTAAGTTTGGGCTTATAAAAAATGTGGGCTTGAGTTATGGGGTGGGGCTTAAGTTATGGGTTTTTGAATGGGTTATTCCAATATGAGTATGTAGGAATAATTTACATTGCACAATAATTAATAAACGTTTGGCCCAAAACATATTTTACTTTTATAAAACTTTATATTTAAAATACTTTAACCCTTTAAAATATTTAATTAAAATACTTGAGCCCCTGACAATACATTTTATTAATACTTAAATATTTTATAAAAATACATAAAAATACGGGGTATTACATTCTACCCCCCCCCCCTTAAAAGAAGTTTCTTCCTCGAAACTTAGGTACGAAAACTTTAAAAACTCGTTTAAAGGCAAAAAAATACTTAAAATCTCAAAAACTTTTCTTAATACTTTTAGTTGCTGTACTTTTGTGATACTTCCTTTCTACCTCATCTATTCATTCACACACAAATTAGTGTGTAAAGTAATCAACTTGCTGACCTATTTACACAAAATAATGTGTAAGATAACAACTTTACTAACAAACTTACACAAAATAATGTGTAAACTATTAGACTATCTAACAAACTCACACTAGCATTAGTGTAGATCAACTTTAGTAATAAACTTACATAACTTAGTGTGTAAAATAATCACACTTATCAACTAAATCAGTGTAAAACTTGACGAAAAAGCATTTTAAAATGCCGAAATTATGGATTAAGTGCGTAATTCTATCGCACTCTACCCCCCTTAAAGAAAACGAGTTACGCCCCCGTAACTCCACTTAACTCAAATTTAGAATCATGTTGATCTTTTCTCATTCCATCTTTGGTAAGGTCATATCACTTCTCTGTATGCATTCTTTGTTGCGAACCAAAATTCTTATTAATTCCTTACACATTATACCAAAAATAATCAATTTCCATCTATACTATCTTTCACCCATCCTCTAGTAAAAGTATGAAGCACTTTAATATTCGAAACTTTGATTTGTCCAGCTTTTTCATGATCAAATTGGCTGAACTCAATAGATCTCTTTGCAACTCATACCTTTAGTTAATGTTCTTTCACAATGACTTTTGAAAATTGTCTTATACTTTACCAAGGTCCGATAATATGCCAAGTTATTTGCCACTTTACCAATTCTATGCAAATTCATATATATTTCTATATACTTTGGCTCAAATTTTCTTTCTTACCAAAATTCATCTTTTGTCTTATGGGTTACACTTTCAATAACACTTGTGCCTTTTCCGTTGTTTAACTTGCAGTACTCAGATCAAATCCATTCATGTATACTCTTCTTGCTTCGGTCACTAATGTTCCCCAACATAGTGAACTTTCATGGTTCTTTCTTACCAATGCTGGCTTGTATGGTGACTTTGTTACATCCTTTTTTGAAATTGAATACGCTTGCTTTCTGCATAAATTCACCTGTCAAATATTATTTCTCTATTATACCAATGGGTGGAGGTTGTAATCGTCTCCAATGTATTACCAAAGTTCTCCTGTATACCTCCTTCTAGGATTTTGAAAGAAACTAGGAATTTTTATCTAACATGATATTTTCAGGAACTCCATGTAATCTCACAACGAATTTGATGTAATCCTTCGCAAGTTGCTCCATCTTCGAAGTCTCCTTCATCGGGTTTTAAACATTGTGGACTTCGACAATCTATCCACCACAATCCGAACAAATTAATCACTCTAAACCCTCAATACACCTTTACCAAATCAGTTTTTTTTTTTTTTTTTTTTTTTTTTTTTTTAACTTTCCTTTTCCAACACTTTCGAGGAGATTAATTTCCTTATTCCCCCTTAACTTTAACATTATTAGCAACGTATTTGCCTAATATATTTCTTCCCTTTCAATGACATTGAATCTCTCTTCCAGGGTCCTTTATCAACTCCAATAATTTCTTGTTACATTTTTAAATCCTTATGTATGAGAGTCTATCTCAAACTTTAAACTATAAAATTCATTAAAAATATTCAATAATTTATACAAAGTTATTTCACACTTATTACTTTCCATGAACTTCCAATTATTCTTCGCCAGGGCATTCACTTGTTAATAATCCTTTCGAATCTATCAAAATCTTTCACACCGTTGTCCAACTTAAACCTCAACAACAATTTTTTTTATCACGGAGTCCATAATTCACCGCTTCTATCCCTGTTACATCAACATTTCCTCTTATCGCAAGGTTTCCCAAATGGTCCTTTCTCAATCACAACTCATACTCGGGAAAAACTTGCGTGCATTTGCTTCTCTCTAAGCATCAACACGTTTTATTACAGATGTTCACATCGTCCTTTCCTTCTCATTCTTAGAATTCACCAAAATAACTTCAATGAAAATACTGAATTCCATAAGTCCATGGAAATTATAGGTGATTCATTATCCCAAAAGGCAAAAATGAAAACTCGAATCGTCCAAACCTTGTCATAAGCGCCAAATTCTAAATATCCTCTTTCGAATATTTTTACTTAGTAGTTCTATCCTCAATTCTAATCTCAAAATTATATCTGCTCCTTTCATTTGATCAAACAAATCGTCGCTTTAAAGCAAAGGATAATTATACTTCTTTGTCACATTGATCAATCACCCATAGGCACTTTACAGACACTTCCATCCCTTTCTTTAACAATTACATGGGCTCTCCAGGGCGATGTAACCTTCTTTCAATGACATCAATAGTATCTTTCAACTTCCTTTAAGCAATGCAACATTGAACCTTTCTCCACACGCAATTATGTCCATATAATACCTCCAACATGACTTAACCTTTATATCCTTGCTTATATTTCCCATGCTTACATCTTTCCTCCAATTAAATCCATAATCTTTCTTCTAGCATCCCTTGAATAAATTTCGTGACCCCTAAATAATATCAACTTCAATCACCTCATATAGAATCCTTACTAAAGTTATTTTAACACATCTCAATCAAATTCATAAATCTTGTCATAAAATCTTTCTCCTTTATGACATTCTTACATCCATAGTTCAATATCTCGACACTTTCAAGTATACAGCGTCTTCATAATTCAAATTTCCTTAAGTTTCAAGAGTTACTCAAGCCGCCTTTAAACTTTTTATCATTTCCAAAATATTCCTTTAAAGCTCTTTAGTCATTTTGTTGAACTTTCGCCTACCTTCTTTCTTGATTTTATTCCTTATCTTTATTTTTGATCTCACCTTTCATTTAGCTGATATATGAATTGATTATTTATAATTTAATTCAATCAAAATCCCAAAGACTTTATGTCTTGAAAACCACCCTTAAACTCATAGTTCGCCATGCTTCAACTCATTCCCTTAAGTTTAAAGCAATATCATTTCCTTGAATACCGAGAGATCTTAACAACTTGGAGTACTTCTCAAAACCAAGTAATCTTTTCATTTCCACTTAATTAAACCTCAGTATCTTTTCTTTCTATCTGCATGAAAAACTGGTAAAACTTATTTCGGGTTTGTTATCTCAAACATCTCCAAATAAGATCGGATGTCTTCATAAGTTGTTCGTTCCCACTGACATGGTAAAAACCAACTCTCTCCAATACTTACCATACAAACTTTTTCACTTTTAAATTCTCAAGACACAAATTGTTTTTAAACAACTTGTATAACTCTTTAACTCAACCGTCAAAACTTCATGAATTAATCTCCCTTTGGTATATATATAGTTTTCACTTCATAACACCATCTTGTTTCACCCTTTTCCCACTATGGGATTGTTGGTGGTTATATCATCCTTGCCTCCTTGGCAATCTGTCAAGCTTGCCTTACTACCTTGTTCAAGTAATTCCATTACTAAAATTGCTTCTTGTTACCGTACTTTCTTGATGATAAAACTGGTTGCTATATAGGTTGGGTTGAAACATTTAGCTTCCTCTTATTCTAATCAACTAACACCAACCACTAAATTAAACTCAATCAAGAAACAATTATCATTTAATTTGAATTAAGGTTTGAGGTAAAAAAAAAAATTTATGTCCTCATTCCCAATAATTCGAATACATAAAATCTTGATTGATAAACAACCAAAATTCATATACTTAAACAAACAATCAAAAATAAAAAAATATCCCCATTAAGTGCTACTCACAAAGGGAAGAAAGATATGAGTAGCACTTGGAAAACAATAGAAATCATAAGGTTGTTGAACAACTCCAAAAGATTAGGTGAATAAATTCAAGAATTTTCTCCAAAATGATAGCATTGTTACCCATAATGACTCCATGAAGTAAAATAATTATCCTCATATCCCAAGTAAAAGAATAAATACTCATAACTCCTAAATAACATATCTCAATATTCTCAAGGTTGAACATGTGACAATGTATTTAAGGTCCAACATAACAAGAGTCCTCAATATTCCAACAAGATCATAACTTCTCAAAACTCCAACCATATATGAAAATATATATGCTCAATTCTCCATCCCAAATTAAATAACTTTAATCATAAGAAATGATAAGTCACTAAGCTTAAAATGTCAACCTTTAATTGATCCGCATTGAGTATCCCTCAACTCATATAATTACTTTCATCATTACTCATCTCTAATCAATTCCTGTGCTCACCTCTCTTGGGCTCTTATTCAATTTCGATTCCAATTCAAACTCATACTCAAAGACAAAACATATTCCTCAGAATAGATAATATCCCAAATGATTTCATCTTTAAGCTTCTTAACCATATGCATTAAAATCAATCTCTTTATCCTTATAACTTGGTGTCTCCATACACAAGTGTACAAAACTCAAATTACTCATTTTTTTATATCTAGACAACGTATCTTAACAACAAATTATCCCAAAAACAATACTCACATTCATGTGATGATGTGCATCAAAAATTTCTTCGAAAATACATCTCAAATAAGATCATTGAAGCGAACCATCCTAACATAAGCAATTCAACTCTCAAAATCCTTAACATTCCTCAAAATTCTCATTATAGAAACTCACAGGGTATAGGTTTAGGGATCCTACAAGAAAACGGGATCAACTACCAATAGCAAACCCTTCCCATAACCATATAATACAGTTTTTGCAGAAAATTAAGTTCGATGTTCAATCAAACAATCTTAATAGCTCACATATAATATTTCACATATTGCATGCCTTCATCAATAAACATTTAGTCATACAATATGCTTGAACACCTCATATAAAAATATGCACATAAGTAAGAAATTAAATTTTAGCCTATATGCCCTTTCTTCTCATACCCAAGCTCACCAACATGCTTATAAAAGTTTTTTAGCACATATATTTTTTTTACCTCAATCCTTGCTTTCCTGCAACATGAACAAACTAAAAATATTTTTTAAAAAAAAAAATTCAAAAATAAGCTTTGAAAAAGACCGAAAAATTTTCAGCTTTCTTAAAAAAAATTCGGACATCCTTAATAAAAAAAAATTCGGATGTTCTGCATAAAAAAAAATTGGTCATTCCTAAAATAAAAACAAAAATAAAATTCAAAACAATTTAGTTTAACCCCGTTTAATTAAATAAACACTTGGCCAAGTTTTAAAACAAAACACTTTAAAATACAATTTTTTTTATTTTTTTATTTTTTATTTTTATTTTTTTGCTTTAGTGGTAATAAAATCTCAATCAAAGCTCCCATATACCACTTTGTAACACCCTAGAAATTCCTTTCTTTTAAATACCCATTCTACTCTTTTAAAAACACGATTTAGGAATAACTAAGACATTACCGCCACCGTGAAAACGGCTAAGGCAATTATCAAAGATACACAGCGGAAGACTAATTTCAAAACCATTCAAAACAAGTCAATTTGAAAAGTCAACCAACGAAAGTAAAGTTAAAACCGAAATGAGCAAAGTAAAATGAAAATCAACCTACAACTTGGAACCATTAAAGGCCCTTGTTAAAAACCAAACCAAATCAAAAACTTGATGTTAGCTCCACATATAAATATTAGCATAAATAATTAAAGCAGAAACACATTGTAACTAATATAAACTAGCATGATTCTCTCTTCACTCGTGCCCCATCATGAATATGCCTCAATACCTGAAAAGTTTATCTCTGCTTGTTTCCACTACTCTCCATTAAAAATGGGTCATCATAGGGCCAAGATAAAGACATGGCCAAATACACAAACACACACAATCAGCAAAGTTGAGTACATAAGCGTAAATTAGCCACAATAACATGCTTTCACCTATCAACACACACTTACCTCATTGCACCTGTTCACAAGCACACACACCAATAAACAAGACATAATGACTAGACACTAATTAATTCATTTTGCATTGATTACGCATTGAACGGGTTTCCACCTATTAACCTCCCCCCAAATAAATTTGAGGTTAACTGGCACGGGAGCTAACCGTGCCAGCGACAAAACCACACAAAGGTGGCGGAATTCCTGCGCATAATAATAAATAATAAAAAAGGAATATACAGCGTCCTGTACTCCATTGGAAGTTATGGTTAAATCTAAAACCCCATAACTCCCCCCATTGTTCATACTCAAGGTATATACGTTCCAAGAGTTTTGGTGCGTAATCTCTTTCACTTTACGTTATTTACATATTATTAGACTTGGTGATGACTCTCAAAGCATAATAAGTCAATCAACAATAATTATTCAATCAAACAAACATACCAATTTAATTCTTGAATAATTAGTGACCACATATTATTTATTGTTGAACCCTTTTTAATTCTACCTCAGTGTCAAAGACACCTTAAACACATAATGCGCCAAAAATCCTATCCCTCGGTGTTAAAAACATCTTAAGTACACAAAGGCACCAACATACAATTTATTCCTTGTGTACATAGACACTTATATAGCTCCTTCCTCATGCTTAAAGCATCAATAAAAATTATTTGAACCATAATAAAATTCCTTTTCAATATTCCAAACATAATTAAACATGTATTTTAATTAATCATGCCTTCTAACATGCCATAAATAAAAATGTGGTTCAAACACAACATGCCCAAAATAAAATTTTCCAATCTATAACCTCACAAATAATTCATGCTTCCCAATTCAACCACAAACATCATAAGTTCACAATTCCATATATAAACCTTAGCATGATACTACTTGTAATTAATTAAAATCAAACCTAGCATGATTCTACATCACCAAAATATGCTAAGTACGCGAACGTACCTCAAATAAGCTCTTAAAATAACCGAGTACTCTACAACAATTCTCGAACCAAGTCTCCTACATAAAGGGACAATAATACTATATTAATTACCCTTGTATACACAATTTTCAGCAACTTAAACTCACTTTAAATAACTTATAATAATCTAAAAATTATTTAAAAACGCCTAATTAAACTCCTTTTAATGGATAATCTCACCCTTTTCAAAAATCCTTTAAAACTTCATCAAAATACATCTTTATACTTAATTTATCCATAGAAACATTAAATTATCTCTTACCCCTTTTAAACTCAAAGATAAAATTTAAAGCATAAAAAAAAACTTCGTTAAAAATCAAAAACTGCTCGAAAATCGCATTTAGAGGCAGAATTTGGCCACGAGAGGGTGGCGCTGACTACCAAAGGTAATAAGTCTTTATTAAAACGTTGTTTCCACTCGAAAAACACTACTTTTTTTTATCAAAATCGGAGGAGTTTAGAACCTGATCGGGATAAAAACGGGATTAATATTAACGAACGGATATCTAATAATTAAAACATGAATTTACGTGTTCAAAAAATTCTGGAATTAAATTGAACTAATAAGTAGTTATAATCATCAAAATTTCAAAATATCATCACTATAAAAGCCCTAAATCAATTATTCATAAAAACCCTAAAATCATGGTTTTCAGTAATTAAAAACCCTAGGTTATAAATTTACAAAATCTGAAAATTATAAAGTTCAATCATCAAAATATAATTTGATACTAATTAAATTAATTTCAAACAATAAAATCAAAACCCATAGATCAATAATTATAATTACAGAAATTAATAAAACAAAGGAGAGAGAAAAATAAGACTAACCTTTTTGTGTGGGAAATTTTTGTGGATTCATGGGGTATTTATAGAGTAGAAAGTGTAGGTTTTAAATTTGGGCTTACAAAAAATGTGGGCTTGAGTTATGGGGTAGGGCTTAAGTTATGGGTTTTGGAATGGGTTATTCCAATAAGAGTATGTAGGAATAATTTACATTGCCCAATAATTAATAAACGTTTGGCCCAAAACATATTTTACTTTTATAAAACTTTATATTTAAAATACTTTTACCCTTTAAAATATTTAATTAAAATACTTGAGCCCTTGACAATACATTTTATTAATACTTAAATATTTTATAAAAATACATAAAAATACGGGGTATTACAACAGTGGGGTTCAAGCTTGGGGTTATGATGCTTGAAATATTCCCTACACTTCTCAATGTATTTTTTTAGTAGATAATAATAATATTTTAAAGTTCCAAAAATGCGAAGGTGTACCTAATCATACACACAATAGAACAAGAATAACATGTATTGTTATTTAACAAAAGATCAACTATTTGAACTGCACTACACTTAGTACATTACGGCTGATCTAAAGAGAATTTATGTGAGAGGAAATGAATACTGTATTCAAGAAGGAGAGATAGATATTTTTCTAATGATTATGAGAAGGAAAATAGAATATGTTTCGGGTGAAAACAATGGGACCTTGCCGAAGGTCCACTGAAATGGAGAAGGCTGGATTCGGTCCAAGTTTTGTTGGGCCGAAGGTTTCCTGCACAGTAAACACACGTAAACTAGCCTCGGGGGTGTTGCCGAGGAAGGCCCCTCCGATGCTAAAGTCAGTACAATGTGTAAGAAGAGGAAACTATGCAAGAGAGTTTGTTGCTTGAGGCTTTTATGGAATATATCAGAATATATGAATGAACATATGAATCTATGAATGAATCAGAATATGAATGTATCAATAATGATGGCTTTTATACCTCATCATACATGGAGAGGTTGGGCCTTAGCCCAATTGGCTTGCTTTGTGGGCTGACCTTTGACTTTAGCACAATTGGAGAGTTGAACCTTGACCTTGGGCTTTTAATTGGATCATTTAGTGCTTAGGCCCAATTGGACTAAATTGGACCCAAACAACTTGCCCCCTAGACCCGATTTGGAAGGATGACGGGTCGGGTTTGATTTAATTCAGAAAAGGAGGGAAGTAAATGATTTAATTAATCCAAAAATTTGAATTTAAACTGTAATTAATGAGATAACAACGGTTAAGGCAGATGATTGTGGAAGTTGGACGGATAATGGGCAGTTTAATCACAAGATCATGTGTTTAACGGTTACTTAGTGGAGTATTTAAGAGAAATTAAAACGCAGACTCCTCGTATCCCATTCCTGGAGATATAAACAGAGGCGCGTCATCTCTCCTCACTTATTCACCAACACAAACCCAGAATTCTCGAGAGAGAAACCAAGAACCCGCATCAAAACTTCGCAAATTCCCCGAGCATTAAGCTTAGAAACTGAGACTTGCCACTACGAACTCGTAAATCGGCAACTTTCGCTTCAGATTAAGGTAAATTCCTTTGATTTCAGTTTATTTTTCTTCGAATTCGAACTCCTTCCCCTTTTCTTTCGACTTTTTTCTTCGAAATAATCAATGGCAAGAGGAGTTAGAGGTAGAGCCCGTGCTCCAAGAAGAGCAAGGCCGATTCCCGATCCTAGGAACAGGATTGGGACCTGGAATGGACAAAGGCCAGAGTCTGACCCTGCTGAAGGGATTAGGGCGACTCCCCTTTCCTCGGCTCCTCCTCAGAGAACGGAGGAGCCGAGCGCTTCTGGACGGGATGATGAAGTTCCCGCTGTCCTTTGGGATATCCTCCCCGGGTTTTCAGAATGGGAGAATGCCGAAGTTGCTTCGGCCATGATAAAGAACCGCCCCTACCCATGGTGGGTGGAGAATGCCGATCAATATCGATTTGCCGAGCAAATTGAGTTGCATTACGGCATTTTTGAAGCTGATGGGTATTGGTGCCGAATGCCCTCGGCATCCGATAGAATCCATCGTCCACCCCCGGGGTATGTGGGGGTGTACACAAGACAGCTTCAGTACGGGCTGAGGTTCCCTTTGGACGTATTCGTCCGAGACTTGCTGATCCATTACAACATCTCTCTATGTCAGTTAACTCCCACCAGCATCCGAAGGGTGATGACATACTTATGGGTCTGCAAGTTCTTCAAGTATGTGCCGAACCTACACTGCTTCAAAAAGCTCCATCGGCTAGTGCCAAATATTCAAAGTGGGCACGGAAGCCATGGTTCTGGGTGGTACCGGATTGAGTCCCGGCCCCAATACCTAACCATGTGGCCAAACGACTCTTCAGACAAGGACTGGAGAGGTCAATGGATTTGGGTTAGGGCACCCACAGATCCGGGCCACCCTTGCGTCTTCAGCGCTCCCCGGTACCTCGCTGAGCCTGATCCCGAAATGGGAAGTCTAGGTCCCCCCGCAGATAACGGGGCGGATCCGAACCTTGATCAGCAACATATCTTCGGCAAGCTGCCGAACTGGGGGGGGGGGCAGTGGCCGAATGCAGCATATCCCGGAGACTTGGCTCCCCGATACGCATTACGTTTTCCAAGAGAACATGCTAGCAGCTGTTGGCCTCAGCCGAAAGTTTAAGGATGGTAAGCTTCTTCGGCTGGGGCCGAGGCTTTTTAACTATCTCTTTTTCTTCTCTCGCTTCGCTTTTTTATGCTGTGCCAACCTATCTGAACTAACCTTTCCCCTTTCCTTTTTCAGAGCGGGACGAGACCAACGTTGGCATTAACTACGCTCGTCTTGGTGTCAACCGAGAACGAGTTGTAACTGAACGGGCCCCGTCTATCACTGAGCCGAGGCATAGGGAAGTTCATCTAGACTCTTCCCACTTCCAAATTGAGGTTGTTGCTCTGTATCAGAAGCAGAAGCCTTGGTGGAAGAAGAGAGACCCCTGGTTTCAGCTGCTGGACGAAGAAGCTGAAGCTGCCCGTACAGCCGAAGAGGTTGCACGGGTTCTCGAAGCTTGCGAAGGAGGAGAAGGGTCCTCCAGAGCTGCTGAAGCAGAAGCTGCAGCTAGAGCAGCTGAAGAAGACGAGGCTTTGCTGAAGACCTCGGTGAGCTTTCAGACTTAACTTTGTCTTTCTTTTTTCTTTTCTTTTTTTTTTTACTCACATTCTTCCTCCCCCTGTCTGTTACACTCTGAAGAGAGTAACAGACACAGAGAAGGGAAAGCTCTTGTTCGTCCCGAAGACCAAATACAAGGAGAGTCTTCAGACTCAGATATGGACGAGCAGCCCCTTCTGAAAAGGCGCCGAAGGATGGCCATCATCGGCCCTCATGACTTTCAGCGGAGGCCGATGACCATCGGCGTTGCAATAAGGGAACCCGAGGAAGGCAATGGATCGCCGAGGGTTCCCCGGCCACCACCCCAATCACCTCAAAAGACCCCTCCGCCACCTCCTGAGATGGAGGTGGATCAGAGAACTCCCAAATCTAAGGGAGTGGTCCAAGAAGAAATTAAGGAGAGTGCTGCTGAGCACGAAAACAAGGATGCCGTGATGTCCAGTGCTGAGGGCTTCACGGCAGACATCGCAAGAGAGGTTGAGGCTTTCGTCCTCACCCCTGAAGAAGAGGAGGTCATAGTAATTGACTCCTCTGAGAAGGATGATGCTGAGCCATCCAAAGCTAATCAAGCTCCATCGTCATCCTTCCCTTCCTTCCAGACTCTGCAATCTGGAGAAATGGGTTTCTCGGCCCCCCGAATTCCAATCCCAGATCACATCTGGGACCTCATATGGGGTCAGAACCGAGAAGGAGCTGCAGCCTACTTCGGCGATTTTGCTGGCATGTCCGAAGTAGATAGGGCAAGGATCTGGGCGCTGAAGGCCACTGCTGGGATGGGCGAATCCAGCAGATCAGTTCCTGACCCAGCCAGGTCTAACCAACTGCTGATGATGCAGGTAATTTTCCTTGTCTTCATTTCCTCTGAAATTCAGCTCTATTTTTATTATCATAAATATATATATATTTTTTTTATTTATTTTTTTTTTGTCTTCCTGTTTTCAGTTCGTGCACAATCAGACTCTCACTGTAGAGCTGATAGATACCCTACAAGATAGGGTAGACGCTGCTGTGCACGACAAGAAGGTAGCTGAAGAGGAATTAAAGCTTGCTAAGCTGAAGCAAGCAGCAGCTGAAGAGAAGCAGCAGAAGGGTGAGGAGTATGAGAAAAGAGCTGCTGAAGCCCTCAAAACCTTCTGCGACGCTATGGAGAAGGAAGTTTTTCCCCCACTGATGGAAGGGGAAAAATTCCTCCAGGAGCATATGGGAGTGGACGTCTCCAAATTCAAGGCTGCTGTTGAGAGCCGTATTCATGAAGGAGCTGCTGCACAAGCTGAAGTGCAGCAACGTCTAGAAGCTCTTGAAGCCAGCCGAATGGCTGCTGAAGAGCTGCTCCAGGCCAAAGATGTCCAACTCTCAGAGGCTGCTACTGCTGCCGAAGCTCAGAGAGTTAAACTCCATGAGGCTGAGGATCAACTGATGACCAAAAAAGTTGAAGTGGCCCAAGCTCAGACAAAGGCTTCCCAAGTTCAGCAGGAGCTGAATGAGCTGAAAGGTTCCTCCTCCAAGCTCGCTGATGAGCTGAAGAAATCCAAGGAAGACTTGGAGGAGACCCAGAAGAAGCTGGCTGATGCTGAGGCTCTACTCGAAGTCCGTGTCTATACCCAAGAGGAATATGAGATGGGTTTCAGAAACGGGTTCAGAGTATGCCGAAGAGTCTGCCTTCATGCTGAACCGAAGCTGGACTGGTCTAAATGTGCTGAATGGGTCCAGAATCCCGAAGACCCTCATATGAAGTATGCAACTCCAGTCGAAGCTGAAATTCTTAAGGCTGAGGAAGCCGAAGAGGAAGCTGAGAGAATGGAGTTGGAAGCTGAACAGAGGGAAAGGGAGGCTCGGCAGAGTGCAAAGCCCGCCTCCTCTGCTGCTGGGGCTGAGGCCACCATGGGGCTCAACGCTGATCAGTCTGATCCTCAGGCTGAAGCATAGGAACTCAGGCAGTCGTCTTCAGAATCTTGCGGTTCATCATGTGCTTAACTTTAGACTTGCCGCTTTCTGAATTTTTTTCCTTGTTTTTTGCTTCAGCTTGCCTTGTCGTACAACAGTTATTTTTTTTGCTTATGTACGTATTTCGGCAGCTGTTATTTTCCGCTTGTGGGCGACTGCCGATACAGTTTAATTGAACTTGTAGCTCAATTTCTTCAGTTGCTTTGTTTTTGAATGCTTTACTGTTTCTGTTTCTTCAATTCTGCCGTACATACTTGCACTGAGAGTGCTTCTTGCCCCCTAGAAATTGAAGTATGACTTCAGCGGAATAAGCAATTTCTTCACTTCTTCAAAATGGGTATCCGAAACACAGGGCCAACTGAAGGCAATGCTTCTGGGATACAAGTCTTACTGAAGATTGACTTCATCTGAAAGTTAGATATCCGAAACACAGGGCCAACTGAAGGCAATGCTTTGGATATTAGCTTTCTGGGATACAAGGCTCAGTTAAGGCAATATCCCAGAATTGTCCATGGACTAATGTCTTTGGAGAACAAGTCTTACTGAAGTTTGACTTCAGCTGAAAGACCAGTGTTCTTTAAAAAGACGCATATCCGAAACACAGGGCCAACTTAAGGCAATGTTTCGGATAATGGCTCTCTGGGATACAAGGCTCAGTTAAGGCAATATCCCAGAATTTTCCATGGACTCATGTCTTTGGAGAACAAGTCTTACTGAAGTTTGACTTCAGCTGAAAGACCAGTGTTCTTTAAAAAGACGCATATCCGAAACACAGGGCCAACTGAAGGCAATGTTTCGAATAATGGCTTTCTGGGATACAAGGCTCAGTTAAGGCAATATCCCAGAATTGTCCATGGACTAATGTCTTTGGAGAACAAGTCTTACTGAAGTTTGTCTTCAGCTGAAAGACCAGTGTTCTTTAAAAAGACGAGTTTTGTCAGCAATCTGAAACCCAGTTACCCGAAGGCGAAGGTTTCAGACGAGGCTGATTTAAAAATTTTCAACTGTTGCTGTTATCCTTGATTTTCTGTCTATCTTTGAAAAATGGATACCCGAAACACAGGGCCAACTTAAGGCAATGTTTCGGATAATGGCTCTCTGGGATACAAGGCTCAGTTAAGGCAATATCCCAGAATTGTCCATGGACTCATGTCTTTGGAGAACAAGTCTTACTGAAGTTTGACTTCAGCTGAAAGACCAGTGTTCTTTAAAAAGACGAGTTTTGTCAGCAATCTGAAACCCAGTTACCCGAAGGCGAAGGTTTCAGACGAGGCTGAATAAAAAACCCTTAAAGAGTAGATAGAACAAAGAAAATTTTGAAAGGATAAAAAGTTGTAAACATTTATATAAATGGCGGCTCCAAGGACTTTCATTAGTTCAAAATGTACTTACAAAGATTGTTCTGCCCCGAAGGGTTCACACATGGTATTTTTTCAGTACATCAGCGTTCCAGTGATTTTTCAACTCAGTTCCATCCAACTGCCGAAGTCGGTATGTCCCTGGCCGAAGCTCATCATAAATTTCATAAGGTCCTTCCCATGCAGCTGAGAGTTTCCCATGGATTCAGCCTTTCTGAACTGCAGCAGCATTCCGAAGGACAAGGTCTCCAATTTTGAGAGGCCTTGCATGGACCCTTCGGTTATAAAATTTGCTGATTCTCTGCTTATAGGCGGCCATTCTATCTCGGGCTGAGTCTCTTACTTCGTCGAGGAAATCGATAGATTCCCTCATCAGTCGCTCATTCTCAGCCGAGAAGTGGTGCACTCGAAGGCTCTCAGAGCCAATTTCCACTGGAAGGACGGCTTCGGCACCATACACCAGTTCAAAAGGTGAGTGGCCCGTTGCCTCTTTTTCAGTTGTCCGAAGGGACCAAAGGGTTCCAGGGAGCTCCTCCAGCCACTTGGACTTTTGATCTTCCACCCTCTTCTTGAGGGCATTTAAGATCTGTTTATTTGCAGCTTCGGCTTGTCCGTTACTTTGCGGGTGGCATACCGCTGAATATGCCAGTTTGATGCCGAACTGATCTGTATACCGCTTCAGCGGTAAGTTATCAAATTGCCTCCCATGATCGAAGACAAATACTCTCGGGATGCCAAAGCGAGTGATGATATTCTGCCAGATAAATTTTCTGACAGTTTGCTCTGTAATGTTCGAGGCTGCTTCGGCCTCGATCCATTTACTGAAGTAGTCGACACCAACTATCAGCCATTTTTTCTGGTACACAGCCTCTGGAAATGGTCCCAGTATATCCAGTCCCCATTGGGCAAACGGGAGTGGATTAAGGATCGGCTGAAGATCCCTTGCTGGCTGATGGATAACTGGAGCGTATTTTTGACATTTTTCGCATTTCCGAACCAGCTCCTTAGCATCTGCGATCATGGTGGGCCAGTAATATCCAGCCCTCAATGTCTTGTGGGCTAAGGTTCTTCCCCCAATGTGGTTCCCACAGATGCCGAGGTGAATCTCCCGTAGGATATAATCTGCATCTGTTGGTCCCACGCATTTCAGCAATGGGGCTGAGAAGGACTTTTTCAGAAGTTCCCCCCTGAAGACAATGAACCTAGAGCTGGTTCTCTTCATCTTGGAGGCCAAAGCTTTATCTCCAGGAGTTTCTCCCCGAAGCTTGAAAGCTAGGATGGGGTCCATCCAACTAGGCTCTGGGTCAGCGCAGCACACTTCAGGTGCTTCGTCGACACTTCTCTCTCGACGCACTTCTACATATACAGATCTGTTCAGCTCGGTAAAAGATGAACTAGCAAGTTTGGAGAGTGCATCGGCTTGAGTATTCTGACCCCTTGGGATCAGCTGAACCTCAAAAGTTTTCAGCTCTGCAATGACTGATTTGATCTTGGCAAGATAAGCTATCATGGAGGGCTCTTTGGCCTCGTAGCTGCCACTGATCTGATATGCAACTAGCTGAGAGTCTGTTTTTAAGCAGACATGATCGGCTTCCAAGGAGATGCACAATTTTAGGCCGGCGATTGCTGCCTCATACTCGGCTTCATTGTTCGAGGCCTTAAAAGAAAACTTTAGTGCATACTCAAAGGATTTGCCTTCGGGAGAAGTTATCACCACTCCTGCCCCCGAACCGTTTTCGGTGGAAGATCCATCCGTAAACACGGTCCAGACTTTCTTTTCACTGTCTAGCGCTTCTTGGTATGAGCATTCGGCCAAGAAATCCGCTAGAGCTTGAGCCTTAATGGCAGCCCTCGGACGATAGCTGATGCTGAATTCGGTGAGCTCAAAAGCCCACTTGGCTAGCCACCAGATTTTTCAACCTTGCCGAGAACTTTTTCCAACGGCTAATCAGTTAAGACCACTATCTGATGGCAATCAAAATAGGGCCTCAGCTTCCGAGCAGCTACTACTACCGCGAAAGCAACTTTCTCGAGTAGAGGATAGCGAGTCTCGGCATCCGTCAGTGTATGACTGACGAAGTAGATCGGTTGCTGACTCTTACTCTCTTCCTTCAGCAATACTGCGCTGATGGTGGCTGGGCTAACGGCCACATATAGGTACAAAGTTTCTCCTTCAGCTGGGCTAGCCAGCGTTGGGAGTTGAGCCAGATGCTCCCGAAGCTGTTTAAAGGCGTCTTTTTGCTCTTCCTCCCAAACGAGCTCTTTTGTTTTCGGGAGTTTCAGGGCTTTGAAGAAAGGTAACCCCTTATCCGAAGCTCTGGAAATGAACCTCGAGAGGGCTGCCATTCTTCCGGTGAGCCGCTGAACATCCCGCTTCGTTTTCGGCTCAGGAAGGTCGAGCGCCGCTTTGACTTTAGAGGGTTGGCATCAATCCCCCTTTTGCTGACCATGAACCCAAGGAATTTCCCTGACTTCACGCCGAAGACACACTTCTTCGGATTCAGCTTCATTTGATGCTTTCTCAAGGTGGCGAAAGTTTCAGCCAGGTCCTTTACATGGTCCTCTAGTTTTTTGCTTTTGACGATCGAATCGTCAACATAGACTTCCATGTTTCGGCCCTTTTGATCGGCGAAAACTTGATCCACCAGCCTTTGATAGGTTGCCCCCGCATTTTTCAATCCGAAGGGCATCATTTTGTAATTGTACACCCCAGCGTTCGTGACGAATGTTGTCTTTGCTCGATCGTCGGGGTGCATAAAGATCTGATGATACCCCGAGAATGCGTCCATGAAACTAAGCAAGGCATGGCCACTTGTCGAATCGACTAGCTGATCGATCCTCGGCAAGGGATAGAAATCCTTTGGACAAGCCTTATTTAGGTCCGTGAAGTCAACGCACATCCTCCAGGTACCATTGGGCTTCTAAACCATCACCACATTTGCCAGCCATTCTGGATATTGGCAAGGTTCGATGAATCCTGCCTCCAATAATTTTTTGACCTCGGCCGCGATGTCTCGGTTCTTATTAGCGGAGTAATTCCGCTTCTTTTGCTTAACTGGTCGACACGTCGGGTCAACATTAAGCTTATGGGAGATGAGGTCTGAACTTATCCCGGGCATATCAGCTGCCGAGAAAGCAAACACATCTCTGTTGTCCCGAAGGAGCTGAATAAGTTCACAACGGGTGTTCGGATCAAGGTCCATCCCGATTGCTACACATTTCTCACCGTCTCCTTCGGCCAACTCAACTGTTTCAGTCTGTTGGTCCATGTCCATTGCCGATGGACTGGACTCTTCAGAATCTGGCCTGCTGCCAATGTCCGCAGGTGTCCCAGTCTTTTTGTTCTTCGGTTGGCTCTCTGAGTCTTGCGGCTCAGCTGAAGAGCTAGCCTTTTTCCTTTCGGGCCCTTTTTCTCTGGGCACAGATCCTTGGGCCGAAGCACTTAGGCCTTTTGGCTTTTTTGTGCTTGGCTCTCTTTCTTTTTCCTCCTCATCCTTGTCGTCATCTGGGCGACTACTGGATGGCTTGAGGTAGTTGCACCTTCGGGCGTCCTTTTGGTTGCCCTGTATCCTTTCGGGGAAGCCGGCGTCTGAGACGTAAATCATCAGCTGATGATAAGTTGAGACGACCCCTTGGATCTCGTGAATTATGGGTCTCCCCAAAATCACGTTGTACACTGAAGGAGCGTCGATGACCAAAAATTCAATCATGACGTTCCGGGCTGCCTCATCGCAACCGATGGTGACAGGAAGTGTCACCTTCCCATCTGGATAAGTTGAAGCCCCATTGAACCCGGATACCGGGTAGGGTACCGGCGTAAGGTGCTTGGGCTTCAGCTTAATTTGATTGTAGGCCTTTCGGAACAGAATGTTTGCTCCACTGCCACCGTCAACAAGGACCTTACTGACGTCGTGGTTGGCCACCGTGGCGATGATCACCAACGGATCCTCGTGAGGGAACGTAATCCCCCGGCAGTCGGCGGCTGTGAACGTCATGTTCGGCACCGGCGACTGGGGAGATTGAATGTCAGCGTTGTTCACCTGGTGAGTCAAAGCTCTAAGGTGGCGCTTGTGCTCCCTCCGAGAGTATATTCCTCCCGAGATAACATTGATCGGAGGGAATTTCCCCTCCGGCTTTTTACTGTTTTTCCGGGGGAAGTCGAGGTCCTGCCGAGGGTCCTTGCTGACCTCTCGGATTCTTTTTTCTCGCGGTGATCCGCGATGTATTTTTTCAAGTATCCCTTCCGGACCATGTCCTCTATCTGGTCCTTTAGTTGGATACACTCCTCAGTGTTGTGTCCCGAAGACTCGTGGAACTCGCACCACTGATTTTTATTTTTTCGCTGATACCACTCTGGGAGTGGTCTCGGCTTTCGGTAACTATGCTCCTCCTTCGTCACGCTGTAAATTTTGGCGCGTGGAAGAGAGAGCGGAGTGTAGGACTCGTATCTGCCCGTGTATGAGGCAGATCTTTCCTTCTTTGGGTCGATGGCCGAAGATTGCTCCGGGGCCTTTGACTTTCCCTTTGCCTTATGGCCTTGGCCTTCAGACAAGGGTGTTTGTCTCTGTTTCCCTCCCCCGAATTGAGGTTGGGTTTTCGCTTTGTTCCATTCTTCGGCTCGGATGAACTTATCCGAAGCATTAAGAGCTTCCTCCAAGGTCTGCGGGGTATGCATGACCATGAAGTCTAGGAACTTTCCGGGCTGAAGGCCATTCTGCATTGCGAAAACGGCTAGCCCCTGGTCCAGCTGGGAGACGCTTGATGACTCGTTACTGAAACGGGTCAGGTAGTCTCGGAGGCTTTCGGTTTCCCCCTGTTGCAGACTCATGAGCTCTGCGGTAGTCTTCTCTCGGCGGTTTGCCGTGGAAAACTTGCTCCTGAACTTGGAGGACAGATCATCCCACCCTGTTACGGAGCCTTGCCTTACTCCCTTGGAGATCCACGCTTGCGCGACCCCCTTGAGAGTGGTTGGGAAATATTTGCACCAAGTCGCCTCGGATCTGGGGCAAAGATGCATATGAGTCTCATACGAGGCCACGTGATCCTTCGGATCCGTGGTCCCGTCATATGTGATGTGCGACGGTATTTTAACCGTGGGTACGCGCTCTTCCAGTATCCATTGTTCGAATGGTGAACTGGCGGGTAGCATAACGGCCTTGCCCTTGTTCCTGGCCGAAGGGACCGCGCTCCGCCCTCTTAGAGAGGTAGGAGTGGTTTTCGTCCCTGGCTGGGAAGTCTGGGCCTCGGCTGCAGGGAACGAGAGGCGACTGCGCACGCTCGGTTCCTTGCCGCCGAGTCGGTCAAGGACGCTTCTGCGAACAGTCTCAGGTTCTCGGTGAGTAGATTCTGGCCGAGAAGCTGAGCTGCTGCTCTTATGCGCTTCTGGTCTTGAGGATGAGGATCCTTTTAAAAATTGAGGGTTCTTTTTCCTCTGTTTTTCATTTTTCCAGGAATCCTCCTCCCACTCTTCCAGTTCCCGGAAGGAAGGAAGCTTCCCACCATCATGGTCTAACTTCCTCCGCTGATGCCGGGTATGCGGAGGAGTTCGATCACGAGGTGGTGGCATATTTTGTGCCCTCATCGCCTCCATGAGTACTGCCAGCGCTCTTGCCACCTCTTCCGAGCTGGGCCCCGTCAAAGGGGTCCTCGGCCGACTGTGGGAATGAGGGTGCGCAGCCGATGGTTGGCTTTGGGACACTGAATGTGTCCTATGATCGGACTCACCCCTGCTAGACCGAGAGTGACCCGGCCTATAATGAGAGTCATGAATTACGGGAGATAGGGAATCTTCCTTGTATGATCCTCCCCCCGAGCCGGCACCCTTGGGAGAGTTCCGGTCCGGCGAGGGTGATGGTGTAGGGGTTTTAGGCTTTTCGCCCGCTCCTTGACGGAGGCTTTTGCTCTTGCGGTTCTTAGCCATTGCTGCTAAGATAATTGCAAGATGATCTTGGTTAGGAATTTGGCTTAAAGATTTTTGAAAGTCTTCCCCACAGACGGCGCCAAATTGTTTCGGGTGAAAACAATGGGACCTTGCCGAAGGTCCGCTGAGATGGAGAAGGCTGGATTCGGTCCAAGTTATGTTGGGCCGAAGGTTTCCTGCACAGTAAACACACGTAAACTAGCCTCGGGGGTGTTGCCGAGGAAGGCCCCTCCGATGCTAAAGTCAGTACAATGTGTAAAAAGAGGACACTATGCAAGAGAGTTTGTTGCTTGAGGCTTTTATGGAATATATCAGAATATATGAATGAATTAGAATATATCAATGAGCATCCCCCTTTGAATGAATAATATTGATGGCTTTTATACCTCATCATACATGGAGAGGTTGGGCCTTAGCCCAATTGGCTTGCTTTGTGGGCTGACCTTTGACTTTAGCACAGGTGGAGAGTTGAACCTTGACCTTGGGCTTTTAATTGGATCATTTAGTGCTTAGGCCCAATTGGACTAAATTGGACCCAAACACATATGTTATTGATCATGTTCAGTAGACAAATTTTCACAACCAACTCTTCAACCACTTCCATCCGAAACGGATAAGGTATAAATCTGATGTTTATTTTCATATAAAACAAAGTGGACTAATTTTCACCAGCATTATCTTAAATCTGTTGGTGATTAATCTAGAAAATTAAAATTTAACATTATGGATTGTTATATGTGTGCCTCGAATGCTCATGTTGATATATGCTTTAGTATTATGGTATTTGGAGCTTTAAGCAAAGAAGCATGGAAAGGGCTGACTTAAAATGAGAATATCTCAAGATCTAGAAGTGATATTGAGATGATTCAAGTTGGAGGTGATAGCACTTCTCAAGAGCTTTCCAACGACTGGTCATAAGCTTGATTTGGTTAAGAATCGAGGGAGTTATGACTGTTTAAAGAAGTGATGTCTGCGCAGGGGGAGTTCGACTGAACCATTTAATAGGTTCGGTCGAACCTTTTGGCAGAACTGATGCTCTTTTGATTTATAGAGTAGGTTCGGTCGAACCTATGGAGGTGTGACTGAACCACACTAAGTTCGACCGAACTCTGGGTTGGTTCGGCCGAACCTTCGAGCCCCTGTTCCAGAGCTGTGATTTCTTCTTATTTTGCTCGGGATGTAATCTTAACCGTTGATTCATCTTGCACTATATATACTCTTGTTTTTAATTGTAGAGAGTATGAGAGAGAAACATAAGTGAGACTTAGACCTTAAATTAGCTCATCAAGAACACCATCTTTCTCCATTGTAATTCTTCCTCCATTGAAGAGTAATACAAGCTCCAATCTCCCCAAAAGTGGATGTAGCTCTTTTTGAGTGAACCACTATAAATCTTGTGTGTTTTATTTTGTTCATTTTTAATTTCTTTCTCATTTAGCTTTGCATTGTTCCTCAATCAAATTCAAAGTCCCAAAAAAAGTCCTATTTCATAACAATTGGTATCAGAGCTTAGGTTATTTTTGGGGTTGATTGTTTGGTTTCTTGTTTTGAGTATTGAGTACTCATGTCAACAATGAAGCTAGACATGGAGAAGTTTGATAGGTCAATTAATTTTGGCCTTTGGAAATTAAAGATGAAAGCTATTTTGATACAAAATGGTGCGCACAAGGCCCTTGATGGGAAAGAAGAAAAACCGTTAACCATGACGGAAGAAAAGTGGGAAGAGATTGACTTGAAGGCTTTGTCGGCTATACAACTTTGTCTCTCGAACGAAGTATTGAGGGAAGTTGCCAATGAAACTACCGCGGAGGAGCTATGTACAAAGTTGGAGTCTCTTTACATGGCAAAGAGTGTCACCAACCGTCTACTACTCAAAGTAGACTCTATGATCTCCGCCTTGAGGAAGGTAATTCACTTAAGTCTCATTTAGATGAATTTTTCTTCATTGTCATGTATTTTCAAAATATTGATGTGACATTGGATGATGAAGATCTTGCAATTTACTTGTTATGTTCATTACCACCTTCTTACAAGCATTTTCGTGAAACTATCTTGTATGGTAGAGATGACTTGAGTATCGATGATGTTAGAGATGCTTTGACCCAAAGGGACTTAATTGATAATCAATTAATTTCTAAATCATCTAATAACTCCAATGATGGTTTGTTTGTGAGAGGTAGAACCTTTGAAAAGGGTTCTACTAGTAATGGTAATGGGGGGAAGAATAAGGGTCGGTCTAAGTCAAAGAAACCGAATCCTAATCGTAACAAGACTTGCAATTATTGTCGCATTAAGGGCCACATTAAAACGGAATGTTGGAAGTGGCAAAAGAAACAACTGGGAAATGGTGATGCTAAGAATACAAAGGGCAAAGACTCTCAAACTACCGCCGAGGCTAGTTATGTTGACACCGATAGTGATAGTGGTGCATTGGTTGCCACTCATGGGAAATTCAAGGGAAATGATGAATGGATTTTAGATTCGGGTTGCTCTTTTCATATGACCCCCAACAAGGATCTCTTTAGCTCTTATGAGGAGTATAATGGAGGTAATGTCACAATGGGAAACAATGCTACTTGCAAAGTGATTGGAATTGGGACGGTCGCCATCAAAATGTTTGACGGTGTTGTGAGAACCTTAACTAAAGTTTGTCATGTTCCGGAGCTCAAGAAGAATTTGATATCTCTTGGCACCCTTGACACTAATGGGTGCAAGTACATAGCGGAAGGTGGAGTTTTGAAGATTGTCAAAGGTGCTCTTGTGTTGATGAAAGGTTCAAAAGTGGGTAGCTTGTATACATTAGAAGGATCCACCGTAGTTGGCTCGGTAAATGTTTCCACGGGTACTATGAGTGATAGTGAGACCAAGTTATGGCATTCGAGACTTGGCCATATGGGGGAACACGGTATGTTGGAGCTTTGTAAGCAAGGTCGTTTTGGAAGCTTGAAGCTTGGGAACCTTGGCTTTTGTGAGCATTGTGTGTATGGTAAACATAAGCGGGTTAGCTTCAAACCCGCAATTCATAACACCAAAGGGATTCTTGACTACATCCATTCGGATTTATGGGGTCCTTCTAAAGTCCCTTCTATTGGTGGTTGCAATTATTTGCTCACTATGGTTGATGATTTTTCTAGGAAAGTTTGGTCATTCTTCATCAAGAATAAAGATGATGTATTTGATGTTTTCCTTGATTGGAAGACCATGATTAAGAAGAAGAACGAGAAAAGAATCAAGACCTTGAGGACCGATAATGGTCTAGAGTTTGTTGAAAAGAAGTTCACAAAGTATTGTTCCAAGAATGGCATTGTGCGGCATCGAACTTGTGTGGGTAGACCTCAACAAAATGGGGTTGCGAAGAGAATGAATAGAACTCTCCTAGAGAGAGCAAGATGTATGCTCTCACAAGAAAATATGGGGAAATCTCTTTGGGCGGAAGCCGTGTCAACGGCTTGTTACTTGGTGAATCGCTCTCCTCACTCGGCCCTTAACTTCAAGTCACCACAAGAGGTATGGTACGGAAAACCCGTTGATTATTCTACTTTGAAAGTATTTGGTTGTCCGGCTTTTATTCATGTAAATGATGGTAAACTTGAACCTAGAGCTAAAAAATGTATTTTTATAGGCTATGGTTTAGGTGTTAAGGGTTATAGAGTATGGTGTACCCAATCTAGAAGAGTTATAACTTCTAGAGATGTAGTCTTTGATGAAACATGTATGATTGCTCCCGAAAAGGAGATTTCTATATGTAATGATGATGTAGGTACACACCATGATACCGAGGAGGAGGTGGAGCTCGATGATGAGCATCCACATCATAAAGATGGTCCCTCTCCAAGGAGACCTCGTGAAGCAACACCACAAACCCAAAAGAAGTCCATTGCCGAAGAGAGAGCAAAAAGACAAATCAAGCCTCCAAGTAGATACATCGAGGAGTGTGATTATGTCCAATATGCTCTCACCGTTGCAAGTCAAGTTGAGACCAACATTGAGGATCCATGCTCCTTTAAAGAAGCAATGTCTCAATCCGATGCCGGTAAGTGGTTAATAGCCATGAAGCAAGAGATGGAATCTTTGAGTAAGAACAATACTTGGGAGCTATGTTGTGCACCAAAAGGCAAGAAAATTGTTGGGTGCAAGTGGGTGTACAAGAAGAAAGAAGGTACACCGGAATCGGGCGGTCCTATCTACAAGGCAAGAGTTGTTGCAAAGGGTTTCACGCAAATTGAAGGCATTGACTTTCATGAAGTTTTCTCACCGGTTGTGAAACACTCATCCATAAGGGTGTTTCTTGCCTTGGTACCTATTGAAGACTTGGAGCTACACCAAATTGATGTGAAGATCGCATTTCTCCATGGTGAATTGGAGGAAGAGATCTACATGAGACAACCGGAAGGGTTTGAGGTGGTTGGAAAGGAAGATCATGTATGCCGTCTTGTGAAGTCCTTGTATGGTTTGAAGCAATCTCCAAGGCAATGGTACAAACGATTTGATTCGTTCATGTTGGCACATGAGTTCACAAGGAGTTCATTTGATAGTTGTGTTTACTTCAAAGAACTTGAAGGTGGTTCCTTTATCTATTTACTCTTATATGTAGATGATATGTTGGTGGCTTGCAAGAATATGATTGAGGTTAACAACTTTAAAAGGTTGTTGAATAGTGAGTTTGATATGAAAGATCTTGGTGAAGCTTAGAAGAGTCTTGGTATGGAGATCATTCGTGATAGGAGTGCGAATGTGTTGTATCTTAGTCAAAGAAGATACATAGAGAAGGTGCTTGAGCGTTTCTCCATGATGCATGCAAAACCCGTGTCCACTCCATTGGGTTCTCACTTTAAGCTCTCAAAAGAGCTTTGTCCTCAATCCAAAGAAGAAGAGAAAGATATGGCTCATATTCCGTACACAAGTGCGGTTGGAAGTGTGATGTATGCCATGGTATGTTCAAGACCGGATATAGCTCATGCGGTGAGCATGGTGAGCCGGTATATGTCAAGACCGGGAAAGGTCCATTGGGAAGCCGTGAAGTGGTTGTTGAGGTACTTGAAAGGAACCTCAAACGTTTGCCTTGAATTTGGAAGGGATGCAAACGGACTTGTTGGCTATTGTGATTCGGATTATGGAGGAGACTTGGATGATCGGAAATCTACATCCGGTTATGTTTTTTACTTTGGGTGATACGGCCGTGAATTGGCAATATTCGCTACAAGATGTTGTAGCTCTTTCAAATACGGAAGTCGAGTTCATGGCCATTACCGAGGCATTCAAGGAAGCAAAGTGGCTTAAGGGTCTAGTAGGTGAGTTTAGTTCATATTCAAGCTTGGTGTCCGTTTTTGGTGATAGCCAAAGTGCAATTCACTTAGCCAAGAACCAAAACACATTTTATAAACGAACCAAGCACATTGATGTTAAGTACAACTTCGTTCGAGATGTGATTGCAAAGAAAGAGTTACTCTTGAAGAAGATTGGTACCGAGGAGAATCCCACGGACATGTTGACAAAATCTTTGCCTACAACTAAGTTCACTTTGTGCGTAGACTTAGTTGGTCTCTCTTTATGTTCGATGTAAGCCCTTAAAGGGCTTGTTTGGGGATGGGGCTTCATTGTTGATGATTACTAGTTAAGAGGAAGTGTGGAGGATTGCGAGTCAAGGTGGAGAATTGTTATATGTGTGCCTCGAATGCTCATGTTGATATATGCTTTAGTATTATGGTGTTTGGAGCTTTAAGAAAAGAAGCATGGAAATGGCTGACTTAAAATGAGCATATCTCAAGATCTAGAAGTTTTACTTAACATCAATGCTCATGTTGATATGATTCAAGTTGGAGATGATAGCTCTTCTCAAGAGCTTTCCAACGACTGGTCATAAGCTTGATTTGGTTAAGAATCGAGGGAGTTATGACTGTTTAAAGAAGTGATGTCCGCGCAGGGGGAGTTCGACCGAACCATTTAATAGGTTCGGTCGAACCTTTTGGCAGAACTGATGCTCTTTTGATTTCTAGAGTAGGTTCGGTCGAACCTGTGGAGGTGTGACCGAACCACACTAAGTTCGACCGAACTCTGGGTTGGTTCGGTCGAACCTTTGAGCCCCTGTTTCAGCGCTGCGATTTCTTCTTATTTTGCTCGGGATGTAATCTTAACCGTTGATTCATCTTGCACTATATATACTCTTGTTTTTCATTGTAGAGAGTATGAGAGAGAAACATAAGTGAGACTTAGACCTTAAATTAGCTCACCATAAACACCATCTTTCTCCATTGTAATTCTTCCTCCATTGAAGAGTAATACAAGCTCCAATCTCCCCAAAAGTGGATGTAGCTCTTTTTGATTGAACCACTATAAATCTTGTGTGTTTTATTTTGTTCATTTTTAATTGCTTTCTCATTTAGCTTTGCATTGTTCCTCAATCAAATTCAAAGTCCCAAAAAAGGTCCTATTTCATAACATGGATTAATTTGATAACTTAGAGTGAGTACATAAGCATTCACAAGTACTATTCCTTTTACTTTAAACTATATTGGATGAATATGAAATAAAAAAATGAAGGCGTACCTCTGTAAACAATCGAGCTCGATCTTGTGGGTCTTTATTTGCTGTTGGGAGTAGCTTGGCAAGTACATTATGCAGAACGGTCCTATTTGCTGAAATTCCAATGACAGAGCACATAACAAAGATGATTATGGTTGCCCATAAGGATTTATGCGATATCATAGAGTATATACCGGTCATAAAAGCCAACATCGTGCCATAAAGGGCTTGCATGAGGATAAATACACTGCGATCAACTAATAGATATGACATGTCACGGTTTGAAACCATAGGCCATATTTGGCAAAACAGGACTAACATTGACGTGCACATGGCATACGCATCCGCTAGCAAAAACACTAAAAATGCTGGATTATTTGCTAGAACTGCACTGCCAGTCTCATTATTAAGACCACCAGGGAGCGTAAATCCAGCTGCAAATATGATTGTTGCTAATAGAGCTGCGACAACAGACAATGTGTTTCGCATTTGATCCAGATTTGTTCGGGGATGAATATATGTTGTTCTCAAAAATGGATTCACTTTGATTGTATTGCACATTTTTTCCTAAAACAATAAGGAATTAATAATGAGCTCTATTAATATAAGAAAAATTTGTCTGGAACGAACATATAAATGTTTACTATTTTGTCTGAAAGGACCTTATTTGTTTAATGTGGTCTAAAAGGACCTTGTAAGTTGATTTTGTTGTTTGAGGGAAGCTTGAGGTCGGAATCCGGTAATAATTGACTATTTTCTCCAACTTGACCTTTCACGTGACCTTAAAAAAATGACCCTCAGCTACTACGTACAAAAAGCTCATTTTTTGTAAAAAAGACTAGTAGAAACATACCTAATCTTTATCTTCTTTGACAAGTTTATCAAGCAAAGCCATAGAATTTCTACCACGATAATCCTCAATGTTTCGCTCTACATCATCATCAAGGAGTAGTACCTTAGCTAGTAGCATATCCTTCCTCAGTATTGCTCGATGCAAAGGCATTGCACCTTCATGATCAGTAGTATTCTTAAGTTCAGATATGGAAGGCTTCTTCAACAAGTTCATGTAGTCATCATAAGTTTGCAATTTAATGTGGTGCAGTGCCGCAGTGGAGTGTCATTTTGTTCGAGACAAATCTTCAAAAGGTCATCTTGACAACGATCAATGAAGGCAAGTACAGCCCATGTCTCTTCTTTCTCACATGCTTTTACCCAATCGAAGTGCTCTTTTTTTTATATTAGATGGTTTCTTAAGCAAGTTTACAAGCCATGGGATGTTCGCTTCATTAGCTTCATCAAGGGCGGTTCTTCCCTTGTTGTCAGACACATTGGTCATCCACCAAAAATTTTTTAGCAACTTTCTTCCAATTTTATCTATGTTCATGCAAAATCAAAACATTATTCATGAAAAAATTATCAAAAATAATATAAATATGATTTTCCGATCCTTAAGGTCAAATACCCCTAAATTATTAAAATTAGGAATCAGTTATTTAATTCAAACAAATCTTACCTGGGACATGCTTTAAGAGATGAAGCACTGTGGTTCCGTCATTGCTACGCAACATTCTAAAGAAATCATGTTGAGCTCTCAAAATTTCCTCAACAACAGTTCCACATCTTGTAAGTACACCATCATAGAGCGGGTTGTGGCCTTCATTGCTAAGAATCATACATAACTTTGAATCGAGGTTTGTGAGATGCATCGGAAGTTGTTCATTTTTATGACTTAAAGCTACGTGCAAAGGCGTATGTCCAACAAAATTCTTTATCCTCCAAGGAGGACTGTCATCAGTTGACATCCCTGAATATTTCATTTCTTGTTGGTAGTCTTTTATAAGTGCCATCGCGATGTCTCTGTTTTCAATTGTTACTGTAACATGTAACGGAGTATCACCCTGACTTCCTTCAGCGTTGTAGATTAAATCCCTGTAGAATTTGGACCTTGTAGCTGGAAAATCCTCAAAAAGCAATTCAAATGGCCAAATTTTGTTCAGTTGTACCCATTGGTGAAGCACGTTGTATTTCTTTTCATCTACTTTGTCCATTAAATCTGGATGCTTCTCTAGGAGCAATTTTAACACTTTTTCTGCATTTATAAAATATTGCGATTGTAAGATTAATGACAAACTACAAAAATTGTCTAATTAAACGAGCATCCCATGATGAGAAAGAGAATGTTGAAAAACTTGAATATATTTGAGTATACAAGATTATATAGTACTATCCTTTTTTTTTTATTAGTTGATCCACTTTCCTTTTACTTCTAAATTTTATTATTTGCTCTATTTTTTTATTTTTTTTTGAAAACATTAACAACAATTTTTACTATTGTTCTATCCACCGACCACTAGTGGTCCCCTCATATTGTATTTTAAATATTTTTCACATTCTCTCTCCTTCCCATTTATACTCACTTTTGATTATTAAGAATTTATTATTCTTCAACCAAATCCAGCCAATTCCATCATATTTTACACAAATTCTCCAAATAAAAAAGTGGATTTATGTTAATTTATTGCAAAACGGGTTAAAATTATCTTTAAAGTATTTAAACTTACCATTTATACTATAAAAGTTATTAATTTTCTAATAATAAATTTTATCTTACAAATATATAATGTATTAGATTAATCATATTAGTGTTTATATTATGTAATCATAAATCCATAAGAAATAACACATTAAAATAAAATTCAAATCAACGAATAATTAAAAATAACATTAGAAAAAAGTTGTATGGTTTTAAGTGCTAAGATAGCAAGCATTTTTACACAACAACAATACTTCTAGAGAGCAATTAAAGGTAAGACACTACTATTGGTAGTCAATGCAGAAACTCACTACAAGCTTCCTATGCAATAACATCTTCCTCTGTATGCACCGCTGTAGAGAGAACAGGGTCAGCCTCTGTTTGAGACTGTTGATGCATTTGCCCATCATTTTTCTTCAAACCTTGACCCCAACCACAATCACCTTTTGGGAATAATAGCGGGTATTGGAGAGGGTCATAACAGCCATAATTATGGTATATACGATGCGATTTGTCTGACCTTCCTCTTACAGTGATGTATGGTCCATTTGACTCACTTGATGAAGTATCATCTGGCCAGATTGCAGCCACTTCATCTGTTGTGGGAGCATTATAAGCACGCTGGTCAAGCACAGTGTTTTTGTTTATAATAATTTGTGTCTCTTCATGAATGTCAATTTCTTTCAATGAGCATATGGATTTTGCTGAGTTACTTCCATAAGGATTGCTATTATATCAGCCCTGATTTCTGGGAAACTCTCTGTCCTAGCACTCTACTCAAAATGGCCATCATAAAAATACAGTTGTAAATAGCGAGGGCCTATATCTTTAGGAATTAAATCAGGCAAGTAATGATAAATCTGGCCATGTAATTTAAAGACATAAATCCCTTTATGTTTTTTTGCTTTATAGTCACCACCAAATGAGCAAAATGCAAATAAGTTATTATACAAGCGAATATATCTTCTAAAGTGCAAGGCATATTCGTCATTAGATGTTAAAAGTCTATATAGTGCAGGGGGGTACTCATTAGTGGCTAATGTTATAGCCCCATTTCCACATCATAAGTGAAGTGTTTCATGCTGAAATTTTTTTGCATTGCAATGTGCACAGAAGCGAGGTGGTTTCAGTTTCAGAGGTGCTGTTGGTAATTTAAGGCCAACTGCAGCAGAAGGGGGTTCTGTTTCCCGGCAATTGAATGTTAGTCTAATTCACTTATGAATGCTACTGTATAGCTAAATCATAAAGACAGAAATATAGTGAAACTTACTGGGCTTCCTAACCGTAGGTAATTTGACTGTCTGTTTTTTCAAAACCACAACTGCTGCCTCTGCAATATGCAAAGTGCATGTCAAAATATTGTGCGATTAAATATAAATGAATGACAAAATTGCCTAGAATGTAAACGGAGATTCTCACTTTTAGTTTGAGTTTTCCTTTTCTTCCCTGTTTGTAGTGTTACAGGTGTATCATAGCAAGGCCCAGGCACTACATGTGAAGATGACTTTTGAGCTGTAACAAACATTTTCATTGATAAGGCATACAATAGCAATGCAACTTATATAACGATAGCAATTCTCGCAGGCAACAACGGAAATAGCAATAATTGAATTACCATTTTAAAAGACTTTGTTACTTGGCATCTAACTTGCCATTAGTAAAGGGATATAATTTTTGATCTTGAGTCCTTTAAAATGCACATAATGCAAATAAACGTATTTAAAGCTACCAGAGCTGTGATTAAAAAACACTAACCTTTTTTTTTGAATGCGAGGTTTCTTTGGTTTTGAATTTCTGGCCTCACCTTGTGCACTCGTTTCGCCAATTTCCCTAAAAGTTGTGAACAAAGTGCAACACAACAACCTTAGTGACACTATATAAAGACAGATACTAAACTGTCCCAGAAGCAAGAAAGAAAATAGGAAAACCTTATTGAAACAGGAGATTGAGACATAGCTGCAATTGTTCGTTGTCGCTTGCTAACCCGTGAGTTGTTGCTAGTTTTTTTCATGCACCATGCATTCATCAGACTCTGCGGCCGAAATATCTAAGCAACGAAAGCCAGTATTAGAAGCATATATAACTTGCCAAGGCATGTAGTGCTAACATTAAATCTGCAAAGCACAATTCAATCTCTCTGTTGTATCAGCAAACCCTGTCAAGCTTAAGCACAAGAATAGCTGAAAACATCTTGGGTTTCTTTGAACTGACTCATAATCCATTGCCCTTTTACTGAATTTTCCCTTTCAATTTGCTTGATTCTTCAATTCTATTTGTGATTTTCAAAAGCTTTGTAAATCAATAATTCACTTATCAAAGTATATACTCTATTTGCAGACCAGCTTATATATACAGCTAAACTTTTTAGAGAGGCGTTCCTTATTTTCTGAGTTATTTGCAAGCAGGCTAATCCACCATATTCAATCCTACCCTCAAATTTTATTTCAATCGATCGCATTGTAACCCTATTTTTTTGCTCTTGGCTGTGACTTTGTAGCAAGCACATAGTTTATAGATGACCATGCTTACCATGCATTGTAGTATCTGGGTTTTCAGCACTGTCATAGTTAGAATTTCCTTCGTTATTAGCAATTCTTGAGCTACTATGTAAGTAATCTGGCCCTGCATTTCTGTTTGTGCTCGGCTCACTTATTTCTCTGTCTAATGCAAGGAATCGCCAAACATTAAACATCAACAGTACAATATCAGTAAAAAAAACATCATGCACCTTTAACAACAATAGACCAATACCTGATGGAAGGCGGTGTTTCAGCCATAGACTGAATTTCCTGTAAACATTTACTAACCCTGGTCTTTGGGAAAGTTTTTTTTAGAGAGAAGGCAGCGATCTGTAACACACATATACAAATCTTGTGAAGAAACAATAGTGCTGAGAGCTATATTGAATACTATGTATTAGGAGTTTTGTATTTACTCATCATATATAGGCTTAAGACCTAAACCAGCAAATAAGGTTTACAGTGGCTGCTATAGATATCTAAATGTGGCTTGTTAGCTGGCAAGCACGATCAACCAGTAGCAACTCAAGGAAATAATCAGAAAAGCCAATGTGTAGTTGAGGATTATCACACCTGGAAAATACAAATATGTTACCAAAGTAAAGGGTTCTACCTTAAACCATTGCTCAACTAAAACAACGAAGCAGCAGTAGGTAATTAGCATAATGTGTATGGAAGCATGCATGATTAAAGTCAAATGTGACATTATTTGTGCAGCATCATACATAAACACATAACCATAAGCAGGCATAGAAAAAGATGACACAGAAATTAAGTATCAAAGTAAAGGGTTCTGCCTTAAACCATTTCTCATCTAAAATAATGAAGCAGCAGCTAGTAATTAGCATAATGTGTATGAAAGCATGCATGATCAGGGTCACATGTGACATTATTTGTGCAGCATCATACATAAACACATAACCGGGAAAAGGCATAGAAAAAAATGACACAGAAATTAAATTTCATTGATTAAGTGAAACAGACAAAATACATTAGATGCTGGAGAACCAGTCTAGGCTATTGTTCCCAGAATAACTGCTAAGCTAATACAAATCAGTTGAAATCTAAGCATTACAAAATGTTGCATTGCCACTATTTAACATCCTGGCAAACAAAGGGAACATAGCACCAAAAATAACAAAACAAAGCCCCCTCCCAAATACAAAGCACTGCAAACTAAGCATGTCTTCCACCATACCTAAACACCTAAAACAAACCTAGTACTATGGCACTGCAAAACAGCAAACCCACCCCCCCCCCATGCAAAGCACCACGGTCAATCAATCAAGCTTCCTACGTTTAAAGAAGGCATCAAGTTCAGCTGGAGCTGGTGATGGCTGCGAACCATAGCAAGCACCAAAAGATGACCTGGCTCTTGGCTTGTGAGGCGGTGGCGGAGGAAGAGCAGGAGACGGTATCTTATGCACAGCTGACTTAGGTGTGACACATCCATCCTCACCCAAAAAAGGAGCTAAATGCAAAGCACCTTGAATCCCAAGCACACGCTCTTTAGCTGCTAAATAGCTTTCCCGAGCCAAAGAGCACTTAATTCCAGCATATACTCCATTTCCATAAATCAGATCAATGATATCAAGATTGAAAGCAGTGCGCAGGAACTCAACAGCCTTCTTAGCTGCATCTTGCTTGGTAGCCCTAGAACAGGCATGGACAGTGCTGAAAGTGCACTCCATTCCAGTAGCAATTGAGGGGGCATAAATTGTAACCCATGACAAGAACTTCCCTGGTTTAACTTGGAAAGTCTCAACTTCTGAAACACGTGCTTTAGTCTCCAAAGCAAGAACGCGCAAAACATCTGTGTAGTCAATACAGACATATTTCTTGCGCTTCTTGTGATTAGGAACAGATGGCCACTTCACTGGCACTTCACTTCCAGCTCTTTCCACAGATTCAAGTTCAATGCGTTTCATCTGATACAGAAATTCACAACGCTCAAGCTTGCAGATTTCCTTAGAAGTCAAGTCTTCAACCTGAACACTGTATTCTATCCGCAAGGAACGCACAGCATCTTCTGCAGCCTTTTCACGTGATTCTCCAACCGTTTCAGCTGCACCACCCTCATAAACAGATTCCACGCCTGGTATAGTCTCCAAATCAACTTTCACAGAGTTCTTGCGGACATCTACCAAATAATATGCTGGTGGTGGAAGCTTTAGGTACTCAACAACTTGCTTGAGCAGGGAAGAAAAAGATATAGATATTTTCCGAGTTTGAGGCCCAGCAACCTGTTTGCATGATGATGGGGTAAGAAAGAAATCTATGCAAACAACCCTAAGTCAAGGCCATTTAAGAACTCATTGAATACCCTTAAGAAATCCCTATGTAAGTTTCTAATAGAAGTTACAGAGAACAACATAGGACAATCTATACACAATACACTGAAATCAGAAGATAGTAACTATGCCATCCCAACACATGTAATTACTTTTCAATACACTACACTCACTTCATCTCAACAAACAAAGCAAGCACCTTTTATATATTATAAACACATGATCAATTGCTGCTAATTTAAAACACACAACAGCACCTCAAACAAATCATATCGATCAACTTATAAAGCACATAACAAGCAAGATAATCACTCACAACATACATAACCATGGTTTTCAATAATGCTAATAGCTAAGTGTAACGGAAACCAAGAACAGTGAATAAACCTAAATGTGGGCATAAATCACAAAAAAGCTAATCACTTACAGAACCAGCTGTATCTCCACCCACTGCAAGATCATAACTCTGCAACAAAACCCAAAAGCATTTCAATACTTCTACCATAAACCAAGCTTTAAATGTAAAATTATTAAAACATGAATACTAAGCCAGATTGAACAATAAATCATCAGCTGTACTACTGTAATCAAAACATATGATAAGGAAGCATCATGTGCAGAGAAAAAGTCTACCAATTTATTTATAAGTGCAGGTCAGTGAATCCAAGGCCAACACAAAAAAGATGTACATACTCATGAGAACATAAACCAAGGTACCCATGGCAAGTGAAGCAACAAATGTTCTGTTTCATCCATCAGGCATGTCAAAAAATTCTTCAAGTCTACATTCATCAACCTCACAAGTGGAATGGAAGAGTGTTGCTGTGTCCATAATCTGTGGGAATGTTTGTCATAAATGTTCCATTTCCAAAGTCAGTAAAATGAAAGGATTGTGATCCATAATTGCAAGGATGCTAACTAACAGCAACCATATTTAGATCTAAATGAAACATTACCTCTAATGTAATCCCCATGAAGTTGAGCTCTGTAAATATATAGATAGATGATGAAGAAAAACAAGTAAAGGCCCATATATTTATGCTATGCTATATATAATCACAATAAAGGCAAAAGAGTAAACACACCCAAGCCCAAAAAAAAAAAAGGAAAATCGAAAAAGCCAGCTACATTTTCCACTTTACAAAGCATGCGCCAGCAATCTCACTGCCCAACACTCCATATCAGTTTTTAAAAAAGAGATCACTCGCTCTTACCCGCTGAACAATATGAAAAACCAATAGGTTAGAAGGTGCCTCATCAACAAATCCCAAAGACATCACTATAAACAATGAAATACTAAAAATAAAAAATAAAAAAAAGAAGGTCAGCAAGGTAAACCATATTATAAGCAATATATTATAAGCTAATAATAGCATCATAAACAAATGAACCCCCTTAAATAACATCAATCACTCATAATTGCATGAACACATACCTTGCTTCATCCAACTTAATTTAAAATAATGGTAGCATTAACAAATAGCAAAGCGCAGGACTAACAATAACTAATTCTCAATCCAACAAAATCAAGAAAGCGGTCAAATAGCCCAACAATGAACCTATAAATTGGCAATTAACTTATAATAAGTCAACATTAATAACGAAATAGCTCAGCAAAACTAATCTGTAACAATAACCCAACAATAAATTGGCAATTAAATCGTATAAAAGTTTGCAATTAATTAAACAACTGCCAATCAACAAAATCAAGATAAATTGGCAATTAACTTAAAATAGATCAACATTAATAACGCAAAAGCTCAGCAAACACAAATCTGTACCAATAACCCAACAATAATTTGGCAATTAGATCGTATAAAAGGCTGCAATTAATTAAACGAAATGCCAATCAACAACAAATTAACTGCACAAATTACACCAGCTAATTAGCAGCGACAACAACAAATACAATGGCGCAGCAACAGTTTGATCAAATTTATACAATAATAACGAAACAGCTAACAATAATTTAGCAATGCCTTAATATAAATAAATCTTATAAAAGTTTGCAATTATCCTTATACAATTTTGCAACTAATTCAGCTAGAGCAGATTAGTGTCCCACCACGTGCCAAAATACATGCAAACATTTAGTCAGAACTAATTTCTCCTCCACCACGTAGCAGGCACATGCAAAAACTTTGGAGGGCAATATAGTCACGCCACTGTAGATAAGGATTTTCCAGCACAAAATACAGGGGCAATTTCGCCCGTGCACTGTTCATAAGGAAATCCCTCATTTCAGCAGCAATTCTTATTTGTGTTCCCCAGATTTTATAGGGTAGGGATATAAACTAAATATTTTGCTTATAATTACGGATCTACGTCCTTGCTGAACAAGGAAGTCTATCCTTACTCAGTATTGTGTCTCTAAACTTATCTTTTTAATCTTATTGTCTACTTATTGCTTACTTATTGGTTATTTTTATTTATTGCCTTGTTATTGTTCTTGGTTGCTATATTCAATATTTACAGATTGATTGTTATTAACCCTCAAATCCTAGCAAATTCTTAGATGTCCTAACTGAGATTTGCCTAAAGAAACGAGACGACATGCGGAACATTAGGGTCTTAATTTCAACAAATTCGAATTAATTTTCTGAGTCAAATTGTTGCACTTGTGATTTCTGAGTGATTGAATTTGGAATTTTCAATTAAGTTGATGAATTCAAAGAACAAATTATTGATGAATTGCGACGATTAAAGGAACAAGGGGGGGGGGGGAATTGTGCATGGTTTAAGGAAGAGACTGGAATTTGAAAAAGAAATTGAGTTTGTAAAAGTGAAGTGATAAAGGAGAGTGATAATGGGTGGAAATATTTAAGGGTAGTTGTAATGAAAGATTCATGATGGTAATTTAGAGAGAGATAGAAAAAGAGAAAGAGAAAGAAAGAGTAGTGTGTGTTTTCACAGAGTTGTGAAGTACTGCCATGGCGGACTGGATTTTGCAGCGAGACGCCATGAAAATGGTAATGGTGGAAGTTTTGTATTCCGTACAGTAGGAGAGAGTGTGTTTAATTGGAGGGAAAAGAGGGTGGATTTAGGAAAAGGGGGTGTCATTTGAAAATTAGAAATCACGTGATACACACATGTGGAAAAACCGGTGGTCAACGCAGGAAAAACAATAGTCAACGTCGGAAATGCCCACTTGGCTATCTTGAACAAAATAATTTTTAAAACCGGTTTCTCCTGGCAAAAAAATTTGTAAAAGGTTTTTGTGAACAAAAAGGTCACTTTAAAGGTTTTACTGAACAAATTTTCCTTTTTAATTAAATATTTGGAACGGTGGTGTTAGACTCTTGCTAAGGGTGTGTTCTATTTACCTGATTTTCACTGATGTGAACTTATCTTAACTTATCTGAACTAACCTGAACTTATCTTAACTTACTAGACCTTATTAAAACTTGGTTTAGTTGTAATTTGTATTTGGGTAACCCTTACCAGAACTTATTAAACCTGATCTGAACTTTTTCGAATTAAACTGAACTTATCTGAGCTTATTACACCTAAAATAAAGTGAAAATAAGATGAACAGAACAGACCCTAGGTGAAACAACTATATGAAAAATCTGTTGGGGATTGATTTGGTAAATAAATTTTGAATTTGCTTGAATAATTCCGATTAAATTTCCTCAAATTTCCTGTTCATTTTATGTATTATCTAGTAATTGTTCTTTATATTGCTTAAATTAATCTGGTTATATTTTGGGTTTGCTTGAATTAATTCTTGATTTAGATATATTATGTTGTGTAGTTGTTGTATTGTGGTTGTATCATTGTTGAATTTTCTACTGTATGCTGGTTATATTTCATCATCACTGTTTTCTTTTTCTTTACGTTGTATCGATGTTGTGTTGTTCTTACATTGATGCTTAGCTTATATATACATCTTAATTAAGTTTAATATAATGTTGTTTTGCACTTCTACTTAAGTCCACGGGTTGTTGAAGGACTTGTTTGTGCTCAAAATTGGCTATGTTCTTCTTCAATTCCTAATATTGAAGAATATTTAGAGGAAGTTGAGGAGCTTGAAGAAGGTAATATAAAACAACATTTAGCATATGTTATCTGTTTCATTAATAATCTTGTTTATTTTTGTATTGCTAGACTGGAAGATTATGATGCTGAGATGATCGAGATTGATTGATGATGCCTTAGCTTGGAGTACTTGCTGAATTGCTGGAGTTGCTACTTTGTTCACTATGTTGTTGCTGGGATATATGTATGTTGTATGTACAATGTTGCGGTAGTGTCGCTTTTTATTCATTTTAAGACACTTAAATTTTTGTTTGTAATTTGTATTTTACTGGTTGGACAATTTATTATTATTATTATTATTAGTATTATTATTATTATTATTATTTTACAAAAATTCAGTTTGGTTTGGATTTAATTTTAACAAAATTCAGTGTGGTTTAGATTCAATTTTCAAACCGAAATTAAAACAGATTGAGTTAGACTAGACTGAATGTAGATTCAATTTCAATTCAATTTCAAAAATCCAAAACCGAATTAATTCTATTTTGGATTCGATTATGTAAAATTCTAACCGCAAACGAACTTTCACCCTTAAACAACAAGCATTGTGAAAGACACGTATTATTATATTAACTAAAAAAATGGATGAAGTATATGGTTGAGTACTTGCGTGTGAATTTGACAAAGAAAGAGTCATAGTATAAATTATTATAACCTACTTGGGAATGTTCTTAGAGCTATCTAGTTATCCTACAAAAATGAGAAATTGGTATCATGGTATTTTTTTTATAGCATAGTTGGGGATGTTCTAACAGCTATCTATTCATCCAAACATATTATTGAATTTTTGGGTGAGAAAGAGTCCTCAAATTTTTTCTATTAATATGGTATTCTTACCCTTCCCAAAAAGCATCAACCATTAACCTTCATCATTTGCTAAAAAAAAAAAAAAAAAGAAATACGGAGTATTTCATTATGGCCTCATCCTCTACAGGAAACTCAATGCTCTTCACAGCATACATTGGAGCAATGTACAAAAACATAAAATTTTCAGACGTACCAATCAACAAAAATGTGCAATTCAACTTCCTTCTTTCATTCGCTATCGATTACACAGAATCCCCTTCTTATCCAACCCCCACCAATGGCAAATTTAACATCTTTTGGGATCATTACAAACTCACTCCTTCTGAAGTTTCCTCTATCAAAAACAAGCACCCAAATGTTAGGGTAGGCGTAAGCATAGGTGGTGCTACTGTTTCGAACCACCCAGTTAACTTCATGCCCAGTTCAATAGATTCATGGGTCTCAAACGCTGTTTTTTCATTGAAGGATATCATCAATAAGTATCATCTTGATGGTATTGACATCAATTATGAGCACTTTGAAGGAGGAAGTGACACTCAGACATTTGTTGAGTGCATCGGACGGTTGATAAAGAATCTCAAGGAGAATAATATAGTGAAATTTGTGTCAATAGCTCCATTTGATGATGACGAAGTCCAAAAACGCTACCAGGCTCTGTGGACGAAATATGGGAAGTATATAGACTACGTTAATTTTCAGTTTTATTCATATGAGCAAATCACGAGTAAATCCGAATTCATCACTTATTTTAAGAATGAAAGGGAAAATTACAAAGATGGTAAGATATTGGCAAGTTATATTAGTGATGGAAGCAAAGGGCTAAAACCAGGAAAAAAAATCTTTAAAGCTTGTAAGAAGCTTATGGAAAAGAATTTACTACACGGGATCTTCTTTTGGTGTGCTGATGATTCTAAGGAATTGAAGTTCGAGCATGAAGTTAAAGCTCAAGAATTGCTTGCAACACCTTGATTTTTCAATCTTTCTGTAATTATTTTGCTTTCTAGGAAAGTTGCATGATTTTACTTGCTTATTAGGGGTAAGGTTTTGCATGTAACAAAAAATATGTCGTTATATGTACTGTCTTTCAAAGTAAGTTATTATATATGTTGACCTCACATACTTGATTGTTTTGAATGAGGATTTCCCAGTTTTTTATGAATTTTGTTTCTCACATGATATTTTTGTAAATAAACCAGCAACTTTATTCAACTATGGAGCCTACAATGATGAAAAAGTTGTTGATTTATTCACAAAAATGTCCGCACAAGAAATAAATTTCGTTTCTCACCATGAGAAACAGGGTATTTTCCTTTTGAATATGTCACAAGTACTGTAACTAATTACCTACATATTTAATGAATTCAATTCCCACTCCCAGTTAATTACAATTCTACTAATTAAGAGTTGGGAGAATTGTTCAAACAACGGTTAAAATGCCTATAGGTGGGAGAAAAAGTTGCTTGGACCTAATTCACAATAATATTATTGTGGGCATGAGATTTATATGCTCGCAACTGACGTTATATTAAACATAGTGTTCGTAATTTTAACCTACTCCCTCCATGTTTTGATAAGTATTACACTTTGACCGGCACATAGTTTTAGGCAATATAATTGACTACTTAAATAAAAATATGAAATAACTGGGGTAGTTAAAGTATTAAAAAAAATGGTAAAAAAAATAATGGGGTTAATAGTTTATTGTTAAGTAATAAATGTGAGAAAAGAAATTATAAAAAAATAGTAGTAGGGTTTAGAAGGGACCATGAGTAGAGAGAGACTATATTTAAATGTAGCTTTATGCCAAATAAAAGAAAGTGCAACACTTATTAAAACACATAGGGATTAGGGAGTAGTAAAACATTGTAATTTTGGTGGTGGGTAGATTTTATATAGGGTAAGGGTTAGGTGGGAGTTGGCTAGTTGTTTCGGGTATATCTAGTTTCGGTGGGGGTTTTGTTGGGTGGGGATGAGGGTCGTGGTGGATGTGAATCTAGTTTGGGTTGGGGTTCTGGTGGTTGGTGAAGTGGGTTACGGGTTTTGGTGGGTGTTGAGGTGGGTTAGTGCTGATAGGGGTTAGTGTGTTTACGGGTTAGGTTTTGGTGGTCGGGTTGTGGGTGGTGTTGGGCGTGTGATGGGGTGATGGTACGGGTTAGGTGGGCTAGTAATGGTGGTGTGGGGCTAAAAAATTTAAGAATTTTTCGATGTAAATTTCGTCAGAATTTTTTGACGGATTTGTATTCCGTCGGAAATTTAAGGGCCGACATATCTCTTCCGATGCATGATTTCCATCGAAAATTCCTTCAGAGAATTGTTTTTGACGAAAGTTCCGTCGGAAAAGGTCGTTCTTCCTTCAAATGCCCTTCCGACGACAGTTTTTGAAGGAATTCCATTCTGTTGAAAACACGTTTTCCGACAGAAAACAAAGTGTTTTTGACATAAATAATCCGTCGAAAACACCTGTTTTCTAATAGTTAATTCAGGGTTATGTAATTAGCGATAGATCGAAATTCATCTAAGGAAATTCAAAAATATAATTGTCAAAAACCTAGATTTCAATCCACTTTTAATTAAAGCCTTAATTAAAATTAATCAATTGAATTCAATACAAGACGCTCTAATACCGTTGTTGGATTTTTACTCTAATTTAATTACGAGTGTAGAAACAAGCCCTATGTCCGGAGCCATGTATGATTTCAAAAGGTTAAAAGTGATCAACATTAGCTAGGACGGGTTTGGGAAAGCCTAAAAATGCATTTTAGTTAACAGCCTAAACCCGACCTAGCCTGAAAAGCTCGCTTTAGCCCGACAAGCCCGCTACTTTTTAGAGGGATTGAGCACGACGTATCATGTTAAGGCCTACTCCGGCCCAATTTTTTGATCACCTCTAGGTTAAACACATCTAATATACTCTAATCCTTTGAAGAGTGCTTATTTAATGAACAGGGCCAAGAACAATAAGGGCATGTGCAATTTATAGAAAGTCCACCTACACAATCAAACCCGCCTTGAGTGTACTAGATTAGAATACCATACCAAATGCTTTAAAGGTAGAGTGTTTATTTGGATATAGGTTCTTACTTTAGAGGAGTAGTCATGAATAATTTTTCAATTTATTGTATGATCATTTAATAAGTTATTGTGTATTTATAATAAATAATAAACCTCCTTAAAGAATAAACCTAGTAGATAAAATATTAGTTAATTAATTAATTATGAAGTTTATATATTGATAAACCAACGAGCAAGCATTACGTGGACCCCACACGTACACACACTTGCACGCGTGGAACCTCACGCAAATGGATGGTCGGCCAATGCCTTTAAAGCTCGACCTTCCTTGTACGGCAAGGCATGGCCAAGAAGCCTTGCGTGCCAAGGCAGGCAAGGCAGCATGCCTTGCGTACTAGCCTCACACAGCAACTCGCATGCACAGGCCTTGGCATGTTGTTGCAACATTTGTTGAGCCTCTCTAATAGCGCTGTTGCTGCTTGCGTGCGTTGCCCTCGGCAAGGCAGCAAGCCATGGCCCTATGTTGAGGCTATTGTTTGCGAGAGCTAGAGAGGCCTAGCCCTAGGCCTTGCGCCCGACCTAAGGTTTCCTAGCCTTAGCTTGGTTGGCCTTGCGTCCACCCTTGTGGTGACCAAGGCTTTGTGCGAGGCCCTTTAGCTTAGCTCGCCGCTTGATCTGATCCATTCCTTCGTCTAATTATCCTTCGTATCGACTAGGGGCCTGTTCACATTTACTTAATTTCAGTTCAGTTCATTTCAGCTCCAATCAGTTCAGTCAGTTCAGTTCAGTTCAGCTCTTAATTTCCCTCTCTCATAAAATATTCATTTCAACTTAGTTCAGTTCAGTTCAGTTCAGCTCCAATCAGTTCAGTTCAGCTCCAATCAGTTCAGTTCAGTTCAGCTCAATTTAGTAAATGTGAACAGGCCCTAGATGTTTCATGCTTCGATTTAACGTAACTAAGCCCAAACACCAACATAATTGATTAAAAGAAATTTATAGGTGTATATGGACCTTTTAGCCCAATCCATCTTACGGTTTGATTTTGTATTTAGCTTGTGTCCTTATAATAGGATCAGTCATGAGAAAATTGTGAGACTATGAGGTCGTTTGGTTCATTAGGAAAGTGCTAATTCCCATGAAATTTCAAGTTATGGGAAATTAATTTCATCATTAAAATCATGGGAAATTCAACAAATTCGTTTGATTAAGCTTAGACCTGGCAATCCTGACCCAGGACCTGTTGACCCGAACCGAATGACCGACCCATGACCCAAAATTGACCCAAAAACATTGACCGAAAATGACCCGAAACCTGAAATTGACCCGACCCGACCCATACCCAACCCCCAAAATGGAGTTGACCCGATCTTGACCCGACACCCGAATTGACCCGACCTGAAATTGACCCAAAGTGTTTGACCCGAATAGACCCGATACCCGAAATTGACCCGAATAGACCCAATATTGATCCGATACTCGAAATGCCTCAAACTAAAATTACCTTATAATTGAACAAAAAATGTCTTGTGCCAAAAAATAACTAAAATTGTTCATTTTTAACCGTAACTAAGCTCATAAACTGAAATATATTCTATATAAAATTATTTATTTGAGCTTGACCCATAAATGAAACAACCCGAACATGACCCGACCAGATTTGACCTGACCCGAATATACTTGACCCAAAATTGACCCGACCCGGACTCGACCCGATACCTGACCTGAAGTTGACCCGAAATGATCGACCCGACCTGACCCATACCCGACCCGAATGTTAGTTGACCGAAAGTGACCCGACCTAGATCCGACCTGAATGACCCATTTTCCAGGTCTAGGTAAGCTAATGGAATAAGTAAATTCCCATGGAATTTCAACTTACCAAGGGGGGGTGTTAAGGTAAGTGAATTCCCATTTTTGTGGGAAGTTAAATTCCCATGAATTTTCATTGCCCCCATTTTTTATTTTTTTGTGTCAACCAAACAAGAGCTTGAAAATGAAATTCATGAGAATTTGCCAATTTGGAATTTCCACAAAATATTTAGCCAATCAAACAAGGCCTAATAATATTATTCTCGCTTATTGAATAGAAAGCGGCTTGCAGCTACACATTTTAATCACTTGACTTCATTGGATAATTATCATCTTTTTTAATCTGAACCATGTATTAGTTTTAATACACTTATTTGAAGGACACTACTCTTTTAACCTTAGCTAAGGGATATTTATTACAGGATGTTGAAATTACCTTTGACTTATGGATCGGTTAATCTATTTGTTTTTGACAAGACTGAACCTCGACTATTTGGTTCATATTTTCTCTTGGTTTAAGAAAAATGGAAGATAGGTACATTAGGGAACAACTTTTCGAGTTGTTAGATATTTGTAGATAATTCGTAGTCAAGGAATTTTTTTGCGGTGTGACATTGCTTTACAGCTAGTAGGATGGTGTGATTTCGATGCTCGCTCATTAGACGATCTTTGTGTAGTTGGTTGGTTCATCTTGGTTTTTCTCCCGTGTCGAGAAAGACCAAGAAGCAACATACGGTCTCCCAGTCTTCTACAAAAGGAATATCTTGTGAGTTAAAATAGTTAAAGTAACTTTCTAGATACTAGGAAATTCAATATCATAAAGGGTTGTATTTGTATTGTAATAGTCAATCTGCGTTATATATTGTTCAATATCTTGTGTTTAC